>NC_053393.1:136642032-137292243 GCF_905171765.1 Bufo bufo
TTTTTTTTTTTTTTTTTCTTACAAAGTCTCATATTCCACTAACTTGTGACAAAAAATAAAAACTTCTATGAACTCACTATGCCCATCACGAAATACCTTGGGGTCTCTTCTTTCCAAAATGGGGTCACTTGTGGGGTAGTTATACTGCCCTGGCATTCTAGGGGCCCAAATGTGTGGTAAGGAGTTTGAAATCAAATTCTGTAAAAAATGACCTGTGAAATCCGAAAGGTGCTCTTTGGAATATGGGCCCCTTTGCCCACCTAGGCTGCAAAAAAGTGTCACACATCTGGTATCTCCGTACTCGGGAGAAGTTGAGGAATGTGTTTTGGGGTGTCTTTTTACATATACCCATGCTGGGTGAGATAAATATCTTGGTCAAATGCCAACTTTGTATAAAAAAATGGGAAAAGTTGTCTTTTGCCAAGATATTTCTCTCACCCAGCATGGGTATATGTAAAATGACACCCCAAAACACATTCCCCAACTTCTCCTGAGTACGGAGATACCACATGTGTGACACTTTTTTGCAGCCTAGGTGGGCAAAGGGGCCCATATTCCAAAGAGCACCTTTCGGATTTCACTGGTCATTTTTTACAGAATTTGATTTCAAACTCCTTACCACACATTTGGGCCCCTAGAATGCCAGGGCAGTATAACTACCCCACAAGTGACCCCATTTTGGAAAGAAGAGACCCCAAGGTATTCGCTGATGGGCATAGTGAGTTCATGGAAGTTTTTATTTTTTGTCACAAGTTAGTGGAATATGAGACTTTGTATGAAAAAATAAAAAAATAAAAATCAGCATTTTCCACTAACTTGTGACAAAAAATAAAAATTTCTAGGAACTCGCCATGCCCCTCACGGAATACCTTGGGGTGTCTTCTTTCAAAAATGGGGTCACTTGTGGGGTAGTTATACTGCCCTGGCATTTTCCAGGGGCCCTAATGTGTGGTAAGTAGGTAAATGACCTGTGAAATCCTAAAGGTGCTCTTTGGAATGTGGGCCCCTTTGCCCACCTAGGCTGCAAAAAAGTGTCGCACATGTGGTATCGCCGTATTCAGGAGAAGTTGGGGGAATGTGTTTTGGGGTGTCATTTTACATATACCCATGCTGGGTGAGAGAAATATCTTGGCAAAAGACAACTTTTCCCATTTTTTTATACAAAGTTGGCATTTGACCAAGATATTTCTCTCACCCAGCATGGGTATATGTAAAATGACACCCCAAAACACATTCCCCAACTTCTCCTGAGTACGGCGATACCAGATGTGTGACACTTTTTTGCAGCCTAGATGCGCAAAGGTGCCGAAAGTCCTTTTAGGAGGGCATTTTTAGACATTTGGATACCAGACTTCTTCTCACGCTTTGGGGCCCCTAGAATGCCAGGGCAGTATAAATACCCCACATGTGACCCCATTTTGGAAAGAAGACACCCAAGGTATTCAATGAGGGGCATGGCGAGTTCATAGAAATTTTTTTTTTTTGGCACAAGTTAGCGGAAATTGATATTTTTAATTTTTTTCTCACAAAGTCTCCCGTTCCGCTAACTTGGGACAAAAATTTCAATCTTTCATGGACTCAATATGCCCCTCACGGAATACCTGGGGGTGTCTTCTTTCCGAAATGGGGTCACATGTGGGGTATTTATACTGCCCTGGTATTCTAGGGGCCCTAAAGCGTGAGAAGAAGTCTGGAATATAAATGTCTAAAAAAAATTACGCATTTGGATTCCGTGAGGGGTATGGTGAGTTCATGTGAGATTTTATTTTTTGACACAAGTTAGTGGAATATGAGACTTTGTAAGAAAAAATAATAATAATTCCGCTAACTTGGGCCAAAAAAATGTCTGAATGAAGCCTTACAGGGGGGTGATCAATGACAGGGGGGGGTGATCAATGACAGGGGGGGTGATCAATGACAGGGGGGTGATCAGGGAGTCTATATGGGGTGATCACCACAGTCATTGATCATGCCCCTGTAAGGCTTCATTCAGACGTCCGTATGCGTTTTGCAGATCCGATCCATCTATCAGTGGATCCGTAAAAATCATGCGGACGTCTGAATGGAGCTTTACAGGGGGGTAATCAATGACAGGGGTGTAATCAATGACAGGGGGGTGATCAGGGAGTCTATATGGGGTGATAACCACAGTCATTGATCATGCCCCTGTAAGGTTTCATTCAGACGTCCGGATGCGTTTTGCGGATCCGATCCATCTATCAGTGCATCCGTAAAAATCATGCGGACATCTGAATGGAGCTTTACAGGGGGGTAATCAATGACAGGGGGGTGATCAGGGAGTCTATATGGGGTGATAACCACAGTCATTGATCATGCCCCTGTAAGGCTTCATTCAGACGTCCGGATGCGTTTTGCGGATCCGATCCATCTATCAGTGGATCCGTAAAAATCATGCGGACGTCTTATGGAGCTTTACAGGGAGTTGATCAATGACAGGGGGGTGATCAGGGAGTCTATATGGGGTGATCAGGGGTTAATAAGTGACGGGGGGGGGGGTTGTAGTGTAGTGTAGTGGTGCTTGGTGGGACTTTACTGAGCTACCTGTGTCCTCTGGTGGTCGATCCAAACAAAGGGGACCACCAGAGGACCAGGTAGCAGGTATATTAGACGCTGTTATCAAAACAGCGTCTAATATACCTGTTAGGGGTTAAAAAAAAACACATCTCCAGCCTGCCAGCGAACGATCGCCGCTGGCAGGCTGGAGATCAACTCTCTTACCTTCCGTTCCTGTGAGCGCACGCGCCTGTGTGCGCGCGTTCACAGGAAATCTCGCGTCTCGCGAGATGACGCATATATGCGTGACTGTGCGCAGGGCTGCCACCTCCGGAACGCGATCCTGCGTTAGGCGGTCCGGAGGTGGTTAATATTCTTCACTACCTAATTATTACAACACAGATTTTAAAGATGTTTTCCAGGCTTCTGATGTTGATGACCTATCCTCAGGATAGGTCATCAGTATCCATTCAGTGAGGGTTCGACACTCTGCACCCCCACTCAGCTGCTATCTGTAGCCTCTGGCACTGAAACTAGCACTTTTAATGGAACAGGACGCGCAACTCCTATCAAAATGTTGTAGTCATACTGAGTCACTGCAGTTAAAGGGGTATTCACCTCTCAGACAATGGGAGCATATCACTAGGATATGTCACCATTGTCTGATAGGTGCGGGTCCCACCTCAGGGACCCACACCTATAATGAGAACGGAGCGGGGAGAGCTGTGGCTGGAGGACCCCGGATTTCCCGGGGTTCATCCACCACCAAGTGCTGCTCACGCTGCTCCCATAGAAGTGAATGGGAGCGCGCCGCGCACGATCGGCCCCTGCTCCCATTCATTTCTATGGGGCAGACGAAAATAGCCGAGCCAGCTCTCGGCTATTTTCAGCGGCCCCATAGAAATGAATGCAGGGCGGCTGCGCATGGGCATTTCATTTCCCCGCTCCGTTCTCATTGTAGGTGCTGGTCCCAGCGGTGGAACCCTCACCTATCAGACAATGTATATCATGGTAAAACCCCTTTAAGTGAAGTGAAGAATCCATTCGCTCATCTCTACTGCTCACATATATTTGTCCTGTATGACATATATGTGCAGCAATATGCTACAAGTTGAAATCTGTTCTTTTCAAGCATCTTAACAAACGCTTAAAAAATTATAAAGCATTCCCATTAGGCCATAGAGAATAAACTTTAAAGTCTATGTACCGTACATCTTTTTTTTTTTTTTTTTTTTTTTTTTATTGCATTGCACTCATTTTGAGCTAAAAATAATTTTTTCAATTGGTCTTTATTAAAAATTCTGAGCCTCTTTCTCTGTACAGCCTTGAGATTCTCTAGTAGCAGGCTTTGTATTTTTATGGTGGGGCAATGGGGGCTGAGCTGACAGATCCTGATCTCTGACCTAGTAAACACTCATTATAGCTCAATTCTTATATTGCTAATTAGAATGTGGCTTAAATAAGTGTTTATAACCTTTTAGTAATTTAGAGATGAGGCTTAATTTATAAGTGAAAGTACGAATCTCACAGCTCGACGGTTAACCCTTTGTGACAGAACGTCTGAATATTTTTAATAAAGACCAGTTGAAAAAATGATTTGTAGCCCAAAACGAGTAAAATGCAATAATTAAAAAAAATTGCCTCAGAAGTTGTACATAGCCTTTAAGAAAAAGCTTTATAATACAACTTGCTGAACTATAAGGCAAATAAAAAAAATAAAACGCAACTACAGTTCCCATTAGTATATATGTAATGATTGGTACCTCAGATTGTGCTTGAACTTCTTTCCAGGAGAAGGAGAGAGCTGCCTCAGTCACAGTGAATCCTGATCTGTTAAGGCCGCAGCAAAGAGTCTGCAGTGTGAAAAATTGCCCTGTAACTGCGTATTGTAACCAGAGATGTTTACAACTGATAATGACTTCCATTTAATATATTTTTCTTCTAGCTGCCTGTACTGTAAGGAGCCTACAGGACCTAGCTCGTATCTATATTCGGCGCACACTTAGGAACTGCATAAACGATGAGATGCAGGCCAAAGGAATTCCTCCGAAAGCCGCTCCAAAGCGGAAAAGGCGACGGTGCCGTAGACGCCGCATAAACACCTATGTCTTTGTAGGAAATCAGCTAATTCCTCAAGCCTTAGATAGTGATGAGGAGGAAAAAATTGATGAGGACAGCAAAGAAGAAGAAAAGGATCACAGTGAAGCTTTGAAAGCTGAGGAGCCTCCACAGAACCTTCTTCGCGAGAGAATTCTGTGCTTACCTCTCCCCGAATCTTTAAAAGCATACTTGACCTATTACAGAGAGAAATGATGATGCACTTGAATACAAAACTTTTATTGCCTGCTGATGTTTCATTTTTTTTTTTTCCTTTTGAAAATGTAGCATTTGTTAATAAAGGATTTGGTAGTTATATCTTCCAGCAAGAGATCCAGTGGACACCTAAACAATCTTATCTCCATTCATTGATTTAGTTCCTTTTTTACAAGCTCTATATTTTCTGTACATTTTAAGATAAACTGTACACAGATTTTTAACTGTAACCAGTTATGGCTTTGTAGTATCACTTGTTCTCTGGGGGAAAGCATTCTTTAGCAGCCCCTAATTTATACACAGGGCATAGCACACTGGAGAAAGATCCGAATGGTCTTCAAAGCCATTTCAGTCATTGCATACACACAAGTCCCAGTGGAACATTCCATTCTGATTGTTTCCTTTTCTTAGTCTTTTCTTTTATATATGCCAGCTGAACAGTGTGACAAGTGCAATAGTTTAGGAAAGGTAACTTTTTGTAAATGCCACAAGTTTTGTGATTTTCTAAGAAAAAAAAAATGGAAGTGTCAAATATGAAAATTATGTTGCATTTAGAAAAAAAATGTTGCTTGTTACAATCCTCTTTAAAGTAATCAATCCTATATGTTTTCTATACTCTTGATGTGTTTTAATGTGTTCTGTGTTGGCCATCCACCAAGAACCATTGATGACAAATTACAAACTGATTCATTACTTTTCTGAAATTAAAAGCCAGTAACAAATGTGTTCCAAAGAAGGTTTGTTTTCATCATGTTTAGAAAGAACAAGGGTTTTAGTAGAGAAGCACTTATATAAGACTATTTCATCCAGCTCTCAAATCCGCTGACAGATGCTGTCCTTCTAAAAGAGAATGCTGACCGATACCATGTAAGAAGGTTCTAAACGTATTCAGTATATTCCTTGAAGAGTTTGCAAATTCTGTGTAATGCAATGAGGCCGATTTACTGTTTATTTTTTATATATTTTTTGCACTGTTTCCCATGGTGCATTGATAGCATGCCACATAGGTAGCATATGAGCAGTGTGTGATGGTGACACCATCATGCAAAACTAAGGGGGAGATTTATCAAACTGGTGTAAAGTAGAACTGGCAACCAATCAGATTCCACCTTTCATTTTCCAAAGGAGCTGTCAAAAATAAAAAGTGGAATGTTATTGGTTGCTATGGGCAACTAAGCTAGTTCTACTTTACACCAGTTTAATAAATCTCCCCCCTAAGGCTGGGTTCACACGGGCGTTGCAGGTAAAAATGCGGGTGCATTGCGGGAACATGTGCAAAAAATTTTTCCCCGCGAGTGCAAAGCGTTTTAATGCATTTCTCACGTGCGTGAGAAAAATCTGCATGTTTGGTACCCGAACCCGGACTTCTTCACAGAAGTTCGAGATTGGAATTTGTGTTGTGTAGATTTTATTATTTTCCCTTATAACATGGTTATAAGGGAAATAATCGCATTATTTAATACAGAATGCTTAGTAAAAGGTCAATTGAGGGTTAAAAACTAAAAAAAAATAACTCCCCTCCTCCAATTGATCGCGTAGCTGCCGTTCTCCTGTTCTTTCTTCAGGACCTGTCAAATGACCTGTGGTGACGTCACTGTGCTCATCGCATGGTCCATCACCATGGTGATGTATCATGTGATGAGCACAGTGATGTCACCACAGGTCCTAAAGAAAGAACAGGAGACCGGCAGCTACGTGATCAATTGGAGGAGGGGAGTTAAATTTTTTTTATATTTTTAACCCTCAATTGACCTAAACATTCTGTATTAAAGAATGCTATTATTTTCCCTCATAACCATGTTATAAGGGAAAATAATACAGTGAATGGACTTTCATTCTGAAAATCACACCGCATCCGCACTTGCACATTCACTTCTATGGGGCCTGCGTTGCGTGAAAAATGCACAATATAGAGCTTGCTGCGATTTTTCACGCAACGCACAAGTGATGCGTGAAAATCACCGCTCATGTGCACAGCCCCATAGAAATGAATGGGTCCGGATTCAGTGCGGGTGCAATGTGTTCACCTCACGCTTTGCACCCGCGCAGAAAACTCGCCCGTGTGAAAGAGGCCTAAGTTTCTGTCCATCTTAAAGGGTGTGTTACACCTTTGCAACCTTTTTTTTATTTTTTATTTTTTTTTTCTGTTGATCTAGTAAGCCTTAAATAAAATAAAAAAATAACCATAAAATTTCAGATGGTCTTCATAAAAAATCAAACGTTTTGTGGCTGCAGCTCCCATGTAGACCTAAGTGTATTTAGGATTACTGACTACAATCCAACCCTGTGTAGCCTTATCCTGTAGTCATACCATTCGTTCGATTCCCCCCCCCCCCCCCCCCCCCCCCCCCCCCCTATAGCGAACCTACTGAGAATATTATATACAATATAATATATTATAGTGCAGGATCAGACTACACACAGGGTTTGGGTAGTC
Organism: Bufo bufo; assembly: GCF_905171765.1. Lineage (NCBI taxonomy): Eukaryota > Metazoa > Chordata > Amphibia > Anura > Bufonidae > Bufo > Bufo bufo. Next base: position 136,649,297 of record NC_053393.1, read on the forward strand.
TGTTACCATGGATGCACAGGTCTGCATAGGAGCTGTAGGTTATTTTTAATCAGAATCTATTTACCAAGTTGTTGGTTTTGTTTTTTTACTTTTGGTTTATCAGATTGGTGAAAAAAAGGATGTGAAAGTGTATATCCCCTTAAATGACACAGATGGGCCATAAACAGGCCTCACGGGATTCATTATTATTACGGTATTGACAAACATATTCAGTTTGGATTCTTTATTAAAAAAAAAAACTTGAATTTTACAGGCAAAAAGATGCTCCTTTGTGTTGTATAAGTGGCATATGGAAAGATGACACTGTAGCTATGTGTTCTTATAATATTTGTATATAAATAGGAAGTTGGCTTAAAAAGTGTATTTTTCTGTGCGGCACAAAGTAAAACATTCCCTTTTAAAATAATATCACCAGCTATATAGAGATGGTTCATAGTCCCATATCTGCGCAGAAGCAATATGGAACAATATGGAAACTATTTTGACCACTTTCTTAATATATAAAGGATAAGCCAAAATTAATTAGTTCAGCGTTCATTTTCATATTAATTGAAATGTAAATACCGTTTACTACCAACAGCATTATTGCAAGCCTCGATGAAAATAGCAAAAGTCCATCGTGCAATGGACTTTTAAGCTTTAGCTTGATTTCGATTCACATGGTGTTGTTGCTAAGGTTGACCACGCCACCCAACGCTATGTAGTTTTATTTCCTATTTCTGTATTATACATTTGCCACATTGATAGAAAATGCCAGATAATTATTTTTTATTTTATTTTTTTCCCTTAAGCAATTTCCAAACCATAGTGATATTCTAACGTGGTTCTTTGAGTCTAATGGACAGCTGAGGTAGTTATTAAATTGTATGTGTAAAATGCTTTTGTAGAAAGACTGACTGCACTTTCATTTCATTGTATTCTTTGCAAGTGGTTATATATATATATACAGTACAGATCAAAAGTTTGGACACCTTCTCATTCAAAGAGTTTTCTTTATTTTCATGACTATGAAGGCATCAAAACTATGAATTAACACATGTGGAAATATATACATAACAAACAAGTGTGAAACAACTGAAAATATGTCATATTCTAGGTTCTTCAAAGTAGACACCTTTTGCTTTGATTACTGCTTTGCACACTCTTGGCATTCTCTTGATGATGAGCTTCAAGAGGTAGTCCCCTGAAATGGTCTTCCAACAGTCTTGAAGGAGTTCCCAGAGATGCTTAGCACTTGTTGGCCCTTTTGCCTTCACTCTGCGGTCCAGCTCACCCCAAACCATCTCGATTGGGTTCAGGTCCGGTGACTGTGGAGGCCAGTTCATCTGGCGCAGCACCCCATCACTCTCCTTCATGGTCAAATAGCCCTTACTTTCAAAGTTTTCCCAATTTTTCGGCTGACTGACTGACCTTCATTTCTTAAAGTAATGATGGCCACTTGTTTTTCTTTACTTAGCTGCTTTTTTCTTGCCATAATACAAATTCTAACAGTCTATTCAGTAGGACTATCAGCTGTGTATCCACCTGACTTCTCAACGCAACTGATGGTCCCAACCCCATTTATAAGGCAAGAAATCCCACTTATTAAACCTGACAGGGCACACCTGTGAAGTGAAAACCATTTCAGGGGACTACCTCTTGAAGCTCATCAAGAGAATGCCAAGAGTGTGCAAAGCAGTAATCAAAGCAAAAGGTGGCTACTTTGAAGAACCTAGAATATGACATATTTTCAGTTGTTTCACACTTGTTTGTTATGTATATAATTCCACATGTGTTAATTCATAGATTTTGATGCCTTCAGTGTGAATCTACAATTTTCATAGTCATGAAAATAAAGAAAACTCTTTGAATGAGAAGGTGTGTCCAAACTTTTGGTCTGTACTGTATATCTCACCAATGTATGTATTTTCAGGAGATGCTTGTCTCATCCCTTTCACCCACTTTAAAAATGCATTAACTGAAAATCTAAAGGTAAAGAAGTGATTATTTGAACATTTTGCATATGCTGTTGATTGGGACATTATTGCAATAAAAAAAAGGAAAACTAATTGTGCCTATTCTATTGTTCAAGCCAAGTTAAAGCAAATCAGGTCTACAATCTTTCCAGTGTGTTCCACTGACATCAAGGGCTTCTTCATGTTTCCATATTATAGCTTTGGGGAAATCAGGAAAGCCTTGTCTCATGATAAGGTTCAATACAACCCATGACTCTAAATATATGGCTTTTCAAAGAAGGCATAATTTGACCATGTGCATGAACACTTAAAGAGGACCTTTCATGGAATAATCTGTTAGAAACGGGTATACTTACTAGATAGGGCGGCCCCAACAGATGCCAAAACTTTTTTTTTTTTCTTTAACATACCCCTCCGTTCAGGTGCCGTGTCCCCCACTGTTTTTGGAGCCTCATATGTTACTTTAAACTATTAGTACAGGGAGGAGACAGACAGGTTTCTCATTGGGAGTCTCCTTATCCCTGGCTGTAGCGCGGTCCAATTGCAGTGTAGAGCGTCACAGCCAGGGAGAAGGTGAGCTTTTTTATTTTTCTCCCAGGCTGTGATGCTCTTTGCTGCCATTGGATTGGCATCTGTAGGGGCTGCCCTATCTGGTAAGCATACCAATTTCTTACAGTCCAATGAAACATCCTCTTTAAAGGCAATCTGTCACCAGCGACACAAGTGTTTTTTTTTTTTTTTGTGTTTTCAGCAGGACATCTTGGGGAGAGTCAAGCTATCTCATTTAATGAACCATACCTTAGGGTTGTGGACAATAGAATAGTTCTAAGCCTTGATCTGCCACTTTATGCAAATGCTGTGTAAGATTTTCATGGCATTCAAGAAATAAGCAACATAATTTGGTAAGTTCCTGAAACTAAAATAGTACTAAACATACGGAAAGCACTAAAGACTTCAGGTTAGACTCTTATCTGCTAATTCATTTCTTGGGAAAGAATAAATAAAAGAAGACATCTAAGGATATACCTGTATGTGCAAGGTGGATCAAATGCACTATTTCAGATTATTACTCTTTTTAACAACTTTTATCACCAGGAAAGATAATGGCCCATTCAACCAGAACTATGGCCTTTTCATGGGTGCAGATATCAGGGACCTCATTTAAAGAGGACCGATCATCTTTTACTCCCTTTGTTATTCCTATTACAAGTTTTTATAAAGGATATGTTCCTTCACAGTCTTATCTTTGCCAGCAATGATTGGATAGTGTCAGAGTGGGTAGAGGTACATCCAGTTGGCAATTTATTCTTACAATTCAATTAGGAATAAAGAAGGAATTGTACAACACAGAAAATATATTCAAGAATTTTTAGATTTAATAACTACAATTATTTTCTAAAACAGACATATGTGACAAGTCACCTTCATACAAATCTGCAACTTGGACTATAAACTTACAAAATTCTAGTGATATAGGTTTGTGGGCTATTTTCCCTCCATAGCTATGCATCTGGGAAGTCTGGGTGGTGTTCTCCTATAACTATGCTTTGGAGCATGAGAGGATCTCCACATGAACACAGGGAGAACATACAAACTGCATGCAGATATTGTCATAGGTCAGAAGCAAATCTAGGATACTAATGCTGCAAGGTAACAGTCCTTACCACTGAACCACCATGTCTATCAGTGTTTAGAATTTAAAGCACACTTGAGCAGCACTGATACATTGTTTCATATTAGAAAAACATTCTAAAAAGACTTTCAATTGAATGAAGAAAAGAAGCATGAAGAGCAAACCGTGTTTAATATACTGATTAAGGATGAGCGAACCAGTTCAGACGAATTCACTAAAAGGCTGTTTAGCGCCCTTTTAGTGCACATGGCAGGGAAAAAGCACTAGGGTGGAAGAAGGGTTCTCACCTGACCCTGAGAGGAAGTGTGGGGGGTGGGGGGGTTGCCCTGATTGGCTCATACAAGCTGTCTGTCAGCCAATCAGTGCTGCAGCATGCAGGGAGGTGGCGTCATTCTGTGCTGTGCTATGAGAGAGGGTGGTTAGGTGTTGCAATGTCTGCCAGGAAAATGATCTTAAGGAGTCAGGGAAAGTGAAAAATCAATCCGTAAGAAATCAATCAAACTTATTGCCAGGGACAGTGAAGGGAAAGGCTATGATTCCAAAGAAGAATTGTGTGTGTTGTACACAATAGAGAGAAGCAAGTCAGCTGACAGACAGGGAAAGAGGAGACAGGACCTGTGGCTGGCTGTGCCTGTTATAAGAAGTGCAGGTGCATGTATATTCAGTTTCCACATGGTTGGAATTAAAACATTTTTTTGGAAGGGGGATCTTTCAATTTAATTAAATATTATATATATGTGATTACTTCAGCAATATCCACTGTGTGGCAGCGATCTACCTATGTATGTTAAGTAGAACTTAATATTTTTTGGGGGGATTGTTAAATGTAATTAAAGCAATATATATATATATACTCTCACCTAAAGAATTATTAGGAACACCTGTTCTATTTCTCATTAATGCAATTATCTAGTCAACCAATCACATGGCAGTTGCTTCAATGCATTTAGGGATGTGGTCCTGGTCAAGACAATCTCCTGAACTCCAAACTGAATGTCAGAATGGGAAAGAAAGGTGATTTAAGCAATTTTGAGCGTGGCATGGTTGTTGGTGCCAGACTGGCCGGTCTGAGTATTTTACGATCTGCTCAGTTACTGGGATTTTCACGCACAACCATTTCTAGGGTTTACAAAGAATGGTGTGAAAAGGGAAAAACATCCAGTATGCGGCAGTCCTGTGGGCAAAAATGCCTTGTGGATGCTAGAGGTCAGAGGAGAATGGGCCGACTGATTCAAGCTGATAGAAGAGCAACGTTGACTGAAATAACCACTCGTTACAACCGAGGTATGCAGCAAAGCATTTGTGAAGCCACAACACGCACAACCTTGAGGCGGATGGGCTACAACAGCAGAAGACCCCACCGGGTACCACTCATCTCCACTACAAATAGGAAAAAGAGGCTACAATTTGCACAAGCTCACCAAAATTGGACTGTTGAAGACTGGAAAAATGTTGCCTGGTCTGGTGAGTCTCGATTTCTGTTGAGACATTCAAATGGTAGAGTCCGAATTTGGCGTAAAACAGATTGAGAACATGTATCCATCATGCCTTGTTACCACTGTGCAGGCTGGTGGTGGTGGTGTAATGGTGTGGGGGATGTTTTCTGGGCACACTTTAGGCCCCTTAGTGCCTATTGGGCATTGTTAAAATTCCACGGGTTACCTGAGCATTGTTTCTGACCATGTCCATCCCTTCATGACCACCATGTACCCATCCTCTGATGGCTACTTCCAGCAGGATAATGCACCATGTCACAAAGCTCGAATCATTTCAAATTGGTTTCTTGAACATGACAATGAGTTCACTGTACTAAAATGGCCCCCACAGTCACCAGATCTCAACCCAATAGAGCATCTTTGGCATGTGGTGGAACGGGAGCTTCGTGCCCTGGATGTGCATCCCTCAAATCTCCATCAACTGCAAGATGCTATCCTATTAATATGGGCCAACATTTCTAAAGAATGCTATCAGCACCTTGTTGAATCAATGCCACGTAGAATTAAGGCAGTTCTGAAGGCAAAAGGGGGTCCAACACCGTATTAGTATGGTGTTCCTAATAATTCTTTAGGTGAGTGTGTGTATATATATATATATATATATATATATATATATATATATATACTGCTCAAAAAATAACTCCAAGTCAATCACACTTCTGTGAAATTAAACTGTCCACTTAGGAAGCAACACTGAGTGACGATCAATTTCACATGCTGTTGTGCAAATGGGATAGACAACAGGTGGAAATTATAGGCAATTAGCAAGACACCCCCAATAAAGGAGTGGTTCTGCAGGTGGTGACCACAGACCACTTCTCAGTTCCTATGCTTCCTGGCTGATGTTTTGGTCCCTTTTGAATGCTGGCGGTGTTTTCACTCTAGTGGTAGCATGAGACGGAGTCTACAACCCACACAAGTGGCTCAGGTAGTGCAGCTTATCCAGGATGGCACATCAATGCGAGCTGTGGCAAGAAAGTTTGCTGTGTCTGTCAGCGTAGTGTCCAGAGCATGGAGGCGCTACCAGGAGACAGGCCAGTGCATCAAGAGACGTGGAGGAGGCCGTAGGAGGGCAACAACCCAGCAGCAGGACCGCTACCTCCGCCTTTGTGCAAGGAGGAACAGGAGGAGCACTGCCAGAGCCCTGCAAAATGACCTCCAGCAGGCCACAAATGTGCATGTGTCTGCTCAAACGGTGAGAAACAGACTCCATGAGGGTGATATGAGGGCCCGACATCCACAGGTGGGGGTTGTGCTTACAGCCCAACACCATGCAGGACGTTTGGCATTTGCCAGAGAACACCAAGATTGGCAAATTCGCCACTGGCGCCCTGTGCTCTTCACAGATGAAAGCAGGTTCACACTGAGCACATGTGACAGACGTGACAGAGTCTGGAGACGCCATGGAGAACGTTCTGCTGCCTGCAACATCCTCCAGCATGACCGGTTTGGCATTGGGTCAGTAATGGTGTGGGGTGGCATTTCTTTGGAGGGCCGCACAGCCCTCCATGTGCTCGCCAGAAGTAGCCTGACTGCTGCCATTAGGTACCGAGATGAGATCCTCAGACCCCTTGTGAGACCATATGCTAGTGCGGTTGGCCCTGGGTTCCTCCTAATGCAATACAATGCTAGACCTCATGTGGCTGGAGTGTGTCAGCAGTTCCTGCAAGACGAAGGCATTGATGCTATGGACTGGCCCGCCCGTTCCCCAGACCTGAATCCAATTGAGCACATCTGGGACATCATGTCTCGCTCTATCCACCAACGTCACGTTGCACCACAGACTGTACAGGAGTTGGCAGATGCTTTAGTCCAGGTCTGGGAGGAGATCCCTCAGAAGACCGTCCGCCACCTCATCAGGAGCATGCACAGGCATTGTAGGGAGGTCATACAGGCACGTGGAGGCCACACACACTACTGAGCCTCATTTTGACTTGTTTTAAGGACATTACATCAAAGTTGGATCAGCCTGTAGTGTGTTTTTCCACTTTAATTTTGAGTGTGACTCCAAATCCAGACCTCCATGGGTTGAAAAATTTGATTTCCATTTTTTTATTTTTGTGTGATTTTGTTGTCAGAACATTCAACTATGTAAAGAACAAAGTATTTCAGAAGAATATTTAATTTATTCAGATCTAGGATGTGTTATTTTTGTGTTCCCTTTATTTTTTGAGCAGTGTACATTTTCTTAAGAGTCAACATATAACACCTTGTATACATTTTTTTCAAAATAAGTGTCAATGGGCAACATAGGCAACATAGGCAACTGTATGCAGTAGAACAGAATGCAAAAGTTAAATGAACCTTAGTCTAGTTAGAAGAAACAGAGATACAGAAGGGATCTTTATGTATAGATGTAACATCAAATTGAATAAATACATTGGTAATGTGTAGAGATGAGCGAATTTCTTCAAAATTAGATTTGGCTGCTTCGCCAAATAAAATAAAAAATTTTGCTTCATGACGAATTACTTCGTCACGAAGCGCATTTGTTTTGTACGTTTTATACATGATTGCGGCATCTGAGTTTAAAAACAGTGTAAATTAATAAAAAAACTATTACATCTTGTCTGAAATCCCGTGCGGCACAAGATTACGTCATCACGCCGGCTGGCATGGTGATGTATGACGTCATCACACTGGCCAGCGTGATAATGTAATCTCGCGCCGCAAGGGATTTCGGCCGAGCTCTTTAAGCAAGATGGAGGCTGGTGGCCCGTCGCAAGCAAATGGAGGAGGTAAGTTTAAATATTTTTGTTTTTTATACTATTTCAGGATAAATCGATTAGCTGACACAAAGCAGGAGGAAATTCGGATTCTAGGCGAATCGAATTTATCCTGATATTTTTATCGAAATTCAACTTTGTGGGATTCGATTTGCTCATCTCTAGTCATCATTTCTTACAGCTCAAAATATCCTATCTGCTCATTCTGATACCAGTTTTAACATCCACATCTAGGGCCAAGACCTGGGCCAGGCTAGATTTAAATGCAAGTTGTTTCAACATATGTCCAGAGGTATGAATTCTGGCAGTTTTGGAGCTCGGCCTGCCTGCCTCCCTACTTGGGTTATGTTTCTTTCTTTAAAACTTGCTTTATTGAATGATGAGTGTATGCAAAGCATATGACAATAAAACTGCAAGCAAAAGCAAAATCTAAAGTGTCAATGCAATATATTACTGGATCTGCGCCCCGATTCTCTCAGCAGCGGTCTCTAAAAGGTAAGTATATTTCCTTCTCCGTTAATCCAGCTCCTTCTTCTGATCTTTTTTCACGGTCTGATCCTCCTTCCAAGTTTGTTCTGTCACTCTTTCAATGGCACACCATCAACAGCAGAACAGAATCTTCTTGCAAAATCCTCAATAAGAAAAATATATAGTGAAGTTCCACAACATAAGATATAACAAGGACAATTTATTCACTAGCAGGATAAAACTTTTTCAATAGCATAAAATCAATCATCACCAAAAGTCCAAATATGCCTGACCTGAGTTTCACTCTAGCTTCTTCAGGGGAAAACCTTCGTATTACTTAATGGTAACGTTTATAGTGTATTATCTTAAATTGTATAGTTTTTTCTAAATATCACAATATGCATAAAATGTAGTCACATCCAAAAGTACATAAAGACAAATCACAACCACAATGTACATTGATTGCTGCAACAGAAGATAACTAGAAACTAACAAATTTCTTTAAATTCATATTGGGTCTGATTCTTACGAGTCAGTGAAAAAATTTGATTCCAATCCGAATAATTTCTACCCAAAGCAAAACTGCTCGAACTGGCCTAAAAATTTGTGTATGATACTCTGAAGTCTCTTAGGACTCATATCTTTTCCTCTCTTGTCATTCTCTTTAACATAAAGACAGCAATAGTAATTAATGTCAGAGTGACACTGACATTTATAGCTATTAGTGTTGAGCGGCAGGGGTCATATTCGAATTTGCGATACTTCGCGAATATTTCATAGAATATTCGTAGAATATTTGCAAATTAGAATATTCGTTAGGAGTAGTATTGATTGCGAATTTTCGTAATGCAAATTTTTGTAATGAGAATTTTCGTAATGCGAATTTTTGTAATGAGAATCAACGAGATCGTGAAAACTCAGATCCGATGGTATATTCTAACCCCCAGGCGTTCCCATGGTGACGGGGACGCTTGTCGGGAAGGAGTATGCCAAAGTGGAACAACTGTACAGATTTTTTTTAAAAAAGATGAATATTCTAAAAAACTAATATATTAGTTTTTTAGAATATTCGTAATATTTTAAAACAAGATTATATAGCAATATAGCGAATATTCGAAAAAAACGAATGTAGAACAATTTAGCTAATATAGTGCTATAATCTATTTTTTTAATAGTTGTAATTTTTTTCCAATATAAACTACTGATGAGAAAAAAATTACAACTATTAGAGAAAGAAGATTATAGCACTATATTAGCTAAATTGCTCTATATTAGTTTTTTTTCAAATATTCGCTATATTGCTATATATTCATTTTTTAGAATATTCGTAATATTCTAAAACAAGTATATATAGCAAATTATAATATTACGAAAATTCGCATTACGAAAATTCTCATTATGAAAATTTGCATAATTCGCAATCAACACTAATCCTAAAGTCAAAGATATTGCAGCCTTCTCATTGGTCCACAAGCTAGAAGCAGGGAGGGATCATGTGTACTGATTTTAAAAAAATCTCAAATATTCGCTATATTGCTATATATTCTTGTTTTAGAATATTATGAATATTCAAAAAAACGAATATATAGCACTATATCTAATATATTAGTTTTTTTAAATATTCGTCTTTTTTTCCATCTGAAGTCATGATTCCTCCCTGCTTAACTTAATTGCGAATTTCGGTAATGCGAATTTTCGTAATATTATAATTTGCTATATTACTATATATTCTTGTTTTAGAATATTACGAATATTCTAAAAAAGTATATATAGCAATATAGCGAATATTCAAAAAAAATGAATGTAGAGCAATTTAGTTAATATAGTGCTATAATCTTTTTTTAATAGTTGTAATTTTTTTCACATCTGAAGTTCAGATTGGAAAAAAATTACAACTATTAAAAAAAAAGATTATTGCACTATATTAGCTAAATTGTTCTACATTTGTTTTTGTTTTTAGAATATTTGCTATATTGCTATATATTCTTGTTTTAGAATATTACGAATATTCTAAAAAACAAATATATTAGTTTTTTAGAATATTCGTCTTTGGCATACTCCTCCCTGACAAGTGTCCCTGTCACCATGGGAACGCCTGGCGGTTAGAATATACCATCGGATCTGAGTTTTCACGATCTCTTTGATTCTCATTACAAATATTTGCATTAAGAAAATTCTCATTACGAAAATTGGCATTATGAAAATTCGCAATCAACACTACTCCTAAAGTCAAAGATATTGCAGCCTTCTCATTGGTGCACAAGCTAGAAGCAGGGAGGGATCATGTGTACTGATTTAAAAAAAATATTGAATATTCGAAATTACGAATATATATCACTATATTCAAAATATTCGTGAATTCTCGAAGTGCCGATATTTGCAATAAAATTTGCAATTCCAATATTCGTGATCAACACTAATAGCTATGAGTAAGTGCATGGGTATTGATGTTAACAAACAGCATGTTTAAAAAGAAACTGCACAGTTGGATTTATGATTTTTAAAGAAAAAAAAATGTCCAAAACATTGTCCATTATGGGGAACAGATGGGGATTATTGAAAAAAGGTGGCTTGTTCTGAACAAGTGGTCCAAAAATTATGCCTTAACCAGGGCAGATGCCAGCCTGTGTTTATACACATACATGGTAGTATTGGAAGAAGCAGTAGCTTGTTCTAAACAAGCAGCCAAAAATAATGTTTTAATGAGGGCAAATCCATTCTCATGTTTATACACATGATGGTATCAGAATAAGCAGTGGATTGTTTTGAACAAGCATACAAAATTTTCCTTTTTTTGAGAGCAGGTACAGTACAATGTGAATATAGTACTTCATGGACGAGGCCGGAGATTTGTGTAAACATCCTCAAGGATCTTTGTACCATTCATTTTGACAAAAGTCATGTTTTGTACACATGCGGAAGACAAGTTTGTCTGTTTGAATGTGACAACGCCACCTGCTGTGCTGAACACCCTCTCTGAGATGACATTGGAGGCTGAACAAGACAATACAGTAAAAGCAAACTAGGCCAGTTCTGATCACTGTTAGGGAATAGGGTATGTGCTAGAGGAAGGCCACAGTCCAGGTAGGACTGAACCTGGTTGTTCAGGCAGTACATATCTGTTTGCTGATATGTGCCAGGCCAAGCTGACACATAAAAACACTGTTCCATCATATTCATCAAATTGAATTAATTGCTGTTTGTGCTGCAGCAGGTTTTGCTACATATGGGAGCAGAGAGGTTGATGACTCAGTGGGGACCGAGAGGGGAGTTCTTGACAGACATTTGGGTGGCAGGCATCTGCTCAACAAAAGCTGCAAGCTGTGTACACAGTGTATCCTGTTAGAACAGCAATTTTGAATCCCTTTTGGCATCATGAAAACATTCCCCCATTTTGCTTTGATAGCAACAGTCTAAAACCATAACAATGCAGTAGTCATCAGTTTGCTCGATGCTTACAATATGCCTGTCAGAATGTAAGAAAGCAAACATGCAGCTTGCCATGCTCGCCAGCGTGCCAAGGACCAAGTTCTTTTTAGCTCTACCCACACTGTGATGATTGGTCATCATGGCCAGTGTCGTCATCAGCAGCAGCATGCTCCTGCACCACCAACTCCTCCTGCACCTCTTTGTCTAGTGGTAGCTCCTTCTCCTCCACTTCCACCTCCATGGGACTTTGTCTTTGCGGGTCCCCAACAGCTACAGGGTGGGCGGAAAGATGCGGAAGCTGTTCTTCCACCATTCCTTGCTGCATCAGCATTTGCTGTAATAAAAATATCAGGGGGATGACATAGTTGATGCCGCAGTTGTCCTTACATCCACGGCTTATTTTCATCCTTCAGATCTTGGACATAGCAAAGGTTTTGTCTGCTGGAACTGTGAAGAAAAAATTCCATTTGGTATATTTGCACAGAACTGCCAGCAGCTGAGCTTGCCCTAGGTCTGGCATGTTTTCAGCCTGAGTCCATAGTATTAGCAACATCACCAGTTCCCAAGGTGACCACAATAGAAGCAGATCTGGCTCTGTCAGATTTTTGGATGTTTTAGCTATACATTGCCACTGCTCCTTATTGCCACTATGGCCACCATCCTCCTCTGATGTCACCTCCTCCTCAGCACCCCGATCCAGCAACCAGGTCCTGTCTAACACAATAATCATCATAGTCCCCACCTTCCCTGGCACTTTTATCAAACTATAATAAGTAGGGATGAGCGAACCCGAACTGTATAGTTCGGGTTCGTACCGAATTTTGGGGTGTCCGTGACACGGCCCGAACCCGAACATTTTCCTAAAAGTCCGGGTTCGGGTTCGGTGCTCGGCGCTTTATTGGCGCTTTTTGAAAGGCTGCAAAGCAGCCAATCAACAAGCGTCATACTACTTGCCCCAAGAGGCCATCACAGCCTTGCCTACTATTGGCATGGCTGTGATTGGCCAGTGCAGCATGTGACCCATCCTCTATATAAGCTTGGATCATGTAGCGCTGCACGTCACTCTGCTGATTCAAGCATAGGGAGAGGTTGCAGCTGCGACGTTAGGACGAGATTAGGCAGATTAACTCCTCCAAAAGACTTCATTCTGTGATCGATCTGCAGCTGTGGATCATTGAAGTGCTAATATCGACTTGCTCACTTTTTTGAGGCTGCCCAGAGCGTTTTTAGATCACTTTTTTCTGGGGTGATCGGCGGCCATTTTGTGGCTTGTGGTGCGCCAGCACAAGCTATCACCAAGTGTATTTAACCATCAATAGTGTGGTTATTTTGTGCTATATCCTACATCAGCTGCAGGCTGAGCCTGTGTCACCGAAGTGCATTTAACCATCAACAGTCTGGTTATTTTTTGGCCATATACTACATCAGCTGCAGGCTGAGCCTGTGTCACCGAAGTGCATTTAACCATCAACAGTCTGTTTTTTTTTTTGGCCATATACTACATCTGGTGCAGGCTGAGCCTATGTCACCCAAGTGCATTTAACCATCAATAGTGTGGTTATTTTTTGGCCATATACTACATCAGGGGCAAGTTGAGCCTGTCACCCAGCGCCTAAAAAATAGACCTGACATTTCTATTCAACCAAATTTGTACTGTTTTAGCTGGTCAAGTTATTTGTAGTGACTGTAAAAGCACACTTTTTGTTCTGGGTTGAAAAACTATTCCCAAATTTGCCATTCTCAAAATAACTAGTTTCTGCTATATGAGGCCTACTTGAAATCTATCCCAAAAAGGATATCTTACATTGAAGGTGCTGATAGTGTCATTCAGAAAAACCTAAGACACGCGCTACCGTGCAGATACAAGTCTAATTCTGTGATTAAACCTATACCTGTCACACAGCGCAAAAAAAAAACAGGCCTCACATTTCTATTCAACCAAATCTGTACTGTTTTAGCTGGTCAAGTTATTTGTAGTGACAGTAAAAGCACACTTTTTGTTCTGGGTTGAAAAACTATTCCCAAATTTGCCATTCTCCAAATTGTGGTGAACGGGAACAATGAGGAAAACATCTAATAAGGGACGCGGACATGGTCGTGGTGGTGTTAGTGGACCCTCTGGTGCTGGGAGAGGACGTGGCCGTTCTGCCACAGCCACACGTCCTAGTGAACCAACTACCTCAGGTCCCAGTAGCCAGCAGAATTTACAGCGATATTTGGTGGGGCCCAATGCCGTTCTAAGGATGGTAAGGCCTGAGCAGGTACAGGCATTAGTCAATTGGGTGGCCGACAGTGGATCCAGCACGTTCACATTATCTCCCACCCAGTCTTCTGCAGAAAGAGCACAGATGGCGCATGAAAACCAAGCCCATCGGTCTGTCACATCACCCCCATGCATATCAGGGAAACTGTCTGAGCCTCAAGTTATGCAGCAGTCTCTTATGCTGTTTGAAGACTCTGCTGCCAGGGTTTCCCAAGGGCATCCACCTAGCCCTTTCCCAGGGGTGGAAGAGATAGAATGCACTAACGCACAACCACTTATTTTTCCTGATGATGAGGACATGGGAATACCACCTCAGCACGTCTCTGATGATGACGAAACACAGGTGCCAACTGCTGCGTCTTTCTGCAGTGTGCAGACTGAACAGGAGGTCAGGGATCAAGACTGGGTGGAAGACGATGCAGGGGACGATGAGGTCCTAGACCCCACATGGAATGAAGGTCATGCCACTGACTTTCACAGTTCGGAGGAAGAGGCAGTGGTGAGACCGAGCCAAAAGAGTAGCAAAAGAGAGAGCAGTAGACAAAATCAGAACACCCGCCGCCAAGAGACTCTGCCTGCTACTGACCGCCGCCATCTGGGACCGAGCACCCCAAAGGCAGCTTCAAGGAGTTCCCTGGCATGGCACTTCTTCAAACAATGTGCTGACGACAAGACCCGAGTGGTTTGCACGCTGTGCCATCAGAGCCTGAAGCGAGGCATTAATGTTCTGAACCTTAGCACAACCTGCATGACCAGGCACCTGCATGCAAAGCATGAACTGCAGTGGAGTAAACACCTTAAAAACAAGGAAGTCACTCAGGCTCCCCCTGCTACCTCTTCTGCTGCTGCCGCCTTGGCCTCTTCTGCTGCTGCCGCCGCCGCCTCGGCCTCTTCTGCTGCTGCTGCTGCCGCCTCGGCCTCTTCTGCTGCTGCTGATGCCGCCTCGGCCTCTTCCTCCGCCTCTGGAGGAATGTTGGCACCTGCCGCCCAGCAAACATGGGATGTACCACCAACACCACCACCTGCGTCACCAAGCATCTCAACCATGTCACACGGCAGCGTTCAGCTCTCCATCTCACAAACATTTGAGAGAAAGCGTAAATTCCCACCTAGCCACCCTCGATCCCTGGCCCTGAATGCCAGCATTTCTAAACTACTGGCCTATGAAATGCTGTCATTTAGGCTGGTGGACACACACAGCTTCAAACAGCTCATGTCGCTTGCTGTCCCACAGTATGTTGTTCCCAGCCGCCACTACTTCTCCAAGAGAGCCGTGCCTTCCCTGCACAAACAAGTGTCCGATAAAATCAAGTGTGCACTGCGCAACGCCATCTGTGGCAAGGTCCACCTAACCACAGATACGTGGACCAGTAAGCTCGGCCAGAGACGCTATATCTCCCTAACTGCACACTGGGTAAATGTAGTGGCGGCTGGGCCCCAGGCGGAGAGCTGTTTGGCGCACGTCCTTCCGCCGCCAAGGATCGCAGGGCAACATTCTTTGCCTCCTGTCTCCTCCTTCTCCTACTCAGCTTCCTCCTCCTCTTCTTCCACCTGCTCATCCAGTCAGCCACACACCTTCACCACCAACTTCAGCACAGCCCGGGGTAAACGTCAGCAGGCCGTTCTGAAACTCATATGTTTGGGGGACAGGCCCCACACCGCACAGGAGTTGTGGGGGGGTATAGAACAACAGACCGACGAGTGGTTGCTGCCGGTGAGCCTCAAGCCCGGCCTGGTGGTGTGCGATAATGGGCGAAATCTCGTTGCAGCTCTGGGACTAGCCGGTTTGACGCACATCCCTTGCCTGGCGCATGTGCGGAATTAGGTGGTGCAGAAGTTCATTCGCAACTACCCCGACATGTCAGAGCTGCTGCATAAAGTGCGGGCCGTCTGTTCGCGCTTACGGCGTTCACACCCTGCCGCTGCTCGCCTGTCTGCGCTACAGCGTAACTTCGGCCTTCCCGCTCACCGCCTCATATGCGACGTGCCCACCAGGTGGAACTCCACCTTGCATATGCTGGACAGACTGTGCGAGCAGCAGCAGGCCATAGTGGAGTTTCAGCTGCAGCACGCACGGGTCAGTCGCACTGCGGATCAGACACAATTCACCACCAATGACTGGGCCTCCATGCGAGACCTGTGTGCCCTGTTGCGTTGTTTCGAGTACTCCACCAACATGGCCAGTGGCGATGACGCCGTTATCAGCGTTACAATACCACTTCTATGTCTCCTTGAGAAAACACTTAGGGCGATGATGGAAGAGGAGGTGGCCCAGGAGGAAGAGGAGGAAGAGGGGTCATTTTTAGCACTTTCAGGCCAGTCTCTTCGAAGTGACTCAGAGGGAGGTTTTTTGCAACACCAGAGGCCAGGTACAAATGTGGCCAGACAGGGCCCACTACTGGAGGACGAGGAGGACGAGGATGAGGAGGAGGAGGTGGAGGAGGATGAGGATGAAGCATGTTCACAGCGGGGTGGCACCCAAAGCAGCTCGGGCCCATCACTGGTGCGTGGCTGGGGGGAAACACAGGATGATGACGATACGCCTCCCACAGAGGACAGCTTGTCCTTACCTCTGGGCAGCCTGGCACACATGAGCGACTACATGCTGCAGTGCCTGCGCAACGACAGCAGAGTTGCCCACATTTTAACGTGTGCGGACTACTGGGTTGCCACCCTGCTGGATCCCCGGTACAAAGACAATGTGCCCACCTTACTTCATACACTGGAGCGTGATAGGAAGATGCTCGAGTACAAGCGCACGTTGGTAGACGCGCTACTGAGAGCATTCCCAAATGTCACAGGGGAACCAGTGGAAGCCCAAGGCAGAGGAGGAGCAAGAGGTCGCCAACGCAGCTGTGTCACGCCCAGCTCCTCTGAGGGCAGGGTTAGCATGGCAGAGATGTGGAAAGGTTTTGTCAACACGCCACAGCTAACTGCACCACCACCTGATACGGAACGTGTTAGCAGGAGGCAACATTTCACTAACATGGTGGAACAGTACCTGTGCACACCCCTCCACGTACTGACTGATGGTTCAGCCCCATTCAACTTCTGGGTCTCCAAATTGTCCACGTGGCCAGAGCTAGCCTTTTATGCCTTGAAGGTGCTGGCCTGCCCGGCGGCCAGCGTTTTGTCTGAACGTGTATTCAGCACGGCAGGGGGCGTCATTACAGACAAACGCAGCCGCCTGTCTACAGCCCATGTGGACAAGCTGACGTTCATAAAAATGAACCAGGCATAGATCCCACAGGACCTGTCCATCCCTTGTGCAGATTAGATATTAACTACCTCCCCTTAACAATATATTATTCTACTCCAGGGCACTTCCTCATTCAATACTATTTTTAATTTCATTTTACCATTATATTGCGGGGCAACCCAAAGTTGAATGAACCTCTCCTCTGTCTGGGTGCCAGGGCCTAAATGTGTGACAGTGGCCTGTTCCAGTGGTGGGTGACGTGAAGCCTGATTCTATGCTATGACATGAAGACTTATTCTGTGCTGACATGAAGCCAGATTCTCTGTTACGCGACCTCTCTCCTCTGCCTGGGTGCCTGGGCCTAAATATGTGACAGTGGCCTGTTCCAGTGGTGGGTGACGTGAAGCCTGATTCTCTGCTATGACATGAAGACTGATTCTGCGCTGACATAAGGCCAGATTTTCTGTTACGGGACCTCTCTCCTCTGTCTGGGAGCCGGGGCCTAAATATGTGACAGTGGCCTGTTCCAGTGGTGGGTGACGTGAAGCCTGATTCTCTGCTATGACATGAAGACAGATTCTGTGCTGACATAAGGCCAGATTCTCTGTTACGGGACCTCTCTCCTCTGTCTGGGTGCCGGGGCCTAAATATGTGACAGTGGCCTGTTCCAGTGGTGGGTGACGTGAAGCCTGATTCTCTGCTATGACATGAAGACAGATTCTGTGCTGACATAAGGCCAGATTCTCTGTTACGGGACCTCTCTCCTCTGCCTGGGTCTAAATATGTGACAGTGGCCTGTTCCAGTGGTGGGTGACGTAAAGCCTGATTCTCTGCTATGACATGAAGACTGATTCTGTGCTGACATAAGGCCAGATTCTCTGTTACAGGACCTCTCTCCTCTGTCTGGGTGCCGGGGCCTAAATATGTGACAATGGCCTGTTCCAGTGGTGGGTGACGTGAAGCCTGATTCTCTGCTATGACATAAAGACAGATTCTGTGCTGACATAAGGCCAGATTCTCTGTTACGGGACCTCTCTCCTCTGTCTGGGTGCCGGGGCCTAAATATGTGACAGTGGCCTGTTCCAGTGGTGGGTGACGTGAAGCCTGATTCTCTGCTATGACATGAAGACAGATTCTGTGCTGACATAAGGCCAGATTCTCTGTTACGGGACCTCTCTCCTCTGCCTGGGTGCCTGGGCCTAAATATGTGACAGTGGCCTGTTCCAGTGGTGGGTGACGTGAAGCCTGATTCTCTGCTATGACATAAAGACAGATTCTGTGCTGACATAAGGCCAGATTCTCTGTTACGGGACCTCTCTCCTCTGCCTGGGTGCCTGGGCCTAAATATGTGACAGTGGCCTGTTCCAGTGGTGGGTGACGTGAAGCCTGATTCTCTGCTATGACATGAAGACTGATTCTGCGCTGACATAAGGCCAGATTTTCTGTTACGGGACCTCTCTCCTCTGCCTGGGTGCCTGGGCCTAAATATGTGACAGTGGCCTGTTCCAGTGGTGGGTGACGTGAAGCCTGATTCTCTGCTATAACATGAAGACTGATTCTGAACTGACATAAGGCCAGATTCTCTGTTACGGGACCTCTCTCCTCTGTCTGGGTGCCGGGGCCTAAATATGTGACAGTGGCCTGATCCAGTGGTGGGTGACGTGAAGCCTGATTCTCTGCTATGACATGAAGACAGATTCTGTGCTGACATAATGCCAGATTCTCTGTTACGGGACCTCTCTCCTCTGCCTGGGTGCCTGGGCCTAAATATGTGACAGTGGCCTGTTCCAGTGGTGGGTGACGTGAAGCCTGATTCTCTGCTATGACATGAAGACAGATTCTGTGCTGACATAAGGCCAGATTCTCTGTTACGGGACCTCTCTCCTCTGCCTGGGTGCCTGGGCCTAAATGTGTGACAGTGGTCTGTTCCAGTGGTGGGTGACGTGAAGCCTGATTCTCTGCTATGACATGAAGACTGATTCTGCGCTGACATAAAGCCAGATTCTCTGTTACGGGACCTCTCTCCTCTGCCTGGGTGCCTGGGCCTAATTATGTGACAGTGACCTGTTCCAGTGGTGGGTGACGTGAAGCCTGATTCTCTGCTATGACATGAAGACTGATTCTGCGCTGACATAAGGCCAGATTCTCTGTTACGGGACCTCTCTCCTCTGTCTGGGTGCCGGGGCCTAAATATGTGACAGTGGCCTGTTCCAGTGGTGGGTGACGTAAAGCCTGATTCTCTGCTATGACATGAAGACTGATTCTGTGCTGACATAAGGCCAGATTCTCTGTTACGGGACCTCTCTCCTCTGTCTGGGTGCCGAGGCCTAAATATGTGACAGTGGCCTGGTACAGTGGTGGGTGACGTGAATCCTGATTCTCTGCTATGACATGAAGACAGATTCTGTGCTGACATAAGGCCAGATTCTCTGTTACGGGACCTCTCTCCTCTGCCTGGGTGCCTGGGCCTAAATATGTGACAGTGGCCTGTTCCAGTGGTGGGTGACGTGAAGCCTGATTCTCTGCTATGACATGAAGACTGATTCTGCGCTGACATAAGGCCAGATTCTCTGTTACGGGACCTCTCTCCTCTGCCTGGGTGCCTGGGCCTAAATATGTGACAGTGGCCTGTTCCAGTGGTGGGTGACTTGAAGCCTGATTCTCTGCTATGACATGAAGACTGATTCTGCGCTGACATAAGGCCAGATTCTCTGTTACGGGACCTCTCTCCTCTGCCTGGGTGCCGGGGCCTAAATATGTGACAGTGGCCTGTTCCAGTGGTGGGTGACGTGAAGCCTGATTCTCTGCTATGACATGAAGACTGATTCTCTGCTGACATAAGGCCAGATTCTCTGTTACGGGACCTCTCTCCTCTGTCTGGGTGCCGGGGCATAAATATGTGACAGTGGCCTGTTCCAGTGGTGGGTGACGTGAAGCCTGATTCTCTGCTATGACATGAAGACAGATTCTGTGCTGACATAAGGCCAGATTCTCTGTTACGGGACCTCTCTCCTCTGTCTGGGTGCCGGGGCCTAAATATGTGACAGTGGCCTGTTCCAGTGGTGGGTGACGTGAAGCCTGATTCTCTGCTATGACATGAAGACAGATTCTGTGCTGACATAAGGCCAGATTCTCTGTTACGGGACCTCTCTCCTCTGCCTGGGTGCCTGGGCCTAAATATGTGACAGTGGCCTGTTCCAGTGGTGGGTGACGTAAAGCCTGATTCTCTGCTATGACATGAAGACTGATTCTGTGCTGACATAAGGCCAGATTCTCTGTTACGGGACCTCTCTCCTCTGTCTGGGTGCCGGGGCCTAAATATGTGACAGTGGCCTGGTACAGTGGTGGGTGACGTGAATCCTGATTCTCTGCTATGACATGAAGACAGATTCTGTGCTGACATAAGGCCAGATTCTCTGTTACGGGACCTCTCTCCTCTGTCTGGGTGCCGGGGCCTAAATATGTGACAGTGGCCTGTTCCAGTGTGGGTGACGTGAAGCCTGATTCTCTGCTATGACATGAAGACAGATTCTGCGCTGACATAAGGCCAGATTCTCTGTTACGGGACCTCTCTCCTCTGCCTGGGTGCCTGGGCCTAAATATGTGACAGTGGCCTGTTCCAGTGGTGGGTGACGTGAAGCCTGATTCTCTGCTATGACATGAAGACAGATTCTGTGCTGACATAAGGCCAGATTCTCTGTTACGGGACCTCTCTCCTCTGTCTGGGTGCCGGGACCTAAATATGTGACAGTGGCCTGTTCCAGTGGTGGGTGACGTAAAGCCTGATTCTCTGCTATGACATGAAGACTGATTCTGTGCTGACATACGGCCAGATTCTCTGTTACGGGACCTCTCTCCTCTGTCTGGGTGCCGGGGCCTAAATATGTGACAGTGGCCTGTTCCAGTGGTGGGTGACGTGAAGCCTGATTCTCTGCTATGACATGAAGACAGATTCTGTGCTGACATAAGGCCAGATTCTCTGTTACGGGACCTCTCTCCTCTGTCTGGGTGCCGGGGCCTAAATATGTGACAGTGGCCTGTTCCAGTGGTGGGTGACGTGAATCCTGATTCTCTGCTATGACATGAAGACAGATTCTGTGCTGACATAAGGCCAGATTCTCTGTTACGGGACCTCTCTCCTCTGCCTGGGTGCCTGGGCCTAAATATGTGACAGTGGCCTGTTCCAGTGGTGGGTGACGTGAAGCCTGATTCTCTGCTATGACATGAAGACTGATTCTGCGCTGATATGAAGCCAGATTCTCTGCTATGGCATGAAGAGACTGATTCTCTGCTGACATGAAGCCAGATTCTTTGCTATGGCATGAAGAGACTGATTCTCTGCTGACGTGAAGCCAGATTCTCTGCTATGGCATGAAGACTGATTCTGCGCTGACATAATGCCAGATTCTCTGTTACGGGACCTCTCTCCTCTGTCTGGGTGCCGGGGCCTAAATATGTGACAGTGGCCTGTTCCAGTGGTGGGTGACGTGAAGCCTGATTCTCTGCTATGACATGAAGACAGATTCTGTGCTGACATAAGGCCAGATTCTCTGTTACGGGACCTCTCTCCTCTGCCTGGGTGCCTGGGCCTAAATATGTGACAGTGGCCTGCTCCAGTGGTGGGTTACGTGAAGCCTGATTCTCTGCTATGACATGAAGACAGATTCTGTGCTGACATAAGGCCAGATTCTCTGTTACGGGACCTCTCTCCTCTGCCTGGGTGCCTGGGCCTAAATATGTGACAGTGGCCTGTTCCAGTGGTGGGTGACGTGAAGCCTGATTCTCTGCTATGACATGAAGACTGATTCTGCGCTGACATAAGGCCAGATTCTCTGTTACGGGACCTCTCTCCTCTGTCTGGGTGCCGGGGCCTAAATATGTGACAATGGCCTGTTCCAGTGGTGGGTGACGTGAAGCCTGATTCTCTGCTATGACATGAAGACTGATTCTGTGCTGACATAAGGCCAGATTCTCTGTTACGGGACCTCTCTCCTCTGTCTGGGTGCCGGGGCCTAAATATGTGACAGTGGCCTGTTCCAGTGGTGGGTGACGTGAAGCCTGATTCTCTGCTATGACATGAAGACAGATTCTGTGCTGACATAAGGCCAGATTCTCTGTTACGGGACCTCTCTCCTCTGCCTGGGTCTAAATATGTGACAGTGGCCTGTTCCAGTGGTGGGTGACGTGAAGCCTGATTCTCTGCTATGACATGAAGACTGATTCTGCGCTGACATAAGGCCAGATTCTCTGTTACGGGACCTCTCTCCTCTGCCTGGGCCTAAATATGTGACAGTGGCCTGTTCCAGTGGTGGGTGACATGAAGCCTGATTCTCTGCTATGACATGAAGACTGATTCTGCGCTGACATAAGGCCAGATTCTCTTTTACTGGACCTCTCTCCTCTGTCTGGGTGCCGGGGCCTAAATATGTGACAGTGGCCTGTTCCAGTGGTGGGTGACGTGAAGTCTGATTCTCTGCTATGACATGAAGACTGATTCTGCGCTGACATGAAGCCAGATTCTCTGCTATGGCATGAAGAGACTGATTCTCTGCTGACATGAAGCCAGATTCTTTGCTATGGCATGAAGAGACTGATTCTCTGCTGACGTGAAGCCAGATTCTCTGCTATGGCATGAAGACTGATTCTGCGCTGACATAAGGCCAGATTCTCTGTTACGGGACCTCTCTCCTCTGTCTGGGTGCCGGGGCCTAAATATGTGACAGTGGCCTGGTACAGTGGTGGGTGACGTGAATCCTGATTCTCTGCTATGACATGAAGACAGATTCTGTGCTGACATAAGGCCAGATTCTCTGTTACGGGACCTCTCTCCTCTGTCTGGGTGCCGGGGCCTAAATATGTGACAGTGGCCTGTTCCAGTGTGGGTGACGTGAAGCCTGATTCTCTGCTATGACATGAAGACAGATTCTGCGCTGACATAAGGCCAGATTCTCTGTTACGGGACCTCTCTCCTCTGCCTGGGTGCCTGGGCCTAAATATGTGACAGTGGCCTGTTCCAGTGGTGGGTGACGTGAAGCCTGATTCTCTGCTATGACATGAAGACAGATTCTGTGCTGACATAAGGCCAGATTCTCTGTTACGGGACCTCTCTCCTCTGTCTGGGTGCCGGGGCCTTAATATGTGACAGTGGCCTGTTCCAGTGGTGGGTGACGTAAAGCCTGATTCTCTGCTATGACATGAAGACTGATTCTGTGCTGACATACGGCCAGATTCTCTGTTACGGGACCTCTCTCCTCTGTCTGGGTGCCGGGGCCTAAATATGTGACAGTGGCCTGTTCCAGTGGTGGGTGACGTGAAGCCTGATTCTCTGCTATGACATGAAGACAGATTCTGTGCTGACATAAGGCCAGATTCTCTGTTACGGGACCTCTCTCCTCTGTCTGGGTGCCGGGGCCTAAATATGTGACAGTGGCCTGTTCCAGTGGTGGGTGACGTGAATCCTGATTCTCTGCTATGACATGAAGACAGATTCTGTGCTGACATAAGGCCAGATTCTCTGTTACGGGACCTCTCTCCTCTGCCTGGGTGCCTGGGCCTAAATATGTGACAGTGGCCTGTTCCAGTGGTGGGTGACGTGAAGCCTGATTCTCTGCTATGACATGAAGACTGATTCTGCGCTGATATGAAGCCAGATTCTCTGCTATGGCATGAAGAGACTGATTCTCTGCTGACATGAAGCCAGATTCTTTGCTATGGCATGAAGAGACTGATTCTCTGCTGACGTGAAGCCAGATTCTCTGCTATGGCATGAAGACTGATTCTGCGCTGACATAATGCCAGATTCTCTGTTACGGGACCTCTCTCCTCTGTCTGGGTGCCGGGGCCTAAATATGTGACAGTGGCCTGTTCCAGTGGTGGGTGACGTGAAGCCTGATTCTCTGCTATGACATGAAGACAGATTCTGTGCTGACATAAGGCCAGATTCTCTGTTACGGGACCTCTCTCCTCTGCCTGGGTGCCTGGGCCTAAATATGTGACAGTGGCCTGTTCCAGTGGTGGGTTACGTGAAGCCTGATTCTCTGCTATGACATGAAGACAGATTCTGTGCTGACATAAGGCCAGATTCTCTGTTACGGGACCTCTCTCCTCTGCCTGGGTGCCTGGGCCTAAATATGTGACAGTGGCCTGTTCCAGTGGTGGGTGACGTGAAGCCTGATTCTCTGCTATGACATGAAGACTGATTCTGCGCTGACATAAGGCCAGATTCTCTGTTACGGGACCTCTCTCCTCTGTCTGGGTGCCGGGGCCTAAATATGTGACAATGGCCTGTTCCAGTGGTGGGTGACGTGAAGCCTGATTCTCTGCTATGACATGAAGACTGATTCTGTGCTGACATAAGGCCAGATTCTCTGTTACGGGACCTCTCTCCTCTGTCTGGGTGCCGGGGCCTAAATATGTGACAGTGGCCTGTTCCAGTGGTGGGTGACGTGAAGCCTGATTCTCTGCTATGACATGAAGACAGATTCTGTGCTGACATAAGGCCAGATTCTCTGTTACGGGACCTCTCTCCTCTGCCTGGGTCTAAATATGTGACAGTGGCCTGTTCCAGTGGTGGGTGACGTGAAGCCTGATTCTCTGCTATGACATGAAGACTGATTCTGCGCTGACATAAGGCCAGATTCTCTGTTACGGGACCTCTCTCCTCTGCCTGGGCCTAAATATGTGACAGTGGCCTGTTCCAGTGGTGGGTGACATGAAGCCTGATTCTCTGCTATGACATGAAGACTGATTCTGCGCTGACATAAGGCCAGATTCTCTGTTACTGGACCTCTCTCCTCTGTCTGGGTGCCGGGGCCTAAATATGTGACAGTGGCCTGTTCCAGTGGTGGGTGACGTGAAGCCTGATTCTCTGCTATGACATGAAGACTGATTCTGCGCTGACATGAAGCCAGATTCTCTGCTATGGCATGAAGAGACTGATTCTCTGCTGACATGAAGCCAGATTCTTTGCTATGGCATGAAGAGACTGATTCTCTGCTGACGTGAAGCCAGATTCTCTGCTATGGCATGAAGACTGATTCTGCGCTGACATAAGGCCAGATTCTCTGTTACGGGACCTCTCTCCTCTGTCTGGGTGCCGGGGCCTAAATATGTGACAGTGGCCTGTTCCAGTGGTGGGTGACGTGAAGCCTGATTCTCTGCTATGACATGAAGACAGATTCTGTGCTGACATAAGGCCAGATTCTCTGTTACGGGACCTCTCTCCTCTGTCTGGGTGCCGGGGCCTAAATATGTGACAGTGGCCTGTTCCAGTGGTGGGTGACGTAAAGCCTGATTCTCTGCTATGACATGAAGACTGATTCTGTGCTGACATACGGCCAGATTCTCTGTTACGGGACCTCTCTCCTCTGTCTGGGTGCCGGGGCCTAAATATGTGACAGTGGCCTGTTCCAGTGGTGGGTGACGTGAAGCCTGATTCTCTGCTATGACATGAAGACAGATTCTGTGCTGACATAAGGCCAGATTCTCTGTTACGGGACCTCTCTCCTCTGTCTGGGTGCCGGGGCCTAAATATGTGACAGTGGCCTGTTCCAGTGGTGGGTGACGTGAATCCTGATTCTCTGCTATGACATGAAGACAGATTCTGTGCTGACATAAGGCCAGATTCTCTGTTACGGGACCTCTCTCCTCTGCCTGGGTGCCTGGGCCTAAATATGTGACAGTGGCCTGTTCCAGTGGTGGGTGACGTGAAGCCTGATTCTCTGCTATGACATGAAGACTGATTCTGCGCTGACATGAAGCCAGATTCTCTGCTATGGCATGAAGAGACTGATTCTCTGCTGACATGAAGCCAGATTCTTTGCTATGGCATGAAGAGACTGATTCTCTGCTGACGTGAAGCCAGATTCTCTGCTATGGCATGAAGACTGATTCTGCGCTGACATAAGGCCAGATTCTCTGTTACGGGACCTCTCTCCTCTGTCTGGGTGCCGGGGCCTAAATATGTGACAGTGGCCTGTTCCAGTGGTGGGTGACGTGAAGCCTGATTCTCTGCTATGACATGAAGACAGATTCTGTGCTGACATAAGGCCAGATTCTCTGTTACGGGACCTCTCTCCTCTGCCTGGGTGCCTGGGCCTAAATATGTGACAGTGGCCTGTTCCAGTGGTGGGTTACGTGAAGCCTGATTCTCTGCTATGACATGAAGACAGATTCTGTGCTGACATAAGGCCAGATTCTCTGTTACGGGACCTCTCTCCTCTGCCTGGGTGCCTGGGCCTAAATATGTGACAGTGGCCTGTTCCAGTGGTGGGTGACGTGAAGCCTGATTCTCTGCTATGACATGAAGACTGATTCTGCGCTGACATAAGGCCAGATTCTCTGTTACGGGACCTCTCTCCTCTGTCTGGGTGCCGGGGCCTAAATATGTGACAATGGCCTGTTCCAGTGGTGGGTGACGTGAAGCCTGATTCTCTGCTATGACATGAAGACTGATTCTGTGCTGACATAAGGCCAGATTCTCTGTTACGGGACCTCTCTCCTCTGTCTGGGTGCCGGGGCCTAAATATGTGACAGTGGCCTGTTCCAGTGGTGGGTGACGTGAAGCCTGATTCTCTGCTATGACATGAAGACAGATTCTGTGCTGACATAAGGCCAGATTCTCTGTTACGGGACCTCTCTCCTCTGCCTGGGTCTAAATATGTGACAGTGGCCTGTTCCAGTGGTGGGTGACGTGAAGCCTGATTCTCTGCTATGACATGAAGACTGATTCTGCGCTGACATAAGGCCAGATTCTCTGTTACGGGACCTCTCTCCTCTGCCTGGGCCTAAATATGTGACAGTGGCCTGTTCCAGTGGTGGGTGACATGAAGCCTGATTCTCTGCTATGACATGAAGACTGATTCTGCGCTGACATAAGGCCAGATTCTCTGTTACTGGACCTCTCTCCTCTGTCTGGGTGCCGGGGCCTAAATATGTGACAGTGGCCTGTTCCAGTGGTGGGTGACGTGAAGCCTGATTCTCTGCTATGACATGAAGACTGATTCTGCGCTGACATGAAGCCAGATTCTCTGCTATGGCATGAAGAGACTGATTCTCTGCTGACATGAAGCCAGATTCTTTGCTATGGCATGAAGAGACTGATTCTCTGCTGACGTGAAGCCAGATTCTCTGCTATGGCATGAAGACTGATTCTGCGCTGACATAAGGCCAGATTCTCTGTTACGGGACCTCTCTCCTCTGTCTGGGTGCCGGGGCCTAAATATGTGACAGTGGCCTGTTCCAGTGGTGGGTGACGTGAAGCCTGATTCTCTGCTATGACATGAAGACAGATTCTGTGCTGACATAAGGCCAGATTCTCTGTTACGGGACCTCTCTCCTCTGTCTGGGTGCCGGGGCCTAAATATGTGACAGTGGCCTGTTCCAGTGGTGGGTGACGTGAAGCCTGATTCTCTGCTATGACATGAAGACAGATTCTGTGCTAACATAAGGCCAGATTCTCTGTTACGGGACCTCTCTCCTCTGCCTGGGTGCCTGGGCCTAAATATGTGACAGTGGCCTGTTCCAGTGGTGGGTGACGTGAAGCCTGATTCTCTGCTATGACATGAAGACTGATTCTGCGCTGACATGAAGCCAGATTCTCTGCTATGGCATGAAGAGACTGATTCTCTGCTGACATGAAGCCAGATTCTTTGCTATGGCATGAAGAGACTGATTCTCTGCTGACGTGAAGCCAGATTCTCTGCTATGGCATGAAGACTGATTCTGCGCTGACATAAGGCCAGATTCTCTGTTACGGGACCTCTCTCCTCTGTCTGGGTGCCGGGGCCTAAATATGTGACAGTGGCCTGTTCCAGTGGTGGGTGACGTGAAGCCTGATTCTCTGCTATGACATGAAGACAGATTCTGTGCTGACATAAGGCCAGATTCTCTGTTACGGGACCTCTCTCCTCTGTCTGGGTGCCGGGGCCTAAATATGTGACAGTGGCCTGTTCCAGTGGTGGGTGACGTGAAGCCTGATTCTCTGCTATGACATGAAGACAGATTCTGTGCTAACATAAGGCCAGATTCTCTGTTACGGGACCTCTCTCCTCTGCCTGGGTGCCTGGGCCTAAATATGTGACAGTGGCCTGTTCCAGTGGTGGGTGACGTGAAGCCTGATTCTCTGCTATGACATGAAGACAGATTCTGCGCTGACATAAGGCCAGATTCTCTGTTACGGGACCTCTCTCCTCTGCCTGGGCCTAAATATGTGACAGTGGCCTGTTCCAGTGGTGGGTGACGTGAAGCCTGATTCTCTGCTATGACATGAAGACTTATTCTGCGCTGACATGAAGCCAGATTCTCTGCTATGGCATGAAGAGACTGATTCTCTGCTGACATGAAGCCAGATTCTTTGCTATGGCATGAAGAGACTGTTTCTCTGCTGACGTGAAGCCAGATTCTCTGCTATGGGACCTCTGTCCAATTGATATTGGTTAATTTTTATTTTTTTAATTTTTATTTTAATTCATTTCCCTATCCACATTTGTTTGCAGGGGATTTACCTACATGTTGCTGCCTTTTGCAGCCCTCTAGCTCTTTCCTGGGCTGTTTTACAGCCTTTTTAGTGCCCAAAAGTTCGGGTCCCCATTGACTTCAATGGGGTTTGGGTTCGGGACGAAGTTCGGGTCGGGTTCGGATTCCGAACCCGAACATTTCCGGGAAGTTCGGCCGAACTTCTCGAACCCGAACATCCAGGTGTTCGCTCAACTCTAATGATAAGTCATCATGGGCTACTTGGCCCCCCTCACAATTCTCTCCTCTGTATTTGCCACAAGTGCAACTGTCGCCACAGTTACCATTGCCCCTACTGCCACCACCGTAGCTACTAGTGCCACTACTACTACCGCCAACACAGTTATGCGTTTTAGTCATCAGGTTCCCCTCTTCCATGTGAACCTCCTCCTCATGGCAGTCCAAATGCTCACTGTTCTCACATAACTCATCAACAAGAAGATTATCTTGAGTATCTTCCATAGTACATGGAGTGTTTTTGACTCTTAAGAAAAAAAAGAAAGGCGCCCCACTAGGAGGGGCCAGTGAACACAGAAATATTACAATTAAAAGGATTCTCTGGGTTTGCAAGGATTAAGAGCAGGAGACTGCGCTGAACCTTGGCTCGAAGGCAAGGTGTCAGACTCCTTGTCAGAATTCCTTGTCATCCTGCAGTGACTGAAAGGAGGAGTAAGCCATGCAGTCCACAATGTCATGCTCTTTGTTCTCATTAATAATCTGTTGCCAACTGGATGGAGAACCGTAGCCTGCTGCTACCAGTACTAGCCAGACAGCTGGTGTCAACTGTGCTGTTACTGCTGTTTGTACTACTACAGCCACTCACATTCTCATATGCACAGTCTTTGGTTTCCCACTACTTCATTTACCAGACATTTATTATGAAGATTTAAAGAATGACAAGTGACAGGTTTGGTACACTGATTATTATATGAGAAAACTGTTTTTTTGGAAAAAATACGGGCCTAATTTGATGTCTCTGGCTGAGAACACACTAAAATGCACTAAATTGTGCACTTACAAATGATTGAAAAATTGCAGTTGTTCTTTTTGGTAAGAAAAATGCAGGCCCAATTAATGGTCATTTGAAAAATTGAGACAGTTTTTGGAAAGAAAAACATGCAATTGTGCAGCGTATGCAAAAAAAATAAATGCTGCTGGTAATGCTAGGAATATGCCTATAAAATGCTTAGAGAGAAGGAATGCAAATGAGCTCTTAACAAACTCTGCCTCTAATGCCACCATATGTAAGGCAGTTATCCTATAAGTCAATGTTCAGCTCTTAAAATAAGCCTTGAGAAATGACTTGGATATTAAATAAGCCAGCACCTCATCTGCAGAAAGCTGTTTCAGGATGATTGCCCCTCATCAGTGCAGAGTAGCGAGTACTGGCTTAACTGGGTGAGAGACCTGTGTCCAAGCAAGGGGGAACTAACTCTCCTTAGGGAGAGAGCACCTTATTCAGTGTGAGGAGACTTATAGGCCATACATGCTCCTCTGGAATTCTGGGAGGGAAGGAATGCAAATGAGCTCTTAACAAGCTCTGCCTCAAATGCCACCAGATGTAAGGCATCTATCCTATAAGTCAATGTTCAGCTCTTAAAATAAGCCTTGAGACATGACTTGGATATTAAATAAGCCAGCACCTCATCTGCAGGCAGCTGTCCCAGATGTCCCTGATATTTTGGGACATCTGGAACCAATTAGGAAAGAGGATATAAAAAGGTGGTTTAGTGGGAGCCAGGTCACCACTGAGGAAGAAGTCAGTACCTTTTGGGACTTCGAAACGCATCTGAGAGGAACCTGGACCCCACATTACCACTATTCTGGCGTACGCAAGGACACTTACAACTCTACCTCCGTTTTAACCTCTCAAGTGACTGATCCGTCCTACATAAAGACTTATGCTTGATAGCTTCCTGGAATGACACAGTTCCACTCTTCACCTAATTGAAGCTAAGGAGAAGCTGAACACGTGGGACGCTGAAGGAACGGCGACCAAAAGGAAAAAGCCGCACTCAGAGGTTGGATGTAAGGGAATAAGGCAGCTCGAAAATAGGTGGGACGCCACCCAGAGCTAATAATTCCTGAATTTCTACAATTTGACAAACTTAAGAACTGTGTTATAAGAATAATATGACTTTCATAAAGTCTAACATTGCGTTATAACATCAAGAATCGCTTATTATTTTACTAACTGAAGAATTGGTGACTATCGAAAATCTCAGAGAATCACTAACAAACAGCCTATAGTGCTGATAACCAATTTTTCTGTGGTGGACTAATCAGAAATTCAGAAAGCACCTATAAGCTGTCTGACATACACATTTATACCTCAAGTGATTTTTATCTTATCGTCATTTGTGATGTTTTATCCTTTTGTTATTTAATTTCTGTACAACTTACGTATCTTGTATGATATTTTAAATCTTTTAACAA
Source organism: Bufo bufo (assembly GCF_905171765.1). NCBI lineage: Eukaryota > Metazoa > Chordata > Amphibia > Anura > Bufonidae > Bufo > Bufo bufo. Next base: position 136,680,416 of record NC_053393.1, read on the forward strand.
TTGAGAACTGTTATAGTAGTAGTAATAATAAAGTAATTTGCTTTGAGCAGTCCTCCAGATATTGAGTGCCATATCTTTATTTTTTACAATTTATTAACCTCTTGGTGTTTTTGGAGTTAACACTTAGATAGTGAGCACCTTTTCTATCCTACGGATTGGTAGAGCCACCCCATTCTGTGAGCTCATAATGACCTCTGTGCTTCACGGTAGCACAGAGCCTGATAGACCAGCCAATATCTTCCCTCCTGATTGGCTGTTATACTGACTGCAAAGCATTGCGGGTGCAGCACGCCAGACCTGCAGGGTATTGCGCAGTGAGGTCATTGTTATGGTCAATCGAGGGTTACTCACTGTATTGGAGAACCCTGGGCAGGCATGCGGCAGTGAAGGAGAGATAGACACAAGTTCCTCTGGGGCACACTCTGTATGTAGGGACCAGGCCTGATGGTGGATGAGGTGCCCTGGATGTTACAGGTATTTTGAGTGCCTGGGGCAAGGTCCCTTTAAGGATCGTGACGCCAGTGCCTGTAACGGTGGCACACCGATTTATAGGAGCAGTAATGGAGGTACACAGATAGTATGATGAACCAAACGTTGCTTTACTTAAAACAGTCCAAACTTTGTACATACAGTTAGTAATGATGCAGTCCCTTTTAGCATATGTTCCACAAGCAGGCTTACATTCAATAATGGCAGGTATAATCTTGCAAGATACTTGGAGGGTATACAATTAATGCTTCACAGTCCAGGCTGCACTATCTCCACAGCTATTCTGGCTGGCTGTATCCCAAGGCCCGGATGCCTAAATGCTGGCTTTAATCCTTGGTAAATAAATCTTCCTCCCGTATTGACCCTTGCTTCTATTTTATAGTACCTCTGCCCATCAGCTTACTTATCTGAGCTGGTTGTACTGTCCTTGCTTGGTTGGAGGGTGTCTGCAGGTCTCTCCCAGGAGGTACATCTCTCCCCTTGGGGTAATCTTCTGAGCTAACTGTGACTCACTTTATCTACAGGCAGGCTATAATCCTTCACTAGCCTCCTGGTAGTAGCTAGCAGCCTGGACTATCTAGCTGCATGTCAGGAGGAGGCCCTCAGCATATCTCTGGCTAAGATGCCTTCTCACTTCTGTGTCCACAGACTCCTGACTACAGACTTCTGACCCCTCCCTGTCTGGGCCTGAACATTTATACTAGGGGCTCTCTATCTCCCTCTAGTGTCTAGGATGCCTAACTACACCCTCATAGGCCTGCTATGCATGACACAGGGGAAACATTGCATGGAAAAGCACACAGTAAAAAATACAGTAAAATGCATGGTTAAATATAACATCACTGTTCCTTAGGAGTAGGAGTAACACGTGACCCTTGTGTAGTGCCCACCCCTACCTAGTGGGACACTACACGGGCATGCCTGCCGACTAAGGCCCCACCTAGGGTCATGTGATCCTCCATCTCCAACTTTCCTGCACTGTTTCCCTCATTAGTGTTCTGAATTTTAAAAGTAAAATGAGAGCTGATTTGTTTTCAAGAATTGTTGTGAAATTACAAATCTGATTAATTTATAATACATTCACTCATCTTTAAAAAGAAGCTGTCACCAAAAAATACAATGCAATCTGAAAACACCATGTTACAGTATAGAGCAGGAGGAGTTGAGCGGATTGATGTATATTTCTGTAGAAAAAGATTCAGTAAAACCTATAATTTAGACATTTATATCTCTGCTTCTTCTACCAACTGTGAACAGCTATCGGTACAGGAGTGAGGTATTATCAGTGACTGATGGCATTGTGTGCATGAGAGATGGCTGTCAGCCACTGGTAACTCTTTTCTGTTGTACCAATAGATCTTCAAAGAAAGTGGAAAAAGCAAACATATAAATGTATAAATTACAGGTTTAACTGAATCTGTATCAATCTGCTCCGCTCCTCCTGCCCTATAACATGGTGCTTTCAGATTGTATTGCGTTTGGTGGTGACAGGTCCTCTTTAAAGATAACCTAAAATGAATTGGTTGTGGGTGAAGAGCACCAGAAAACCAACACCTATTGGAATAGTGGTCTGTTTGCCATCCAGTGAATGATGATTTCCATATGGGCCATAAATAGAACTTCCCAAAAGAAAATTTTCACGTAATGAGACCAGGTTGTGCCATCAAGCAGACCTCAGAGGCTAACCTCAGTTGAGAGAGGGACTGATTTTCTGATGCTAACTCCTGATAGAAGGTCTACCACTTCTAACCAGAATGACTTGGGTTATGTTTACATGGCAGAAGTGCAGAAATGCATATAGCTGTTTCATTCATCAGAAAGGAGCTTGCAAAAATCCAACCAGATGCTGCAGAAAAAATCTGATTAAAATTGCATGTGTAATGTAATCGTAAATAATGTAATGTGTAAATTCAACCATAGTTGTCAGTTCATTCATTAGGAAGAATACCATAGGAATGACACAATACAAATTTTAAGAAAAGATGCTTCAGAACTGTTGTTTCATAGGGAATGCAAGTATTTGCTAAAACTGAAATATCAGGAGATGAAATTGATTATCTTGAAAATAAAAGAAAATGTAAAAATAAATTTTGAGTATTGCCATTATAGCTGAAACAGTACAAATATTTACCTCTAGATGGCAATATAAAACCATTGACTTTTTTTTATATACTTGTGATTGCCTAATACTGTTGCTTAGTTGCCTGTAGATAGTTGCCTTGAGGATTTTTCTTTAGTATTTGGTGACAGGTTAGAGAGATAGATAGATAGATAGATCTTTCAAATTTCAATCTGTCTTCATTACTATTTTTATTAAATCCTTACCTATATTTGTATGTTTTGAACTAGAATAAGCTTGATCAAGACAAAGAAACTAATTCTTTTACCAACAAAGAACTAGAATTAAAGAATTGAATCAGCTTTGACATCATATACCACAGACTGTCTGAGAGATTTAAATAAAAATCTCTAGCGCAATTACCAATTTTTAAAATTGTGTGGGAGTTTATGAGAAATATACAATGCATTCAGAAAGTCTTCAAATCCTTTCACTTTTTTCCCTATTTTGTTATGTTGCTGTCTTGTGCAAAAATAGAAAAAAAAAATCAAGTTTTGGATGATTTGGAAAGACATATGCAGCAAGCCCCTGAGGAGTTGATGCAGATGATATGGGTGGTAGTGGCCCTAATGAAATGTGTTACGATGTACGCCCTCAGGAAGTCGCTTCTTGGGGTTCTGTACAGTGGTAACGTAGTTTGAAGAATCAGGCCAGAAATAAACACATAAAAGTCTCTCTTTACTTAGTTCAAAAGATAACCTGAGGCCCATCCAGCAGTATTTAGGCAATTGGTGTCTGAGCTGCATACCCTCACCTTGTCCCAATGTCTGTAAAGCTGTATTTTGCTGATCACTCTGCTTGCTGTCTTTTCACATGGATGCTTTCTCTCATTTAATAGGTTTTTAATAGTTTAACATCAATTACAAGATATTAAAGGACAATAAAGTACAGTAAAGAACAATAGAGTGCAGTGTCTCCTGTTAATCATATAAAACATGAGATGAGACTCTTTATAACATGGACCATTAAAAAAAATGAAATAAAAAATAAAAATATAAACAGTAACAAAAAACAGGGTTTAATTCCACCTTGTCTATAAAAGTTAGGTTTATGTTCAATTGCTCTTATGTGTTTAATAGCGTGGTGTATGTTGTAGCCCACCATAGTGCCCAGACTTTTTGGTAATTATTTGATTTATTATTGCTTTTTGCTATCATCTTTTCGAATCTGCAATTAGTATTAACTTTCCTAATTATCTGCGAGATGGGCAGGGTAGATGTAAAGTCGTGGCCAAAGATTTTGAGAATTACATAAATATTGGAAATTGGAAAAGTTGCTGTTTAAGTTTTTATAATAGCAATTTGCATATACTCCAGAATGTTATGAAGAGTGATCAGATGAATTGCATAGTCCTTCTTTGCCATGAAAATTAACTTAATCCCAAAAAAACCTTTCCATTGCATTTCATTTCTGTCATTAAAGGACCTGCTGAGATCATTTCAGTAATCGTCTTGTTAACTCAGGTGAGAATGTTGATGAGCACAAGGCTGGAGATCATTATGTCAGGCTGATTGGGTTAAAATGGCAGACTTGACATGTTAAAAGGAGGGTGATAGTTGAAATCATTGTTCTTCCATTGTTAACCATGGTGACCTGCAAAGAAACGCGTGCAGCCATCATTGTGTTGCATAAAAATGGCTTCACAGGCAAGGATATTGTGGCTACTAAGATTGCACCTCAATCAACAATTTATAGGATCATCAAGAACTTCAAGGAAAGAGGTTCAATTCTTGTTCAGAAGGCTTCAGGGCGTCCAAGAAAGTCCAGCAAGTGCCAGGATCGTCTCCTAAAGAGGATTCAGCTGCGGGATCGGAGTGCCACCAGTGCAGAGCTTGCTCAGGAATGGCAGCAGGCAGGTGTGAGCGCATCTGCACACACAGTGAGGCGAAGACTTTTGGAAGATGGCCTGGTGTCAAGAAGGGCAGCAAAGAAGCCACTTCTCTCCAAAAAAAACACCAGGGACAGATTGATCTTCTGCAGAAAGTATGGTGAATGGACTGCTGAGGACTGGGGCAAAGTCATATTCTCCGATGAAGCCTCTTTCTGACTGTTTGGGGCATCTGGAAAAAGGCTTGTCCGGAGAAGAAAAGGTGAGCCCTACCATCAGTCCTGTGTCATGCCAACAGTAAAGCATCCTGAGACCATTCAGGTGTGGGGTTGCTTCTCATCCAAGAGAGTGGGCTCACTCACAATTTTGCCCAAAAACACAGCCATGAATAAAGAATGGTACCAAAAACACCCTCCAACAGCAACTTCTTCCAACAATCCAACAACAGTTTGGTGAAGAACAATGCATTTTCCAGCACGATGGAGCACCGTGCCATAAGGCAAAAGTGATAACTAAGTGGCTCGGGGACTAAAACGTTGACAATTTGGGTCCATGGCCTGGAAACTCCCCAGATCTTAATCCCATTGAGAACTTGTGGTCAATCCTCAAGAGGCGGGTGGACAAACAAAAACCCACTAATTCTGACAAACTCGAAGAAGTGATTATGAAAGAATGGGTTGCTATCAGTCAGGAATTGGCCCAGAAGTTGATTGAGAGCATGCCCAGTCGAATTGCAGAGGTCCTGAAAAAGAAGGGCCAACACTGCAAATACTGACTCTTTGCATAAATGTCATGTAATTGTCGATAAAAGCCTTTGAAACGTATGAAGTGCGTGTAATTATATTTCACTACATCACAGAAACAACTGAAACAAAGATCTAAAAGCAGTTTAGCTGCAAACTTTGTGAAAACTAATATTTGTGTCATTCTCAAAACTTTTGGCCACGACTGTAGATTTACAAAGTTGTGCTATACTTTGTAGAGAAGCTGTAAGTATATGACAGAATTTTTTTTTTTTTTTTTTTTTTTTTTGGGGGGGGGGGGGAGGTTATCTAGGTTTAATCATAAAATAAATATTTCCCATCTGAAGGGTAGTTTCACTCCTATAGTGTTTAAAATAAGATTGTTGATTCCTTGCCAGAAATTGGATATGAGTGGGCACTACCAGAATATATGGGTGAGGTTTCCTATCTGTTTGCAACCTCTCCAGCATATACTAGATGTGTTTTCATAAATCTTAGATAGTCTGTATGGTGTGTAGTACCATCTATATATAAGTTTACAATATGCTTCATGGTGTTCAGTACAGGATGAACTGTGAATTGACATTGGGAAAGCTTTTTTCCATTGGGACAAAGAGATCTTCATATTTAAATCTCTCTCCCATTTTTTGATATGTGAAGTGTGAGATTCTAAGTAGGGTTCTGAAAGTTGGGAATAGAACAGTTGAATTCCTTTTTATGATTTACCTAATCGATTAGTTAAATAGATAAGTGCCTGGGGTGGAATCGCTGGAGGTGATAGCGTAGTATTGTTTAGGAAGGTACGAATTTGTAAGTATTTGTATAAGTCTGCTTTATTTAGGTTGTATTTGTTTTGCAGGTATAGGAAGTTATGCAATGTGTTATCTTTATATAAGTTTTGGATGTGGCTAATACCCGCTTTGATCCACGATGTAAGAGATAGATCCGGAATAAGTATTTCTAATGATTGTAGGGGGATATCTAGTGTTTTTAAAATTAGGAAGAGGGAGCATGTTGAAATGTACGTCTTCCATGCCTCTGTTGTCTTCTTTATTGTAGGAAGGGAGAGTAAAGAGTTTTTAACTTTGCCTATTGAAGAGGCTAGGAGTAAGGAATGAAGTTCATGTGGTCTATTTATATTTATATCTATTGTTCAAAGGAAGGTGTCGCGCTGCCTCACTTGGTTGTGATTCAAAGGACTTGATCAGGATACGATACGACAGCTTTTAGGTGATGCCAAACAACGAGGTTCCACAGGAGGATAATCTCGGTCACAAAACCACCCCTCTGTAGATATAAAGGTGCAGGCACATACTGAAGGTCCACCAATGTTTCCAATGGTAATAGCTTTTATTATACTCACAAAGGTATAAGATCAATAGGCATAAAACAGAATAAAATCTCCGTGGTTATAACACCGCTCGACCCAGGTTTCGCCACACCAGTTTCATCAGGAGCGGATCTCTATCTTTTTATCTTATTTTTCTGTTGTGTTATTTGTTATTTTATTTTATCGAAGAATAAAGAGACAGGGGGCACACCTAATAATTCAGGGAGTGCAAAGGGTGGTATAACTGCATATGACAAATGACCTGACTCAAGAGTGAGTCAAAAGAAGCCACCCCATAAATGCACATCCGATCATAAAGACATATTAAAAATATATATAAAGTTTATTAGACACGACAACAAAACACGCATTAAAAAATTGTATACAATATTAGAACAAAGTGCGGTATGCAATAAGATATATATAACCGACACACACAGGTCCACTGAATTACCACAAAATAGGTGTATACGTTATCAACCAGCTTATAAAGAACTGTAATAAATACCATGAAGCAAATGCAAGGTAAGGTAAGACCACTAGCAATACAGATAAAAACAGACCAACATGCGGTCAAATGACAAGAGCCAAACCTACGTAGCCAGCTGGTGCAGTGGACCTGGAAAATGACAAGCGCCCAACGCGTATCGCCGGAGCAATCCGGCTTCCTCAGGGGTAAAGAACTGTATGTTGGGGTGTCACATTATAAAGGGTATTAGATAAGATGTAATTTCATTCACCTGTGCAGTGGGAAGAGCTGTGGGTGGTATGTGAGCATATCCAATCATCAAACCGGAAGTGTGGAAGTCACATGATCGGCTGGTGGAACGCATATGCGTTCCACCAGCCAAAACTCAGCCATATAATAAGCAAGGGAGAAGGGGCACTGGAGTAATACATTGGCATAGATACATACAGACAATTATAATCACAATAACGATACCAGATAAGCTGGTCAGCAGAGGAGGCGGCATTCCCGAACCGGAAGTGAGTCATCACCTAACCGGAAGTCGGGTGCCGCAGTGGAACGCATGGTGGAACGCATAGTGCGCTCCACTGTGACTGGTGGAGCGCACGATGCGGCCAGCATCCGTTTGGAGGCATCGGAGGCATCTCAGCACACTGGAGGGGATAGAAGGAGCAAGCATATGTAGATGGGGGCAATATGATGATATACTATAATAATCATAGACAGGCCAAAACCTAGTCTGTGTACCTGTCTCTACATGAAGCTGGGGCAGAAGTTCTTGTGCACCCATGAGTTCGAATACAAATAAATACATAAAACATATAATATAGCAAATGCATAGAAATGTGGGCACAGATGGACAAACAAACATAAGATACAGAATATATACCAATTCATGTATATAATACATAAAGAAAAAACATAGACATGTATTATATATGACACTGTCAGTGCCTATATCAGCATACAAATATATATGAAAAATACACACATTCAAACACTGAAACACTGAAGCTCATGGCATTGCCCGTAATCACAATATACATCTCTACAAGGACATATAAGTGGCTAAAAGTGAACAATGATGCACATAATTATTATGCAGTATCCGTGCACAATGATGGATGACCCTAATATAAGATCCAGAACCTGTGAAGGACCTAAAGAGGGAAGGAAAAATAAATAAATAAATAAATAAAAAAAAAAAAAAATGATGATAATAATAGTTATTGAGTGATGAAGACGTGGAAAAGACCACGAGTCTGGAAGTGAAAAGAATGGTGGATAAAAGTGAAGTGTGTGTGAAAGAGTGAATGAGAGTGAATAGGTGAAAGAGACCTGTAAGAAATGAAATTGATAAGTCAATACATATATGAAATATAATCGTTATAACACTAAAGCACCGAAAATAGTGATAGACGCAAGCCATATAGGTGCTTGCTCCCATCTGCAACCCCCAGTTTAAGCCCCCATACAAACAATGGATGCCCAATGCCCAATATATGCCAATATTTGTGGCTAATGCCAGCCTCCATGCGATGCCTAAACGACGCGCTATAGAAATAAACGCATGCACATGGAGCATGGACCCCCTAATCTACCCCCACTATTGATACTCTGGTGGCCAACAGAGAGGTTGACCAATTTGATATGAACCCAGCATACTTTTTGTCATGGACCCCAGATATCAGGATGTGAAAGTAGCGACATAAGTCGAAGGCCCCACCACTGGGTTCAGAAGCGAGCCCCGTATCAAGTATGGTAAAAGCCAGTAAACGTAAGTTCCTCGTTTAATCCATGAGGGGCGACTGTGTCCAAGTTGAAGATCCATTTGGACTCGAGACGTAGTAGCTGAGAGGTGGCCGATCCTCCCCTCAAATTCATGCGCACCAAGTCAAGTCCCGCAATCTTCAGTCCAGAGGTTATGCACTGATGACAATCCAAAAAGTGTGCAGCGACCGAAGTTAGCGGTTTCTTTGCTTGGGTCCGATCCCGTCGAGCCAAGGCTATATTTGATAGATGTTGTTGAATACGTTTCCGTACCTCCTGGCCGGTCTGGCCCACATATAGCTTCCCACATTCGCAAATGAGTGCGTAGATCACATTTCTTGTGCGGCAGTTGATATAGTGATCCAAAGATATCACGGCCGGGAGCCTACAGGTAGAGAAGGAGTCAGCACAGATCATAAATTGGCAGATGTTACAATTTCCGCATGGGTATGTCCCACGCATTCTAACACCCCTCCCCAACCCCAGTGTAGGCCTCTGAAAATGGCTACGTACCAGTTTGTCTCGTAGATTTGGGGCTCTACGTGCAATGATCTTCGGACTTGGATTCACATGCTCACTCAGCTTGGGATCCGCCAACAAGAGATGCCAATGTGCATTTAATATTTTGTATAAATCACGCCATTGGTTATTATACTTGGTGATAAGATGGACCTGAGTGCTCCGAGGTTTAGGTTTCGGCTTCAACAATTCCAGACGATCTGTCGTCTTAGCGACTTCAAATGCCCCTGATATTACTTTTTTGGGGTAGCCACGTGCTCGAAATCTATTCGTCAAATCCTTAGAAGCCTCACTGAAGTCGGGGGTGGTGGTGCAGTTGCGGCGTAATCTTAGGAACTGGCCCTTAGGGATCCCTCTCCGCAGGTGGGCCGGGTGAAAGCTGTCAAAGTGTAACAGACTATTCGTTGCCGTTTCTTTACGGAAAAGCGATGTACGAATACCCTGGTCGTCCAGTTTCAGTCGCAGATCCAGAAAGTCGGCAGTAGTATCCGAAATCTTGTGAGTAAGGGAGATGTTGAGTGAGTTGGTATTCAGCATGCTGACAAATTCAGTGCATTGTTCCACTGTGCCCTGCCAGAAAATCAAAAGGTCATCAATATAGCGATACCATGCGAGAACATGTTATTTTATCGAAGAGACCATATTTTCTTCTATGTCTACCCATAATTTGTCTTTCCTTGGGAGCCACAATGCAAAAGATTGGTCTAGTATAGTTGCTAGATGGTAAGTTTTTATGTCAGGAAGTCCTAAGCCTCCATGTTTTTTATGCCTGGTTAAAATTCCAGTTGCTATTCTTGGAGGTTTGTTTGACCAAATAAATCTGCTAAGTTGAGTCTGGAGTTTTTGTATTAGCTTTTCTTGGGACAGAAAGAGGGATGGTGCGGAAATAGTATAGTATCTTGGGTAGCGCTAACATTTTGTATAGTACTAATCTGCCCCACCAGGAAAGTTCGTATGAGTTCAAATGGGTCAGTTCTTTTTGTAGTTTAAGTAGTACATTTTTAATAATCATGGTTTCAACAGGGAATGAAAGATTAAAGGGGTTGTCCGAGTTATGAAAAAAAAAATATATAGCACTGAAAATCTGATGGGCAGCAATATATCACTAAGCTAGGCAAGTTTTATGCAAAAAAAAAAAATATAGTTCTTCATTTCCCTGGTTCTTTTCTGGCCCTTTGTTTATATGCAATAAAAACAATCTCTGCCCCTCCCCCTGCTCTGCTAAGGGAGTGGCTACAAGAGCTGCCCTGGGTGACATGTCTGCTCTGCTAAGGGAGTGGCTACAAGAGCTGCCCTGGGTGACATGTCTGCCTGCTGGGAGACTCAGCAGCATGTTGTATGTGTAGGACTACAAGTCCCAGCTGTATAATGACACTGCTAAGGGAGTGGATACAAGAGCTGCCCTGAGTGCTGGGAGAATCAACAGCAACTTGCAAGTGTAGAACTACAAGTCCCCCCTGTATAATGATACTGCTAATAGACACAGGATCTTCCCCCTACCTTCTTGTGCAATGCTCTCTCTAGTCTGTCAGCTCCTGTGCCCAGAATTGTCACTGCCTGCAGCTACCCAGTCTGTGCAGCTGAAGGGGTTAAGAATCCTAGGAGAGAGCAGGCAGCCCGGCAGTGAAGGGGGGCGTGGCCAGCACAGTGACGTCTCGCTTACAGGCTTGTGCAACAAACTTTATCAGAGCAGGGAGAGAAGCTGACATCACAGGTCACGTGACCCTCAGTCAAATCTGATAAACCAGGCACTGCAGATAAAGTGAGTTAATTGTAAAGTTGTTATATTTGCCTAGTTAGGAACATAGAAAGAACAAAAAAATAACTCGGACAACACCTTTAATGCCTAAGTAGGGGATATTATTATTCTGCCATTTAAATGGAAAAGTAGCTTGGATAATAAACTTCATATTGTTAGATAGATTCATGCCTAATATGAGGGATTTTGTATCATTTACTTTGTAGTATGAGAGAGAGCCAAAGTTTTGAATTAAGGATTGTATTTTATTTAGGGATTTTAAGGGGTCTGTTGTGCAGATGATGATATTGTCTGCGAACAGTCCTATTTTGTGAGTATTGTCTCCAATTTTTATACCTGAAATCTCTGGTGACGTTCTAATAGTTTCGGCAAAAAGGTTCTAATGCTAGAATGAAAAAAATGGGAGATAGAGGACAGCCTTGTCGTGTTCTAATTGTTAGAGGGAATGTATAATGGGGTGCCGAAGGCGCACTCGGTCTCCCAACCGCCGCAGACCTGCTGCTTAGCTTCGGGAGCAAGGATCTGTGTTCGACCTCGTTCCCAGGGCGGCTTTGCTAGCTGGGAGGCTCTGCCTTGAGCGCCGAGCTGATCACTCGGTGCTCGACTTGTCTGTCTGTCGGTCATGTGATGCTGGCCATGTCACATGACCCTCACTCCCCACTATAAATACAGGCAACCTGCTGGTGTCACGGATGGTGTACAGGAAACAAGACAATACCATATAAACAATGTCTCTCTGGATCCACAACTAAGGAACAAAGGGAGACCCCTGCAATAGACCTGCCGCTCTCCCTCACTGCTCAGCCTATGCGAACACCCCAAAGGTGGATGGCCGCATATCCACGTTCCTCGGCTATCTATTACCTGAAGACCCTACAATAGTGAAGGGACACGACCACCGGCTCCCTACACTGACACGGAGGGAGTCAGGGTCACCTGGATCCAGAAAAGACAAAATCATAAATACATAAACAGCACTTATCTTGCAGACAACTGACGACTGAGGACTGGGAACTGGGAACAGCATGCACACACACTCCAGGAAGTTGTATCAGCCGCACACTACTGCATTATGGGGAGGAACTTAAAGGGTAGCAATTAGTCCAACTGCATGACAGCTGAGATAGACTAACGAGATGAGAAACTAAACCAAAACAAAGAAATTCAAGGAGGAGGATCTGAGAAGCTCCTGTGAGCGCTTCTCAGCTGTCTGGCTGTGACAGTACCCCTCCATCTAGGACTGGACTCCGGACACTCAGAGCCCACCTTCTCAGGATGGGACCTATGGAAAGCCCTGATGAGACGAGAGGCCTTAATGTCCGTCACTGGGACCCACATCCTCTCCTCAGGACCATAACCCTCCCAATGAACGAGGTACTGGAGGGAACCGCGGACAAGACAAGAATCCACAATCCTAGAGACCTGAAATTCAAGATTTCCATCAACCATAATCGGAGGAGGAGGCAAAGGCGAGGGTACAATAGGTTGAACATAAGGTTTCAATAAGGACTTATGAAAAACATTATGGATCTTCCAAGTCTGAGGAAGATCAAGACGGTAGGCAACAGGATTGATGACAGACAGGATCTTGTAAGGCCCAATAAACCTAGGACCCTACTTCCAGGAGGGAACCTTCAATTTGATATTCTTGGTAGACAACCACACCAGATCACCAACATTCAGGTCCGGACCAAGCACACGTCTCTTATCCGCCACACGCTTATATCTCTCACTCATGCTCTTTAGATTATCCTGAATCTTTTGCCAAATAGATGACAAAGACGAGGAGAATCTGTCCTCATCAGGCAAACCAGAAGAGCCCTCTCCCGAGAAAGTCCCAAACTGCGGATGGAACCCATATGCACCAAAAAATGGTGACTTATCAGAGGACTCCTGACGACGGTTATTTAAAGCAAACTCAGCAAGGGACAAAAAAGAACACCAATCCTCCTGATTCTCTGCCACAAAACAGCGCAGATATGTCTCCAGATTCTGATTGACGCGCTCTGTCTGGCCATTCGACTGCGGATGGAAAGCAGAAGAGAATGACAACCGAACCCCCAAGCGAGAACAGAAAGCCTTCCAGAATCTGGAAACAAACTGCGTGCCCCTATCAGAGACTATGTCTGAAGGAATCCCATGCAATTTGACAATGTGGTCAATAAATGCCTGCGCCAGCGTCTTAGCATTGGGCAAACCAGGAAAAGGGATAAAATGCACCATTTTGCTAAAACGGTCCACCACCACCAGAATCACAGACTTCCCCGAGGAACGAGGCAAGTCCGTTATGAAGTCCATGGACAGATGTGTCCAAGGACGGGAAGGAATGGGCAAAGGAAGGAGAGGACCAGATGGCCGTGAATGAGGGACCTTGGCACGAGCGCAAGTCTCGCAAGCTGCCACAAAACCCTCAACCGACTTACGAAGCGCAGGCCACCAGAATCTCCGAGCGATGAGATCCAGTGTGGCTCTTGCCCCCGGGTGCCCAGCAAGGACCGTGTCGTGGTGTTCTTTAAAAATCTTGTGTCTCAAAGCGAGAGGCACAAACAACCTCCCAGGAGGACAAAGATCATAAGCTTCTGACTGGGCTGCCTGCACCTCTCCCTCCAATTCAGGAAAAAGAGCAGAGACCACCACACCTTCAGCCAAAATGGGACCCGGGTCTTCAAAATTCCCACCTCCCGGAAAACAACGTGACAGGGCATCTGCCTTCACATTCTTAACCCCAGGGCGGAACGTAACAACAAAATTAAACCTTGAAAAGAACAAAGACCATCTGGCCTGTCTCGGGTTCAGACGCTTGGCTGACTCCAAGTAGGCCAGATTTTTATGGTCAGTAAACACGGTAATAGGGTGTCTGGCTTCCTCTAGCCAATGGCGCCATTCCTCAAAAGCCAACTTGATGGCCAACAATTCCCTATCTCCCACATCATAATTTCTCTCTGCGGAGGAGAGTTTCTTTGAGAAAAAGGCACACGGTTGCCATTTGGCAGGAGAGGAACCCTGAGACAAGACCGCACCCACCCCTACCTCAGAAGCATCAACCTCAACTATGAAGGGTAACGAAATATCAGGTTGTACTAGGATGGGAGCGGAAGCAAAACTCTCCTTGATATTAGAAAAGGCCTTACGCGCCTCTACCGACCAGGAAGAAAAATCTACCCCCTTTCTGGTCATATCAGTGAGTGGTTTAACAACAGAGCAATAATTCAAAATAAATTTCCTGTAATAATTGGCAAAGCCCAAAAAACGCATCAGCGCCTTCTGATTCTCAGGAAGCTCCCACTCAAGCACAGCACGGACCTTCTCGGGGTCCATGCGAAAACCAGAAGCGGAGACAAGAAACCCCAGAAATTGGATTTCTGGAACCGCAAACACACATTTTTCCAGTTTCGCGTATAATTTATTCTCCCGCAGGATGAGCAAGACCTGACGTAAGTGTTCCTTATGAGTCTTGAAATCAGGAGAAAAAATCAAAATGTCATCCAAATACACTAATACAAATTTTTCCATTAAATGATAAAAAATGCTGTTGACGAAATGCTAAAAAACGGCTGGGGCATTCATCAAACCAAAAGGCATAACCAAATTCTCAAAATGGCCCTCAGGGGTATTGAAAGCCGTCTTCCATTCGTCTCCTTCTCTGACCCTAACCAGGTTGTATGCCCCTCTTAGGTCTAATTTGGAAAAGACTTTAGCCCCAACAACCTGGTTAAACAGGTCCGGGATCAGAGGAAGCGGATAAGGATCACGAATAGTGATACTGTTCAGCTCCCTGAAATCCAGACAAGGTCTTAAAGAACCATCTTTTTTCTTAACAAAGAAAAAACCAGCGGCAACAGGTGACTTCGAGGGTCGTATGTGTCCTTTTCTCAGACTCTTAGAGATATAAGCCCGCATAGCGACCCTCTCAGGTTGGGAGAGATTGTATAAACGAGATTTAGGCAGCTTGGCGCCTGGGATGAGATTAATAGGGCAATCATACTCCCTGTGCAGAGGTAAACCCTGAACTCCACTCTCAGAGAAGACATCCAAAAATTCAAAGAGGAAAGGTGGTACAGTCTTAGTAGAAACCTCAGAAACAGATGTTATGAGGCAATTCTCTCTGCAAAAGTTACTCCAACCATTTATTTGCCTCGCTTGCCAATCAATGGTGGGGTTATGTTTAGTGAGCCAGGGTAGCCCCAACACTAGAGGAGTAGGCAAACCGCTAAGGACAAAACATGACACATCCTCAACATGAGCATCACTCACAATTAAACGGATATTGTGAACTATGCCCTTTAATGATTTCTGAGAAAGTGGAGCTGAATCAATAGCAAAAACAGGAATATCCTTTCCCAAAGTGCATACCTAAAAACCATGAGTTATTGCAAATTGATTATCAATGAGGTTGACAGCTGCTCCACTATCCACAAAAATCTCACAAAAAATGCTCTTGCTCTCTAGCGCCACCCTAGCAGGCAGGACAAAACGGGAACTACAAGCAAACGGAAAACCTTCAATTTCCGCCTCAACCCTGCCAATAGTAACAGACGGAACATATTTAAAAGATTTTTTCCTTTTTGTCTCTTTATTACTCCCAGAAAACTGCCTGAATCTCCTAGAGGGACAAACATTTGCCAGATGATTTATACCTCCACAACAAAAACAAACCCTCCCCTGCGGGCTGAATCTTCTATTGTCAGAGGCAATCAACCCCAGCTGCATGGTCTCCTGCACAGAAGGGGCTGACAGCGACTGAGACCCCTGTGCACAGAATGAGACCGCTGCACTGTCCCGGGACTGAGTATGACAGGAAGGAGAGATCTCCCCTCTCTCTCTAAGACGCCTGTCAATACGAACAGCCTGAGACATAGCAGAATCCAAGGAGGTAGGTCTTTCATGAAAGGCAAATGCATCTTTCAATCCCTCTGAAAGACCATAGCAAAATTGACTTCGGAGTGCAGCATCATTCCAACCCGTATCTGCTGCCCATCTCCGAAATTCTGAACAGTATATCTCTGCGGATTGTTTACCCTGGCATAACAGACGTAGTTTAGACTCAGCCAGAGCAATACGATCCGGATCATGATATATCTGACCCAGGGCTAAAAAGAATTCATCCACTGAACGAAGGGGCCGTGCCCCCTCCGGCAGCGAAAAGGCCCAGGACTGAGCGTTACCCCTGAGCAGCGATATAATGATCCCCACCCTCCGTTCTTCATCACCAGAAGAATGGGGAAGAAGGCGAAAATGGAGTTTGCAAGCCTCTCTAAAACGCACAAAATTTTCACTACCCCCGGAGAACGTATCCGGGAGCGAGATCTTAGGCTCAGCACAAACTCCATGAACGCAAGCTGAACCGGTCACTTGAAACTGAGAAAAAGTCTTACGGAGATCAGCTACCTCCAAAGAAAGACCCTGAAAGCGTTCAGCCAAAAGTGAAACCGGATCCATGCTTGAGACGGTTTTGGCGGCTGATAATGTCACGGATGGTGTACAGGAAACAAGACAATACCATATAAACAATGTCTCTCTGGATCCACAACTAAGGAACAAAGGGAGACCCCTGCAATAGACCTGCCGCTCTCCCTCACTGCTCAGCCTATGCGAACACCCCAAAGGTGGATGGCCGCATATCCACGTTCCTCGGCTATCTATTACCTGAAGACCCTACAATAGTGAAGGGACACGACCACCGGCTCCCTACACTGACACGGAGGGAGTCAGGGTCACCTGGATCCAGAAAAGACAAAATCATAAATACATAAACAGCACTTATCTTGCAGACAACTGACGACTGAGGACTGAGGACTGGGAACTGGGAACTGGGAACAGCATGCACACACACTCCAGGAAGTTGTATCAGCCGCACACTACTGCATTATGGGGAGGAACTTAAAGGGTAGCAATTAGTCCAACTGCATGACAGCTGAGATAGACTAACGAGATGAGAAACTAAACCAAAACAAAGAAATTCAAGGAGGAGGATCTGAGAAGCTCCTGTGAGCGCTTCTCAGCTGTCTGGCTGTGACAGCTGGCTACAGGTTGCCTGTGATTTTGGTCCCTTAGGCTGTGTATTATTATTGTTATTAAGCTTTCCTTTGGATTTGACCCTTGATCTGCTTCCTGACACCTCTTCTGCCTGCTCCCTGAACCTTGACGCTACCTCTCGGATTTTTACCTCGGCTTGCTTTTGGATTTTGTCTATGCCTCTTCTCTTGTACTGACATTACCTCCCGTATTTTGACCTCGGCCCGCTCTCGGATCTGTCTCTGTCTCCTCCCTCGTACTGACATGACCTCCTGGACTGACCCCGGCTAGTTGACCTGCCTCGCCCTTCCATTTTTGGTGGTACCTTGCTTGTTCCACCTCTCTGTCCGCTCGAGTGCTACCTCTCATTGGCTGTCCGCTTCCCTCCTGTCTCTATCTCTCTGCTTGCACTCACTCAGGTCAGGGACTGTCGCCCAGTTGCGCCCCGTCACATAGGGCGGGTGGTGCAAGTAGGCAGGGACAGGGGACCGGGTGGCAGCTCAGGGGGTGCACCTCCGCTCTATCTTAATACCCGTGACGCTACCTCGTGACAGGAATGGGTTTGAAAGCAAACTGTTCGTCAGTACTCTTGCTAAGGGATTTTGGTACAAGGCTTAAATACCTTTTAGAATGGGGCCTGAGAAGCCAAATTTTTCAAGTGTAGCGAACATATATCCCCAATGTATTCTATCGAACGCCTTCTCTGCGTCTAATGAAAGTAGCAGAGAAGGCGCTCTTTCCATTTCAATCCACTTGAGGATGTTTATAAATCTGCGGGTACCATCTGAAGCTTGTCTACTAGTGACAAAGCCTACTTGGTCTGATTTTATTAGGAGGGGGACAATGTTCGACAGTCTTGAGGAGATAATTTTTGCGTAAAGTTTAATGTCCGTATTAATAAGGGATATTGGGCGATAGTTAGTTACTATAGAGGTATCTTTATCTAGGGATACTGATTATGGTGGCCTGTGTCATTTTTTAGGGAAATAACCTGTTGAAAGTGCTAGGTTAAATACCTCTGGGATGTATGAGGTTAGTAGGTCTGAGAAATTTTTATAGTATTCATTACAAAAGCCGTCGGATCCTGGGTCTTTTTTGGGCTTTATAGAAATGATGGTTCTTTCGATTTCTTGTTTGGAGAAAGGAGTGTTGAGTGACTCCAATTGGGACCTAGGGATTTTGGGTAAATTTACTGAGTTGAGGAATCGTTGTATATTTTCCAGCAGGGCTGGACTGGCCATAGGGCAGACCGGGCATCTTTCCCGGTGAGCCGGGCGAACACAATCAGCCGAGTTTTTTTTTTTTTAAATTAATGTGGCAGGCAGCAGCCGGGCAGGAGTGGAGATGAGCGCTTCCCAGTGGCGTAACTATCAGGGAAGCAGCTGCTTCGGGCCCGAGCTCAGAAGGGGCCCGGGAGCAGTCACTGTACTTCGGCCCCTGTCAGAGCAGCTGACTTCTCCTGCACGGGTCCAGAGTCCTGCACTTGCACCTCTGTCACTGACCTCCTGACATCAGTGACATTGCTCCGCCTCTCCCCTCCTTAGTTTTTATGATGGACAGTGACCAGCAACAGGATGGCCCTATGTGGGCGGAGCTATAATAGTCCCGCCCCTTTCTACACGCGAAGCGATTCCTGCAGCCTGAACCTTCCCTGCCCAGCAAGCTGAGCATCAGTTGGATTGTCACAACTGCACCAGTGATGTAAGTAGCAGGGGAACTACTGCGGTTATATTCAGCTTTCCCAGACTAGGCACATGTGACCTGCAGTACAGTAGGAAAGCTGGGTGAATTATATCATGAAATGTCATCCAGCTTCCCTGCTATCCTGCATGGCACAAGTGCAGAGGCATTAGAGTATGGGGGAGAGGCACAGCAGGAAAGCTGGGTGTCTATATATGTGTATTGTATATGTGTGCGTCCATGTATATGGTGACTGTGTGCATGAATGCATCCATGTATGTGGAGAGTGTGTGTATGAGTGCATCTATGTATATGGTGAGCGCATGTATGTGGAGAGTGCGTCCATGTATGTGGAGAGTGTGTGTTTTCTGACTGCATCCATATATGTGGAGAGTGTGTGTATGAATGTGTCCATGTATGTGGAGAGTGCGTGTATGACTGCGTCCATTTATGTGGAGAGTTCGTGTATGACTACGTCCATGTATGTGGAGAGTGCGTGTATGATTGCACTATGGGGGCATCTACTGGGGGCCCTTTATACTGGCACGCATTATAGGTGGGCACTATGGAGAAGTGGGGGACAAGAGCACTATGAGGGCATTATATAGGGGCATTTAATACTGGCACCCATTTTGATTCCACTATGGGGAAGGGAGGAAAGGAGCATTATGGGGGTATCTATGTGGGGCAGTCTATAGGGGCATTTTATAGTGCCACATTATGGAGGGCACTATGGAGACGAGGAAGGAGCACTATGGGGGCATCTTCTGGGGGGACTATATAGGAGTATTTTATACTGGCACAAATTATAAGGTCACTATGGGCACCTAAGCTCAACTGGGGGCACTAAGTATTTTTTGTAGTGGCACACAGTACAGGTCATTGGAACACATGAGGGCACTCTGGGGACATTGGCTCTACTGGGGGCACTAAGAGGAGGTATTTCTTTTTTTACTGCCACACAACGAGGCATTTTTTGTACTGGGGCACATTATAAGGGGGGGGGGTTCTACTGTCACACATTATAAAAAGAATTATTACTATCGGGGCATTATGGTGGGCTTTATTACAACTGGGGGACTATGAGAGCATTATTACTTGTGGGACACAATTACTGTTGGGGGCACTGTAGGAGCACTATTACTACTAAATGCACTCTGGCAAAGAAATAATTACTATTGTTGGGACTTTGGGAGCACCATTACTTTGGGGGCACCCTGACACAGCATCAGCTTAGCACAGTTCTTTTTGCAGTATAGTTTTGGGGAGCACAGCTTCTCAGTATTGGGGGTGCATGATGGGATGTTAATTGGAGGATGATGGAAAAGTAGGAAACTAAGATGTCTGTCAAACTCTGCAGAGACGTGAGATGGCTGAAAGAAATTATCACGGTGGTCTGGTCTGAATGGAGAAGATAAAGAGTTTTATGAGTTTTGACTCGGTTTGCCATAAATGAAGAGGCTTTATTTTGGCTATAGTATTGTCATTTCAGTTTCATATATATAATGTTCATAATCGTCTAGCAATATGAACCAGATTTCATCTCTTAGTTTTGCTATGTTGGATAAGTTTTGTGGATTGTGATGTGTTAAATGTTCCTTTTCCGCTCTCTTAAGGGTGTCTAGTTTCTCCTTGAGTTTCTTTTGTTTCTCTTTTTTATGGTGACTGCCATATTTGATTAAAAGGTCTCTAATATATGCCTTGTGTGTGTTCCATAGTGCAAATCTATTTGTTTCAAGGTTATCATTAATTCTAAAATATTCTTTCTGATGTGCGCTTGAATTTTGCTGATCTCTCTGAAGTGTTGGTCTCACATGAGAATTTGATCTAGTTCCTGAGTATCCCTCTGGAGTATTGGTCTCACAGGGGAATTAGATACAGTTTCTGGGAGTAGGAGCTCTAGCTTGTTCTTCCTCACTCCCTCACTATCCGAGCAGGAACTCTCTTTCTCTGTCTTACTAGACTGGAACTCCCCTTCCTGGCAGGGAGTAGGACCAGCCCACTCTTAACAAGAGGGGAGGAAGAGGGTTGCTAGCCTTGTCCCTGCCAATCTTTTGCTATCCATATCTTCCCTGCTTGAATATACGACCAATACAATGAAAACTACATAACATTACATATAAAACATTAAACAATTACAGATACCCCCAGGTCTGGGGTACTGCACACACCCCTGTCAATATCAGGTCTCACAAATGACGCATATCAGAGAAAAAACCAAGCCATGAAGAGGAAAGAACTGCCCATAGAGCCCAGAGACAAAATTGTGTGGAGGCATGGATCTGGAGAAGGATGCAAAAAATGGATGCGGCACTGGAAGTTCCCAAAAGCACAGTGGCTTCAGTAATTCTTAAATGGAAGATATTTGGAGCAACCAGGACTCTTTCTAGAGCTGGTTGCACTATCAAACTAAGTAATAGGGGGGAAAGGGCCTTGGTAATAGGGCGGAAAGGGCCTTGGTAATAGAAGTAACCAAGAACCCAATAGTCACTCTGGCTAAGCTCCAAAGATGCTGTGGATAGATGGGAGAAATGTATAGAAGGTCAGTCATTAATTCAGCACTCTATTAATCTGGGCTTTATGGCAGAGTGGTCAGAAAGAAGCTTTTCCTCAGTTAAAGACACAGATGAATGCCCTGGAGTTTGCAAAAAAAGCACGTAAAGGACTCAGACTGTGAGAAACAAGATTCTCTGGTCTGATGAAACTAGTATTGAACTTTTTTACATCAATTCTTAGCGTCATCGTCTGCCCAATATAATCCCTACAGTGAAGCATGGTGGTGGCTGCTTCATGCTGTGGGGTGTTTTTTTTTCTCCAGAAATTGGGACAGGGAGAATGGTTAGGGTTGAGGGAGAGCTGAATAGAGCAAAGTACAGAGATATTCTTAATGCTCTGGACCTCAGACTGGTTCACCTTCCAACAAGACAATGACCCTAAGCACACAGCCAAGACCACACTGAAGTAGTGAACAACTCTGTGAATGTCACTGAGTGGCTGAGCCAGGGCCCTGACTTGAACCTAATCAAACATCTCTGGAACAACCTGAAAATGGCTTTTTATCAAAAGTCTCCATCCAACCTGACAAACCTTGAGAGGATCTGCAGAGAAGTATGACAGAAAATCCCCACATCCAGATATGCAAACCTTGTGGCATCATAACCCACGGAGACTGGAGACTGTAATCACTGCCAAAGGTGCTATACTGAGTATAGAGTCTGAATACTAATATCAGTGCAAGATTTTAGTTTTTCCTTGTCAATAATTTAGCAAAGATTTCTAACATTCTATTTTCACTTAATCATTATGGGGGATTGAGTGCAGATTGATGGGAAAAAAAACAGACTTTTTTTTATTTTAGCACAAGACTAGGTAGGGTAAGTTATGTACCATCTGCCCTCTGTGGATGATTGACAGTTTTCTTCCTATATTGTGCATAAGGAGAAAGTTGTCAATCATGCATATCATTGAGTGAACTTCATTGCTCAGGTCGTGCTGCAGCTACTCACGAAGGATTTAAAGAAAGCGACTGCACAAAAAAGGTAAGGAACCCTGCATTTGAATCAGGGTCTCTATCACCGGATTATGGCGTGCTCAGATAGCGCAGCAAAAGTCTATTCATATTCCCTTTAAATTATATGGAACTTCATATTGCATGTTGTTGCATTTCTTACCACAAGAGGGTATCAGTGGCATGATTAAATCACATGTTTTCCTCCTTCACTGCTCCTTTCTGCTGTGCAGTTAACTGATAAGACAAATGATCAATAAAATTACATTTTCTCAAGAATTCCAACACTTACATTTGCAAACTAAGAGAATATTAACACAGTTATCAATTTATCAGTTTAGCTTATGGTTGTCCCAACATAAGAACTTATCTCTCATCCTCAGGATAGGGGATACCTATCTAAAGGGGACCCGCATGATCTCAGGAATGAGGTGCTTGAGTCATGTGTGTGCACTCCTGTTCCATTAAACTCTATGGGATTGCTGGAGATAGGCAAGCACTGTACTTGGCTTCTATTTGGTGATCTCATACAGTTGAATGGAGCGACAGTGCACATGCGTGACCACCATTCCATTCACTCTCACTCCCCACTTGTATAATCCCCACCGATCAGAAATGTAATCTAGATAAGGGATAAGTTCTTATGGTGGTACAAGCCCTTTGATGTCCTGCTCAAAGTGGAGAGCAACAGAAAGTTCAACTCATCTTTCACTGACATCACAGTGAAAGATGCATTGGTACCTTTTTATAAAGTGAATTTCTTTATTATCATGATATTTTTAGATTTACGTATCCAGTGAGAGGTCTGGCAGCCCCATGAAGGTGAATAATGTTTCTCTGCTGCTCTATTCAAACAGGGGTGCACCAGTCCCCGTTCTTGCAATTGGCAGGGGCCTCAGTGGTCAGAACTGCCAATCATACACATCCCCCATTCTGTGTATAGGAGATAAATTATCTTAATTGGACAACCCCTTTAATACTCTCAAAAGCCTGTTTGCCAGCTGCATAGAGGGACTCAGACTGCCTACCTCTCACTGGATACGTAAATCTAAAAATATCATGATAATAAAGAAATTCACTTTATAAAAAGGTACCAATGCATCTTTCACTGTGATGTCAGTGAAAGATGAGTTGAACTTTCTGTTGCTCTCCACTTTGAGCAGAACATCAAAGGGCTTGTACCACCATAAGAACTTATCCCTTATCTAGAATACATTTCTGATTGGTGGGGATTATACAAGTGGGGAGTGAGAGTGAATGGAATGGTGGTCACGCATGTCGTTCCATTCAACTGTATGAGAACTTGGCATCCCACATGGGTCTATACCATGGGCACAATGGAGTATACAGGTACCTCCCACTGTCTTTAAGTCATTGTATGTTGTATGGGTATATTGTATTATGTTGTATACACGCCCCTTGACCCCAATGAAAGTAATTGGGTCTCAGGGATCACTCCCATTTATGTAATTATCTTGTGGGTATTTGTAACCCCACCTAGTGGTGTATGTGCATGCCAAAGGCTGTCTAAGGCGAAACGTTGCATCCCGATTAAATTCCATCACTTTGGACGTGCTGTCTCCAGTTTTTTATAAAAAAATTTCATCTCTTTGTCATACAGACAGAGTGAAGAAATTCGTGGCACACCGGAGTTAATTTGATGCAATTAAATTAATTGATTGATGTTCTACATCATTTCATATATTCATATATATAATTGATACATCCGGATAGGAACAAAATTAAACTTGTATAACGTGTCCCAACGTTTCGGCCATATGTCTGGCCTTTTTCAAGGGATCTGTAGTTTCTGTTTGTGGAGACCTCCACAAACAGAAACTACAGATCCCTTGAAAAAGGCCAGACATATGGCCGAAACGTTGGGACACGTTATACGAGTTTAATTTTGTTCCTATCCGAATGTATCAATTATATATATATATGAATATATGAAATGATATAGAACATCAATCAATTAATTAAATTGCATCAAATTAATTCCGGTGTGCCACGAATTTCTTCACTCTGCTACGTGACGATTCTTCGTCCTTCGTGGGCACCCATTACCCAACAGGGTGTGCGGATCTCATTATTTCCTAATTTGTCATACAGACAGACATGTCTACTGATCCATTCAAATGTGGGGGCCTCTAGCAGTTGGACTCCTACCAATCGGACTCCTACCAATCAGACTCTTATCCTCTATCCTGAGAAAGGGGGATAAGTTGTCTAAATGGGACAACCCCTTTAGTCAAATGGATACTCAAGGAGTTGTGAAATAAAAAAGACAAATTCACTTGGTCAAGGTGAGATCTCAGACTTTCAGAAAACGTGGCACATATAGAGAGATACAAGGAAAAATCACTTGAATATTTTGGAGCCTACTTGTCTGAACCAATATGTAAGGGGTGGAAAGTTGTTCCATACATGCTTTGAGTTTAGGGTTAAGCTCACCTGTGGTGTTTGATGTCTGCCCTCTCTATGTGTCAGTCGTCTTCTTATATCTAATGTTTTTAAAGGGGTTTTAAACAGAGCCAAGCGCCAATTAGCGGTGTGCATCCATTCAGATGTCGAGGCTTAGTTGAAGGAGGAGAGACAGTTACACATTCAAAACGCGTAAGCAGGTCTGTAGATCACTAAGGAAATGTCCATGTGGATTTTTAATATGAAGAAATGCAGCTAACTGCATTTTACCAAACTCTGCATCATTTCTCAGCATTTTACTGCATAGCTTGACCTGACCAGATATCACTGATCCACATGCCTCACCATATCTTGTTAGCATGAGATGTTGTCAGAGACTGTGGCCAGTGTGCTGAGTGCCCTCAGGGAGAGATTTGTAACCAAAGGGCTATGTACCCTTAGAAAAGACTGATACTTAAAGGGGTTGTCCAGGATTTATCTTTGGGATAAGCCATCAATATCAGATCGGCGGGGGTCTGACACCCAGCACAACGTCGATCAGCTGTTGCCTTATAGCTCTGGGGGCTTGAAGTCAGCATTCAAACTACTTAGCTCTATCAATTATGTAGTGAATGAAGCTGCTAACTGCAGCACTACTCCCATTCATTTCAGTGTGAGCAGTGCTGCTGTTACCAATTCCATCCGCAGAGGGGGCTGTGTCGTTTTTGAGCCCCCAGAAATCTGATATCAACCTCTTTAAGCTGTTCAGTTGCCCTTAGTAATTGTCAATCTTTAATACATCTGTGACCACCAAGCTACGTTCTCAATTGTGACCGTAACTGCTAAGCACAGTGCCTACTGCTGGAGTAAAGTTAAGTTGCAAATTCAGCTAAAGTGTCCTCCTCATTGCTGCGCCAACCTCTAGGTGGACCCTAGAATAAAGTCAAAGGCCACACATAGAACTTAAAATTGAAGTAATGTGGTACTTTTATATTAATGCGGTCTTGGCGTTAAAAGGCTTGATAGGAGATGATTACAGTCCTAAGAGACCTCTGAACATCATACATGACTTTTCAAGGCAATTGGGGCAGTTTTAATATTGACTGATGGCAGAATCGACCACAAAATGAATTTTGGAAAATTAACTCATCTCTAATGGTAAAGAGTAGAACTAGAAGTCCAACACACTGATCAGATCAGATTACAACTTTTAGTGTTGTTACAGACAATGAAAGGATAAAACCATCTGCATTAGGAATTGCTCACACATTTCATACAATAGTTCATAATCATAGCATGTAATCAAGCAGAAAGCATCTGTGCTATATATCGCCCACTGAAATAGCAGACCAATCAACAGTGATTATAAAAACAGAAACATCAAAGTGATACAAACCATTATATAAATGTGGAGCAGTGGAGAATAAACATGCAATTTAATACTGATACATTAAACCACACTTATGATTTCAAACTTAATTTGGGGCACTGATGCAGTGGCACTGGCTATATGATATTTCATTCATTACTTAAATGATAATTCTCTCAGTTGAAATATTTTATTGTTTTATATTTATATAAGCAATTATGGAATAATTCTCTCTATTTAAAACTGACTTCATAGTTGTGTTTTTGGATTTGCCTAATATTGGAGATATGAATTCAGATGCCATACTGCTATCTAAACACTACAGAGAGAGAATTGTGTAATATGTTGTAAAATCTAACTTTTATTAACAAAACGCTAAGATAATAAGCCCCATTTTCTAGAACTCAACCATGCAGATATATGTATGTCTATATATGCCATGTATCAGGGGCTGAACAATGCATATACAGTACAGACCAAAAGTTTGGACACACCTTCTCATTCAAAGAGTTTTCTTTATTTTCATGACTATGAAGGCATCAAAACTATGAATTAACACATGTGGAATTATATACATAACAAACAAGTGTGAAACAACTGAAAATATGTCATATTCTAGGTTCTTCAAAGTAGCCACCTTTTGCTTTGATTACTGCTTTGCACACTCTTGCAACACAGACAAGAATAGGACATGTTCGATCTTTTTTTCGAGGCCACGGAACGGAGCAACGGATGCGGATAGCACAAGTGTGCTGTCCACATCTTTTGTGGCTCCATTGAAATGGATGGGTCCGTACCCGTTCCGCAAAATTGCAGATTGGATGCGGATCCAGCCAGGAAAATAAGCTCTTTTGAATAGCACTGATCTGTCTCATATTAATGAGGCAAATTGTGCGGTTGACACTGATCTTTTGCCTATACCGTTACCAAATGAACCTTCATTTATTAAGTGAAACGACCTCTGAACAATAAAAATAATCTATTAGATCATCCTTCCCGTGGCACATGGAATATATAGACATACGTATGCCTGCATGGTTGATTTCTAGAAAATAGGGCTTATTTATCTTAGCATTTGTTAATAAAAGTAAAGTTTTCAAACACATTATTACACTATTGTCTTTAGATATCCAGTACATCATACTGTATATCCTTTAGGTGTAATTTCACACCCCAGTGGACCAGATATATGGATACCATACTGCTATCGCCATAAGCTGGTATCTGGAAAAGGAAGGGGGGGGTATATCAATGTCACTGTGCCTGGAACGTGTCTTCATTTGTGTCAGAAAATAAGACATATGTATATGCTCCAAACTTTGTTTCATTTTTGACATTCTAGATACGATTTTTTTTTTAGACAACTTTTGCGCCATTTTATGGTCTAGTCTTTTATTGCACCTTGTTTTGTCACAGATTTTGGCGCATCTTTGGGCAAAAACATAAAAAGTATATAGTAATATAAATAACCTGGTATAAAAAGTGGTGTAACATTCTGATCTATAAAACCCTATAGTGCATTCTGTCACAAGTAGAAATATTTATCGTGTATTGTGTCACATCTTCCCTTCAGACTGCCTTAAAGGGATTGGGCAGGGGTTTATATTGATGAACTGTCCTCAGGATAGGTCATCAATATCAGATCTGCGGGGGTCCGACTCTCTGCTGTTTCGAGAGGAAGCGTCTCTTAAGAGAGCGTTGCTTTCCCTTCAAGATGACAATGCACATAATTTCACTCATCTCAGCAGTGCAATTTCATGCACTTTCATTAGAATGGGAAGAGCACTTGTAAATACACTGCGCACTGTTGCAAGCGAGATTCAGTGCTAGTACGAGCGCCGCCTCCTCTTCATACAGCTGATCAGCAGGGAAATACTTATTTTTTCCTTTTTGCACATTGTGTTTTTATCATTTGTGATTGAATAAACCTGCTCTACATTTGCTGTTGTTTTTGGGCTATACTTACTTGACCTCTGGTTCAGCATTCTCCATGCACCTTCTGCACTTTTCTCCTACATGAACAGTACTCAAAATTTCTGGTTCCTTTTTTGGGTTTAAAAATGCTGCTGTCCAGTGTGATTTTCACCTGTTGTAGCTTCTTTACTCAACCACCTGCAACTCTGGTCTCTTCTGTTTATGTTGGCAGGCAGCAGCATTGCAGTCAGATCTTTAATTTCCTTCTCCAATGTCTAGAAATGTAGCTATCTATACTTCTATTAATCACTACACCTCCACTTAGGGGAGTAAAGGAACAGGGAAGTTACTAAGCTTGTCGGTTCACCACCTAATGCAGGAGAAGGTGGGACAGGATTTCAGGTGCAGGAGAAAACCTAGCAATATTTTATTATGTGCATTTTGCAATTATAGTTAATTTGAAATGCCCTGTTTATTGGAAAGTAATACGTTTCATATGAGAAGCCCTTTTACAGGGTTTGTGCCAAAGATAGGGGGATAAGTATCTAACCAGTAGGGGTCTAACTGCTGGGAAATCCAATATATAATAAGAAGGGGGTCCTGTATCTCCCCGTAAAAATGGAGCAATAGTCCAACATTTGTGCTGCCGCTCAATTCATCTCTATGGGACTGTCGAAGAGAAGCAGTCCAGCAGTCCCATAGAGATGAATAGAAAGGCAGAGGTCATACTGGACCCCTGTTCTTGTGATTGGTGGAGGTGCCTACAGTTGGACCCCCATCAATCAGACTCCTTTTGATAGGGGAGACGTTTTAAATTTACCAAAAAGTATCTAATGTCAAAGACATTTTACTTCATTGTCTTCTACTATTTCATGGCATCTTACTGGATGAGAATCTTAAATATAATATTAAGGGCTCCATTGTTTGGGCAACATTTATCACCAAAGTTATTTAAAAAGTGAGAAATTAACTAAGACAATTTTAACCATGAAAGGGTGGTTTACATGTGAAGCTAGGATATGCAAAGTGTGCAACTAACTTTTATAAAATACAGAGAAGCATCTGCAGGCTGTACAAGTCGTTCGAATGTACATATCAGCAATCTCTTCTCTGACATTGAGAAAAGTAAAGCTAGTAATTTTGTTGTATCAAAAAAAAAATTTCCCAACATCATAATGAAGATGTTTTCTATTTCCATTTCTTGGGTATCAAAACATTCAAAATTCTACTTTGAAGTCTTAGATTTAGGGCCTTCAATTTTTTGTGTGTCTCATAATTGATCCATTAATGTAGGTCAGCGGACCTCTCTGCTACAACCAAGCTCCTTTGGAAGAGCAGTTTTTTTTTTTTGATTGGTTAGCTTCAGCAGTAAGTTGCTGGTGATGACATGAGCATTTTGTGTTTGTATCCAGTAAATTCTTGTATATTTCTAGTACCTATTTCCTTGTCCAGTTGGTTCATATGAGTATTCTTGTCCAGTCCTTATTTCTGATTTGTGTAGTTAGCTTTTATTTACTTGTTTCTGCTTTGCCTTGTTCAGCTCTGAAAACTTTTGATTTTTTTGTCTGTATGTTATAGAGTCCCCCTGCTGTTATCTTAAAATTTCAGTAGTTGGTTTTCTACGGTGTTATTTTTTCGGGACAGTGAAGTTTGGTTTGAGAGTCAGTATTCAGTGGGAGATCTAGGGAAAGAGTCAGGGAAAGCTTGAGCCAAGGTTAGTTGTCTGTTATCCTTGGTTAATTTCCAGCATCTGTTTTATTACCTGACTTTCATCATAATTATCTGTCTGCTTCATTACCTGACTGACATCTCTTCCAACCATTTGTGCCACCATGCGTTTATCATCATCACTTGTTTCTTGTCATCTTTGAGTTTTTACTTCTGTATAGACCAGGGTTGATACGCGTACTACAACCCACTTCCTTCCTAAAAGCAGTTAGCAGCTTTCTGTGTCCTATTAGATTAATGTAAAAGGCTGAGTTAATCCATTTCCTAGCAACTACTGATAAATTTATAGTTCTGCAAACAGTGGTGCTTGACATTTTGTGAACCCTTCAGAACTTCCTGAATTTTTTTCAGAATTTTTCAGATTTTCACAACATGTTTGTGAAAATGAATCATGACAAGAACAAAGGTGATTTCTGAATGTCTCAGAATAAGAGTTGTTGATGCTTATCTGGCTGTACAAGGTTAAAAATCATCTCTAAAGAGTTTGAGCTCCACCAATCAACAGTCAGACAAATTGTATTCAAATGGAGGAAATTCAAGACCATTATAACCCTCTCCAGCAGTGGTCGACAAACAGAAATCGTGCCAAGAACAAGGATTGTAATAGTCCGCAAGGTCACAAAGGAAACCAAGGTGACCTCCAAGCAACTAAAGGCCTTTCTATCAGGAGTACACTAAACAAAATGGTGTGCATAGAAGAAGTGCAAGGAGAAAGCTGCAGCTCTGCAAAGAGAACATTGCTGCCAATCTGCAGTTTGCCAAAGATCACCTGGACAAGCCATAAGGCTATTGGAACAATGTTTTCTGGACAGATGAGACCAAAATAGAACGTTTTTGTTAAAATGAGAAGCTTTATGTTTGGAAAAAGGAAAATTTTGCATTCCAGCATAAAATCCTTATCCCATTTGTGAAACAGGGTGGTGGTAGTATCATGGTTTGGA
Organism: Bufo bufo; assembly: GCF_905171765.1. Classification (NCBI taxonomy): domain Eukaryota; kingdom Metazoa; phylum Chordata; class Amphibia; order Anura; family Bufonidae; genus Bufo; species Bufo bufo. Next base: position 136,711,000 of record NC_053393.1, read on the forward strand.
CCTGTTTGGCTGCACCTGGGCTAAGATTGCTTGCCATCAGTGATAGAAACAATGAATTCTGAATTATACCAGCAAATTCTAAAGAAAAATGTCAGGACATCTGTCCATGAGCCAAATCTCAAGAGAATGTGGGTCTTGCAGCAAGTTGTTTTACCAAGAAGAATGGTTAAAGAAGAATAACGTTAAAGTTTTGCGGAAGGACCTGAAGCTGTTTTGTACTGAGGAATCGGCTAAAATTACTCCAAGCCAATGTGGTGGGTGGTGAGCTATGTGAGATGAAGGGGCTTATATATCGTCTTGCACAGAGTCCTCTGCCAACTGTGTCTACCCCTCAATTTATAACATGCTGTTCCTTCTATTTGTCTTTTTTTTTTGTGCAACTTATAGAAACATAGAAACATAGAATGTGTCGGCAGATAAGAACCATTTGGCCCATCTAGTCTGCCCAATATACTGAATACTATGGATAGCCCCCGGCCCTTATCTTATATGAAGGATGGCCTTATGCCTATCCCATGCATGCTTAAACCCCTTCACTGTATTTGCAGCTACCACTTCTGCAGGAAGGCTATTCCATGCATCCACTACTCTCTCTGTAAAGTAATACTTCCTTATATTACTTTTAAACCTTTGCCCCTCTAATTTAAAACTGTGTCCTCTTGTGGTAGTTTTTCTTCTTTTAAATATGCTCTCCTCCTTTACCGAGTTGATTCCCTTTATGTATTTAAAAGTTTCTATCATATCCCCTCTGTCTCTTCTTTCTTCCAAGCTATACATATTAAGGTCCTTTAACCTTTCCTGGTAAGTTTTATCCTGCAATCCATGTACTAGTTTAGTAGCTCTTCTCTGAACTCTCTCTAGAGTATCTATATCCTTCTGGAGATATGGCCTCCAGTACTGCGCACAATACTCCAAGTGAGGTCTCACCAGTGTTCTGTACAGCGGCATAAGCACTTCACTCTTTCTACTGCTTATACCTCTCCCTATACATCCAAGCATTCTGCTGGCATTTCGTGCTGCTCTATTACATTGTCTTCCCACCTTTAAGTCTTCTGAAATAATTACTCCTAAATCCCTTTCCTCAGATACTGAGGTCAGGACTGTGTCAAATATTCTATATTCTGCCCTTGGGTTTTTACGCCCCAGGTGCATTATCTTGCACTTATCCACATTAAATTTCAGTTTCCAGAGTTCTGACCATTCTTCTAGTTTTCCTAAATCCTTTTCCATTTGGCGTTTCCCTCCAGGAACATCAACCCTGTTACATATCTTTGTGTCATCAGCAAAAAGACAAACCTTACCATCGAGGCCTTTTGCAATATCACTTATGAAGATATTAAACAAAATTGGTCCCAGTACAGATCCCTGTGGAACCCCACTGGTAACATGACCTTGTTTTGAATGTTCTCCATTGACTACAACCCTCTGTTGTCTGTCACTCAGCCACTGCCTAATCCACTCAACAATATGGGAGTCCATGCTCAATGACTGCAGTTTATTGATAAGTCTTCTATGTGGGACAGTGTCAAAAGCCTTACTAAAATCTAGATATGCGATGTCTACTGCACCTCCACAGTCTATTATTTTATTCACCCAGTCAAAAAAATCTATAATATTTGTTTGACATGATCTCCCTGAAGTAAACCCATGTTGTTTTTCATCTTGCAATCCATGGGATTTTAGATGTTCCACAATCCTATCCTTTATTAGGGTTTCCATTAATTTGCCTACTATTGATGTCAGACTCACTGGTCTATAGTTGCTCGATTCCTCCCTACTACCTTTCTTGTGAATGGGCACGACATTTGCCAATTTCCAATCTTCCGGGACGACTCCTGTTACTAATGATTGGTTAAATAAATCTGTTAACGGTTTTGCCAGCTCACCACTAAGCTCTTTTAATAATTTTGGGTGTATCTCATCAGGCCCCTGTGACTTATTTGTCTTCAGACTTATTTGTCTTCACTTCTATCTCGTTAGTACAAACCGGATTCCAAAAAAGTTGGGACACTAAACAAATTGTGAATAAAAACTGAATGCAATGATGTGGAGATGGCAAATGTCAATATTTTATTTGTAATAGAACGTAGATGACAGATCAAACATTTAATCCGAGTAAATGTATCATTTTAAAGGAAAAATACGTTGATTCCAATTTTCACGGTGTCAACAAATCCCCAAAAAGTTGGGACAAGTAGCAATAAGAGGCTGGAAAAAGTAAATTTGAGCATAACGAAGAGCTGGAAGACCAATTAACACTAATTAGGTCAATTGGCAACATGATTGGGTATAAGCTTCTCAGAGTGGCAGTGTCTCTCAGAAGCCAAGATGGGTAGAGGATCACCAATTCCCACAATGTTGCGCAGAAAGATAGTGGAGCAATATCAGAAAGGTGTTACCCAGCGAAAAATTGCAAAGACTTTGCATCTATCATCATCAACTGTGCATAACATCATCTGAAGATTCAGAGAATCTGGAACAATCTCTGTGCGTAAGGGTCAAGGCCGTAAAACCATACTGGATGCCCGTGATCTCCGGGCCCTTAAACGACACTGCACCACAAACAGGAATGCTACTGTAAAGGAAATCACAGAATGGGCTCAGGAATACTTCCAGAAACCATTGTCAGTGAACACAATCCACCGTGCCATCCGCCGTTGCCAGCTGAAACTCTGCAGTGTAAAGAAGAAGCCATTTCTAAGCAAGATCCACAAGCTCAGGCGTTTTCACTGGGCCAGGGATCATTTAAAATGGAGTGTGGCAAAATGGAAGACTGTTCTGTGGTCAGACGAGTCACAATTCGAAGTTCTTTTTGGAAATCTGGGACGCCATGTCATCCGGACCAAAGAGGACAAGGACAACCCAAGTTGTTATCAACGCTCAGTTCAGAAGCCTGCATCTCTGATGGTATGGGGTTGCATGAGTGCGTGTGGCATGGGCAGCTTGCATGTCTGGAAAGGCACCATCAATGCAGAAAAATATATTCAGGTTCTAGAACAATATATGCTCCCATCCAGACGTCATCTCTTTCAGGGAAGACCCTGCATTTTTCAACAAGATAATGCCAGACCACATTCTGCATCAATCACAACATCATGGCTGCGTAGGAGAAGGATCCGGGTACTGAAATGGCCAGTCTGCAGTCCAGATCTTTCACCTATAGAGAACATTTGGTACATCATAAAGAGGAAGGTGCAACAAAGAAGGCCCAAGACGATTGAACAGTTAGAGGCCTGTATTAGACAAGAATGGGAGAGCATTCCTATTTCTAAACTTGAGAAACTGGTCTCCTCGGTCCCCAGACGTCTGTTGAGTGTTGTAAGAAGAAGGGGAGATGCCACACAGTGGTGAAAATTGCCTTGTCCCAACTTTTTTGGGATTTGTTGACACCATGAAATTCTGATTCAACATATTTTTCCCTTAAAATGGTACATTTTCTCAGTTTAAACTTTTGTTCCGTGATTTATGTTCTATTCTGAATAAAATATTAGTAGTTGGCACCTCCACATCATTGCATTCAGTTTTTATTCACGATTTGTATAGTGTCCCAACTTTTTTGGAATCCGGTTTGTAGGTTTTGGATTTTCTAGCTCCTATATGGAGACCTTGTTTCCTTTGCCCCTGATTATGTATATACCGTATTTTCCGGCGTATAAGACGACCGGGCGTATAAGACGACCCCCAACTTTTCCATTTAAAATATAGATTTTGGGCTATACTCGCCGTATAAGACTACCCCTGAATGCCCAGCCCTCCCTGTCTTCAAGACGATCTTCGCCAGTCCAGGGAACTGACTGGGATCTGTGGATGGCACTGTTATTGGGAGGGGGATCAGTGGATGACACTGCTATGGGGGGGATCTATGGATGACACTATATAGCTTCTTATGCTATATGTGTCATCCACAGATCCACCCCATGACAGTGCCATCCACAGATCCCCCTCCCCTAAACAGTGCCATCCACAGATCCCCCTCCCCTAAACAGCACCATCCACAGATCCCCCCCTAAACAGTGCCATCCACAGATTCCCCTCCCCTAAACAGTGCCATCCACAGATTCCCCTCAACTAAACAGTGCCATCCACAGCTCCCCCTCCCCTAAACAGTGCCATCCACAGATCCCCCTCCCCTAAACAGTGCCATCCACAGATCCCCCCCTAAACAGTGCCATCCACAGATTCCCTTCCCCTAAACAGTGCCATTCACAGATTCCCTTACCCTAAACAGTGCCATCCACAGATTGCCTTCCCCTAAACAGTGCCATCCACAGATTCCCTTCCCCTAAACAATGCCATCCACAGATCCCCCTCCCCTAAACAGTGCCATCCACAGATCCCCCTCCCCGACGCTCACAGGAGTACATTTATAAACTGTAATCGGTAACTTTAACTTTAATCATCGCTCATCTGTTTACTAGGATGCCTTACTCTCAGCTCCGGTAACAGCAGGCAGTGCGGGCGGCGCTCACTCACTGACGTCACGCGCCTGCGCCGCCTAGTGCGAGAAGCAGGCATGTGACATCAGTGAGTGAGCGCCGCCCGCACTGCCTGCTATTACCAGAGCTGAGAGTAAGGTATCCTAGTAAACAGATGAGCGATGATTAAAGTTACCGATTACAGTTTATAAATGTACTCCTGTAAAGCGGCGGGATCCTGTATATTCTAACCCCCATGCAAGCGTCCCCGTCACCATGGGGACGCCTGGGGGTTAGAATATACCATCGGATCTGAGTATACCCGGCGTATAAGACGACCCCCGACTTTTGAAAATAATTTCTAGTGTTAGAAAGTCGTCTTATACGCCGGAAAATACGATACCTCTTTCAGTTCCCATATGTGTATTATAAGTATTATTGCTCCCCTCACTGTCTCCTTCTTGATTACAAAGCTGTATTGTATGAGGCAAGCCATAATCACACATCTGTGATTTATGGATTCCAATAAGGATTTATATTTTCTTGAAAAAGAGATGCCATGTTCTTTCAAGAGTTTCTGTAACAGATGAGTTGTACAGCAGACACTTGTTCAATCTGTCCTGTACTTTAAAAGCCTAAGGCAGTGGTGGCCAACCTATGGCACGGGTGACAGAGAGGGCACTCAAACCCCTTTCTGTGGGCACCCGCCCCCTGGAAATTGTCTATGATGTACCAATATGCCCTAGACTTTTCCTGCCATTGATCAGCGCATTGCGCACTATGAACAGCACAGGCAGCGCATTGACTGTAGGCAGGCTATTATAGCTAACTGATAAAGTACATGGAAGATATACTATATTGGACTATAGTATTCAGGTTAAATTGACGTGTTGGCACTTTGCGATAAATGAGTGGGTTTGGGGTTGCAGTTTGGGCACTCGGTCTCTAAAATGTTCACCATCACTGGCCAAAGGTATTGTCATGAAGACATAGAGAATAATTATGAAAAACACCCCTCTTGTCTGGCATTTCTAGAAATAAATTTTCAGGAATTATAGAGCGAGTTAAAATAGTGTAGAGGTAGGTTTAGGTTTTAGGTGCATTAACTTTTTGAGATCTGTTATATGCAAGAGCAGGGGCGTACATAGAAATTACTGGGCCCTATGGCAAGAATCTGAATTGGGCCCTCTTGTGAGTGACCCATCACACCCCTTAGGGTACATGCACATCTACTTCAGAGGTTCCAGCAGAAGCCTCCTTTGCACATTCTGGCAAAAACAAAGGGCAAAACACTGCTGCATACCGGATCTCGAATAACCCCATGATTGTGAATGGGATCCGGCAGGTGCCAGCAGTGTTTGCTAACAGTCACAGTAAAATTTGGAACCCCCACGATCATGCTACATTTTATGGTTGATTTAAATTTATATCTCAAGTAAATATAGTTGATGCATAACTCAGGTACCTTAAATGCAATTTAGTGTAGTGTAGTATAACATATTTATTTATATATACCATAAAAAATATTCTAAATTTTTCAAACCAGCTCCTAGATCTGAGTAGTTTTGTAATTGCATGTAATTAAAAATGTGTATAGCCGCTGAGCTATTCATTATAATAGATTTCATGCATAGTGCCACCGGAAGTTGGTTATTTTCCTAATTTCTCAGTCCACCTAACTGATGTGGTTGCACATGCTCAGTTCCATCCTTTAAAGGGGTTGTCCGGGTTCAGAGCTGAACCCGGACATCCCTCCATTTTCACCCCGGCAGCCCCCCTGACATGAGCATCGGAGCAGTTCCGGTGGGCTCTCCATGGGGCTGACAGGAACCCCGGTGACGTCACCGGCACTGATGGGCGGGATTTAGCTCTGCCCTAGCCAGTAAAATGGCTAGGGCAGAGCTAAAGCCCGCCCCTCAGAGCCGGTTACGTCACCGAACACACTGCCGGGCGGAAGTTACCGCCCGGCAGTTGTATTATTGAAAACAAAAGAGCCCGTGCCCTGCGCGACTTAGCGCAGGGCAAGGGAGCGTATCGGAGCATGAGATGCTCCGATGCTAGCCTCAGGGGGGCTGCCTGGGTGAAAATAAGAGTATGTCCGGGTTCAGCTCTGAACCCGGACAACCCCTTTAACTGCCACCAACTGTATCTACTGTTAGAAGCTGTGACAGTTACAGGGAGAGAGACCAACCCCTGAGCTGTGATAGGGCATGAGCTGCCACAGAAAGGACACATCCCTGAGTTGTGATAGGGTAACCGCTGCAGCAAAAATTATATACCCCTGAGCTTTCAGTTTGAAATAAATCTAGCAGAGCGTTTGGAAAATGAATGAGAAGGAATGAGAGGATCCATGTCAGGTACAGGGCTGGTTCTAGCTTTGTTAAAAAGAGATTGTCATCTACTTTATGATGACTGATTTTCATTGTTTTATATTAATCATGAGACAACCCCTTTAAGGACCAGTCGTTTTTCCCCCTCTGTGTTCCAGATTGAGTCTACAGTGTATCTACAATGAAATAATAATTCCATCTGATACAGCTCTATAAATGAACTCTATAAGGGTATGGCCAAATGCTCAGAGGAGAAGTCATATTTGTCCTTTATACGTTCTCACCTTTTATGATCCATTCCTGATTTAGGCTTCCAAAACTGCATCAGTGCCCCTCACTGAAACAACCTTCAGAACATTAATAATATATAACACCACACGTATGCTTTCTAGCCTGGCCTTTAATGGCTGCATCATGAATATTAATTTCCTTTTTCTATGGTTTGCAAAATTGCTTCTAAGCAGCTTGTCTCAGCCTTCCTTGCCTAACTCATATTAATAAGTGTGCCTTTACATCCTGTTACTGGGTTTATGTATTCGGCTACTCTTTCATCTGTGCAGCTTTACATTTGAGATGAGCTCAATGCCATATCCTAATATAATGTCGATATCAGCACATTGACTACAGGTCAATCCACATAATACAAGCTGTAATTAATAGCAGCTATATTTCAGTGATAGTATCTGCAGAACAAATTGAAGGAATCAGATTTCCCTCCAGCTTTGCATGGTTATTATTGGAATCACTCGTGCTTTGCAGTAACATTACACTAAAAAATTAGTCCGAATAAAATCCAAAGACAACCTATTTTTCTTCTTATCACCAGTGAGTGACCACATGCCCAGTAGAGATGGCCCGAACTATCCGACGGCGAACAGTTCCCGGCGAACATAGCTTGTTCGCGTTCGCCTCTGCCGGGCGAACACATGCGATGTTCGGTCCGCCCCCTATACATCATCATTGAGCAAACTTTGACCCTGTACCTCACAGTCAGCAGACACATTCCAGCCAATCAGCAGCATACCCTCCCTCCCAGACCCTCCCACCTCCTGCACAGCATCCATTTTAGATTCATTCTGAAGCTGCAGTCTTAGTGAGAGGAGGGAGACTGTAACTGCTGCTGATTTAATTGGGAAATCGATAGCTAGGCTAGTGAATTCAGTGTCCACTCCAGTCCTGAAAGACTCATCTGATCTCTGCTGTAAGGACAGCGTCCTGACAGCACCCCAAAAAGCCCTTTTTAGGGCTGCAACATTAGTCTGCTTTTTTTTTTTCCTTTATATACATATTGCAGTTGCCTGGCCTGCCTGTGTGTGAGGAGCTGCAGGCCCACAGACTGTAGTGTGCCCACTGCCAGTGCTCACCCCTGTCATTCCGTGTGGCACAGGACTTTGCTTAAAAAAAGGCACTTAATTTTTACACTTTAATCTAAGGTTAGTTGCCTGCCAGTGTGTGTCAGGCTGACTTCCACTGACTGTAGTGTGCCCACTGCCAGTGCCCACCACTCATACCGGCTGGCACAGGACTTTGCATAAAAAAGGCATTTAATTTTTACACTTTAGTGTAATTTCAGCTGCTTGCCTGCTGCTAGTGTGTGTCAGGCCGACTTCAACTGACTGTAGTGTGCCCACTGCCAGTGCCCACCCCTGTCATCCCGTGTGGCACAGGACTTTGCTTAAAAAAAAGGCACTTCATTTTTACACTTTAATCTAAGGTTAGTTGCCTGCCAGTGTGTGTCAGGCCGACTTCAACTGACTGTAGTGTGCCCACTGCCAGTGCCCACCCCTGTCATCCCGAGTGGCACAGGACTTTGCTTAAAAAATAGGCACTTAATTTTTACACTTTAATCTAAGGTTAGTTGCCTGCCAGTGTGTGTCAGGCTGACTTCCACTGACTGTAGTGTGCCCACTGCCAGTGCCCACCACTCATACCGGCTGGCACAGGACTTTGCTTAAAAAAGGCATTTAATTTTTACACTTTAATGTAATTTCAGCTGCTTGCCTGCTGCTAGTGTGTGTCAGGCCGACTTCAACTGACTGTAGTGTGCCCACTGCCAGTGCCCACCCCTGTCATACCGAGTGGCACAGGACTTTGCTTAAAAAATAGGCACTTAATTTTTACACTTTAATCTAAGGTTAGTTGCCTGCCAGTGTGTGTCAGGCTGACTTCCACTGACTGTAGTGTGCCCACTGCCAGTGCCCACCACTCATACCGGCTGGCACAGGACTTTGCATAAAAAAGGCATTTAATTTTTACACTTTAGTGTAATTTCAGCTGCTTGCCTGCTGCTAGTGTGTGTCAGGCCGACTTCAACTGACTGTAGTGTGCCCACTGCCAGTGCCCACCCCTGTCATACCGAGTGGCACAGGACTTTGCTTAAAAAATAGGCACTTAATTTTTACACTTTAATCTAAGGTTAGTTGCCTGCCAGTGTGTGTCAGGCTGACTTCCACTGACTGTAGTGTGCCCACTGCCAGTGCCCACCACTCATACCGGCTGGCACAGGACTTTGCTTAAAAAAGGCATTTAATTTTTACACTTTAATGTAATTTCAGCTGCTTGCCTGCTGCTAGTGTGTGTCAGGCCGACTTCAACTGACTGTAGTGTGCCCACTGCCAGTGCCAACCACTGATACCGGGTGGCACAGTAGCTTGCCGATAAATAAGGCATTTAATTTTTAGACAGTAGTCTAAATTCAGTTGCTTGCCTGCTGCCAGTGTGTGTCAGGCCCGCTTCCACTGACTGTAGTGTGCCCACTGCCAGTGCCAACCACTGATACCGGGTGGCACAGTAGCTTGCCGATAAATAAGGCATTTAATTTTTAGACAGTAGTCTAAATTCAGTTGCTTGCCTGCTGCCAGTGTGTGTCAGGCCCGCTTCCACTGACTGTAGTGTGCCCACTGCCAGTGCCAACCACTGATACCGGGTGGCACAGTAGCTTGCCGATAAATAAGGCATTTAATTTTTAGACAGTAGTCTAAATTCAGTTGCTTGCCTGCTGCCAGTGTGTGTCAGGCCCTCTTCCACTGACTGTAGTGTGCCCACTGCCAGTGCCAACCACTCATACCGGGTGGCACAGTAGCTTGCCGATAAATAAGGCATTTAATTTTTACACTTTAGTGTAATTTCAGTTGCTTGCCTGCTGCCAGTGTGTGTCAGGCCCGCTTCTACTGACTGTAGTGTGCCCACTGCCAGTGCCAACCACTGATACCATCTCCCCGTTCGAAAAATCTATTCAATAAATGGCACCCAGATTGGGGACGTTAGAGGGATTAAACTGATGAGAATAGTACTACAGAAAATACCACTCATATCGGGTGTGACAGTAAATTGCACGGCGCAGACGCAGTCACCGTGGATAAAAACAAAGGGGAGGGAGCCAGCGTTTTTTTAACCATCTCCCCGTTCGAAAAATCAATTCAATTGACCTTTCGGGGACCCTTGGTGTTGTACGTGGCTGGGTGGAGGAAGAAACCTTCAATGACATCACCGGGACGTGGCTAGCTTGGTATCCAACCTTGTGCAAATGGGGAGTTTGCGGTTGTGCAAATGAACTGTTTGCGGTGCATTAAAAGGGGAGTTTGGTCTGTCAATGTCTGTGATGCGGGCGTAACCCTTACACTACCTGATCGATACAACATCATACCTGATCGTATACACACACTGGATGTTTTAAAGCACGTTATTCCAAACAATTTAGGAATGTTAGTTGATTTATGCCCTTTATGGATTAAAACCCGACTCTGCGTCCACTACGTAATTTTCCATGGGAGTTTTGCCATAGATCCCCCTCCGGCATGCCACAGTCCAGGTGTTAGACCCCTTGAAACAACTTTCTCATCACTATTGTGGCCAGAAAGAGTCCCTGTGGGTTTTAAAATTCGCCTGTCTATTGAAGTCTATGGCGGTTCGCCCGGTTCGCCAGTTCGCGAACATTTGCGGAAGTTCGCGTTCGCTGTTCGCGAACTGAAAATTTTATGTTCGCGACATCACTAATGCCCAGCTGTTGCAGAGGATGAGGAGCGTCAAATGCTTGTTCTTGGTTAGTGAGCAGGTAGATCATGTGGATTCACTTTCTATAAAGGCCAGTTCCCTCAGCGGCAGCTGGAGATGAGCACTTCCATTCCAAAGTTTTTAGCTCCTTAGGCTTTTTAAAAGTTGGGTGGTATGTGTATAGTGTATATATGGTGTATATATGTATGTGTACCACGTATATGGTGTATTTATGTATGTGTACCACGTATATGGTGTATTTATGTATGTGTACCACGTATTTGGTGTATTTATGTATGTGTACCATGTATATGGTGTATTTATGTGTGTTGCATATACAGGTGAAACTCGAAAAATTTGAATATAATGCAAAGTTCATTTATTTCAGTAATGGAACTTAAAAAGTGAAACTAACATATGAGATAGACTCATTACATGCAAAGTGAGATATTTCAAGCCTTTATTTGTTATAATTTGGATGATTATGGCTTACAGCTTATGAAACCCCAAAGTCACAATTTTGAGGTACCCTTTGCTCAGGGGGTATGGAGTAATTAGCTGACTAGAGTGTGCCACTTTAAGCCTAGAATATTGAGCCTTTTCACAAAATTCTAATTTTAAGCTGCATTAATGCAATTCCTTTTAATTTGTATTACTGAAATAAATGGACTTTTGCACGATATTCTAATTTTTCGAGTTTCACCTGTATATGGTGTATTTATGTGTGTTGCATATATATGGTGTATGTATAAGTAAACATGTGTCGTGACGTTGCGTGTCCACAGTTGAGTAGGGGACCTGTTAAAAATTTGAATCCCACCCCTGAGTGTCAAAACAACTAAGGGATCCCTTCCTGTTTGTTCTGATGAGAAACAGTACATATTCTTCTTGCTCCCTGGCCATCAATGAGATTTGGATTCCTAATCTTGGGGGTCACAGAGTTTGGGTTCACACCTAATTTACCTGTTCTTTAAAAGGGTCTCATATCAGCTCATCTGAAAAAAAAAAAAAAAAAAGAAGCTGTCACTGATGAATTTTCATACATTAGCAAATCCAAACTCAGTAGTTATTTTTTGTAGTATTTAACATGCATTCTGTTCAGCGGGTTCATTTGTGACTGCACGTGACAGCTTTACTTTGGTAGAAATTGGAGTGTAATACGGCAGCTGCAGATGGGAATAGAATGCCTTCCGTTAAGTGTGTGTTGAACTATTGTACCTTTGAGAACCGTATAAAACTGAACTGGTGTTCACTTCATCCAGCTTGGAGTCTGATGAAGGTGACTGTATGGCTGTCATTCAATGTAATCATTGCTAATGAGAGACAAGCCGACCTGCTGAGTTTCCCCATACACGGCATCTGCCATTTGGATTTTCCTGTTCATCACTGTAATGGTAATAGCTTTCCAGAGACACCATATACTGATTTAATTCCGTGTCCTTCACTGCAGGGTGGTCTCATCAACATTTTTGCTTTTTTATGTGCAATTAGTAGGATCCAAATCTTGAATTTGTAATATTTTCGGACTAAAAAAAACAAAACATTTTAAGACAAAGTTAAAAAAATATATATTTGAAAAGCCTTGTTGACGGTGGTGGTATTTACTTATTTAACAATATTTTTACCACAGTGGTAATATGGGGTTAATTCCAGGAAAAACATTGTTCATTACTTAATCCATCCCATAATTATGAAAACATTTTTGCACTTAGACTTATTAAAATATTGCTCATATGCAGGTAGCCCAGGAATAATGTTACTATAGTGCCCCCTGCTGTTTCCATTGAGCAGCATTTCTACATCTACTTCAGCAAGTGTGCAGAGGTGGATGCACCTGCTCAGTCTTGCCTCTTGCTCTCTTTCTGCTCCTATAGGTATGTGGAGGTTTAGGTGAACTGTCTGCTTCTAAAACTGCAATGTCCCCTGGGCTTCTCAGAGGAGATGCTGAGTGAGCGCAATTACAGTAATGCTATCTTAATCTTATTTTATATGTCCACCTCAGTAAGGCCTCATGCACACGACCGTAGGCAGCCCGTGTCCATTCGCTGGGGACGGAGGCATGGATCGAAAGCCCACACAAGCACTACAGAGTGCTTCTGTGGGTTTTCTGTCCGTGCCTCCGCACCGCAGAAAAGTAGTGCATGCACTACTTTTTTGCTCTGCGGATTATGGACCCCATTCAAGTAAATGGGTCTGTGTCCCACAGACGGCGGGCACACAGTTGGTGCCTGTGCATTGAGGAACGCAATTTCTGGTCTGCGGCACGGTCATGGCCGGCACACAGTCGTGTGCATGAAGGCTAACAGTGCTGAGGTGGACAGACAAGCTCAGTTTGCCTCTATGCTGCTATAGGTATGAGAAGGGATCCCTGCTGTGGTAAGCTGAGCTAGTGATAAAGGATTGCATTACTGTAATAGCACTTGCTCAGTATTTCCTCTGAGAAGCAGAGAAGACTTAGCCACCAGCTCACCACGCCAGGGATCCCTCCTGATACCTGAAGCAGTATAGAAGCAGACTAAGCATGTCTGTTCACCTCAGCACTTTTACTGAGCCGAACTTAGAGAGGCTGTTTAATGGAAACAACAGGTGCCTCTATAGCCATTACATTATTAAGGTAGTATCTGTAGATATAAGCATTCTTTAATAAGTTTAAATTTAAAAATGTTTATAAATATGGGCTGGGTTTAACTCTGAAAAAAAAAAAATTGGTGGGATGATTGCTTTAAGTGATTGCAGTATGCAGTTACTATATTTTATATGATGTGCAATTTTGGAAATGTGATTATTACAAAACAAACATTTTTTAAATCACTTAAAAGGAATGTTTCAAAGAAAAATGACATATTGTTTAAATCAATATGTTAAATCCTTTTGCTGTCAGCGCCGTACATGTACGGCGCTGGATCAATGTTTAAGCATGGCGCCCACTCGCGCATGCAGCGGGCACCATGGCCTGCGGGTCTCTGCTGTTTCAAACAGCAGAGGGCCGTGGCTAATGAGTGCGACCAGCAATAATGCCGATCAGGGACATTACAGCTTTCAGATGCATTGATCAGAAGTACATGCTTCTGGGTTAATACCGGCATCCCAGTGCAGCGATTGGGGATGCCGGTAATGAATTCTAATAGGCTGGGTCTCTCTGAATTCCTCCTTAATTTGCAGGTGCCAGCTGTATTACACAGTTGACACACCACTCTTATGGCCAGGATCATAGATAACTCTTAACCCAATTGTTTAATCCCTTAAATGTCATGATCAATATTGACCTATCTTAGCCTTTGGACCTCCTATGACACAATTTAGGGGTGCTAAGGGATTGCAATGGCAGCCAGGGACCTAACAACTGCTTCCACACCTGCTGTGTATGGTCATCTATTAGGCCCGGCCATTGGCAGGGTCAAATAGGCACTCTGTAAGAATTTATAGTTACAAGTACAACGCATGGCAATAAAAAAGTTCCCAAATCGGTCTTTGGGGAAAAAAAAAGTCAAATTGACTCATGAAAATTAAAATGACACAAAAATTGCATTTTTTTGTTTACTCTTTCTCTTAAAACTTCATAAATTCTGATCAAAAGTTGTATATACCCCATAATTGGCCCAATAAAAACTGCAAGTTGTCCTGCAAAAACAAGCCCTCACAAAGCCATGAAGAAGTAAAGGTAAAAATATTAGATGGTATCCAACACCAATTTGGTTGGGTAAATTCTGCCAGATGATGGCACTAATGTGAGGCTAGTATATATAGTAGGAGTACCCTAAAGTAACAACATTTTGGCAGGAAGTTTTGGGGCTAGTCTCCAAATAAGTTGTATGCATATTCCTCACCTACCTGAATTTGCTCTACCTGACCGTTGTATGCACATTTTTCCTATTAGTTGCTGATGGATTACCCAAATAGTTTTCACTGTGGCTTGATTAGTAATTGTGTCAAACTGGAAATCAGGGAAGATTCCAAGGTTAGAGAATGTAATGTTGAAAGTGAATCAGTATCATTTGTAAGAACTCTACATGGGGTTTACCTAGCCAGAGACCTTCATAAAAATGGGCTATATGGATACATGTCTCAATCCCATATGTGAACATGGATAGGTAATTAACACTGGTTTGCTAATATGGTATAGCTTTTTTGTCTCTCTTTTCTTCTATTCTTCTTCTAACACTTGGGCAGGGCAATGCTGGGCACAGCTACTTAGTATTTTTATGTCAGGATTTAGTTTAGCATTTACTACTTATATCTTCTTTTTTTTCTTCTATTGTTTGTGTATATGTTAGTATGTTCTATGTACTGTATGCAGTTAATTGATAATGACATTTTAAGTGAAAATGTTATAGGCCTTTGAATGCATTGACAAAGAAACAAATTATTTTCATAACTAAAACGTTTTTATTGTGTAACTTTAAAGCGTACGTCAGTTAAAAAAAAAAAAAGTTTGCTTAATGGCTGTGCTTCTTTCTACAATCAATTCCTGTGAAGGAAAAAGGTGTTCTTTGGGCTTCCCTAAAATATTTTTCAGCCATTTTATTTCTTGCTCCAGCTGCACAGCTAGATGTATTTCACGCAGAAGCAGAGAGTGTCTCCCTTCTGTGGAATCTGCCAGCACTATGCTGCTGTGAAATCCTTTCCCCTACTTCCCACTATGTTTGTTTTCAACTCCGGAGCTCACGGAATAGATAAGGAGGGGGAGATCACACTTAGGCTACTTTCACACTTGCGTTTTTGCCTGATTCGGCATGGATCAGCAAAAACACTTCCGTTTCTTATAATACAACTGGCTGCATCCGTTGTGAATGGATCTGATTGTATTATCTTTAAAATAGCAATGACGGATCCGACATGAACACCATTGAAAGTCAATAGATGCCGGATCAGTTTTCGATTGTGTTCGTTTGAGTGCGTTCCCATACCAGAGAGCAATCCACAGCAAGCTGCGGTTTTCTGTCCGACATGGGATGCGGAGCACAACGGCATGACACACAATGCAAGTCAATGGTGCCAGATCCGTTTTGCTCTGCATCCCATGCCGGACAGAAAACCGCAGCGTGCTGCAGTTTGCTTTCTGGTATGGGAATGCAACCAAACAGAACGTAATGCATTTTGGAGCTTAGTTATTTGTCAAGTTTAACAAAAAGCTATGTAGTCGTAGAGGGTGCTGAGGTAGCAGTTGCACTTAGGACTTGGTACCTAAGGACCCTTTTGCCATGTAAAAGAGATACACATACAGTACCATAAGGTAGGTGGGAGTCCTCGTTCCGATTTTGTATTAGGGCCCAGTAGCCTCAGGTCTATTGTTGCAACTGTGCAAAATTATAAGAACTCATGATTTCTAAATATTTTTCACATCACTGAAGCTTTCCTGTGAACAGACTAGGGTCTGTAATGACCGTGTGCAGTGTGTCCTATAAGCAGCCGCTTGTAGTAATTTAAGGGGAATCTGTCAGCTCCTAAACTAGAGCAAATGGTGTATGATGTAAATCATGCTGAGTCCAAATATGTCATTTGTATCTTCATACTCACATTATGATGCTGTGCTCCTACAAACCAACCATAAAATGCATTGAGAAGACTCCTCTTGGAGTCTTCTCCATTATGTGCGTGAGCTTGGGAGTCATCTGAATGCAGTTTACTGCAGGTTTGGGGTAGCACAACGTTAAAAAGCGAGTGAATACACAAATTACAAAATTAGACTTGGCATCATTTTACGATACACCGCTTACTCTAGTTTGGTGGTGGGGGTGTTTAAGAGATGATAGATTCCTTTTAAAGGAACCTCAGGGCAGCCATAAAGAAATTGATGTTTCTTTGATTTTGTGCTCTACTTCTGGATCACTCCCACTGACCGGAATGAAAATAAATACAGTTAAAGGGTCGCTGTCACCTGGATTTCACTTACTGAGCTATTAACATCACCACATCAGTCTCCACGATTTACATTAAAATATACTAGTATTACTGCCCTGTGTCTTGTAATTTGTCTATAAAATCACTTTTATTAATATGCTAATTACTTCAATAAGGAGCCCAAGGGGCTGTCCCTCCGGCCGTTGGAGCCCAGCACTGCCCCACTGCTAATTTATTCACTGCTCATCGCCGACGTAATGTGTTTGTAGCGCCCGAAATCTTGTGCATGCACCTTGGATACTCAAGTCAGCATCCTGGCATTGGCCTTACAGAACGAAGTGCACATGCTCCATATTCGCTGGACCCGGAAATGCGCAATATTTCGGGCGCAACAAACACATTACATCGGCGATGAGCAGTGAATAAATAAAGAGTGGGGTGGTGCTGGGCTCCAAGATAATGGGCGCGGCTGGGCTCCAACGGCCGGAGGGACAGCCCCTTGGGCTCCTTATTGAGGTAATTAGCATATTAATAAAAGCGATTTTCTAGACAAATTACAAACACAGGGCAGTAATACTAGTATATTTTAATATAAATCGTGGAGACTGATGTGGTGATGTTAATAGCTCAGTAAGTGAAATCCAGGTGACAGTGTCCCTTTAAAGTAAAATTTGTGCTGCGCCCAGTGTGGTTTACAACCATGGATCGTTTTTCATAGTTTTTATGTTTTATGATCAGTAAATAGTTTGCAAACTTGTGAGTATAGGTAAGGTCTTTACTTTGCCATGAATATAATTTCCAATCTACCTGAGCTCACATCTCTCATCTATCTGCTAAATTCCTGTTTGCTTAATGTCAATCTCACTTCCTCAGTTTGTTTCTGTTCCTGCTCCTGCTTGTTTTATTGTTCTTCTCTATATCAATGTCCCACTGCAAGCGGATGTGTCTGTGTTCATTAGTACTGACACAAAGCACCAGCCCCTTGGAGCATAATGCATATGTCACATACATCTTCCACACAGATTAATCAGCTGGTTCTGAGAATCTGCATCCCATAGTGATTGCATAAGTGAACAAAAGATAGATAGAGATATATATATATATATATTACACATACACACACACCATGATGTAATTGCTGTAGCACAGTAGCATTTAGAAACTGCTGAAAACTGTAATGAAGAGAAAACTAGATGAGAGTTTGGTTTAGATGAGAGTTTGGTTTAAAAATGTAGATTTGTTTTTCTCTTAACTCTTTCCAGCTGAGTGCCCTACTATTACGGTATGGCAGGGAGGTAGGTAACGAATAGTGCGGTACTATTATGGAGCAGTGATGGCACCACTGGCGGATCCGGGGGGGGCAACGGGGCAATTGCCCTTCCCCCCCCTAGCTGGCGGCGCGGCCCTGCTCACAAGTGGGGGTGGCAGCGGCAGGTCACGGGGATATGAGTGCTTCCATTGTGGAAGCACTCATCTCCATAGTCATCTGTATCGCTGTCCTCAGGACAGCGATAGAGATGGCTGTGCTGTGGCGGGGCAGGGGAAGAAGAAGCGTCCCTTCCCCTTCCTCTGATAGGCTGCCGGCCTAGTGCCTGCAGCCTATCAGAGGCCGGCGCAGGCGGCGCAATGACGTCTTTGCGCCGCCTGAGCCGTACAGCACGGGACACAGGCCGGAAGAGGCCTGCATCGCATCGCTGATATGGAGGAAGTATAAGTGTTTTTTTTTATTATATGTACAATACTTTTACTGGCACATTGGGGGGGCTCTTGTTACTGGCACATGATGGGGGGGCTCTTATTACTGGCACATGATGGGGGGCTCTTATTACTGGCACATGATGGGGGGCTTTTATTACTGGCACATGATGGGGGGCTCTTATTAATGGCACATGATGGGGGTGCTCTTATTACTAGCACATGATGGGGGGTGCTTTTATTACTGGCACATGATTGGGGGGCTCTTGTTACTGGCACATGATAGGGGGGCTCTTGTTACTGGCACATGATGGGGAGGTGCTTTAATTACTGGCACATGATGGGGAGGTGCTTTTATTACTGGCACATGATTGGGGGGGATCTTGTTACTGGCACATGATGGGGGGCTCTTATTACTGGCACATGATGGGGGGGCTCTTGTTATTGGCACATGATTGGGGGCATCTATGGGGGCACATTTTACTGGCACATGATTGGGGGGCTTTTATTACTGGTGCATGATTGGGGGAGCTCCTATTACTGGCACATGATTGGGGGGCATCTATGGGGGCACATTTTACTAGCACATGATTGGGGGCACATTTTACTGGCACATTATTGGGGGCACTTATTACTGGCACTTTATTAGGGGCACTTATTACTGGCACATTATTGGGGGCACTATAGGGGCATTTACTGAGGCCACAAAGAAGGGGTATTTTATATGGGGGCTCTGTACAGTAGCATTTTATACTGGGACACATTATGGTGGGTACTATGGGAAAGGGGGGAGAGGAGTACTATGGGGTCATCGACGGGGGGCACTAAGAAGGGGTATTTTATACTTGCAAATTATGGGGGACACTGAGGGCATCTACTGGGGCACTACATATGGGGCATTTTATAATGGTACATTATGGGGGGCACAAGGAGGAAGGGGGGATAGGAGCACTATGGGGGCATTTATTGGGGGCACTATATTGGGGTATTTTATACAGAAACAATATGGGGGCACTATGGGGACATTAGCTCAACTGGAGGCATTACAAGGAGGTTACATCATAAGAAGAATTATTTCTACTGGGGGGGAGGGCATTATGGTGGGCTTTATTACTCCCCCATAATATGATCCGCCTAGTAGCAGCACCAGCCTCTCTCTGCTCTGATATCCCTCTGCCCCTTCTCCAAATCCTTATGAAATCTTTCTCATTAGGATAAAGCACAACATCAGCTCCACCGAGCCCCCCAGCCAAAGTGTTTAAGTGGTGTCCGAGATCCCCAAGGGCCAAGCCAAGTAATTGTAAGTTTTCATGTGAAATATGTTTATGTTATACACGTGTAGCATACACTGTGCCACACAATACACAGTATACCACTACACTGTGTAGTCTGTTCTATAAGCACCATTGTTTTGTGGCGAAGGACAGAAAATAATCTGGAAGTGCCCCTCCCGAGACCAGGCTCTGGATCCGCCACTGGATGGCACAGGCTAAAAAAAAAATCACCCACAATAGCACCAATGAAAACAAATTATTTGACAAAAAAAATAATATATTAATTCGGTTGATTTGCCGAAGTTCGACAAGAAATTGTATTAGTTACGGAGTAATTAATAATGAATCTCTATAAATCAGATATACCCGTATGTCATGGTGGCTGAGGGTATGTATGGAGCAGGCTGCAGCATTGACCCCTCTCCATGTGCGGTGGGAGCTAGCTGTATCATAAAGTGGACACTCGGCCGCAATTACGGGGCAAATCAATTCCAGGTTCTAGTCCCCTAAGGGGATTAAAAGTTGTCACTGTAAAACAAAAAAATAAATAAATAAAATTAAAAGTTTAAATCACCCCCTTTTGCAACTTTACATAAAAAAAATATATAAACAAAAAAAGAATAAGGTATCGCCTCATTCGAAAAATGTCTGAACTAAAATATTAATAAAAATTTCATGTACGCTGATCGCTGTAATGGAAGGAAAATTAAAAACACATGATTCACCCTTTTTTGTCTATTTTTTACCCCAAAAAATTTTAATAACAGTGGTAAAAAAAGTCGCACATACCACAAAAATGGTATCAATAAAATTTTAATTTCGTCCCGCAAAGAACAAGCCCTCCTACAGCTCTGTAAACCAAAATATACATTTTTTTTTTTTTTTATGTAGTAGATAAAAAAAGTTTGGTATCACCTTATTCATATTGAGCTGCAGGATAAGGACATTATGACATTTTCCACGCACAGTAAACACTGTGATGTCAAAACTTCTAAAACCTTGGCAGAATTGTAGTCTTTTTTTTTCAATTTAACCCTACAAATAATTTTTTTCCTATTTTCCAACAGATGTGTTAAATTGAATGGTGCTCCTAAATAGTACAACTTATCCCCCCCAAAATAAGCCCTCATATGGCTATACGAATGGAAATTTATAAAAGTTATGGTTATTGGAACGGGGATTGTGCCAGCAGTTGAACAAGATGCCGATGGCAATATATTAGACTGCCCTTTAATACTGAGGCACAGTAATCCTATATATAAAATAAGTGATTAACTGCGAATGTGTCAGCAGTTGTACAAGATGTAGACAGTGTGCTCTTTAATACTGGCGAACAGTAATTCTATATATAAACTAAGATATTAACTGTGAATGTGTCAGCAGTTCAACAAGATGCAAACGGCGATATATTAGACCGCCCTTCAATACCGAAGCACAGTAATTCTGTATATAAAGATAAACACGTATAAAGATTAACTGGGATTGTGACATCAGGTAAAAAGGATGCACATGGTGATTACACTCAGCCTGCACTGTCCCTGCAGTCTCCCTATGCTCTCCCTACAGTGTCTAAAAAGTGCCCCCGAGATCTCCCTACACTGTCCCTGCACTTTTCCTATCCAATATTCTACAATTAAAAGCTTTCTGCAACACTGTCCCTAGTGGATAAGCACTTGTCACATCTCTATCTAAGCTCAACTCACAGTGAAATCTCGAAGAACACGCGGGACAAGGCTTTTTATAGGGCTGTGACATCACAGGGGATGGCTATGTGCTGATTGGCTAGCTGCATGGCATTATGGATCATATTGTGTTCCCGGTATTCTTACTTTCACTTTGTAACAAGTGCAGCAGCCATTTTAGAAAAAAAATATGATTTACCACGAAGCGCAAGGAAATTCGGCTTTGCAGCGAATCAAATTTTTCCTAAACTTCAGATCGAATTCTGCTTCAGATACTTTGATTTGCTCAATACTATCATTTATACTGCATGGTGAGCAGCATAAAAACTAAGCCCAAGAACCATGACAGAATTTATGGGGGAAATTTATCAAACTGGTGTAAAGTAGAACTGCTTTGTTGCCCATAGTAGCCAATCAGATTCCACCTTTCATTTTCCAATGTCAAAAATGAAAGGTGGAATTTGATTGGTTGCTATGGGAAACAAGGCAGTTCTACTTTACACCAGTTTGATAAATGACCCCATATATGATAGGTCCGCAATTCCGGAGATGCGGAACGGAGTCACGAAACGGAACATCGGAAGCACTAGGGAGTGCTTCCGTGGTGTTTCTTTCCATTGTTCCGCACTGCAAATAAATATGACATGTCATCTTTTTAAGCGGTGCGGACAGACCACGGACCCATTCAAGTTGAATGGGTCCAGCCCGCAGCACGGATGTTGCCCGTGCATTTGGGACCACAATTGAGGTCCCCAATGCACGGAACGGTCGCACAACGGCCGTGTGCATGAGGCCTAAACAAGAGAATCCAAAATAACTTATTGTCTGACTCATTAGTCTCATTGAGACTCTCTGGCATCAAGGTATGGAACAGGAAGGTCTCTATTGAAGACGCTTGAAAGCAAATCCTTGTGATTTCTGGTATCTGTTCAAGAACTGTTAATGTTAATGAAGATGGATCCTTATTATGGACATTTGCAAAATGCCTTGAGACACTGTGATTCAATTTCTCTAGATTAATATCGGTGCATTGTATATTCAGTCTTTTTTTGTCATAGGCTGAATAATGCGTCCAACATACTGTAATCTACATGAACAAGAGAGAAGATAAATTACATAAACAGATAAGCAGCTCATAGATCTTTTGATATCGAAATGCTCACCTGTAATCTCAGATTTAAAAGTGGAGGAATCAGGTCCAATGTTGCCACAGTGAAGACAATTTGTGACATTGTATGGAAAACAACCCAAATGTGAATTACGCTGGTCTGAACAGGGTTCAATAGCAAGAGAATAGGAAAATACAGCTCACCCGCTTTAACCCCTTAAGGACTTAGGGCATACCGGTACGCCCTATTTCCCGAATCTTTAAGGACTCAGGGCGTACCGGTACGTCCTAAGTTTAAATCATTCAGCCGGCATCCTGTCACAACGCCAGGGGGGGTCATGTGACCCCCCCGTATTGGCGATCACCGCAAACCGCAGGTCAATTCAGACCTGCGGTTTGCTGCGCTTTCTGCGCTTTCTGATCCCCGCGGTCCCTGACGGACCGCTGTATGGAAAAGGTTAACAGTCAGGGTCAGGGAGCTCCCTCCCTCTCCCATCGGGGGGCTGCTGTGCCTTTGAAGACCCAGACAGGATGGGGTCACAGAGGGAGGGAGCCCCCCTCCTTACCCTTCTCCGTCTGCTCAGTTGTGGCCACAACCGAGCAGACGGGGAAGGTTCCCATGGCAACAGGACGCCTTCTCAGGCATCCTGCTGTCCATGGTGCTAAAGGCATAGATCTGTTCAGACAAAGTGTAAGTAAAATACAGTACAATACACTATATAGTGTACTGTACTGTATTATACAGACATCAGACCCACTGGATATTCAAGAACCAAGTGGGTCTGGGTCAAATAAATGTAAAAAAAAGTGAAAAAAGTAAAGATAAAAAAAAAAAACATTTATCACTGAATAAAAATTTAAAAAATAAAATACACTACACATATTAGGTATCGCCGCGTCCGTAACGACCTGATCTATAAAACAGTCATGTTACTTTCCCTGCACGGTGAACGCCATAAAAATAAAAAAATAAAAACTATGAGAAAATTGAAATTTTGCCCACCTTACTTCCCAAAAAAGGTAATAAAAGTGATCAAAAAAGTCGCATGTACGCCAAAATAGTACCAATCAAACCATCATCTCATCCTGCAAAAATCAGACCCTACCCAAAATAATCGCCCACAAACTGAAAAAACTATGGCTCTTAGACTATGGAAACACTAAAACATGATTTTTTTTGTTTCAAAAATGAAATCATTGTGTAAAACTTACATAAATAAAAAAAAGTATACATATTAGGTATCTCCGCGTCCGTATAGACCGGCTCTATAAAAATATTACATGACCTAACCCCTCAGGAGACCACTGTAAAAAAATAAAAACAGTGTAAAAAAGCAATTTTTTGTCATCTTACGTCACAAAAAGTGTAATAGCAAGCGATCAAAAAGTCATATGCACCCCAAAATAGTGCCAATCAAACCGTCATCTCATCCCACAAAAAATGAGACCCTACCTAAGATAATCGCCCAAAAACTGAAAAAACGATGGCTCTCTAGACACTAAAACATGATTTTTTTTTTGTTTCAAAAATGAAATCATTGTGTAAAACGTACATAAATAAAAATATTGTATACATATTAGGTATCGCCACGTCCATGACAACCTGGTCTATAAAAGTACCACATGATCTAACCTGTCAGATGAATGTTGTAAATAACAAAAAAAAAAACGGTGCCAAAAAATCTATTTCTTGTTATCTTGCATCATAAAAAGTGTAATATAGAGCAACCAAAAATCATATGTACCCTAAACTAGTACCAACAAAACTGCCACAATATCCCGTAGTTTCTAAAATGGGGTCACTTTTTTGAAGTTTCTACTGTAGGGGTGCATCAGGGGGGCTTCAAATGGGACATGGTGTCAAAAAAACCAGTCCAGCAAAATCTGCCTTCCAAAAACCGTATGGCATTCGTTTCCTTCTGCGCCCTGCCGTGTGCCCGTACAGCGGTTTATGACCACATATGGGGTGTTTCTATAAACTACAGAATCAGGGCCATAAATAATGAGTTTTGTTTGGCTGTTAACCCTTGCTTTGTAACTGGAAAAAAAATATTAAAATGGAAAATCTGCCAAAAAAGTGAAATTTTTAAATTGTATCTCTATTTTCCATTAAATCTTGTGCAACACCTAAAGTGTTAACAAAGTTTGTAAAATCAGTTTTGAATACCTTGAGGGGTGTAGTTTCTTAGATGTAGTCACTTTTATGGAGTTTCTACTCTAGGGGTGCATCAGGGGGGCTTCAAATGGGACATGGTGTAAAAAAAAAACAGTCCAGCAAAATCTGCCTTCTAAAAACCATACGGCGCACCTTTCCCTCTACGCCCTCCTGTGTGCCCGTACAGTAGTTTACGGCCACATATGGGGTGTTTCTGCAAACTACAGAATCGGGGCAATAAATATAGCATTTTGTTTGGCTGTTAACCCTTGCTTTGTTACTGGAAAAAATGGATTAAATGGAAAATTTGCCAAAAAATCTCAAATCTGAAATTTTTACACCATTTGCCATTAACTCTTGTGGAACACCTAAAGGGTTAACAAAGTTTGTAAAATCAGTTTTGAATACCTTGAGGGATGTAGTTTATATAATGGGGTCATTTGTGGGTGGTTTCTATTATGTAAGCCTCGCAAAGTGACTTCAGACCTGAACTGGTCCCTAAAAATTGGGTTTTTGAAAATTTCAGAAAAATTTCAAGATTTGCTTCTAAACTTCTAAGCCTTGTAACATCCCCAAAAAATAAAATATCATTCCTAAAATGATCCAAACATGAAGTAGACATATGAGGAATGTAAAGTAATAACTATTTTTGGAGATACTACTATGTATTATAGAAGTAGAGAAATTGAAACTTGAAAATTTGCAATGTTTTAAAAATTTTGGGTAAATTTTGTATTTTTTTTATAAATAAAAATGATTTTTTTTACTTCATTTTACCAGTGTCATGAAGTACACTATGTGACAAAAAAATCTGCAATTTTTCACTTCCTTATGAACTTTGTGATTCACCATCCCCCATTTGCTGGGCGGGTGGTCAAGTGCCGGTGTAGACAATGGAGTGGGTAATTGCAGGTAGGATAGCCGTCTGTTTTCACTTCTAATACAGAGAAAACGTATAAAACGTGTTAAAAAACATACAATGTGGTTTTGCCTAGATTGAGTAAATATTTTGACTGACACTGTATCAACGAATATTGCTTTTCTATGTTCAACAAAAAACCGCAGTGTCTGAACTCTCATCTATAGCAAATCAATATCATGTATAATACAATTAAAAACAAACATATAGACGTATGACTATAGCTAATGTAGGTTAAAGGGGTGCTTCCTTTTCAGCAAATATACATTAAGTCTTTCCTTAGATTTAGTCCCATGGGATATCTTGTGTTTAATTTCAAAATCCAGAAAGCTTCTCTTTGAATGGTTCATTTTTTCAGATCTCCTCCCCATTGTGGGAGAAAGAGGCGTTCTATTGCATATGCAGAAAAGGTATGCAGGCTTCTGTTGTGGGAAGTGATAAAGTGTTTCGCAGCATTCGATATATTCACATATGCGCTGTTTGAGATATAATTTAAATGTTCAAATAATCTCGATTTAAATTTCCGAGTTGTACAATCTACATACAGAAGTCTGCATTCCACACATTCGATCGCATAAACCACTCCAGTGGAATTACAATTGATGTACGATTTAATAGGAAAACTATTGTTATCTGAGGAATCTCAGAAAGTCTTCCGGGGGAGGACATAACTGCAGGCTCTGCAGGGATGACTACTGCATCGTGTGAATCCGATGTTTTTCAACCAGGTCTGTTTGCGTTTTGATTTAGATAGGGAAGTAAAGAAAGAGGGAGACAGTGAGGTCGCAAGAGACGATGGTCGTCTTGAGACCACCCTGTGTCCATCTCTCAACAATTGGTATAATGCTGGATCTTCAAACAACAAAGAAATGCACTTTGAAATGGATTCCCGGATTTGACAAAACTGGTTGCTATATGTAAGTACCAAGGTTGTCAATTGTTTTGTATTTTTGAATCTGTTGTTGGATTTAATATTTCCAAACAACAATTCTCCACGTTTCTTTCTCTGTGCTATTCCCAAATATAGCACAATAAACGTGCGGCGAAGTAGTGCCACTCACTAATGCCGTAGCCATGTTGGTTAGTGGCATTACAGTGATTGGCTGGCCGGAACGCGTCGTCGGATGCTATATAGCATTCGTTGACACGTACTTCGGCTCACACTTAGTCAGGGCGAGTTGCAGCAGAAGGGACAGATAGTGTATAGGGTAGGGACAGGAATTGTGTTTTTTTTTAGGGAGTTTTGAGTGTTGAAAGGTGTTAGAGACCCAACAGTCCTTTTAAGGTCTATTATTTTATCTGGCTGCAAAATATATTAGCGCTAAATTGTGTGAAATTCTTTGGCTGCTGGTGACATATCAACATTATCTGCGCTACATCTCCTGTATAACGTTCATCACATGGTCCATCACATGGTCTATCACATGATCCATCACATGATCCATCACATGATCCATCACATGATCCATCACTCGTGAATGCATTGCACCCACACTAAATCTGGACCCATTCGCACTGAATTGGACCCATTCATTTCTTCGGGGCTGTGCACATGAGCGGTGATTTTCACGCATCACTTGTGTGTTGCGTGAAAATCGCAGCATGCTCTATTTTGTGCGTTTTTCACGCAACGCAGGCCCCATAGAAGTGAATGGGGCTGCGTGAAAATCGCAAGCATCCGCAAGGAAGTGCGGATGCGGTGCGATTTTCACGCACGGTTGCTAGGAGACGATCGGGATGGAGACCCGATCATTATTATTTTCCCTTATAACATGGTTATAAGGGAAAATAATAGCATTCTGAATACAGAATGCTTAGTAAAATAGGGCTGGAGGGGTTAAAAAAAAATAATAATAATTTAACTCACCTTAATCCACTTGTTCGCGCAGCCGGCATCTCTTCTGTCTTCATCTGTGAGGAAAAGGACCTTTGATGACGTCACTACGCTCATCACATAATCCATCAACATGGTGATGGATCATGTGAATGACCATGTGATGAGCGTAGTGAGCGTATTATTTTTTTTTAACCCCTCCAGCCCTATTTTACTTAGCATTCTGTATTCAGAATGCTATTATTTTCCCTTCTAACCATGTTATAAGGGGAAATAATACAATCTACACAACCTTAAACCCAAACCTGAACTTATGTGAAGAAGTCCGGGTCTGGGTACCACATTCAGCTTTTTATCACGCACGTGCAAAACACATTGCACCCGCGCGATAAAAACTGAACAACAGAACGCAATCGCAGTCAAAACTGACTGCAATTGCGTACCTACTCGCGCGGGTTTTCCGCAACGCATCCGGACCTAATCCGGACACGCTCGTGTGAAAGAGGCCTTAGGGTTTCGTTTGTTAGGGAGGGATTATTGCCTGCATCTTTTGTCTGTGAAAAAAAAAAAAAGTCTTTGCCTGTGTTTTAGTGTTTCTGTTTTAGGGTTTTGTTTACTAGGGAGGGATAATCGTCTGCGGTTTTGGTCCGAGAAAAAAACAAAAAACAAAGCAATTTAAAAAAAGTCTCTGCCTCTGTATTAGTGTTATTGTTTTAGGGTTTCGTGTCTATTTTTATTTTTTTTGCCCCATTGTCCCCAACCCAATATAATTTGCCCAAACTTCCTCATTATTTTCTTTCAAATTTTTTTTCTGTTTAAAAACATTGTAGTCAATAACTCATTTTGTGAAATAATAAGTGGACATGGT
Source organism: Bufo bufo (assembly GCF_905171765.1). Lineage (NCBI taxonomy): Eukaryota > Metazoa > Chordata > Amphibia > Anura > Bufonidae > Bufo > Bufo bufo. The sequence continues at coordinate 136,739,114 of NC_053393.1, forward strand.
CGTGCCGGCAGCAGTGGTCGTGGTAGGGGAGTTGGATCCAGTGCTGGACCGCTGCCAGCACGGGGCCGCTCCTCTACCCACAGAAGGGCGGGAGCAGGTGGTAGGGGCGTCCGCCTGATCCGTGATTTTTTTGGGGCGTGGCAGCTGCCCCATTTCATCTTATGACGCCGAGGCAGCGGTGTCATTTGTGACCCAAGCCATTGGTTTGGAGTCCTCTTCTCTGAGCAGCAGCAGCTCTACACCTTCTGCAGGACCAGCCTTCAGCCTCCAAGAATCGACCCTGATGCTGTTTGAAAGCGACAGTGAGAGGGACATCTTCGGGGTGATAATGCAGGAGAGTGAGCTCGACCTTGGTCCGGATGTCAGGAGCTTTTGGAAGGGATGGAAGAAGAGGAGTACCCCAGTGACATCCCTTCCAACTGGAGCGCGTGGTTTCAGCCACAGAACGCCCGCACCTAGTCAGACCCAGGCATCAGCGGGGAGACAGCGGAGCTAGGTCAGGGGCTCCACGTCTGCTGTTCCCCTCAGTCAACCACTGGTCGACCTTGGGTCTGAAATTACAGCGATGAAGAGGAGGGTGATTCTGAATGGGTGCCATCTCCCTTGTCAGGTGACAGCAGCACTGATAAGGAAGGTAGGCATCTGAGGCAAAAGGTGTGCCAGGTCACCAGGGAGTCCAGTGGCAGGGGCTCCACCAGTAATGGCAGCAGGAGGCAGCAGCAGCAAGTGCCGGCTCCACCTGTGCGCACCGAGCCCGAACAGGCGCAAGCCAGCACCACCCCATCTGACAGGAGGTTGATGCGTAAGTCTCCTGTTTGGGCTTACTTCACCCTAGCAGCAGACGATGTGACAATTGGCATCTGTCAGCTATGCCATGCCAAGGTGAGGAGAGGGAGGTCTGTTGCTTGGCTGGGTACCACTGCCCTTACTCAGCACCTGAGAGTCAACCATTGGCGGGAGTGGGAACAAATGCAGAGTGGTTGTAACAGCGCCAGCAGCAGTGCGCAGGGTACAGCAGCTCCTGCCACTGTCCTACAGCCACCCCAACCCCTTCCAACAATGCATTCCCACTCCCCCACTCCCTCTTCTAGAGGTACTGGTACCGGCAGCCAGACCTCTGCCTCCTCTGCACCATAACTGATGCGTGAAAAACAACGCTCATGTACACAGACACATTGAAATTAATGGGTCAGGATTCAGTGCGGGTGCTATGCGTTCACGTCACGCATTGCACCCGCACGGAAAACTCTCTCGTGTGAAAGGGGCCTAATTCCTCTTTGTGATCTCTAGACGCTGCCCTCCATACTTAAACCATATTGTAAAATAGACCTCTCAGATACCAATTGGCACACAGCGCTCCACACGCTGCCTGCACTGATTTGCTCTCAGTTTCCATATCGGGCACATGGTGTCTGGAGAAGAACACTGCGGTAACGCTTTTTGTGATATTTTTATTTTTTTATTTTACGGTGTTCACCAGAGGGGTTAGGTCGCGTGATATTTTTATACAGCTGGTTATTACTGACGTGGCGATACCTAATATGTATACTTTTTGGGGGGGATTTTAGTATTAGACAGTAGTAGCATTTTGAAACCGAAAAAAATATTGTTTTAGTGTCTCCATATTCTGAGAGCCATTGTTTTATTTTTTGGTCGATTGTCTTAGGTAGGGGCTCGTTTTTGTGTGATGAGGTGACGGTTAGATTGGTACTATTTTGGGGGTCATACGCCTTTTTGAACGCTTGGTGCTGCACTTTTAGTGATGTAATGTGATGTATTTAACACAGTTTTAATTTTTTTTATTTTTTAAGGGTGTTCACCTGAGGTTAGGTCATGTGATATTTTTATAAAGCCGTTCGAAAGGGATGCGGCGATACATAATATGTCTACTTTTCTTTTTGTCACAAAACATGGACACCCCACACATGTTTGAAACTCGCACGTGCCGCGGTCAGCGCTGACTGCGGCCGTGCAGGGGTTAATGCTCCGGCATCTGTGATTTCACCGATGCCAGCGCATACAGCAATGGTCCAGCTATCAGTGACTGCCAGACCCCTGCCCCCGATCGGGCGGGCGCAGCTCCTGTACCCGCCTGATCACCATGCAATACATTTACGTCAATGGAATTTAAGTCACGTCCAGATCTGATGTACATGTACGTCATCGGGCGTTAAGGAGTTAAGTGTGTGATGTATCTAATGCAATGATGTATGGGGCCTTTTACTCGAATACAGACTGATGATTGCAGTTTATGTATATACACACATACTTATATATATTTCTGTGTGTGTAAAATACACGAAATCAGCTGGTTACATCATACATTTGTACCTCGCTGTGTGTATAAATATATATACTGTAGAAAGGCACAAGGGACCATCATAGATGGAAGATATGTGTCACCGAGGTTCCTGGCCTCGGTGAAGTAGGAGCCAATAGTCCATATGTCCGGAGCAGTTGCTGATAGACACTTTGATAGTTAGCATAGCTGTGAAAAGCTAATCCGGACCGGCTCTTACTGGGAGCAGCCAAAGTGCAGGGTGGGTGGGTGACTGGTTTCCTTAGTCCAGGCCAGGTTTTGATGGGCTTACAAAAAGTCAGCCAGCAGAGTCAGGGGTGTGATTACCTGGCTTATGGTGGAGCTTTGTGTAGCTGTGTGTTTTTGGAGCCGAGTGAAAAATGGAGGGTCTCTGCCGAGAGACAAAGGACAAAGCAAGGTCCCAATCCACACTGTGGGGAGTACGGTACTGTGCCCTAAAACTTCCTATGTGTTCAGATTCGAGACTGAATTGTTTTTCTTTAAGTGTCGGCTGAAGTAAGCTGATCACTACCGCCTGTTGAATTGTGGTGTGCCAACAATAAAACACATTTATTACTTTGATTTCCACCACTAAAAGGCTACTGTGTATTTATCTGAAGGCTACCATTTGGGAAATCCCTACAATTGGTGTCGGATGCGGGCACACCCAGGATTGCTTGAAGCAGCAAAAATTTAAATGTCAGAAGCAGTTTTTTTTCCTCTGGTTGGACTCTTAAAGGGCCAGTAGCCTAAATGACTGAATGGACTTTTTTTGTTGAAAGGACGTTTTTCAATTGATGTCCTGGGTTAAAGCAGCAGCGGAGCTTCAACAAGAGTCAATGAAAATGGAGGATCTTATCAAGCAGATGGTGCAGAGCAATCTACAAATTGCAACCCTAAGAGAGAGGGTGGCAGCACAACCAGCGGGGTATGTGGCTGAACAGAATGTCGGCGGAAGAAAAAACGTGCAATCTGCCTTACAAAAAATGAACGCAGAGGACGATGTAGAAGCCTTCCTCACCATCTTTGAGCGGGTCGCTGAGCGTGAGAGATTACCAGCTGAGCAATGGGCTGAGGTGCTGGCCCCCCTTCCTCTCAGGCTAACCCCAGAAGGCGTATTATGACTTATCGTTGCAGGATGCACGGGAATACTCCCGACTAAAGGCAGAAATATTGGCACGTCTGGGGGTAACCATCACCATCCGAGCTCAGAGGGTGCACCAGTGGGGGTTTCAGAGAGGCAAGCCTCCCAGGTCCCAAATGTTTGATCTACTCCACCTCGTCCAAAAATGTCTACAACCGGATGTCTGTTCCCCAGCCAAAATGGTGGTGCGGGTCGTAATGGACCGATTCATGCATGCTCTCTCTAAGCCGGTACAGTGCTGGGTTGCACAAGGAAATCCGCAGACTGCAGATTACTTAATTGGCTTGGTAGAGAGGTACTAGAGCCGACCCTAGCTGCCTCAGGATCCTTGAACTCCCCCCTACTGGAAGGCACGGGTTGACTCTGAAGTTCAGAAAAGGGACTAAAATTTTCCCGGGGTGGACATTATGAGGCCAAGAGTCTACCAGAACCAACACCACGGCTGTCCTTAAGAGCGGTCATCTGCTGGAGGTGCCGTCAGCCTAGAACAAATGGACTGTTCTGTGGGGAGACGAACCTCACTGTTTGCGTGTAGTGAGGTTCCTAATGTTGAGGGAGGACTCCCTTTTTGTACAATTAATGTGAATGGCAACCCCACAACGGGACTTATGAACTTGGGGAGCCTGGTCACGCTCCTAACGGCCCATATTCCTCATAAGTTGGTTCCTGGGAAGACCTTGTGAGTCACTTGCATTCATGGTGATACCAAGGTCTACCCAATAGCCCAGGTCACCTTAAAAACAGAAGAGTGTACGGTATACCACCAGGTAGGGGTCGTGCAGGGGTTGATGCATGAGATGATTATTGGCCGAGACTGTCCTGTGTTCTGTAGGCCAAGGCAGTACTGCAACAACTCCCTGGGGCCGCAGACAGCCCCGTACTCCTTGACCCTGAGATGGTCCCTGACTTTCCGTTCTCGGCCATGGTAGGCGAGAATGAGGAAGAGTCTGCCCTTGAGGAGACGGTCCTTGACTTAGAGGAGTCTCGGGGAAACTTTTGGACTGCTCAGTTCCGAGATGAGACTCTAAAAGGGGCCTTAAACAATGTGGGGGTAGTTAATGGGGCACCTCAAGAGCCAGGGGCAGAGGAAAGGTACCCTTACTTTGCAATGAATGAAAACTTGTTGTACCGGGTGACTAAAACCCGGGAAGAATTTGTGGAACAGCTTGTGGTTCCTAAAGCATACCGACTCATAGTAATGGACCTGGCACATAGCCGTGTATTAGGGGGACAATTAGGGGCTGATAAAACCCTTTAAATTAAGGATTACTGCCAATCCTGCCCTACGTGCCAAGTAACCTCTCCAGTCGCAAACTTCTGCAGCCCTCTAATATCATTACCTATTATCGAGATACCGTTCGAGAGAATTGTGATGGATTTAGTCGGGCCAATGGTAAAATCCGCGAGGGGGCAACAATATAAACTAGTGGTATTGGATTATGCTACCCGATACCCTGAGGCGGTGCACTTGAGGAAAGCTACCTGTAAAGTTATAGCCAGAGAACTGTTTCCGATTTTTATTTTATTTATTTTTCCCCCAGAACAGGGCTGCCCAAGTAGATCCTGACTGACCAGTGGACCCCGTTCATGTCCAGGGTCATGCAGGATCTCTGTAAAGTATTACAAATTAACCAGTTGTGTACCTCACTGTACCACCCACAGACAGATGGCCTCGTGGAACGCTTCAATAAAACTTTGAAGGCCATGATGAAAAAAGGTGTTGAGAAAGATGGCCGAGATTGGGATTACCTGTTGCCTTATCTACTGTTCTCAATCAGAGAGGTACCCCAAGTGTCAACAGGTTTCTCGCCTTTTGAGTTGTTGTATGGAAGGCATCCACGAGGCCTGTTAGATATTGCTAAGGAGATCTGGGAGAGTGAGGTCACACCTTACAAAAGTGTCATTGAACATGTGACTACATTGCAGGAGCAAATAGCTCATATAACACCTATTGTGAAAGAGCATATGCTCCAGGCACAGGAGGGGCAAGTGAACATATACAACAGGATGGCCCGTCTTAGACAGTTTAGTCCAGGAGACCGGGTTTTAGTCTTAGTCCCCACAGTGGAGAGCAAGTTCCTGACCAAGTGGCAAAGGCCCTATGAGATAACTGAGGGGGTGGGCAAAGTTAACTACCGGGTACATAAGCTGGGTATGAGAAAGCCCTATAAAATCTACCACATCAACTTGTTAAAACCATGGAAGGATATGGACCCTTCTGAGAGCCCATGTCTGTTGACACAACCAGACGCCACCATCGACAATGTAAAAATTGTCGAAACCCTGTCCCCTTCCCAAAAATACCAATGCCAGCTACTGTTACAGCAGAATAGGGACTTGTTTACAGAAACCCCTGGCTTAAAGGGAGTCTCTCATTAAAGTTTCACCTTTTTAACCCTTCCCATAGCTTTCTAGCAGCCTTACAGTTAATAAAAACGTTACCTTTATGAGCAATCCTGGACTTATAAAACCGGCAAAAAACATCTTAGTAGCATATGCAAATGAGGGCTCGCAAGTGCCCAGTGGTGGCGTTACCCTCGTAGGTGCCCAGCTAGCTCAGCCTTATCATCGCTTCCCCCCGCCCATTCTTTCCCTCTGCCCGCCCATCCTTTCCCTCTGACCGCCCATCTACTTACTTCTTGTTTCGCCGAGATCCCGCGCCTGCGCACTGCGATGCCCATTCCTTGTACGGCATCACAGTAATTAATGCACATGCGCCGGCTAACAGAGCGAAAACGCCACAAAGGAGGCAGTCCATCGGCGCATGCGCATTAATCACTGTGATGCCGTACAAGGAATGGGCATCGCAGTGCGCATGCGCCGGCCGACGGACTGAGTGTGCAGGCGCGGGATCTCGGCGAAACAAGAAGTAAGTAGATGGGCGGTCAGAGGGAAAGAATGGGCGGGGGGAAGCGACGATAAGGCTGAGCTAGCTGGGCACCTACGAGGGTAACGCCGCCCCTGGGCACTTGCGAGCCCTCATTTACATATGCTACTAAGATGTTTTTTGCCGGTTTTATAAGTCCAGGATTGCTCATAAAGGTAACGTTTTTATTAACTGTAAGGCTGCTAGAAAGCTATGGGAAGGGTTAAAAAGGTGAAACTTTAATGACAGACTCCCTTTAACCAAGGTGTGGAACATGAGATTCTAACGGAACCTCAGGCGCGAGTAAATTTAAAACCGTACAGGATACTTGAGGCCCGAAGGAAGATAGTTTCCAAAGAGGTTCAGAGAATGTTAAAACTGGGGGTAATTGAGGAATCAAAGTGGGTGGTCTAGTCCCATAGTGCTAGTCCCGAAGCCCAATGGAGAATGACGGTTTTGTAATAACTACCGAAAATTAAACAAGGTGTTCAAAGTAGATGCTTATCCCATGCCCCGGGTTGCTGAGCTCATTGAGAGACTAGGGCCAGCTCGATACATAACGACCCTGGATCTTACAAAGGGATACTGGCAAATTCCGTTGTCGAAAGAAGCTAGGGAAAAAACTGCGTTTTCTACACCGGAAGGGTCCTTCCAGTACGTGAGGATGCCGTTCGGGTTGCAAGGCCGGATTCACTATAAATCCAAGTAGGTGTGCCATGGGGTTAGAAGAGGCTCGATACTTGGGATATATCGTAGGAAGAGGTATAATAAAACCCCAAGTAACTAAAGTGGAAGCTATCCTAAAATGGCCCCGCCCACTTACCAAGAAACAGGTCAAAGCCTTTCTCGGTATTGTGGGATATTACAGGAGATTTGTTCCTAAGTTTGCAAAAATGGCAGTACCCCTGACTGACCTTACAAAAGGTAGGGGGGGGGGAGTCTGCTGTAATCAAGTGGTCCCCGTAGGCTGAAGAGGCCTTCCAAAACGTAAGTCCGCCCTCTGTAGACAGCCCATCTTGGTAGCCCCTGACTTCCCCCAGGAATTTATTGTTAAGACAGATGCATCAGAAGTAGGCATAGGGGCAGTAATGTCTCAAGTCATAAATGAGGAGGAACATCCCGTGTGTTACCTCAGCAGAAAACTGTCCCTGGCAAAGCAGAATTACTCTATAATTGAAAGGGAATGCTTAGCCATTAAGTGGGCCTTTGATTGTCTCCGATACTACCTCCTGGGACGGAGATTTACACTGGTCTCGGATCATGCCCCTCTGCAATGGTTAATAGTGATGAGCGGCAGGGGTCATATTCAAATTCGCGATATTTCGCGAATATTTTGTAGAATATTCAGTGAATATTTGCGAATTCGAATATTCGTCATATTCTACGATTTTTTTACTAAAAAAATCGACAATGTAATGATTGCGTAATATGCAATAATGCTAATTTTTTTTGCGAATTTTTCAATTGCTGAGCTTCTTGCTTGTGGACCAATGAGTCATAGCACTATATTGAATATATTAGTTTTTTTGAATATTCATAATATTCTAAAACAAGAATATATAGCAATACAGCGAATATTAGAAAAAACGAATGTAGAGCAATTTAGCTAATATAGTGCTATAATCCATTCCCCCCCCAACTATTAGACAAAGATTATAGCACTATATTAGCTAAATTGCTCTATATTAGTTTTTTTTCCCGAATATTCGCTATATTGCTATATATTCTTGTTTTAGAATGTTACGAATATTCTAAAAAACTAATATATTCAATATAGTGCTATATATTAGTTTTTTAGAATATAAATCTTTTTTCCCATTTAAAGTCATGATTCCCCCCTGCTTCTTACTTGTGGGCCAATGAATCATTGGCCCACAAGCAAGAAGCAGGGAGGAATCATGTTTTTACTCGCACTAGATAGAAATTCTCATTACGAAAATTCTCAATAAAAAAATCTTGAATATTCGAAATTACGAATATATATATATCACTATATTCTAAATATTCGCGAATTTTCGAAGGACCTATATTCGCGATAAAAATTTGCAATTCGAATATTCATGATCAACACTAACATTGGTTAAGAGAGAAAAAGGGTAAGAATGCCCGTGTCACCCGTTGGTTTCTAGCCCTACAGGACTTTAGGTTTTCGGTAGAGCATAGGCCGGGCAGGCTACAAGGAAATGCGGATGCCCTGTCCAGAGTACACTGCATGTTTGCTGGAGTTGCTCAGACCCCTGGCTTTGGGCAGGGGGGGGGGGGGGTATGTAGAAAGGCACAAGGGACCATCATAGATGGAAGATATGTGTCACCGAGGTTCCTGGCCTCGGGGAAGTAGGAGCCAGTAGTGCATATGTCCGCAGCAATTGCTGATGGACACTTTGATAGTTAGCATAGCTGTGAAAAGCTAATCCGGGCCGGCTCTTACTGGGAGCAAACAAAGTGCAGGGTGAGTGGCTGTTCCCCATGGTCCAGGCCAGGTTTTGACAGGCTTACAAAAAGTCAGCCAGCAGGGTCAGGGGTGTGATTACCTGGCTGATGGTGTAGCTGTATGTTTTTGGAGCCAAGTGAAAAAAGGAAGGTCTCTGCCGAGAGACAAAGGACAAAGCAAGGTCCCCATTCACTCTGTGGGGAGTATCGTACTGTGCCCTAAAACTTCCTATGCAGAAGAAGAAAGAAAATTAACCTTTTGGATGGCACTGTCAGCAGGAGTCAGAAGCAGGTAAGTATTGATAACACAATACTTTTTATTTTCAGTCAACGCGTTTCAGGGGCGGAGAGCCCCCTTCATCAGGACAGTGTAATGAAGTCAATGGGGACCCAAACTTTTGGCCACTAAAATAGCCCTGGAAACAGCTAGAGGGCTGCAAAAGGCAGCAAAATGTGCTTAAGAGCATGGCAAATGCTCTGCAAACAAATGTGGATAGGGAAATGAATTAAAAAAACATAAAAGACCTTAAAAAAAAAAAAAAATTAGGAATGATGTAGGAGGAAGAGGTTGAGGAGGCGGTGAATGGGTGGATGTGGCCTTGTAGACTCACGTGGCGGTCTAGGTGGAAGCGGCGGCGAAGGAGGAATAGGTAGCTAACACAGATGTGTGTTATTTTGCATTTTTACATAGGGGTATCCCTCAAAATATTTGGACATATAAAATAAAAAAAAAAGAAATAAGTGCACTTGAGTACAATGATGGATAGTTGAGGCTGTTAGAACTGTCTATTCTGCACAAGGTACAGACAAGTCCTGAGGGATCCAAGCCTGGTTTATTTTAATGAACGTGAGCTTGTCCACGTTGGCTCTGGACAGGCGGCTGCGTCTGTCTGTAATGACGCCTCCTGCCATGCTAAATACATGTTCAGAGAGTACACTGGCTGCAGGGCAGGCCAGCACCTCCAAGGCATACAGGGCAAGCTCTGGCCATGTAGATAATTTGGAGACCAAGAAGTTGAACGGGGCAGAACCATCAGTCAGTAAGTGTAGTCGTGTGCACAGGTACTGTTCCACCAGGTTGTTCAAATGCTGCCTCCTGCTAACAAGCTCCATATCAGCAGTTGGGGCCGGTTGTTGCGGCGAGGTGACAAAGCTTTTCCACATGTCGGCCATGCTAACCCAGCCTTCTGAGGTGCTGGCGCTGACACAGCTGCATTGGCGACCTCTTCCTCCTCCCCTGCCTTCCACTTGTACCCCGGCGTCAGTCGGGAATGCTCTCAGGAGCGCGTCTACCAGCGTGCGCCTGTAGTCGCGCATCTTCCGATCACTCTCCAGTGAGGGAATTAAGGATGGCACATTGTCTTTGTAATGGGGATCCAGCAGGGTGGCCACCCAGTAGTCAGCACACGTTAAAATGTGGGCAACTCTGCTGTCGTTGGGCAGGCACTGCAGCATGTAGTCGCTCATGTGTGCCAGGCTGCCCAGAGGTAAGGACAAGCTGTCCTCTGTGGGAGGCGTATCGTCTGCGTCCTCCGTATCCCCCCAGCCACGCACCAGTGATGGGCCCGAGCTGCGTTGGATGCCACCCCGCTGTGAACATGCCTCCTCCTCCACCTCCTCGCCAAATTTGTACCTGGCCTCTGCTGTTGCAAAAATCCACTTTCTGAGCCACTTCTTAAAGACTGGTCTGAAAGTGTTAGAGATGACCCCTCTTCCTCCTCGTCCTGGGCCACATCCTCTTCCATCATCACCCTAAGTGTTTTCTCAAGGAGACATAGAAGTGGTATTGTAAGGCTGATAACTGCATCATCGCTACTGGCCATGTTGGTGGAGTACTCGAAACAGCGCAACAGGGCACACAGGTCTCGCATGGAGGCCCAGTCATTGGTGGTGAAGTGGTGCTGTTCCGCAGTGCGACTCACCCGTGCGTGCTGCAGCTAAAACTCCACTATGGCCTGCTGCTGCTCGCACAGTCTCTCCAGCATGTGCAAGGTGGAGTTCCACCTGGTGGGCACGTCACATATGAGGCTGTGAGCGGGAAAGCCGAAATTACGCTGTAGAGCAGACAGCCGAGCGGCGGCAGGATGAGAACGCCGGAAGAGCGCACAGACGGCCCGCACTTTATGCAGCAGCTCTGACATGTCGGGGTAGTTGTGAATGAATTTCTGCACCACCAAATTCAGCACATGCGCCAGGCAAGGGATGTGCGTCAAACCGGCTAGTCCCAGAGCTGCAACGAGATTTCGCCCATTATCGCACACCACCAGGCCGGGCTTGAGGCTCACTGGCAGCAATAACTCGTCGGTCTGTTGTTTTATACCCCGCCACAACTCCTGCGCGGTGTGGGGCCTGTCCCCTCAAACACATCAGTTTCAGAACGGCCTGCTGACGTTTACCCCTGGCTGTGCTGAAGTTGGTGGTGAAGGTCTGTCGCTGACCGGATGAGGAGGTGGTAGAAGAGGAGGAGGCAACAGGAGGCAAAGAATGATGACCTGCGATCCTTGGTGGTGAAAGGACGTGCGCCAAACAGCTCTCCGCCTGGGGCCCAGCCGCCACTACATTTACCCAGTGTGCAGTTAGGGAGATATAGCATCCCTGGCCGTGCTTACTGGTCCACGTATCTGTGGTTAGGTGGACATTGCCACAGATGGCGTTGCGCAGTGCACACTTGATTTTATCCGATACTTGGTTGTGCAGGGAGGGCACAGCTCTCCTGGAGAAGTAGTGGCGGCTGGGAACGACGTACTGTGGGACAGCAAGCGACATGAGCTGTTTGAAGCTGTCCGTCTCCACCAGCCTGAATGACAGCATGTCAAAGGCCAGTAGTTTAGAAATGCTGGCATTCAGGGCCAGGGATCGAGGGTGGCTGGGTGGGAATTTACGCTTTCTATCAAAGGTTTGTGAGATGGAGAGCTGAATGCTTCCGTGTGACATGGTGGAGATGCTTGGTGACGGAGGTGGTGTTGTTGGTGGCACATCCTCTGTTTGCTGGGCGGCAGGTGCCAACGTTCCTCCAGAGGCGGAGGAAGAGGCAGAGGCAGCAGCAGAAGAGGGAGTGGGAGGGGCCTGAGCCCTTTCTTGGTTTTGAAGGTGCTTACTCCATTGCAGCCCGTGTCTCGCATGTAGATGCCTGGTCATGCAGGTTGTGCTAAGGTTCAGAACGTTAATGCCTCGCTTCAGGCTCTGATGGCACAGCGTGCAAACCACTCGGGTCTTGTTGTCAGCACATTGTGTGAAGATGTGCCATGCCAGGGAACTCCTTGAAGCTGCCTTTGGGGTGCTCGGTCCCTGGTGATGGTGGCCAGTAGCAGGCGAACTGTTTTGGAGATGGCTGCTCTGCTTTTGCACCCTGCTCCCTCTTTTGCTACGCTGTTGGCTCGGTCTCACCACTGCCTCTTCCTCCGAACTCTGAAAGTCAGTAGCACGACCTTCATTCCATGTGGGTTCTAGGACCTCATTGTCCCCTGCATCGTCTTCCACCCAGTCTTCCTCCCTGACCTCCTTTTCGGTCTGAACACTGCAGAAAGACTCAGCAGTTGGCACCTGTGTTTCGTCATCATCAGAGACGTGCTGAGGTGGTATTCCCATGTCCTCCTCAGGAAACATAAGTGGTTGTGCGTCAGTGCATTCTATGTCTTCCACCCCTGGGGAAGGGCTAGGTGGATGCCCTTGGGAAACCCTGCTAGCAGAGTCTTCAAACAGCATAAGAGACTGCTGCATGACTTGATGCTCAGACAGGTTCCCCGATATGCACGGGGGTGATGTGACAGACTGATGGGCATGGGTTTCAGGCGCCACCTGTGCGCTTTCTGCAGAAGACTGGGTGGGAGATAATGTGAACGTGCTGGATCCACTGTCGGCCACCCAATTGACTAGCGCCTGTACTTGCTCAGGCCTTACCATCCTTAGAACGGCATTAGGCCCGACCAAATATCGCTGTAGATTCTGGCGGCTACTGGGACCTGAGGTAGTAGGTTCAGTAGGACGTGTAGCTGTGGCAGAACGGCCACGTCCTCTCCCTGCACCAGAGGCTCCACCAACACCACCACCACAAGTAGATATTACTGATTGGTGCACTAAGTATTGTTGTAACATCACAGCACTATGTCTGTAGAATGTACGTATGGACAGCAGAGAAATTTCTCTCACATGCACATACATTTTCCTGCTTCACACTACCCCCCACACACAAACACAGTCTATAGATTAGAGTTTGTGTCCTGTTGGTCAGGACTCAGGAGAAGCTTTCTTTGTCTTAGGCCAAGTTCAGACGAACGTGTGCGACCCGTGCCCGTGCTGCGGCCCGCAAATTGCGGGCCGCAATGCACGATCGCCGGCCGTAGGTCAGCCGCATCGGATCGCGGACCCATTCACTTTAATGGGCCTGCGATCCGCCCGTTCCGCAAAAAGATAGGACATGTCCTATCTTCTTGCGGAACAGAAGTGCGGGACGCAATCCCACGGAAGCATTCCGTAGTGCTTCCGAGGGGTCCCGTTCCGTGTGGCCGTTCCGCTATTCCGGATTTGCGGACCCATTGAAGTGGGCCGTGTATTGCAGCCCACAATTTGCGGGCCGCAATACGGCCACGGATCACACACGTTCGTGTGAACTAGGCCTTACCGCCAGAATTTGCTGGTTCATTTAGAGTTACCCAGGGTGCATCCTGGGAGGCGAACCAGCTGTACACCCCATAACGTACCGTGACGTCGCTAGACAGGTACATCTCTGCTCAGCTGGCCAATATACGATTGCTCAGACCCCACACACATACAATCGCAATACAATCTGATCTTATAACAGTAATATTAAATCTAATATTTAGAGTTGAGCGAACCCGAACTGTAAAGTTTGGGTTCGTACCGAACTTAAAGTTTTTCGGCACCCGGACCCGAACATTTACGTAAAAGTACGGGTTCGGTGCTTTCTTGGCGCTTTTTGAAAGGCTGCACATTAGCCAATCAACGACCATGACCGCGTCCCTTATTATATGTTTGCCTCACAAAGCAAAGTAAAAAGTGGTTAAGTCTGTTAAAAATAATTAACCGCCAATAAAAACCCTGATGTAGGGTATTGCACAAATTTTATTTTTTTTAACTCTATATCTCAGCCGTATTTCTGGCCTAAATGTGACACTCACTTATGCATGTCTAATCCCAGATGTGCAGTATATCAGATGGGTTTTTGACCCCAGTAAGCAAAAAGCTGTATTTCTGGACTTGCAGACATGCAGATATCCTGTGCTGATGCACTATCATTGCATAAAATGGCTTCCGATTATGTATTGATATTGACAAACTGAAGTAAAAAAAAGTTCGCTTTCAGCAGTAGTTGGCTCAGGGCAGGCTTAAAACAATTGTGCACTGCACCCACAAAACACATTTGCTGTAGATCGCTGAGTAAAAAAGCAGTTGTTCATAAGATATCTCCCTGATCTCTCCCTCACAGCAGCTGCAGCCTCTTCCTACACTAATAAGAGCAGAGTGACGTGTGGCGCTACGTGACTCCAGCTTAAATAGAGGCTGGGTCACATGCTGCAGTTGGCCAATCACAGCCATGCCAATAGTAGGCATGGCTGTGATGGCCTTTTGGGGCAAGTAGTATGACGCTTGTTGATTGGCTAATGTGCAGCCTTTCAAAAAGCGCCAAGAAAGCACCGAACCCGTACTTTTACGTAAATGTTCGGGTCCGGGTGCCGAAAAACTTTAAGTTCGGTACGAACCCGAACTTTACAGTTCGGGTTCGCTCAACTCTAAATATTAGATTTAATATTACTGTTATAAGATCAGATTGTATTGCGATTGTATGTGTGTGGGGTCTGAGCAATAGTATATTGGCCAGCTGAGCAGAGATGTACCTGTCTAGCGACGTCACGGTACGTTATGGGGTGTACAGCTGGTTCGCCTCCCCAGGATGCACCCTGGGTAACTCTAAATGAACCAGCAAATTCTGGCGGTAAGGCCTAGTTCACACGAACGTGTGTGATCCGTGGCCGTATTGCGGCCCGCAAATTGTGGGCTGCAATACACGGCCCACTTCAATGGGTCCGCAAATCCGGAATAGCGGAACGGCCACACGGAACGGGACCCCTCGGAAGCACTACGGAATGCTTCCGTGGGATTGCGTCCCGCACTTCTGTTCCGCAAGAAGATAGGACATGTCCTATCTTTTTGCGGAACGGGCGGATCGCAGTCCCATTAAAGTGAATGGGTCCGCGATCCGATGCGGCTGACCTACGGCCGGCGATCGTGCATTGCGGCCCGCAATTTGCGGGCCGCAGCACGGGCACGGGTCGCACATGTTCGTCTGAACTTGGCCTAAGACAAAGAAAGCTTCTCCTGAGTCCTGACCAACAGGACACAAACTCTAATCTATAGACTGTGTTTGTGTGTGGGCGGTATATAGTGTGAAGCAGGAAAATGTATGTGCATGTGAGAGAAATTTCTCTGCTGTCCATACGTACATTCTACAGACATAGTGCTGTGATGTTACAACAATACTTAGTGCACCAATCAGTAATAGAAAGCACCGAACCCGTACTTTTACGTAAATGTTCGGGTCCGGGTGCCGAAAAACTTTAAGTTCGGTACGAACCCGAACTTTACAGTTCGGGTTCGCTCAACTCTAAATATTAGATTTAATATTACTGTTATAAGATCAGATTGTATTGCGATTGTATGTGTGTGGGGTCTGAGCAATAGTATATTGGCCAGCTGAGCAGAGATGTACCTGTCTAGCGACGTCACGGTACGTTATGGGGTGTACAGCTGGTTCGCCTCCCCAGGATGCACCCTGGGTAACTCTAAATGAACCAGCAAATTCTGGCGGTAAGGCCTAGTTCACACGAACGTGTGTGATCCGTGGCCGTATTGCGGCCCGCAAATTGTGGGCTGCAATACACGGCCCACTTCAATGGGTCCGCAAATCCGGAATAGCGGAACGGCCACACGGAACGGGACCCCTCGGAAGCACTACGGAATGCTTCCGTGGGATTGCGTCCCGCACTTCTGTTCCGCAAGAAGATAGGACATGTCCTATCTTTTTGCGGAACGGGCGGATCGCAGTCCCATTAAAGTGAATGGGTCCGCGATCCGATGCGGCTGACCTACGGCCGGCGATCGTGCATTGCGGCCCGCAATTTGCGGGCCGCAGCACGGGCACGGGTCGCACATGTTCGTCTGAACTTGGCCTAAGACAAAGAAAGCTTCTCCTGAGTCCTGACCAACAGGACACAAACTCTAATCTATAGACTGTGTTTGTGTGTGGGCGGTATATAGTGTGAAGCAGGAAAATGTATGTGCATGTGAGAGAAATTTCTCTGCTGTCCATACGTACATTCTACAGACATAGTGCTGTGATGTTACAACAATACTTAGTGCACCAATCAGTAATATCTACTTAGACCTGATAAAAAGTGAACTTTATATGTATCGCGGAAAAAGAATTTGGATCCTAAGTGCCGATTTTCGCAATCATGAATATTTTATAACACTCTATCTGCATATAAAGCAATTGTTCTGACATGCATGTGAAATATAATCAAATAAACTGCTGTAATGTCAAATTACTTACAGTGATAATTAGTTCTTCCTCAGTGTCGCAAAAATTGCTTCCCACCATCTTTTCCAATCTTCTCAAACTTCGGGTAGTTTGAAACCAATTCTGGAATTAGGCCACGCCCCTTGCACATGCACATTAAGAGAATTTTAGTGTACAAAGATAGCAAATTCGCGAATATATGACGAATATTCTACCATATATTCGCAAAATCGAATATTGCCCCTGCCGCTCAACACTAATCATAAATATCAGTGACATTCAGTTTAACCTCCTCAGGACCGCCGTACGCAGGATTGCGTCTTTGCGGCGGTCCTGTTGTTCTGGGTGGACGCGCCGGTGCGTCCTCTCGCGAGACGCGAGATTTCCTGTGAACACGCGCACACAGACGCGCGCGTTCACAGGATCGGAAGGTAAGCGAGTGGATCTCCAGCCTGCCAGCGGCGATCGTTCGCTGGCAGGCTGGAGATGTGATTTTTTTAACCCCTAACAGGTATATTAGACGCTGTTTTGATAACAGCGTCTAATATACCTGCTACCTGGTCCTCTGGTGGTCCCCTTTGTTTGGATCGACCACCAGAGGACACAGGCAGCTCAGTAATATGTTGCACCAAGCACCACTACACTACACCCCCCCCCCGTCACTTATTAACCCCTTATTAGCCCTTGATCACCCCATATAGACTCCCTGATCACCCCCCTGTCATTGATTACCCCCATGTCATTGATCACCCCCCTGTAAAGCTCCATTCAGATGTCCGCATGATTTTTACGGATCCACTGATAGACTGATCGGATCCGTAAAAATCATACGGACGTCTGAATGCAGCCTTACAGGGGAGTGATAAATGACGGAGGTGATCACCCCATATAGACTCCCTGATCACCCCCCTGTCATTGATCACCCCCCTGTAAAGCTCCATTCAGATGTCCGCATGATTTTTACGGATCCACTGATAGACTGATCGGATCCGTAAAAATCATACGGACGTCTGAATGCAGCCTTACAGGGGAGTGATCAATGACTGTGGTGATCACCCCATATAGACTCCCTGATCACCCCCCTGTCATTGATTACCCCTCTGTCATTGATCACCCCCCTGTAAAGCTCCATTCAGATGTCCGCATGATTTTTACGGATCCACTGATAGACTGATCGGATCCGTAAAAATCATACGGACGTCTGAATGGAGCCTTACAGGGGAGTGATCAATGACTGTGGTGATCACCCCATATAGACTCCCTGATCACCCCCCTGTCATTGATTACCCCCCTGTCATTGATCACCCCCCTGTAAAGCTCCATTCAGATGTCCGCATGATTTTTACGGATCCACTGATAGACTGATCGGATCCGTAAAAATCATACGGACGTCTGAATGCAGCCTTACAGGGGAGTGATAAATGACGGAGGTGATCACCCCATATAGACTCCCTGATCACCCCCCTGTCATTGATCACCCCCCTGTAAAGCTCCATTCAGATGTCCGCATGATTTTTACGGATCCACTGATAGACTGATCGGATCCGTAAAAATCATACGGACGTCTGAATGCAGCCTTACAGGGGAGTGATCAATGACTGTGGTGATCACCCCATATAGACTCCCTGATCACCCCCCTGTCATTGATTACCCCTCTGTCATTGATCACCCCCCTGTAAAGCTCCATTCAGATGTCCGCATGATTTTTACGGATCCACTGATAGACTGATCGGATCCGTAAAAATCATACGGACGTCTGAATGGAGCCTTACAGGGGAGTGATCAATGACTGTGGTGATCACCCCATATAGACTCCCTGATCACCCCCCTGTCATTGATTACCCCCCTGTCATTGATCACCCCCCTGTAAAGCTCCATTCAGATGTCCGCATGATTTTTACGGATCCACTGATAGACTGATCGGATCCGTAAAAATCATACGGACGTCTGAATGCAGCCTTACAGGGGAGTGATCAATGACTGTGGTGATCACCCCATATAGACTCCCTGATCACCCCCCTGTCATTGATTACCCCTCTGTCATTGATCACCCCCCTGTAAAGCTCCATTCAGATGTCCGCATGATTTTTACGGATCCACTGATAGACTGATCGGATCCGTAAAAATCATACGGACGTCTGAATGCAGCCTTACAGGGGAGTGATAAATGACGGAGGTGATCACCCCATATAGACTCCCTGATCACCCCCCTGTCATTGATTACCCCCCTGTCATTGATCACCCCCCTGTAAAGCTCCATTCAGATGTCCGCATGATTTTTACGGATCCACTGATAGACTGATCGGATCCGTAAAAATCATACGGACGTCTGAATGCAGCCTTACAGGGGAGTGATAAATGACGGGGGTGATCACCCCATATAGACTCCCTGATCACCCCCCTGTCATTGATCACCCCCCTGTAAAGCTCCATTCAGATGTCCGCATGATTTTTACGGATCCACTGATAGACTGATCGGATCCGTAAAAATCATACGGACGTCTGAATGCAGCCTTACAGGGGAGTGATCAATGACTGTGGTGATCACCCCATATAGACTCCCTGATCACCCCCCTGTCATTGATTACCCCTCTGTCATTGATCACCCCCCTGTAAAGCTCCATTCAGATGTCCGCATGATTTTTACGGATCCACTGATAGACTGATCGGATCCGTAAAAATCATACGGACGTCTGAATGGAGCCTTACAGGGGAGTGATCAATGACTGTGGTGATCACCCCATATAGACTCCCTGATCACCCCCCTGTCATTGATTACCCCCCTGTCATTGATCACCCCCCTGTAAAGCTCCATTCAGATGTCCGCATGATTTTTACGGATCCACTGATAGACTGATCGGATCCGTAAAAATCATACGGACGTCTGAATGCAGCCTTACAGGGGAGTGATCAATGACTGTGGTGATCACCCCATATAGACTCCCTGATCACCCCCCTGTCATTGATTACCCCTCTGTCATTGATCACCCCCCTGTAAAGCTCCATTCAGATGTCCGCATGATTTTTACGGATCCACTGATAGACTGATCGGATCCGTAAAAATCATACGGACGTCTGAATGCAGCCTTACAGGGGAGTGATCAATGACTGTGGTGATCACCCCATATAGACTCCCTGATCACCCCCCTGTCATTGATTACCCCTCTGTCATTGATCACCCCCCTGTAAAGCTCCATTCAGATGTCCGCATGATTTTTACGGATCCACTGATAGACTGATCGGATCCGTAAAAATCATACGGACGTCTGAATGCAGCCTTACAGGGGGGTGATCAATGACAGTTGGGTGATCACCCCATATAGACTCCCTGATCACCCCCCTGTCATTGATCACCCCCCCTGTCATTGATCACCCCCCTGTCATTGCTCCCCCCCCCCCCTCTGTAAGGCTGCATTCAGTCTTTTTTTTGGCCCAAGTTAGCGGAATTTTTTTTTTTTCTTACAAAGTCACATATTCCACTAACTTGTGACAAAAAATAAAATCTCACATGAACTCACCATACCCCTCACGGAATCCAAATGCGTAAAATTTTTTAGACATTTATATTCCAGACTTCTTCTCACGCTTTAGGGCCCCTAGAATGCCAGGGCAGTATAAATACCCCACATGTGACCCCATTTCGGAAAGAAGACACCCCCAGGTATTCCGTGAGGGGCATATTGAGTCCATGAAAGATTGAAATTTTTGTCCCAAGTTAGCGGAACGGGAGACTTTGTGAGAAAAAAATAAAAAATATCAATTTCCGCTAACTTGTGCCAAAAAAAAAAAAATTCTATGAACTCGCCATGCCCCTCATTGAATACCTTGGGGTGTCTTCTTTCCAAAATGGGGTCACATGTGGGGTATTTATACTGCCCTGGCATTCTAGGGGCCCCAAAGCGTGAGAAGAAGTCTGGTATCCAAATGTCTAAAAATGCCCTCCTAAAAGGAATTTGGGCCCCTTTGCGCATCTAGGCTGCAAAAAAGTGTCACACATCTGGTATCGCCGTACTCAGGAGAAGTTGGGGAATGTGTTTTGGGGTGTCATTTTACATATACCCATGCTGGGTGAGATAAATATCTTGGTCAAATGCCAACTTTGTATAAAAAAATGGAAAAAGTTGTCTTTTGCCAAGATATTTCTCTCACCCAGCATGGGTATATGTAAAAAGACACCCCAAAACACATTCCCCAACGTCTCCTGAATACGGCGATACCAGATGTGTGACACTTTTTTGCAGCCTAGGTGGGCAAAGGGGCCCACATTCCAAAGAGCACCTTTCGGATTTCACTGGTCATTTACCTACTTACCACACATTAGGGCCCCTGGAAAATGCCAGGGCAGTATAACTACCCCACAAGTGACCCCATTTTGGAAAGAAGACACCCCTAGGTATTCCGTGAGGGGCATGGCGAGTTCCTAGAATTTTTTATTTTTTGTCACAAGTTAGTGGAAAATGATGATTTTTTTTTTTTTTTTTTTTTCATACAAAGTCTCATATTCCACTAACTTGTGACAAAAAATAAAAACTTCCATGAACTCACTATGCCCATCAGCGAATACCCTGGGGTCTCTTCTTTTCAAAATGGGGTCACTTGTGGGGTAGTTATACTGCCCTGGCATTCTAGGGGCCCAAATGTGTGGTAAGGAGTTTGAAATCAAATTCTGTAAAAAATGACGAGTGAAATCCGAAAGGTGCTCTTTGGAATATGGGCCCCTTTGCCCACCTAGGCTGCAAAAAAGTGTCACACATCTGGTATCTCCGTACTCAGGAGAAGGTGGGGAATGTGTTTTGGGGTGTCATTTTACATATACCCATGCTGGGTGAGAGAAATATCTTGGCAAAAGACAACTTTTCCCATTTTTTTATACAAAGTTGGCATTTGACCAAGATATTTATCTCACCCAGCATGGGTATATGTAAAAAGACACCCCAAAACACATTCCCCAACGTCTCCTGAGTACGGAGATACCAGATGTGTGACACTTTTTTGCAGCCTAGGTGGGCAAAGGGGCCCACATTCCAAAGAGCACCTTTCGGATTTCACTGGTCATTTACCTACTTACCACACATTAGGGCCCCTGGAAAATGCCAGGGCAGTATAACTACCCCACAAGTGACCCCATTTTGGAAAGAAGACACCCCAAGGTATTCCGTGAGGGGCATGGTGAGTTCCTAGAATTTTTTATTTTTTGTCACAAGTTAGTGGAAAATGATGATTTTTTTTTTTTTTTTTTTTTTTCATACAAAGTCTCATATTCCACTAACTTGTGACAAAAAATAAAAACTTCCATGAACTCACTATGCCCATCAGCGAATACCCTGGGGTCTCTTCTTTCCAAAATGGGGTCACTTGTGGGGTAGTTATACTGCCCTGGCATTCTAGGGGCCCAAATGTGTGGTAAGGAGTTTGAAATCAAATTCTGTAAAAAATGACGAGTGAAATTCGAAAGGTGCTCTTTGGAATGTGGGCCCCTTTGCCCATCTAGGCTGCAAAAAAGTGTCACACATCTGGTATCTCCGTACTCAGGAGAAGGTGGGGAATGTGTTTTGGGGTGTCTTTTTACATATACCCATGCTGGGTGAGAGAAATATCTTGGCAAAAGACAACTTTTCCCATTTTTTTTATACAAAGTTGGCATTTGACCAAGATATTTATCTCACCCAGCATGGGTATATGTAAAAAGACACCCCAAAACACATTCCCCAACTTCTACTGAATACGGAGATACCAGATGTGTGACACTTTTTTGCAGCCTAGGTGGGCAAAGGGGCCCACATTCCAAAGAGCACCTTTCGGATTTCACTCGTCATTTTTTACAGAATTTGATTTCAAACTCCTTACCACACATTTGGGCCCCTAGAATGCCAGGGCAGTATAACTACCCCACAAGTGACCCCATTTTGGAAAGAAGACCCCAAGGTATTTCGTGATGGGCATAGTGAGTTCATGGAAGTTTTTATTTTTTGTCACAAGTTAGTGGAATATGAGACTTTGTAAGAAAAAAAAAAAAAAAGAAAAAAATCATCATTTTCCGCTAACTTGTGACAAAAAATAAAAAGTTCTATGAACTCACTATGCCCATCAGCGAATACCTTAGGGTGTGTATTTTCCGAAATGGGGTCATTTGTGGGGTGTTTGTGCTGTCTGGCCATTGTAGAACCTCAGGAAACATGACAGGTGCTCAGAAAGTCAGAGCTGCTTCAAAAAGCGGAAATTCACATTTTTGTACCATAGTTTGTAAACGCTATAACTTTTACCCAAACCATTTTTTTTTTACCCAAACATTTTTTTTTAATCAAAGACATGTAGAACAATAAATTTAGAGCAAAATTTCTATATGGATGTCGTTTTTTTTGCAAAATTTTACAACTGAAAGTGAAAAATGTCATTTTTTTGCAAAAAAATCGTTAAATTTCGATTAATAACAAAAAAAGTAAAAATGTCAGCAGCAATGAAATACCACCAAATGAAAGCTCTATTAGTGAGAAGAAAAGGAGGTAAAATTCATTTGGGTGGTAAGTTGCATGACCGAGCAATAAACGGTGAAAGTAGTGTAGGTCAGAAGTGTAAAAAGTGGCCTGGTCTTTCAGGGTGTTTAAGCACTGGGGGCTGAGGTGGTTAAAGGAGTTGGACACTTTCTGGCTACTGTTGACCAGTGCGTTTGTAAGATGATTTTATGGCACTTACTAATATAGTCTTTGTTGATATTTTGCACCAATTCCTATATTTCAGAAAGTATTCTCCCTTTTGGCCAAGTCTTTTGTGCTGTTCACATGTAGATCCTGTCCATAAAATGGCTGCTGATGGAGGGTCATGTGACCAGATAAATCACTTAGTCTCCTTTGTGATGTGTCTGGAATTATTTTTACCTGGTCACATGACCCTTCATCAGCAGCCATCTTATAGATGGGTCTCTTGTGTGGACAGCACAGAAGATTTTCCCAACAAAGGGACATAAAGCAAACAGCACAGAAAATCAACAAAGGATATACAGTTGCAATAAAAAGTATGTGAACCCTTTGGAATAATATGGATTTCTGCACAAATTGGTCAGAAAATGTAATCTGATCTTCATCTAAGTCACAACAATAGACAATCACAGTCTGCTTAAACTAATAACACACAAATAATTAAATGTTACCATGTTTTTATTGAACACACCATGTAGACATTCACAGTGCAGGTGAAAAAAGTATGTGAACCCCTAGACTAATGACATCTCCAAAAGCTAATTGGAGTGAGTTGTCAGCCAACTGGAGTCCAATCAATGAGATGAGATTGGAGGTGTTGGTTACAGCTGCCCTGCCCTATAAAAAACACACACCAGTTCTGGGTTTGTTTTTCACAAGAAGCATTTCCTGATTTGAATGATGCCTCGCACAAAAGAGCTCCCAGAAGACCTACGATTAAGAATTGTTGACTTGCATAAAGATGGAAAGGGTTATAAAAGTATCTCCAAAAGCCTTGCTGTTCATCAGTCCACAGTAAGACAAATTGTCTATAAATGGAGAAAGTTCAGCACTGCTGCTACTCTCCCTAGGAGGGGCCGTCCTGTAAAGATGACTGCAAGAGCACAGCGCAGACTGCTCAATGAGATGAAGAAGAATCCTAGAGTGTCAGCTAAAGACTTACAAAAGTCTCTGGCATATGCTAACATCCCTGTTAGCGAATCTACGATACGTAAAACACTAAACAAGAATGGATTTCATGGGAGGATACCACAGAGGAAGCCACTGCTGTCCAAAAAAACATTGCTGCACGTTTACAGTTTGTACAAGAACACCTGGATGGTCCACAGCAGTACTGGCAAAATATTGTGTGGACAGATAAAACCAAAGTTGAGTTGTTTGGAAGAAACACACAACACTATGTCTGGAGAAAGAGGCACAGCACACAAACATCAAAACCTCATCCCAACTGTGAAGTATGGTGGTGGGGGCATCATGGTTTGGGGCTGCTTTGCTGCGTCAGGGCCTGGACGGATTGTTATCATCGAAGGAAAAATGAATTCCCAAGTTTATCAAGACATTTTGCAGGAGAACTTAAGGCCATCTGTCCACCAGCTGAAGCTCAACAGAAGATGGGTGTTGCAACAGGGCAACGACCCAAAGCATAGAAGTAAATCAACAACAGAATGGCTTAAACAGAAGAAAATACGTCTTCTCGAGTGGCCCAGTCAGAGTCCTGACCAAAACCTGATTGAGATGCTGTGGCATGACCTCAAGAAAGCAATTCACACCAGAGATCCCAAGAATATTGCTGAACTGAAACAGTTCTGTAAAGAGGAATGGTCAAGAATTACTCCTGACCGTTGTGCACGTCTGATCTGCAACTACAGGAAACGTTTGGTTGAAGTTATTGCTGCCAAAGGAGGTTCAACCAGTTATTAAATCCAAGGGTTCACATCATTTTTACACCTGCACTGTGAATGTTTAGATGGTGTGTTCAATAAAAACATGGTAACATTAAATTATTTGTGTGTTATTAGTTTAAGCAGACTGTGATTGTCTATTGTTGTGACTTAGATGAAGATCAGATCACATTTTCTGACCAATTTGTGCAGAAATCCATATCATTCCAAAGGGTTCACATACTTTTTCTTGCAACTGAATATGTAATTGTTATATAGTCAACTTACATACACATTGGCCAAAAGTATCAAGAAAGGGGCCAACCCCTTAAATTTTTTCGCCGCTGGTGACAGTGACATTACCTGCGCTACATCTGCTCTATAACGTGTGCGCATCATAAATATCAGTGACATTAAGTTTAATTTATTTGGGCATACACTTACAAAACCTGCGCTACTGTACATGTGACATACTTGCAAGCATATGTACTACAGTTGCAAGAAAAAGTATGTGAACCCTTTGGAATGATATGGATTTCTGCACAAATTGGTCATAAAATGTGATCTGATCTTCATCTAAGTCATAACAATAGACAATCACAGTCTGCTTAAACTAATAACACACAAAGAATTTAATATTACCATGTTTTTTTTGAACACACCATGTAAACATTCACAGGGCAGGTGGAAAAAGTATGTGAACCCTTGGATTTAATAACTGGTTGAACCTCCTTTGGCAGCAATAACTTCAACAAAACGTTTCCTGTAGTTGCAGATCAGACATGCACAACGGTCAGGAGTAATTCTTGACCATTCCTCTTTACAGAACTGTTTCAGTTCAGCAATATTCTTGGGATGTCTGGTGTGAATCGCTTTCTTGAGGTCATGCCACAGCATCTCAATCGGGTTGAGGTCAGGACTCTGACTGGGCCACTCCAGAAGGCGTATTTTCTTCTGTTTAAGCCATTCTGTTGTTGATTTAATTCTATGTTTTGGGTCGTTGTCCTGTTGCAACACCCATCTTCTGTTGAGCTTCAGCTTGTGGACAGATGGCCTTAAGTTCTCCTGCAAAATGTATTGACAAACTTGGGAATTAAATTTTCCTTTGATGGTAGCAATCCGTCCAGGCCCTGACGCAGCAAAGCAGCCCCAAACCATGATGCCCCCACCACCATACTTCACAGTTGGGATGAGGTTTTGATGTTGGTGTGCTGAGCCTCTTTTTCTCCACACATAGTGTTGTGTGTTTCTTCCAAACAACTCAACTTTGGTTTCATCTGTCCACAGAATATTTTGCCAGTACTGCTGTGGAACATCCAGGTGCTCTTGTGCAAACTGTAAACGTGCAGCAATGGGGTTTTTTGGACAGCAGTGGCTTCCTCTGTGGTATCCTCCCATGAAATCCATTCTTGTTTAGTGTTTTACGTATCGTAGATTCGCTAACAGGGATGTTAGCATATGCCAGAGACTTTTGTAAGTCTTTAGCTGACACTCTAGGATTCTTCTTCACCTCATTGAGCAGTCTGCGCTGTGCTCTTGCAGTCATCTTTACAGGATGGGCACTCCTAGGGAGAGTAGCAGCAGTGCTGAACTTTCTCCATTTATAGACAATTTGTCTTACCGTGAACTGATGAACAGCAAGGCTTTTGGAGATACTTTTATAACCCTTTCCAGCTTTATGCAAGTCAACAATTCTTAATTGTAGGTCTTCTGAGAGCTCTTTTGTGCGAGGCATCATTCACATCAGGCAATGCTTCTTGTGAAAAGCAAACCCAGAACTGGCGTGTGTTTTTTAAAGGCCAGGGCAGCTGTAACCAACACCTCCAATCTCATCTCATTGATTGGACTCCAGTTGGCTGACACGTCACTCCAATTAGCTCTTGGAGATGTCATTAGTCTAGGGGTTCACATACTTTTTCCAACTGCACTGTGAATGTTTACATCGTGTGTTAAATAAAAACATGGTAACATTTATTTATTTGTGTGTTATTAGTTTAAGCAGACTGTGATTGTCTATTGTTGTGACTTAGATGAAGATCAGATCACATTTTATGACCAATTTGTGCAGAAATCCATATCATTCCAAAGGGTTCACATACTTTTTCTTGCAACTGTATTTAAAGGGTTTCTACCATCAGAATTTCTGTTTATGTAGCTAACTGACATTAGTGATGTGCTAATGTCAGCAGTTCATAACCGTGTTCTTTTTACATTTGTCCATGCGGCCGTTCTCCTAAAAGAAAAAAAACACTTTTTCAATATGCTAATGAGCCTCTAGGTCAGGGCTGGCCAACCTGTGGCTCTCCAGCTGTTTTAAAACTACAATTCCCACCATGCCCTGCTGTAGGCTGATCGTTGTAGACAGTCTGGGCATGCTGGGAGTTGTAGTTTTACAACAGCTGGAGAGCCGCAGGTTGGCAATTCCTGCTCTAGGTGCTATGTGGGCGTTGATTCAGCACCTCAAAGCTCTGTCTACTAACCATTTATCCCACCCAGGTCCTCTGTCTAGCCCGCCCTGCTCCTCTTGAGTGACGTCCGAGTTCGCAGCATCGCTGACGAAATCCCGCGCCTGCACCGTCCACTTCTGTATTCGCTGCAGTGAGTGAATGACGCGCTCCTGGTGCCGGCTTCCTCACTGTGACGTAGTCCGCGCAGGCGCAGTGAGGAAGCCGGCACCGGGAGCGCATCCTTGACTCACTGCACCTGCGCCGAATACAGAAGTGGACGGCTGGAGGATGACCAGAGTGAGGAAGTGGAAGAGGAGGTGGTGAACTATGAAAACACTGACCCAACCTGGGTAGGTGACAAGCCAAGAAAGAAAAAGCAGTACAGAGGGGAAGGGATCCGCAGCACCGCAACAGGCTGGAAGAGTCAGTGGGATGGCAAAAGGGAGAAGGCAGGCCACACCAAACAGGCCAGCAACTGTTCCCCAGAGCACCACCTTGCAGCAATCTCCCTTGCCAAGGGGTAGGTGTTCCGCAGTCTGGCACTTTTTTGAGGAAAGTGTGGACAATAAAAGAATTGTCATTTGCAGCCTGTGCCGTACCAAAATGAGCAGGGGCGTGAACATTAGCAACCTCACCACCACCAGCATGATCCGCCACATGGCATCAAAGCACCTTAATAGGTGGGCCGAACGCCTGGGTCCACAATCAGTGTCTGCGGGTCACACCACTACCTCCTCTTCCCCTGTGCTACGTGCTTGCCAATCCCCTGTCCAAGATGCAGGCCTGGATGCCTCTGGACCTTCACAAGCACCATCAGCGACCACATCCACTTCCGTGCTCTAGCGCAGCATACAGATGTCCATACCCGAGGCCTTTGAATGAAAGCGCAAATACCCAGCCACCCACCCACAGGCCATAGCACTAAATGCACACCTTTCCAAAATGCTGGCCCTGGAAATATTGCCATTTAGGCTTGTGGACACTGAGGCTTTCCGCAGCCTGATGGCGGTGGCAGTCCCTCATTACTCAGTCCCCAGATGCCACTATTTTTTCCAGTGTGCTGTCCCCGCCTTACACCAGCATGTGTCCCGTATTATCACACGTGCCCTTACCAACGCAGTTATTGGGAAGGTTCACTTAACGACTGACACATGGACAAGTGCTTTTGGCCAGGGACGCTACATTTCCCTGATGGCACACTGGGTGAATGTTGTGGAGGTCGGGAGCGAATCGTACCCTGGGATGGCACAGGTGCTACCGATGCCAAGGATTTCGGGCCCTACTTCAATCAGGATTTCCACCACCACCTACATTAGTGGCTGCAACTCCCCCTTCTCCTCCTCCACTTCCACCTCTGAATTCTCATCTTGTAGCACCAGTCAACCATCAGACAGTGGCTGGAAGCAGTGAAGCACTGCAGTGGGGATGCAGCAACTGGCCGTGCTGAAACTAATTTGCTTAGGTAACAATGACAAATAGCACACTGCCGCCGAGCTGTGGCAGGTTATAAGGGACCAGACTGAGCTGTGGCTTCGCGACTCAACCTACAGCCAGGCATGGTTGTGTCTGACAATGGCCGTAACATGGTAGTGGCTTTGGAGCTCAGAAAGCTCACACACATACCATGCCTAGCCCACATGTTTAACTTAGTGGTTCAGCGGTTTCTCAAAACCTAACCCAATTTGCCTGAGCTACCGGTGAAGATGCGCCGCGTGTGTTCTCATTTCCGAAAGTCATCAACAGCTGCCACTGGTCTGGCAGCAGCGCTTGCAATTGCCAGCTCACCGACTGTTGTGCGACGTGAGCATGTGCTGGAACTCCACGTTCCACATGTTGGCCAGGCTTTGTGAGCAGCAGAGGGCAGTAGTGGAATACCAGCTGCAACATGGTCGTCGCCTTTCCAGTCAGCTTCCACTCTTCACAAGCAACGAGTGGGCATGGATGTCTGACCTCTGTGAGGTTTTACGCAACTTTGAGGAATCAACACAGATCGTGAGCGGCAATGCCGCTATTATCAGCGTAATCATCCCACTTCTGTGTCTACTGAAACGCTCGCCGCTCACAATGAAGGCGGACGCTTTGCATGTGTAAGAGGTGGAAATGGGAGAAGACAGTACACAGGGTGATAGCCAGACCATCCTCAGTTCGTCTTCTCAGCGGATGATGATGATGAAATTGGATGATGATGAAGAGGAGGAGCTGGAGACGGTTGCCTCCACTACAGAGGGTAGTACCCATAACAGGTTTATTCCATCTGTTCTGCGTGGATGGGCCAAAGAGGATGAGGATATTGAGTCATCCTCCTGACGAGGACAGCAAAGTCTTGTCTGTTGGGACTCTGGCACACATGGCTGACTTTATTATGCTGCCTTTCCCGTGCCCCTTGCGTTATACGCATTTTGGCCAACATCGATTACTAGTTGTTCACCCTTCTCAACCCTTGCTACAAAGAGAACTTCTCATCTTTCATTCCTGTGGTGGAGAGGACTAGCAAAATGGTGCAATACTAGAAGATCATTGTGGAAAAATTGCTCCAAAAATTTCCAGCTGACAACGCTGGTGGCAGAGTATGTAGTTCCTTGGGCAACCGAGGAGGGGAGACAAGGGGAACACACAGCAGTTCCAACAGAGGCAGGGCAACACTCTCCAAGGCCTGGGATAGTTTCATGACACCCCACCAGCACCCTCACCCTGATGCCTAGTGGCACAAGGAGTGAAAAGTTTTGGAAGATGGTGAAGTAGTACGTAGCAGACCATGTCAGCGTCCTCCATGATCCCTCTGTGCCTTACAACTATTGGGTGTCCAAGCTGGACACGTGGCACAAACTGGCGCTCTACGCCTTGGAGGTGCTGGCCTGCCCTGCTGCCAGCGTTTTGTCAGAGCGGGTATTTAGTGCTGCTGGGGGCATAATAACTGACAAGTGCATCTGCCTGTCAACTGAAAATGCTGATAGGTTGACTCTTATCAAAATGAACAAGGCATGGATTGCCCCTGACTTCTCTACTCCACCAGAGGAAAGTGGCTGAACATAAAGGCACTTTAAATGTGTTTTTTATGGTGTATTGAATACATTGTATTCCCATGCACCCCTTCCACCACAAAAAAGGGTATATGGTTCAATCTTCCTTTTCTCGTCCTCCTCCTCCTCCTCCTCCATTATATCAACATGCTTATTCGGCTGCCCTCACCCCTAATGTTTTAGAGGGTCACCAGCAGGCCCTCGCCCATAATGTTTTAGATGGTCAGATCAGCAGCAGGCCCTCACTCCTAATGTTTTAGATGGTCAGCTCAGCAGCAAACCCTCACCCCTAATTTTTTAGATGGTCAGATCAGCAACAGACCCTTGCCCCTAATGTTCTATAGCAGTGATGGCTAACCTTGGCACTCCAGCTGTGGTGAAACTATGACTCCCAGCATGCTCCATTTATTTCTATAGAGTTCTGAGAGCAGCCAACAAGGGGGGCATCTTGGGAGTTGTAGTTTTACCACAGCTGGAGTGCCAAGGTTAGCCATCACTGTTCTAGTGTCACGGATCAGAGTGGGGGTAACTCTAATCCGTGTGATGTTAAACGCATGGAAGCTGCTCGGCCAGGACAACAGAATAGGGAGCAGGTCACCTCCTAACACATCCCTAAATCTGACCCTGACTCCTAGCTGAATGAGCCAACCCTGATGGTAGGAAGGCTCATCCTCAGGAACCTCGGGTCCCTACTAACCCTCAAGGGATCCCTGAACTAGGAGCTGGGTAAGACAACATGTTCCTCCTAGATGCGGACGAACAGGAGTCTCACTGGCCAAGCTGCAAGAATGGGGAAACATAAACAGCCTACGGATATGGCAGGTGAGTGAAAGCATTTCCACACCTACCTGCCACAGACACACTGACTGGATCCCGTGCTCACAAGCTGATGTCCACACCAAACATAAAAGGACACAGCACACACACACAAACACACAGGAACCCAGATCCATAGCTGCACTAAGAATAAACACCAACATAAAGCATAACCTCACCACATGTGTTTATGACCGCAAGGGTGGCCCTCACTGGAGAGATGGTATAAGGATACCAGGAGGATGACTCCAGCAACATGCCTGGAGTACCCCTCAGCTACAGGTTTCCAGCAGAGGCTAAAAAGCCCAAGTGGCCACACCCACACAGACACACACTGGAAAGGGAAATTAACCCTTCCAAGACCAGACAGGGTGGTGAAGCCACTTAAAGGGAAAATGCACACATACAGAAACCTCGTGCACAACAAACAGGGAAAGTGCACACCACTCGTACAAAAGGCACACCTATAAAGACAGGTTGCCAAGTGCAACCGCATGCACTTCACAGCAAGCTGCCTAGCAACAGATCAGGCTGCTATACTGCGAATAAAAACATGTTGCCAGCGGCAACCACACGTGAGGTAAGGAACTAGCAGCCCTCACCATGTGGTTGACAAGAAAACCAAAACCGCAGGCAACAGCCTGCGGGTCCAGTAGTCACGACCATGACCATGGTCGTGACATCTAGTGGGTCAGATCAGCAGCAGGCCCTCGCTCCTAATGTTTTTGAGGGTCACCAGTAGTGATGGACGAACATCTGCCGGGACGGTTCGCGAACACGATCAAATGTTCGCGAACCGCAAGTTCGCGGCAGATCCCATTCATTTTAATGGCAGGCGAACCTTAAAAACCTTCAGCTCATATTTGCAGCCAAGAAATAATTACTAGAAGTGCACAAATAGTCCCACAACATGGACAGTGACATACCAGATGTATTATTCGAATTCTCGATCTTTTTTTCTTTTAATGCGAAATATCGGCAATTCAATTTTCGCGTACGCGCATGCGCAAATGCACTATACAATACCGAAATGCACTATAAAGAAAGTATATTGGTATATAACACCCCGCTTCAATCTGTTTTTTTGGGGGTCGACTGGTATATCACACCAGTAGAAATTATTTGTTTCAATAACGCTGGTCCCTCTCTTTACCTGCAGTATCGCAGCAGAACCGCACACAACTGCCGCACAATACAAATGCACTATAATATACTTTCTAACATAGAAAGTATATTAGAACATTGTACAAGGAAGGCAATCCATTAGAATATACATGAAGATAAAATGTAACCTTTAATAATTTTACTATGAGGGTCCATTCACACGTCCGTAAGTGTTTTGCGGATCCGCAAAACACGGACACCGGCAATGTGCATTCTGCAATTTGTGGACCGCACAACGCCGACACTATGATGTAAAATGCTAATCTTCTAAGCACAGATTCGGAAATGCGGATCCGCAAATGCAGATGTGGATCCACAAATGCAGACATTCCCTCAAAATGAAAATATATTAAATTATTAAAGTTAACCAAAAAGCATAGATGTGGTAGGCAATAACAAGTGCTCGGCGGCACCAAATCAGAAACCATATGTCCTACCACAATCCGGGGGGTTCCAGTGCACATCCATGAATCCAGGAGGGAAAGCAAAAAAAACATCCATCCCTAGATGATGATGTGGTATTGAAGGACAGGATGGGCAAAGAACTGTCCCTAATAATGCCCTACAGGGGGGTGCTATTCTGGCCCTGATAGCCTAACCACAAACCACCCGCCCTGATAAAAGCGACCTCGTCCGGAACCTTACCCTATATAAAAATGGCCCTTGTAAGCCCCTAGCCCCTAGGCCCCTGACTTCCAGGTGATCACTATATACACTGCTCAAAAAAATAAAGGGAACACAAAAATAACACAACCTAGATCTGAATTAATTAAATATTCTTCTGAAATACTTTGTTCTTTACATAGTTGAATGTGCTGACAACAAAATCACACAAAAATAAAAAAATGGAAATCAAATTTTTCAACTCATAGAGATCTGGATTTGGAGTCACACTCAAAATTAAAGTGGAAAAACACACTACAGGCTGATCCAACTTTGATGTAATGTCCTTAAAACAAGTCAAAATGAGGCTTAGAAGTGTGTGTGGCCTCCACGTGCCTGTATGACCTACCTACAACGCCTGTGCATGCTCCTGATGAGGTGGCGGACGGTCTCCTGAGGGATCTCCTCCCAGACCTGGACTAAAGCATCTGCCAACTCCTGGACAGTCTGTGGTGCAACGTGACGTTGGTGGATAGAGCGAGACATGATGTCCCAGATGTGCTCAATTGGATTCAGGTCTGGGGAACGGGCGGGCCAGTCCATAGCATCAATGCCTTCGTCTTGCAGGAACTGCTGACACACTCCAGCCACATGAGATCTAGCATTGTCTTGCATTAGGAGGAACCCATGGCCAACCGCACCAGCATATGGTCTCACAAGGGGTCTGAGGATCTCATCTCGGTACCTAATGGCAGTCAGGCTACCTCTGGCGAGCACATGGAGGGCTGTGCGGCCCTCCAAAGAAATGCCACCCCACACCATTACTGACCCAATGCCAAACCGGTCATGCTGGAGGATGTTGCAGGCAGCAGAACATTCTCCACGGCGTCTTCAGACTCTGTTACGTCTGTCACATGTGCTCAGTGTGAACCTGCTTTCATCTGTGAAGAGCACAGGGCGCCAGTGGCGAATTTGCCAATCTTGGTGTTCTGTGGCAAATGCCATACGTCCTGCACGGTGTTGGGCTGTAAGCACAACCCCCAACTGTGGACGTCGGGCCCTCATATCACCCTCATGGAGTCTGTTTCTGACTGTTTGAGCAGACACATGCACATTTGTGGCCTGCTGGAGGACATTTTGCAGGGCTCTGTCAGTGCTCCTCCTGTTCCTCCTTGCACAAAGGCGGAGGTAGCGGTCCTGCTGCTGGGTTGTTGCCCTCCTACGGCCTCCTCCACGTCTCCTGATGTACTGGCCTGTCTCCTGGTAGCGCCTCCATGCTCTGGACACTACGCTGAGAGACACAGCAAACCTTCTTGCCACAGCTCGCATTGATGTGCCATCCTGGATAAGCTGCACTACCTGAGCCACTTGTGTGGGTTGTAGACTCCATCTCAAGCTACCACTAGAGTGAAAGCACCGCCAGCATTCAAAAGTGACCATAACATCAGCCAGGAAGCATAGGAACTGAGAAGTGGTCTGTGGTTACCACCTGGAGAACCACTCCTTTATTGGGGGTGTCTTGCTATCTGCCTATAATTTCCACCTGTTGTCTATCCCATTTGCACAACAGCATGTGAAATTGATTGTCACTCAGTGTTGCTTCCTAAGTGGACAGTTTGATTTCACAGAAGTGTGATTGACTTGGAGTTACATTGTGTTGTTTAAGTGTTCCCTTTATTTTTTTGAGCAGTGTAGATCTATGTGTTTTTGACTCATTATAAAAGTATATTATAAGTATATTGCACCCCTCTGTGTATCACACCTATCGATAACACACTATACTAGTGCTTAAAATGACTTTTGTGGCCCTATTAGCGAGCGTTTGGTGTCCCTAACAGTCTGTCCCTGCTCCACACAGCAACCTCTCCCTACACTGGCAAAACACTGAATGTAAAATGGCGGCCAGATCAGGTTTATTTATAAGGTAGGGGGTACGTCCATGTGCTGAAATGTCTCAATTGGCTGTCCTGTACCACCTGATGGATGTGTCATGGGTCAAAGTTCTTCACAATGTAAAAGAATATGGCGGGCGCGAATTTCTCCATATGTTCGCATGTTCGGCGAATTGTGAACACGCAAAGTTCGCCGCGAACCGCAAGGCCATCTCTAGTCACCAGCAGGCCATAAATCATAATTTTTCAAGGGTGTGTTTGATGCCCTCCTTTATGTGTAATAAAGGGTGTATTGGAGTCAGGGTGGATTTGATTTAAATCATAGTTTTCTACATAAAGACTAATTCTTGCTGGTATAACTTATAATATGCAAGTAGATGAAGATTTTTAGAATAACAACTTTTAGGTTGATTCTGAATTCATAGGTTTGTTGAAGTTAGGATTAAGGTATTTTGTTCATGTTCTAACATTTTTGCTGTGAAGAAGAGGCATGTGATCTCTGCTGAGTCCAATTCAGTTTTGAGAACTGCAAAAGTAATCCAAGCATCTGTGATATTATCTTGTAGGCAGAGAAACTGCCCAATAATCTTACAAAAACCTCTGGAAGAGCATGACATTGTGAATGGATTAATGGAATTTATTTACCCAAAAAATTACACATATAGAAACATAGAAACATAGAAACATAGAATGTGTCGGCAGATGAGACCCATTTGGCCCATCTAGTCTGCCCAATATACTGAATACTATGAATAGCCCCTGGCCCTATCTTATATGAAAGATGGCCTTATGCCTATCCCATGCATGCTTAAACTCCTTCACTGTATTTGCAGCTACCACTTCTGCAGGAAGGCTATTCCATGCATCCACTACTCTCTCAGTAAAGTAATACTTCCTGATATTACTTTTAAACCTTTTCCCCTTTAATTTAAAACTATGTCCTCTTGTAGCAGTTTTTCTTCTTTGAAATATTCTCTCCTCTTTTACCTTGTTGATTCCCTTTATGTATTTAAAAGTTTCTATCATATCCCCTCTGTCTCGTCTTTCTTGCAAGCTATACATGTTAAGGTCCTTTAATCTTTCCTGGTAAGTTTTATCCTGTAATCCATGTACCAGTTTAGTAGCTCTTCTCTGAACTCTCTCCAAAGTATCAATATCCTTCTGGAGATATGGTCTCCAGTACTGAGCACAATACTCCAAATGAGGTCTCACTAGTGCTCTGTAGAGCGGCATGAGCACCTCCCTCTTTCTACTGGTAATGCCTCTCCCTATACACCCAAGCATTCCGCCAGCATTTCCTGCTGCTCTATGACATTGTCTGCCTACCTTTTAAGTCTTCTGAAATAATGACCCCTAAATCCCTTTCCTCAGATACTGAGGTTAGGACTGTATCACTGATTTTATATTCTGCTCTAGGGTTTTTACGCCCCAGGTCCACTATCTTACACTTATCAACATTACATTTTAGTTGCCAGATTTTTGACCATTCCTCTAGTTTTCCTAAATCCTTTTCCATTTGGTGTATCCCTCCAGGAACATCAACCCTGTTACAAATCTTTGTGTCATCAGCAAAAAGACACACCTTACCATCGAGGCCTTCTGCAATTTCGCTGATAAAGATATTAAACAATATGGGTCACAGAACAGATCCCTGAGGTACCCCACTGGTAACAAGACCTTGGTCTGAATATACTCCATTGACTACAACCCTCTGTTGTCTGCCTAATCCATTCAACAATATGGGAGGGCCTTATTCTACATAATTAAAAAACGAATCTTTATTTCATGATGGAATAACCTTTGGATGGTAGTATATTTTCCTCCAAAAAGCATTTTATATAAAAAAAAACTTTTTTTTTTTTTTTTAACCACCTCAGCCCCCATAGCTTAAACACCCTTAAAGACCTTCTGACCTACACTACTTTCACCGTTTATTGCTCGGTCATGCAACTTACCACCCAAATGAATTTTACCTCCTTTTCTTCTCACTAATAGAGCTTTCATTTGGTGGTATTTTATTGCTGCTGACATTTTTACTTTTTTGTTATTAATCGAAATTTAACGATTTTTTTGCAAGAAAATGACATTTTTCACTTTCAGTTGTAAAATTTTGCAAAAAAAAACGACATCCATATATAAATTTTTCTCTAAATTTATTGTTCTACATGTCTTTGATAAAAAAAAATGTTTGGGTGAAAAAAAAATGGTTTGGGTAAAAGTTATAGCGTTTACAAACTATGGTACAAAAATGTGAATTTCCGCTTTTTGAAGCAGCTCTGACTTTCTGAGCACCTGTCATGTTTCCTGAGGTTCTACAATGCCCAGACAGTACAAACACCCCACAAATGACCCCATTTAGGAAAGTAGACACCCCAAGGTATTCGCTGATGGGCATAGTGAGTTCATAGAACTTTTTATTTTTTGTCACAAGTTAGTGGAAAATGATGATTTTTTTTTATTTTTATTTTTTCTTACAAAGTCTCATATTCCACTAACTTGTGACAAAAAATAAAAACTTCTATGAGCTCACTATGCCCATCAGCGAATACCTTGGGGTGTCTTCTTTCCAAAATGGGGTCACTTGTGGGGTAGTTATACTGCCCTGGCATTTTCCAGGGGCCCTAATGTGTGGTAAGTAGGTAAATGACCTGTGAAATCCGAAAGGTGCTCTTTGGAATGTGGGCCCCTTTGCCCACCTAGGCTGCAAAAAAGTGTCACACATGTGGTATCTCCGTACTCAGGAGAAGTTGGGCAATGTGTTTTGGGGTGTCATTTTACATATACCCATGCTGGGTGAGATAAATATCTTGGTCAAATGCCAACTTTGTATAAAAAAATGGGAAAAGTTGTCTTTTGCCAAGATATTTCTCTCACCCAGCATGGGTCTATGTAAAATGACACCGCAAAACACATTGCCCAACTTCTCCTGAGTACAGCGATACCACATACGTGACACTTTTTTGCAGCCTAGGTGGGCAAAGGGGCCCACATTCCAAAGAGCACCTTTCGGATTTCACCGGCCGTTTTTTACAGATTTTGATTTCAAACCACTTCTCACGCATTCGGCCCCTAAAATGCCAGGGCGGTATAACTACCCCACAAGTGACCCCATTTTGGAAAGAAGACACCCCAAGGTATTTCGTGATGGGCATAGTGAGTTCATGGAAGTTTTTATTTTTTGTCACAAGTTAGTGGAATATGAGACTTTGTAAGGAAAAAAAAAAAAAAAAATCATCATTTTCCGCTAACTTGTGACAAAAAATATAAAATTCTAGGAACTCGCCATGCCCCTCACGGAATACCTTGGGGTGTATTCTTTCCAAAATGGGGTCACTTGTGGGGTAGTTATACTGCCCTGGCATTTTCCAAGGGCCCTAATGTGTGGTAAGTAGGTAAATGACCTGTGAAATCCGAAAGGTG
This sequence comes from Bufo bufo, assembly GCF_905171765.1. Taxonomy (NCBI): domain Eukaryota; kingdom Metazoa; phylum Chordata; class Amphibia; order Anura; family Bufonidae; genus Bufo; species Bufo bufo. The sequence goes on from NC_053393.1 coordinate 136,777,108, forward strand.
CTCTTTGGAATGTGGGCCCCTTTGCCCACCTAGGCTGCAAAAAAGTGTCACACATGTGGTATCGCCGTATTCAGGAGAAGTTGGGCAATGTGTTTTGGGGTGTCTTTTTACATATACTCATGCTGGGTGAGAGAAATATCTCGGCAAAAAACAACTTTTCCCATTTTTTTATACAAAGTTGGCATTTGACCAAGATATTTATCTCACCCAGCATGGGTATATGTAAAATGACACCCCAAAACACATTTCCCAACTTCTCCTGAGTACGGCGATACCACATGTGTGGCACTTTTTTGCAGCCTAGATGCGCAAAGGGGCCCACATACATTTTATGAGGGCATTTTTAGACATTTGGATCCCAGACTTCTTCTCACGCTTTAGGGCCCCTAGAATGCCAGGGCAGTATAAATACCCCACATGTGACCCCATTTTGGAAAGAAGACACCCCAAGGTATTCAATGAGGGGCATGGCGAGTTCATAGAATTTTTTTTTTTTTTGGCACAAGTTAGCGGAAATTGATATTTATTTTTTTTTCTCACAAAGTCTGCCTTTCCGCTAAATTGGGACAAAAATTTCAATCTTTCATGGACTCAATATGCCCCTCACGGAATACCTTGGGGTGTCTTCTTTCCGAAATGGGGTCACATGTGGGGTATTTATACTGCCCTGGCATTCTAGGGGCTCTAAAGCGTGAGAAGAAGTCTGGAATATAAATGTCTAATAAATTTTACGCATTTGGATTCCGTGAGGGGTATGGTGAGTTCATGTGAGATTTTATTTTTTGACACAAGTTAGTGGAATATGAGACTTTGTAAGAAAAAAAAAAATAATTTCCGCTAACTTGGGCCAAAAAAATGTCTGAATGGAGCCTTACAGGGGGGTGATCAATGACAGGGGGGTGATCAATGACAGGGGGATGATCAGAGAGTCTATATGGGGTGATCACCCCCCTGTCATTGATCACCCCCCTATAAGGCTCCATTCAGATGTCCGTATGTGTTTTGCGGATCCGATCCATGTATCCGTAAAAATCATACGGACATCTGAATGCAGCCTGACAGGGGGGTGATCAATGACAGGGGGGGTGATCAATGACAGGGGGGTGATCAGGGAGTCTATTTGGGGTGATCACCCCCCCTGGAAGGCTCCAGGGAGACGCCTGTATGTGTTTTGCGGATCCGATCCATCTATCAGTGGATCCGTAAAAATCATGCGGACATCTGAATGGAGCTTTACAGGGGGGTGATCAATGACAGGGGGGTGATCAGGGAGTCTATATGGGGTGATCACCACAGTCATTCATCACGCCCCTGTAAGGCTCCATTCAGATGTCCGTATGCGTTTTGCGGATCCGATCCATCTATCAGTGGATCTGTAAAAATCATGCGGACGTCTGAATGGAGCTTTACAGGGGGGTGATCAATGACAGGGGGGTGATCAGGGAGTCTATATGGGGTGATCACCACAGTCATTGATCACGCCCCTGTAAGGCTCCATTCAGACGTCCGTATGCGTTTTGCGGATCCGATCCATCTATCAGTGAATCCGTAAAAATCATGCGGACGTCTGAATGGAGCTTCACAGGGGGGTGATCAATGACAGGGGGGTAATCAATAACAGGGGGGTGATCAGGGAGTCTATATGGGGTGATCACCACAGTCATTGATCACGCCCCTGTAAGGCTCCATTCAGACGTCCGTATGCGTTTTGCGGATCCGATCCATCTATCAGTGGATCCGTAAAAATCATGCAGACGTCTGAATGGAGCTTTACAGGGGGGTGATCAATGACAGGGGGGTAATCAATGACAGGGGGTGATCAGGGAGTCTATATGGGGTGATCAGGTGCTAATAATGGGTTAATAAGTGACGGGGGGGTGTAGTGTAGTGGTGTTTGGTGCTACTTTACTGAGCTACCTGTGTCCTCTGGTGGTCGATCCAAACAAAAGGGACCACCAGAGGACCAGGTAGCAGGTATATTAGACGCTGTTATCAAAACAGCGTCTAATATACCTGTTAGGAGTTAAAAAAAATCACATCTCCAGCCTGCCAGCGAACGATCGCCGCTGGCAGGCTGGAGATCCACTCGCTTACCTTCCGATCCTGTGAACGCGCGCGCCTGTGTGTGCGCGTTCACAGGAAATCTCGCGTCTCGCGAGATGACGCATATATGCGTGACTCTCCGCAGGGCTGCCGCCTCCGGAACGTGATCCTGCGTTAGGCGGTCCGGAGGCGGTTAAATCATAGATTTTTTTTATCCACCCTGATTGGAGTGCCAGTTCTTTGTAATTTTTGGCAGCACTTGCACTTTATATACAAGTAAATACACAGTTTTACTCCAGGTTTCCTTAACAACCCAGCCATTTATCTTCACTGCTGTAGGAGAGCTTTAAAGAAAATCTGTCACCAGAAAAATTGCTATTGAAGTAAAGCCATGGCCTAATAGCACTTAGTACCTTATTTCAAGATGTGCCTTTGTTCCAGCAATAGATGTTTTCTATCTTCTGAAAATCCAGTTTATTTGGTATGCAAATAAACCAGTAAGGTGCCCAGAGGGGCGTCACTCTTGCAGGAAGGAGCCCAGACACGCCCCCTGCCACAGTGTGTCCACCCTAAAAAGACTTAAAGCCCCGCCCCCAACTCCCGCTAAGCCATGGCCCTGATCCAGTTAGGTCATGCCCCCTCCCACTCCTGAGCCGAATGAGATTGAAAAAATTAAGTTAAAAATCAACTTCTAGGTCCCACTAAGCCATGCCCAGATCTGTTTAGGCCACACCTCCTCCAACTCCTGAGCCGACGGGGATTGAAAAAATGAAGGTAAAAATCAACTTTTGTCAGCTGCAGGGGTGGGAGGGAGGGTGACTTTCTCCCTGTTGCTCACACTCAGATAGCACAGTGCTGCTGTCTTAGAGTGAGCTGTTCAAAATAACATGCCCCCGAACCGGTTAGGCCACGCCCCCTCCCACTCCTCAGCCGACTGAGATTTAAAAAATGAAGGTAAAAATCAACTTCTGTCAGCTGCAGGGGTGGGAGGGAGGGTGACTTTCTCCATGAAGCTCACACTCAGACAATACAGTGATGCTGTCTTAGAGTGAGCTGCTCAAAAGGACACACCCCCGATCCAGTAAAGGCCACTGTCAAGGGGGCGGGCCCCTGTGGAGGTCACTGTCAAGGGAGTGGTATGCTGTGAAAGTCACTGTTAAAGGGGAAGGCTGCTGTAAAGGTCAAAGTTAAGGGGGTGGGCTGCTGTGGAGGTCCAATTTTAATGGCCTCGGGATTGTGGGCGGGGTCACTGTTTTGGGAGTGGGGTGCTGTAGATGTCACTGTTATAGTGGATAGTGTTGATATCTTTTAACGACACATACAATCATTAAATGAAATAGATTAAATATACCCGAGCGAAGCCGGGTCCTTCAGCTAGTTAATAACTAAAGCTCGGTGAAGAGTTGAGTTGAATCCCTAAGATATGGGGGAAGAATTTTGCACTACAAAATCTTGCAGAAAAAATCTGTATAGTGAGACAGGGATGAAGTCAATGAATTCATGTCTAAAATAATGGGGCAACCTGGTGAGTCACTTTAGGAGAAAAAAAATTGCACATTGTGGGTTTTGTCCATTTAGAAAATCTTTCTCACTTTTTTATTCAAAGTGCCCGAGTAAAGAGCACCACTCATGCTTGGATTATACTCCTTTTTAATTCTACAGAGGGATAAGAGGATAGAGGTAAGTTATAATCTGTCAGATAAAATATTTAGGGCCTCGTTCACATAGGCTATCCTGTCTACAATCACATTTCCGCCTCCCTTGTCAGCCGGACATATTACAATCTGAGGGTTATTTCTCAGTGATGCAAGAGCTCTTTTCTCAGTGGAACTCAGATTCTCCATCTTTCTGATTTATAAAAAAAAAATATTTCCAGGTGCCTTAAATCATCAAGCACTATGGGGTCAATTACTAACAGAAATTTGCCAATTTTTGACGTATTTCTGCTCTGCAATCTGTAACTTTTCCCTGCTCATGCCAGGTCTAAAAAAGGGGGCGTGGCGTGAGCAGGGAAGGGGACGTGTCGGCAGGCCTGTCTCATTTATCATTTTCTACACCTGTTTTAGGCCTCTTGCAGACTAATGTTTATTTATTTTTTTCGTTTACGTTCTGTTTTTTTACGTTCCGTATACATATATATATAAAAAAAACGGAAGGTATTCCGCATGCCTTCCATTTCCGCATTTCTGTTCAAAGATAGAACATGTCCTATTATTGTCCGCATAACGGACAAGGATAGTACTGTTCTATTAGGGGCCAGATGTTCCGTTCCGCAAAAAACTGAATGCACACGGATGTCGCCAGTATTTTTTGCGGATTCGTTTTTTGTGGACCGCAAAATACTGAAAAAGACATACGGTCGTGTGCAAGAGGCCTTATTCGTAGAAAATGTTCTAGATTTAAGCCAGAAGGAAGCTGGCATAAATATAAACTGGTGGTGCCCCAAAGTTATGTAGAGGTTTGTGCCTAATCCACCACCAGTGGATAGGATTATTAAGACCAGTATTTAAATGACCCCCAAGTGTTGAAAAGTTTCAAGGTAGTGTCTCATGTGTTGCAAGGGATAGATGTTAGATATGCACTTTAGTGGGGTGTTTCAAAGTGAAGGACAAAAAGGGGAAGAACTATTGGGATCATTCTTAACCAGCCTCTTATCTAAGGATTTTTGTACTAAAGTGATGTGTTTAGGGAAAGTAAATTTTCATATGCAGTCATCTAAGTCGAGATAAATTGAAAAGTGTCAGGGAGGGAACATATGTTCGCTTGAAGAGACATTGAACAATTTTATCCCAACATTTTTTATTTATTTTTTGCTGGGATTGTTTGTCCACATGTGGAGAATTCTTTTTCTAATCTGTCTCGTTTTGGGTCCACCTAGTTTACCTCGGTACTTACTTTTCTTTTTAATTGCCTCTTCACTCTCTGCTGTGGGAAAGGAGTTGACTGGTCTTTTGCGGCTCAGGAAAGAGAGGGAGAGTGGGAGCTAATGTGGCTAAAGAAAAAGAGGATAGTGTATGAGAAATCAGTGGCGTTGGTGGCTATGTTGTGAGAGGTCAATCAAAGTGTTATCTGTACTACATGTATCATTGCTCCTAGTGGCTGATGGAGTGCTGGTGTACACGGAAAATTTTGTAATACAATCACAACCAGACATTGAAGGGGAGGTTAAATGACGATGGTCAGTTAATCGAACAGGAAGCAACGCTCGCATGGAGTGCCGCCTCCTCTTCAAACAGGTGATTGGCGGGGATGACAGATTTCAGACCCCCGCAATTAGATATTGAAGACTTTTCCTGAAGATAGGTGATCAATATAAAACCTCTGCTCTACCCCTTTAAAAGATTAAATCGTTTTGCGGCGTACTTTGCGCGTTTGCGATTCACCGCACATGCCAACATATGGCGATGTTCGCATGCGCCATATTCTTTTGACCCATGACACATCCATCAGGTGGGACAGGAAGGCCAATTGAGACGTTTCAGCACATGGACACACCCCTACCCTATACAGAAACCGATCTGGCAGCCATTTTACATTCAGTGTTTTGCCAGTGTAGGGAGAGGTTGCTTTGTGGAGCAGGGACAGACTTTTAGGGACGCTAACTAATAGGGCCACTAAAGTCCTTTTAAGGACTGGTATAGGTGTGCTATCGATAGGTGTGATATACTGAGGGGTGTGATATACTTATAATATACTTTATAACATAGAAGGCACGCCGAAACACCACTCTGCTTCTCAGGTGAGTCGGATTTAGTTTTTTGTTTTTTTGGAGATTTGGTTTAGATCTTTAGCAGGACTGGTCAGCATATAACATGTTTAGTCTGCCAATATTCCCATATTATGTATTTGTTTATGTCTTTTTTCACTATTGACTCACCCCGGTATTAATTTTTTATCATATGTATTTATTCACATGGAATATTGATGTTTCATGACACAATTCTGTAGTGTGTTCTGTCACTTCTCCATTTTTAACGGTATATTTTGTTATACATTGTAACTTAATAAAATAAAAAATGTATGGGTACTTTGCGAGCTCTATTTTGTTTTGGTTGTTTGGTATACTTGGGAGTTTGTACCGGGTTATTTGAATTGGTTGATCCCTTTACCAGCCACAATTCGTTGATACACTAGGTTTTGGCAATAGGGACATCTATGATCGTTTTATGCTATTGATTTATTTGTGGAGCAGGGACAGACTGTTAGGGACAAGAAACACTAGCTAATAGGGCCACAAAAGTCCTTTTAAGGACTGGTATAGGTGGGCTATCGATAGGTGTGATATACTTATAATATACTTTCTAACATAGAAAGTATATTCTAGTGCATTTGTCATGTGCAGCAGTTGTGTGTGGTTCTGCTGCGATACCGCAGCTATATAGAGGGACAAACGATCTTGGAATAACTAATTGCAACTGGTGTGATATACCTGTTTCCCCCAAAAAAAACTGATTGAGGGGTGTGATATACCTATAATATACTTTCTAACATAGAAAGTACATTATAGTGCATTTGTATTGTGCAGCAGTTGTGTGCAGTTCTGCTGTGATACCGCAGGTATATAGAGGGACAAGCGTTATTGGAATAACTATTTGCAACTGGTGTGATATACCTGTTGCCCCCAAAAAAACTGATTGAGGGGTGCGATATACCTGCTGCCACAAAATACTGATTAAGGGGTTTGATATACCTGTTTCCACAAAATACTGATTGAGGGGTGCGATATACCTGCTTCTACAAAAGACTGAATAAGGGGTTCTATATATCTGCTTCCACAAAATACTGATTGAGGTGTGCGATATACCTGCTTCAACCAAATATTGATTGAGGCCTGCGATACACCATCTTCCACAAAATACTGATTGAGGGGTGCGATAACTAGATTTTTGTACTTACCGTAAAATCTGTTTCTCTTCAGTTCATTGTGGGACACAGGCATTGACCATGGAATAGCTGTTGCCGCTAGGAGGTGGACACTAAGCACACAAAGTGTAAGCTCCTCCCTCTTCAGCTATATCCCATCCTGCAGATACCAACCTAATCAGTTTAGTGCAAAAGCAGTAGGAGAAGCCAGACATAAGAAAATCACATTATGTGCAAACCCAGAAACACACAGGCCTGAAAAGGCCCATAAACAAAAAACTGGGTGGGAGCTGTATCCCCCAATGAACGTTAAGTACAAAAATCTAGTTTTCTCATCCGTCTCATTGGGGGACACAGGCTTTGACCATGTGATGTTCCAGAGCAGTCTCTGGGGGTGGGCTTAACTACAACCCCCCCCCCCCTGCCAAACAGAACCGCTGCTTGCAAAACTCTATGCCCCAAAGAAGCATCAGAAGATGCAAATGTGTGCACCCTGTAAAACTTGCACACCTGAAGGGCCAAAGCCCCGTGATGCATCTCCCAAGAGGCTCCCACTGCCCGAGCCAAATGAGCAAATGAGGGGAAGACCGCATGGCTTTCGGGGACAGCTTGGCCGGGCTAGTGGCAGTACGCTGTGGCCGAGCTTGTCTCCGGTGCCTGTTGCGGATTCCATTCCGTTGTCCATGTTGACGCGCTCGTGCACTCTCGCAGAGCCTGTCGGGCATCCGCATTTACATTCGAAAACGGGTTCGCAAGGGGATACGCGGTCGCCTGTACGCGCTTCTTATGCGCTTCGCCGACCAGTGAAGGGAATAGCACCTGGCTGCAAGTTCAAAGCAGATTAGGGGGCCGGCATTGGTCTAATTGACTAATGACTGACCAAAGCCTTGTACACAGGTGTAGGGCAGGATCATGACCTATGGGGAGTGGACACTTGGCGCCCTGGGATTTGTTAGCAGGCACATAAAAGGTGGCCTCCCAGGTCGGTCAGTGCCCACTGTTATCTTCCCTCATCCAGGTGCAGGTCAGTACTGCTTGCTGCTGACTGAAGTCTGCTTGGACTTCATCCGTTCCAGTGGGACCCAGGACCCGGGATTTTCCGTGTTGCATCCGTTCACTTGGCAAGTTACACAAGGACTTATGCATGGATCGGATTCGGGACTACTCCCGGCTTCCCTTTGTTTTGTTGCCTGATATTAGCTCCAGTAAAGTTTTGCCTGGACTTTGTTTATTTTGTTAATAAACCCCTTGACTTCATCTTCACTGGTCTGTTTTGTTGGTGCCTTGCATTACAGTACGCCTCCACAATAGCCAAACGAATCCATCTGGAAATGGAAGTCTTTGACGCTGCCAGCCCTCGTCTCAGCCCCTCTGGAATCACAAACAGGGAATCCGTCCACCTGAAAGATGCCGTCTGGGACAGATAGATATGCACTGCACGCACCAGATCCAGAGTATAGAGCGACTGTTCTCGAGGATGAGACGGGTCCGGACAAAATGAAGGAAGAATAATTAAGATGGAATGTCGACACCACCTTCGGCAAGAAGGACTGCACAGGCCAAAGGACCACCTTATCCTGATGGAGGATCAGGAAGGGCGACCGACATGACAGAGCCGTGAGTTCCGACACTCTACGGATATAAGTAATTGCAACCAAAAAAGCCACCTTATAACACAGGAAGCGCAGCGACACCTGCTGCGAAGACTCAAACGGAAAAGATTGGAGAGCGTTGAGCACTAGATTAAGATCCCAATGATCCAATGGAGGATGGAAGGGGGGCGCAGCATGCGCTATCCCCTGCAGAAAAGTCCGAACCCCCAAAAGCAAAGCTAAATTTTGCTGAAAAAGAATGGAGAGAACAGACACTTGCCCTTTGAGAGAGCCGAGAGCCAGCCCCAAGTCCATGCCCGACTGGAGGACAGCCAAAAGTCGCGGCAAAGAAAAACGAACGGGAGACAGCTGTTTCCGCTCGCACCAACTAAAGTAGGACTTCCAAGTCCAGTGGTAGATTCAGGAAGACGACGGCTTCCTTGCTCAAATCATAGTCTGGACCCCTGCATCTGAAAAAAAACCAAGCCTTTAGAACAGTGGCTTCAATAGCCATGCTGTTTAATGTAGTGACCCTAAATTTGAGTGGAAGATCGGCCCCTGCGACAAAAAATCCTCCCAAAGAGCAAGACACGAAGGTTCGTCTGCAAGAAGTGCGACTAGGGATGATTGCCACACCCTGCGCAGCCAATATGGGGCCACAAGAATGACGGGCAGTCCCTCGGACCTGATCTTCCTGAGAAGCTTCGGAATGAGCAGAAGAGGCGGGAACACGTAAGGAAACGTGAACTGACTCCACGGGATCACCAGTGCATCGCATGCCAGGGCCCTGGGGTCCATAGACTGTGCAATGAAGTCCTCGACCTTGTTGTTGAACCGTGAGGCCATATGATCCACATCCGGCTGACCCCACCTCTCGCAGATGTCCCGAAAGACCTGCGGGTTAAGAGCCCAGTCACTGGACAGAATGGCTCGCTGAAGCGCTCTGGTATGTAACTGAGCATAGGGAACTGCTTTGAAGGCAGAAACCATGTATCCCAGAGCCCGCATGCAGCGACGAATGGGAACCGGAGCTGGCCGCAACAATGAGCGAATCTGAAGATGGAGAGTGGATAGTTTTTCCGGAGGCAAGAACACCTTGGCCTGACAAGTGTCCAGTACCATGCCCAGATAAGTCAATCACTACGATGGATAAAGACAAGACTTCTGTCTGTTCACAATCCATGCAAAGCGCTCCAGGGTGTCCAGGAGTATACACAGGCTGTCTGCAGTCCCTTGGAACAACGGACCCTTCACCAGGATGTCGTCTAAGAAAGGGATCACCACGATCCCCCTGGCATGGATCAGGGCCATGACTGCAGCCAGAACCTTCGTAAAGACCCTGAGAGCCGTTGCCAGGCTGAATGGTAGGGCTACAAATTGGTAGTGAAATGGACCCACTGCGAACCGGAGAAACCTCTGATGACTGACACATATGGGCAAGTGAAGATAAGCGTCCTTGATGTTTATCGAGGACAGACACTCCTCCTGTTCCATGGACGCAATGACCAACCTCAGTGACTCCATCTGGAATCTGCGGACGCGAAGGAAATGGTTGTGCGCCTTGAGGTCTAGAATGAGATGGACCGTCCCCTCTTTTTTGGGAACCACAAAGAGATTGGAGTAAAATCCCTGAAAACGGTCTTGCGCAGGAACCAGAACAATCACACCTTGCTGTAGCAGCATGTGAATTGCCAGAAAAAAAAAAATCTGCGGCTGCGGAAGAGGCTGAAGGAGACTACCAAAAAAAACGAGATGGAGGGGAGGACTTAAAGTCCAGCTTGTAGCCCTCTGCAATGACCTCCCTCACCCACGCATCTGAGACGTGAGCCAGCCAAACTTTCTGAAACACATGAAGCCGGCCGCCCACCCGAACGGAGGGCGTTGGGATCCGCTTGTCATGCAGTGGAGCTCTTAGGGTTAAGGGACTTGGGGCCCTGTTGATGGTAATTCCAGCAAGGCCGCGGCTTAAAGGGAGGCTCGCGCTTCTGGCCTGCGGCCGACTTATCGGACGCTCCTTTGGGCCCGGAAAAACTCCGAAAAGGGACGAAAAAAAGGCTTCCGCTTTTTTGCCTTATTAGACCGCCCCCTGTTCTGTGGTAAATGGGTGCTATTACCACCTGTAGCGTCCAAAATTATCTCATCCAGGTGCTTACCAAAAAGTCTACTGCCGGTAAAGGGGAGGGCCGTCAGGGTCCGCTTTGAAGCATTATCTGCCGCCCAGCAGGAGAGCCATAGGGTACGGTGAATAGCCACCAACAGGGCTGACGAGCAAGCCATAAACCGTCCAAAGATGCTTCACAAATATATGCACTGGCATGTGAGAGCTGCAGGGCCACATATGCAAGTTCCCCAGAGGGGACTCCCGAGTCGAGACTCTGAAGTAAATTACTCACCCACTCTCCCATAGCCTTGCTCACCCATGTAGAGGCAAACACCGGCTGCAGCGCTGTGCCCACTTCACTTGTGCGAATGACGGGACTTCCTAAAGGAAACGCATGCACTGGCAGATGACTGAGCTGGATCCCCAACCTGCAATGTCTCAATAACTTCCATAAATAAATTGTCCACCATGAAGGATAGTTTGGGCGACTTACCCTCCGGTGAGACAATGTCCCTTCTCTCCTGAGAACATGCCTCTTACGCTGGGGACACGACGGAGTGAGACTCTAATAGGAAGAGGAGAGTCCGAGGAAACGGCAGACACAGACACCCTTTGGGGGGGATGTTCTGACCCGTTTTGTGGGACGGCTGCGATGGGCACGTGCCCCATGATCCCCAGAGTCGGACCGGTCAGAGGACTGCCTCAAAGTCCTCTGCCCCCCTAGCTCCAGCCGGATCACCACCTTCGTTGTGCGGCCCCTTGGTGAGGGACGCTACACCGGAACAGAGGGGAGTTTCTCTGAGGCGGCCGTGGTGATTCGATTGCTGGCAGGAGACAGAGGTTTTTACGGGAACCTCTGGTCCTCCTTTTCTTCTAGACAGAGCGGGAAAGAGCAGGGGGTTTGGATGACTCCCTGGTCTCCTGTCTCCTGGGTGGGAGTGCAGGCTGTTTTTTACCCGGACTGCCTGAAGCTTCCCGCTGGAAAAAAAGAGACTAATTTAGTAAATCAGCAAACCTGCACGCAGGAAGGTCTGCCTCCTGCAGCCATTAAGCTAAAACTGATTAGCTTGGTCCCTGCAGGAAGGGATATAGCTAAAGAGGGAGGAGCTTACTCTTTGTGTGCTTAGTGTCTGCCTCCTAGCAGCAACAGCTATACCATGGTAAATGCATGTGTCCCCCAATGAGACGGATGAGAAATACCCGCTTCCACCAAATATTGATTCAGGAGTTCTACACTGAACAAAAATATAAACGCAACACTTTTGGTTTTGCTCCCATTTTGCATGAGCTGAACTCAAAGATCTGAAACATTTTCTACATACACAAAAGACCCATTACTCTCAAATATTGTTCACAAATCTGTCTAAATCTGTGTTAGTGAGCACTTCTCCTTTGCCGAGATAATCCATCCCACCTTATAGGTGTGGCATATCAAGGTGCTGATTAGACAGCATGAATATTGCACAGGTGTGCCTTAGACTGCCCACAATAAAAGACCACTCTAAAATGTGCACAGTTTTGCCTTACTAGGGGAGGGGGGGGGGTAGAAAACCAGTCAGTATCTGGTGTGGCCACCATTTGCCTCACGCAGTGCAACACATCTCTGTCGCATAGAGATGATTGGGTTGCTGATTGTGGCCTGTGGAATGTTGGTCCACTCCTCTTCAATAGTTGTGCAAAGTTGAAGAATATTGGCAAGAACTGGAACACGCTGTCATATACGCTGATCCAGAGCATCCCAAACATGCTCAATGGGTGACATGTCTGGTGAGTATGCTGACCATGCAAAAACTGGGATGTTTTCAGCTTCCAGGAATTGTTTACAGATCTTTGCAATATGAGGTGATGGTCGTGGATGAATGGCACAACAATGGGCCTCAGGATCTTGTCACGGTATCAATGTGCTTTCAAAATGCCATCAATAAAATGCACCTGTGTTTGTTGTCCATAACATGTGCCTGCCCATACCATAACCCTACTGCCACCATGGGCCACTCGATCCACAACTTGACGTCCGCAAACCGCTCACCCACACAACGTGACACACGCTGTCTGCCATCTGCCCTGAACAGTGAAAACCGGGACTCATCCGTGAACAGAACGCCTCTTCAACATGCCAGACACCATCGAATGTGAGCATTTGCCCACTCAAGTTGGTTACGACGACGAACTGCAGTCAGGTCCAGACCCCGAAAAGGACGACGAGCATGCAGATGAGCTTCCCTGAGACGGTTTCTGACAGTTTGGGCAGGAATTCTTTGGTTATGCAAACCGATTGTTGCTGCAGCTGTCCAGGTAACTGGTCTCAGATGATCATGGAGATGAACATGCTGGATGTGGAGGTCCTGGACTAGTGTGGTTACACGTGGTCTGTGGTTGTGAGGCCGGTTGGATGTACTGCCAAATTCTCTAAAACGCCTTTGGAGATGGCTTATGGTAGAGAAACATTAATTGCACGGGCAACAGCTCTGGTAGACATTACTGCAGTCAGCATGCCAATTGCCCGCTCTCTCAAATGTTGCTACATCTGTGGCATTGTGCTGTGTGATCAAACTGCACATTTCAGAGTGGCATTTTATTGTGGGAAGTCTAAGGCACACCTGTGCAATATTCATGCTGTCTAATCAGCACCTTGATATGCCACACCTGTGAGGTGGGATGGATTATCTCGGCAAAAAAGAAGTGCTCACTAACAGATTTAGACAGATTTGTGAACAATATTTGAGAGTATTGAGTCTTTTGTGTATGTAGAAAATGTTTCAGATCTTTGAGTTCAGCTCATGCAAAATGGGAGCAAAAGCAAGAGTGTTGCGTTTATATTTTTGTTCAGTGTATATACCTGTCTCCACAAAATACTGATTCAGGGGTGCAATATACCTGCTTCTATACAATACTGATTAAGGGGTTCTATATACCTGCTTCCACAAAATAATGATTGAGGGGTGCGATATACCTGCTTCCACAAAATACAGATTGAGGGGTGCGATATACCTGCATCCACAAAATACTGATTGAGGGGTGTGATATACCTGCTTCCACCAAATATTGATTCAGGTGTTCTATATACCTGTCTCCACAAAATACTGATTGAGGGGTGCGATATACCTGCTTCTAAAAAATACTGATTAAGGGGTTCTATATAACAGGCTTCCACAAACTTGGGTGGTCTCGCTGTTGCTGCCTACTCCGAGATCTCTAATGTCAGTTTAACACATTAGCTTTTCTCCTGATGAAGGAGATTTTTTGATCTCCCCGAAACGCGTTGAGCCATTTTATATTTGAATAAAAAAGATTGAAAAGTCGCTGTCCCACGTGCCGTATCTCTCCATCCCGGTACGACCGGAGCGCTGACGTCTAATCTTCTACATACTACAGGCGATCCTGGCTGGGGGGTTGTGCTCCAGGTGTCTTGAGCTTTATCCTAGTGGCATACCCCCTGTGAAGTGAGTGCATCAGGGTGTCTCCCTGGTTTGATTTTAATTTAACTGGTATTCAGTGTATAATTGATCATGTTATGCTTATTTCCTCTCTTAAAATACCGGTAATACATAGCATAAATAGTACGCTATTCTTTTTGGTATTCATTGGGTGTTATATACACTCACCTAAAGAATTATTAGGAACACCATACTAATACGGTGTTTGACCCCCTTTTGCCTTCAGAACTGCCTTAATTCTACGTGGCATTGATTCAACAAGGTGCTGATAGCATTCTTTAGAAATGTTGGCCCATATTGATAGGATAGCATCTTGCAGTTGATGGAGATTTGAGGGATGCACATCCAGAGCACGAAGCCCCCGTTCCACCACATCCCAAAGATGCTCTATTGGGTTGAGATCTGGTGACTGTGGGGGCCATTTTAGTACAGTGAACTCATTGTCATGTTCAAGAAACCAATTTGAAATGATTCGAGCTTTGTGACATGGTGCATTATCCTGCTGGAAGTAGCCATCAGAGGATGGATACATGTGCTCATTCTGTTTACGCAAAATTCGGACTCTACCATTTGAATGTCTCAACAGAAATTGAGACTCATCAGACCAGGCAACATTTTTCCAGTCTTCAACAGTCCAATTTTGATGAGCTCGTGCAAATTGTAGCCTCTTTTTCCTATTTGTAGTGGAGATGAGTGGTACCCGGTGGGGTCTTTTGCTGTTGTAGCCCATCCGCCTCAAGGTTGTGCGTGTTGTGGCTTCACAAATGCTTTGCTGCATACCTCGGTTGTAACGAGTGGTTATTTCAGTCAACGTTGCTCTTCTATCAGCTTAAATCAGTCGGCCCATTCTCCTCTGACCTCTAGCATCCACAAGGCATTTTTGCCCACAGAACTGCCGCATACTGGATGTTTTTCCCTTTTCACACCATTCTTTGTAAACCCTAGAAATGGTTGTGCGTGAAAATCCCAGTAACTGAGCAGATTGTGAAATACTCAGACCGGCCCGTCTGGCACAAACAACCATGCCACTCTCAAAATTGCTTAAATCACCTTTCTTTCCCATTCTGACATTCAGTTTGGAGTTCAGGAGATTGTCTTGACCAGGAACACCCCCCTAAATGCATTGAAGCAACTGCCATGTGATTGGTTGACTAGATAATTGCATTAATGAGAAATAGAACAGGTGTTCCTAATAATTCTTTAGGTGAGTGTATATTCACCATGAGGCTTGTTCATGGGCCATTAATATTACCCATTTTTGCTGAGAGTGGCGCTGTTATTTGTTTGTCCTTTGTTTGGTTTTTATATGTTAAACAGGGTCGTCTTGAGACGTCCTCTTTGACGTTTCAGCCGTTCACGGCCCAACTTTTATCTTTCATCTGTTCATTAAGTGTGTAGCTCTGCTAACACTGGTTCCAGCTGCCTTCTCTATTATTTTCTACACAGTCACCATCATCTTCTTTTTCCATCACCTTTGGCGCCTCTGGTTCATTTCTACCTTTTTGTGTACCCTGTACCTAGTTTCTGGTAACCGCATCCTCCTTTTATTTTCCCTTTTATACATATCTACCTCTAATGTCAGTGGTGGTGACGGTGACAATGATGACGTGTCGATGGACATCACGTGGATGCCCACAAGAGAGGGAGAGGAGGGGAGTTCAGAGGGAGAAATGGAGCAGCAGAGGGGGAGGAGAAGGAGAAGAAGCAGGCAGAACTTGCAGTGCACAGGAGGCAAAAAGCAGACTGCAAATGTATCTGGAGCGAGCTATCCACCATGCACGGTCACATCTTGCGCTCCCAGGACGCCGCTACATGGCTCCTCAGTGTGAGCTTCTTTTAACGTGTCAGCTGCTGACAATAGTGTTGCCATCTGCAGCCTATGCTGTCAACGCATAAGTCGCGGTAAGCCCAACACTCACCTAGGGACAACCACCTTATGAAGGCACCTGGCCTCCAATCACTGAGCCCAGTGGAAGCAACATTTTCAGAACCCACAAAGCCACACTCCCAGCGCTCTACGTCCTGCCTCTTCTCCTTTTCATCTCTCCTCCCATTTTTCCTCTACTCCACCTTCCGCCGCGCCGTTGTCGCGTTCATCTGGCAGAAGGCAGGCTTCCGTGGCCCAAATATTCGAGCTTAAAATGTTGATGACTCCGAATAACCCTCTTGCCCAACGGCTGACCACTGGCTTGTTGGAACTGCTAGCCTGCCAACTACTGCCATTTAAACTGGTGGACTGGGAGGCCTTTAGAAAATTTGTGGCCATTGGCACACCGCAATGGAAGGTCCCCGGAAGGAAATATTTCTCCCAGAAGGGCATCCCAGAGCTATATGGCCACGTTCAGCGGAAATTGAATATATATCTGGCACACAGTGTCGGTGCCAAGATACATCTGACCACAGACACATGGTCTAGCAAACACGGGCAGGGAAGGTACACAACTTTTACTGCCCACTAGGTGAACCTTCTGAAGGCCGTCAAGCATGTGACCCGTGGCACCCATATGGATTTGGTGACTGATTGCATGCAGGCCTGCCTCATTTGCTCCTCCTACTCCATCCTCTATCTCCTCCTCAGCTGACTCCTCCTTTTCCACTGCTACCGCCTCTTCCGCTGCACCACCCAAGCTCCCCAGAACCTACTCCATGTGCCAGGTGAGACGTTGCCATGCTGTGCTGCGGCTGTTGTGCCTGGAAACCAAGAGCCACACCGGTCCTGCACTGCTTTCAGCTATGCGGTCACAAGCCGATCAGTGGCTAACCCCGCTCAATTTGACAGTTGGTAAAGTAGTGTGTAACAACGGTGCCAATCTGCTGAGCGTGCTGAAACAGGTAAAAATAACGCACGTGCCGTGCGTGGCACACGTCCTGAACTTAGTCGTGCAGCGATTCATTGCCAAACAACCCCGGGGTCCAGGACGTCTTGCTGCAGGCCAGGAAAATCTCTGCCCATTTTAGAAGATCTTAAATGGCCATGGCTTGCCTTGCTGAAGGTTCAGCGGCGACACCACCTGCCCATCAGACGTCTGATTTGTGACAGCCCAATGCGCTGGAACTCCACCTTGTATATGCTTGATAGGCTGCTCCAGCAGCAACGTGCCGTTAACAACTACCTGTACGAAGTCTGCAGCAGGACAGGTTCTCGTGAGCTTGGATTCGTTTCACCGTGCCAGTGGCTGCTCATGCGCGATGCATGCAGACTTCTACAGCCATTTGATCAAACTGGTCAGTGGCAGCCAGGGCACCATCAGTGACATCGTACCTTACGCCTTCTTTCTGGAGCGTGCATTGCGTCGTGTCATTCATCAAGCCACTGAGGAGCAGGAGCTGGAAGATTAGTTAGTTGCAATGCTGAATAATTTCCCAGGGGGGCTACTCCATCTGAAACAAGTCAGCAGGAGCCTGAAGAGGATCCAGAGGATAATCGTGGCTGGAAGGAGGAGGAGGAAGAGCGAAAAGAGCAGGCTTTGAGGGGGACTTTAAACTTTTTGGGGATCCCTGGTGTTGTCCGTGGCTGGGGGGAGGAGACCGAGGACGACATTCTCCTGGGCGATAAGCAGGATCCAGAGCGCTCCAGCGCTTCCAAATAAGTGCAAATGGGGGTCTTTATGCTCCAGTGTTTGAAGAGTAGAGATGGCCCGAACTATCCGACGGCGAACAGTTCCCGGCGAACATAGCTTGTTCGCGTTCGCCTCTGCCGGGCGAACACATGCGATGTTCGGTCCGCCCCCTATACATCATCATTGAGCAAACTTTGACCCTGTACCTCACAGTCAGCAGACACATTCCAGCCAATCAGCAGCATACCCTCCCTCCCAGACCCTCCCACCTCCTGCACAGCATCCATTTTAGATTCATTCTGAAGCTGCAGTCTTAGTGAGAGGAGGGAGACTGTAACTGCTGCTGATTTAATTGGGAAATCGATAGCTAGGCTAGTGAATTCAGTGTCCACTCCAGTCCTGAAAGACTCATCTGATCTCTGCTGTAAGGACAGCGTCCTGACAGCACCCCAAAAAGCCCTTTTTAGGGCTGCAACATTAGTCTGCTTTTTTTTTTTCCTTTATATACATATTGCAGTTGCCTGGCCTGCCTGTGTGTGAGGAGCTGCAGGCCCACAGACTGTAGTGTGCCCACTGCCAGTGCTCACCCCTGTCATTCCGTGTGGCACAGGACTTTGCTTAAAAAAAGGCACTTAATTTTTACACTTTAATCTAAGGTTAGTTGCCTGCCAGTGTGTGTCAGGCTGACTTCCACTGACTGTAGTGTGCCCACTGCCAGTGCCCACCACTCATACCGGCTGGCACAGGACTTTGCATAAAAAAGGCATTTAATTTTTACACTTTAGTGTAATTTCAGCTGCTTGCCTGCTGCTAGTGTGTGTCAGGCCGACTTCAACTGACTGTAGTGTGCCCACTGCCAGTGCCCACCCCTGTCATCCCGTGTGGCACAGGACTTTGCTTAAAAAAAAGGCACTTAATTTTTACACTTTAATCTAAGGTTAGTTGCCTGCCAGTGTGTGTCAGGCTGACTTCCACTGACTGTAGTGTGCCCACTGCCAGTGCCCACCACTCATACCGGCTGGCACAGGACTTTGCATAAAAAAGGCATTTAATTTTTACACTTTAGTGTAATTTCAGCTGCTTGCCTGCTGCTAGTGTGTGTCAGGCCGACTTCAACTGACTGTAGTGTGCCCACTGCCAGTGCCCACCCCTGTCATCCCGTGTGGCACAGGACTTTGCTTAAAAAAAAGGCACTTCATTTTTACACTTTAATCTAAGGTTAGTTGCCTGCCAGTGTGTGTCAGGCCGACTTCAACTGACTGTAGTGTGCCCACTGCCAGTGCCCACCCCTGTCATCCCCAGTGGCACAGGACTTTGCTTAAAAAATAGGCACTTAATTTTTACACTTTAATCTAAGGTTAGTTGCCTGCCAGTGTGTGTCAGGCTGACTTCCACTGACTGTAGTGTGCCCACTGCCAGTGCCCACCACTCATACCGGCTGGCACAGGACTTTGCATAAAAAAGGCATTTAATTTTTACACTTTAGTGTAATTTCAGCTGCTTGCCTGCTGCTAGTGTGTGTCAGGCCGACTTCAACTGACTGTAGTGTGCCCACTGCCAGTGCCCACCCCTGTCATCCCGTGTGGCACAGGACTTTGCTTAAAAAAAAGGCACTTCATTTTTACACTTTAATCTAAGGTTAGTTGCCTGCCAGTGTGTGTCAGGCCGACTTCAACTGACTGTAGTGTGCCCACTGCCAGTGCCCACCCCTGTCATCCCGAGTGGCACAGGACTTTGCTTAAAAAATAGGCACTTAATTTTTACACTTTAATCTAAGGTTAGTTGCCTGCCAGTGTGTGTCAGGCTGACTTCCACTGACTGTAGTGTGCCCACTGCCAGTGCCCACCACTCATACCGGCTGGCACAGGACTTTGCTTAAAAAAGGCATTTAATTTTTACACTTTAATGTAATTTCAGCTGCTTGCCTGCTGCTAGTGTGTGTCAGGCCGACTTCAACTGACTGTAGTGTGCCCACTGCCAGTGCCCACCCCTGTCATACCGAGTGGCACAGGACTTTGCTTAAAAAAAAGGCACTTCATTTTTACACTTTAATCTAAGGTTAGTTGCCTGCCAGTGTGTGTCAGGCCGACTTCAACTGACTGTAGTGTGCCCACTGCCAGTGCCCACCCCTGTCATCCCGAGTGGCACAGGACTTTGCTTAAAAAATAGGCACTTAATTTTTACACTTTAATCTAAGGTTAGTTGCCTGCCAGTGTGTGTCAGGCTGACTTCCACTGACTGTAGTGTGCCCACTGCCAGTGCCCACCACTCATACCGGCTGGCACAGGACTTTGCTTAAAAAAGGCATTTAATTTTTACACTTTAATGTAATTTCAGCTGCTTGCCTGCTGCTAGTGTGTGTCAGGCCGACTTCAACTGACTGTAGTGTGCCCACTGCCAGTGCCCACCCCTGTCATACCGAGTGGCACAGGACTTTGCTTAAAAAATAGGCACTTAATTTTTACACTTTAATCTAAGGTTAGTTGCCTGCCAGTGTGTGTCAGGCTGACTTCCACTGACTGTAGTGTGCCCACTGCCAGTGCCCACCCCTGTCATACCGAGTGGCACAGGACTTTGCTTAAAAAATAGGCACTTAATTTTTACACTTTAATCTAAGGTTAGTTGCCTGCCAGTGTGTGTCAGGCTGACTTCCACTGACTGTAGTGTGCCCACTGCCAGTGCCCACCACTCATACCGGCTGGCACAGGACTTTGCTTAAAAAAGGCATTTAATTTTTACACTTTAATGTAATTTCAGCTGCTTGCCTGCTGCTAGTGTGTGTCAGGCCGACTTCAACTGACTGTAGTGTGCCCACTGCCAGTGCCCACCCCTGTCATACCGAGTGGCACAGGACTTTGCTTAAAAAATAGGCACTTAATTTTTACACTTTAATCTAAGGTTAGTTGCCTGCCAGTGTGTGTCAGGCTGACTTCCACTGACTGTAGTGTGCCCACTGCCAGTGCCCACCACTCATACCGGCTGGCACAGGACTTTGCATAAAAAAGGCATTTAATTTTTACACTTTAGTGTAATTTCAGCTGCTTGCCTGCTGCTAGTGTGTGTCAGGCCGACTTCAACTGACTGTAGTGTGCCCACTGCCAGTGCCAACCACTGATACCGGGTGGCACAGTAGCTTGCCGATAAATAAGGCATTTAATTTTTAGACAGTAGTCTAAATTCAGTTGCTTGCCTGCTGCCAGTGTGTGTCAGGCCCGCTTCCACTGACTGTAGTGTGCCCACTGCCAGTGCCAACCACTGATACCGGGTGGCACAGTAGCTTGCCGATAAATAAGGCATTTAATTTTTAGACAGTAGTCTAAATTCAGTTGCTTGCCTGCTGCCAGTGTGTGTCAGGCCCTCTTCCACTGACTGTAGTGTGCCCACTGCCAGTGCCAACCACTCATACCGGGTGGCACAGTAGCTTGCCGATAAATAAGGCATTTAATTTTTACACTTTAGTGTAATTTCAGTTGCTTGCCTGCTGCCAGTGTGTGTCAGGCCCGCTTCTACTGACTGTAGTGTGCCCACTGCCAGTGCCAACCACTGATACCATCTCCCCGTTCGAAAAATCTATTCAATAAATGGCACCCAGATTGGGGACGTTAGAGGGATTAAACTGATGAGAATAGTACTACAGAAAATACCACTCATATCGGGTGTGACAGTAAATTGCACGGCGCAGACGCAGTCACCGTGGATAAAAACAAAGGGGAGGGAGCCAGCGTTTTTTTAACCATCTCCCCGTTCGAAAAATCAATTCAATTGACCTTTCGGGGACCCTTGGTGTTGTACGTGGCTGGGTGGAGGAAGAAACCTTCAATGACATCACCGGGACGTGGCTAGCTTGGTATCCAACCTTGTGCAAATGGGGAGTTTGCGGTTGTGCAAATGAACTGTTTGCGGTGCATTAAAAGGGGAGTTTGGTCTGTCAATGTCTGTGATGCGGGCGTAACCCTTACACTACCTGATCGATACAACATCATACCTGATCGTATACACACACTGGATGTTTTAAAGCACGTTATTCCAAACAATTTAGGAATGTTAGTTGATTTATGCCCTTTATGGATTAAAACCCGACTCTGCGTCCACTACGTAATTTTCCATGGGAGTTTTGCCATAGATCCCCCTCCGGCATGCCACAGTCCAGGTGTTAGACCCCTTGAAACAACTTTCTCATCACTATTGTGGCCAGAAAGAGTCCCTGTGGGTTTTAAAATTCGCCTGTCTATTGAAGTCTATGGCGGTTCGCCCGGTTCGCCAGTTCGCGAACATTTGCGGAAGTTCTCGTTCGCTGTTCGCGAACTGAAAATTTTATGTTCGCGACATCACTATTGAAGAGGGACCCCTGGTATAAAAAGCATAAAGGGCAAGGACCAGTACTGGGTGGCAACGTACTAAGACCCCCAGTACAAACATAAAATGGCGGACATGTTACCAGCATCACAGAGGGCTGTCAGAATCCTGCCGCACCTGCAAGAACAGGGCGGTTTGAAGATGTGTTGGTCACTTCGGATATGAGATCATTCTTGCAGCCAACCCATCAACAGCCGCCCTCCAGATATAGCCTCAGGGAACACCTAGACCGACAGGTGTCTGATTACATTGGGTTAACGGCCGATGTGGACGCTCTGAGAAGCGAGGAACCCCTGGACTACTGGGGTTGACTTGTGAACACAGCTGGCACTATTTGCCATGGAACTCTTGGCTTGCCCCTCGTCGAGTTTCCTGTCCAAAAGGACGTTCAGTGCAGCAGGGGGGATCGTGACTGATAAGCACACTCAGGACACTGTGGACTACCTCACATTTCTAAAAATGAATGAGGCATAGATCTCGGAGGAATTCCACGTATAATTGAATTTCCACATGCCAGCCCACACATATCCGCCACCACCCAGATCAAAGAATGGTCCTTGTTTTATGTATATACAGTGGCATAAAAGGCCTTTTCTGTCAGGTGAATACCTAATTTTTGGGCCCTCTACTCTAGTGGTCTACAGTAACATTTTTATCCAGTGACCGCCTATTGTACCTCCAGGCACATAATCGCTAGTTCTTTTCTATCAGGTGAATGCCTAATTTTTCGGGCGTGTGCTGGCCTACAGTAAAATTGTTATCCACTGACCGCCTAATATACCTCCAGCCACATAATCACTTGTTCTTTTCTATCCAGGGAATGCATAATTTTTGTGGCCTGTACTCCACTTGCCTACAGTAAAATTGTTATCCACTGACCGCCTAATATACCTCCAGCCACATAATCACTTGTTCTTTTCTGTCAGGTGAATGCATAATTTTTGGGGCCTAAACTCCACTGGCCTACAGTCAGGGCCGATGCAAGGATTTTTGCACACACAAGCGAAGCTACATTTTGGCGCCCCCCCCCCCCCCCCCCCACAACTCATGGGGGGGATGTGAAAAGGAGGAGGGGAGAAATGTGACATGGAGGGGGATGAGAAATGTGACATGGAGGGGGATGAGAAATGTGACATGGAGGGGGTTGAAATGTGACATAGGGGGGTGATGTGACATGGAGGGGGAGAAATGTGACATGGAGGGGGATGAAAAATGTGACATGGTGGGGGGGAGAAATGTGACATGGAGGGGGGAGAAATGTGACATAAGGGGATGATGTGACATGGAGGGGGAGAAATGTGACATTTCTCCCCCTCCATGTCACATCACCCCCTGCTTTTTACATCTCCCCCTTTGTATCACATTTCAACCCCCTCCATGTCACATTTCAACCCCCTCCATGGCACATTTACCCCCTCTATTAATGTTGTGTAAAAATAAACATTATGCTCCTCACCTCGGCCTGTTCCCATCTGCAGCAGCTCCCCTTCTCCTCTGTGTGGTCCTGGTGTCTTCTCTATGTGCTCCCGACAATACTTTGAGGACCTTTCCCACTCAGCCAATCAGTGGCTGCAGCTGTGTCATTTGTCAGATCAGTGATTGGCTCAGCAGGAAATCACTGCCCTGACACAGCTGCGGCCACTGATTGGCAGAGTGGGAAAGGTCCTCAAACAACTTGTCAGGACTCGGGAGCCCAGAAAGAACATATGAGGACCACCACCACAGAGGAGAACAGCCGCAGGAAGCTGGCGGCATGCAAGTGATTAATGAAAAAAAAAAAAAGTTACATTTTTCCGCCCCCCCCCCCTTCTCAGCGCCCTAAGGTGGCTGCTTGGTCTGCCTTATTATAGCACCGGGCCTGCCTACAGTATAATTGTTATCCACTGACCGTCTAATATACCTCCAGCCACATAATCACTTGTTCTTTTCTGTCAGGTGAATGCATCATTTTTGGGGCCCGTACTCCCGTGGTCTAAAATAAAAAAAATTCTAGGCTCCAGCAGGGCACATTTTTTTGAGTTTCCCTTTAAGACGCATAAAAATGGCCACTAATTCAAATACATATTTTTTGTGGGAATTTTTGTCATTGTTCCCGCTTTGTTATGTCACTGTCCATGTTGTGGGACTATTTGTGCACTTTTAGTAAGTATTTGGTGACTGCAAATATGACCTGAAGATTTTTCAGGTTCGCCTGCCATTAAAGTGAATGGGGTCCGCCGCAAAAGCGCGGTTCGCAAAGATTTGATGTTCGTGTTTGCAAAACGTTTTGTCCGATGTTTGTCCATCACTACTCTAGATCCCAATACAATAGAGCATCATTTGTAATGTGGTGCAAGTGGAGATGTGCAGCCTATCTGGGCAATTCTCATGTTGGCGTGTGGGAGGAGTGAGTGTCTGATTATTGTTACCATCTTTTTGTTCATCATTGGTCTGTTCTAATCCACGTTATTGGAGTTATCAGATTTCTTTCACTGTCTAGGAGGGAGTATTTGCAGTTTCACCTATTCTCCCCATAGTCCCCTGATGAACCCTTCACCCGGGACAAAACTCTTTGGGACAGTATAGGGAAATTGTAGAGTGCAAATAAGATTAGATTTCTGTTCCATGGTAGTTTCCCCTTGCAGGGTACATCACAGAAGGAGGGATCTAGGTGTCTTTATAGGGTGGGGAAAACACAGTTTTCAGTTTTTAGAGTAGTTCCTTTCTCCCCCTCCATCTTTTCCACCAGACCACTCTATCCCCTCTTTCTTGTCTGACAGCCTATCCCTTGGTTTGCATGCTGCTATGCTATTATCTTCATTAGTGTTGGGCGCGAATATTCGAACCGCAAATTTTAATCGCGAATATCGCCACTTCGAGAATTCGCGAAGATTTAGAACACAGTGATTTATATATTCTTATTTTCGAATATTCTAGATTTTTTTTTCATCAGTAACTTCTTGCTTGTGGGCCAATGAGAAGGCTGCAATGTCTTTGTCTGAGCTTAGCAACATTCCTAGCAACCAATAGGAAAGTTGCCTACCCCTTACTATATAAGAACCTCCCCAGCAGCCATTTTCTGGAGTTTTGAGAGAGACAGCAGTGTCATTGCTGTGCTCCGTGCTTTGCTGAGTCATTACCTTAGATAGTTAGTTAGTTAGCTTATATATATATATAATACAGATAGTTAGTGGGAGATAGTCAGTGTAGGTTAGATCGTGATATACAGTAGTGTAGCTGATAGGTTCTGCTGTCCATACATACATGCTACAGACATAGTGCTGTAATGTCACAAGTTCACAACAATACTTAGTCCAATCAGTAATATGTAGTCAGACCTGCTAAAATGTGAAGTTGCATTTATTGCGCAAAAATATGCGCATCATTAATTGCCGATTTGCACAATCGCGAATAGATTGGAGCACTCTATCTGCATATAAAGCTATTGCAATGTTCTGCTGTGCCAACCATTTTCTCCAGTCTCAGGAAACTTCTAGCAGCTTGAAAAATGTAGCAACAGTGACCCAAGCCTTGTTGTGGAAATTTTATTAGGATGTGTTTTTTAATATATTGTATATTGTCATCATGTCTCTCAGTGTCAGGGTAAACCATTGGAGTGGATATCTTCCTGTGGATGTGGAGACGCAGCTGCCAGGCGCAGAGGTCTCCATTGGCAAATGGTCCATGTGCTATGCACTGGGCTGTGGGCCGGGGGAGACTGATATGCGGCGGAGCAGTGTTTTCTTGGCAAATGTATGGACGCCGGCTAGGGCCCCCGCACAAGGCGTGGATTTATTGGCTTGGCGTGGATGCACTTGTTAAGAGAACAATATATGAAGGGAACGTGCGTTTGTTATCTCTTGTGCGCCCGATCAGCCGCTGGAGATAATGACGTTGTCCTGTAAATAAACATGCATGAGGATCATAGTAACTTTATTGGGCATTGATCACTGAGCAAGGCTGGATAAAGTTTACTCCAGTGGTAATGGGAGATTATTGTATACATGTGTTTTGTTAGCTGGCTATGTTATTTTGAGGGATGGTGGTTTCTCATCTTCCTGTATATCATCACTTCCTGTTTGTTTGGTACATGAAGGAAGTGGTCGGGTGATGGGCCTGCCCCTTTTTATTGTTACCTGGGCAGGGGGAGTGCTGAACAGAAGCTCTGCAATGAAACGCCTTGTCTGACTCGGGATGAGTGTTACCTTTCCTTACACAAAAGAGCTTGATACACGTGCTTTTAAGCACGGGGGAAATTCTTTGTGGATGGCGTACTTCGGTGCACTTTTAGCACAGCTTGGATATGTGCGTCTTACGCAAGCGAATTTCTACAACAGCCTGTATTGTGCACGCAATACACGCATATTCTCGAATTTGCAAATATATGACGAATATTTGCGAAATATCGCAAATTCGAATATTGCCCCTGCCACCAATCACTAATTTAATTTTGCTGCCTATAATGGTGGATATATTTGTGGACTACTGTATTATTCTTTGATGTGGATCATATATATATTTTAGTGAATTTTGAGTACAAGTTAAGGTTTACATTCTGTGCACCACTCTGTGATCTATATTTTTAATTGGCACAGTCTTTGTATCTGTACTTGCAATACCTTATAGCTCTTGCTCTGTGACAGTAAATTATAGTAAATCTAGCAGGCCGCAGAGGTTGTGCCCCCTCCGCTAAGCCTTGGCCCTTTTGTTAAAATTTTTTAAAAGTGGTAAGAAGATAAGAAACTCATAACTTATGCTGCAAATATAGCTGGCGGCTGGTGCCATAATTCTGTTCTTTTTAATACCACAAAAGTGCCATAAATGCATTAATAAATCTGCCCCGAATGCTTAATGTGCTATTTTGCTAGTATTTGTGAATCACCTCTGGAAACAGCCCCAGCATATCCCTCCATAGACAAACAATGTTCTGGGCATAGCTTTCTTACTGAGCCTTCTTTCCACCACACATTCCACATTCTAAATTGTATTTTAATTTCCCCTGGAGCATAAAGCAGGTACATTGTCTTCTTGAAGATTTCTACAATAATTGTCAATGAACCTTGGTAACATATCCAGCATAAGTATTCTGCAGGCACATTTTGGCTTTTATAACAAATTTATAGCTATACTCAAGAGTATCCTACCTGTTATCTGCAAACAAACGATCATGTCTTGTTTCAAGGCTGTTCCTCCATTCAGAAAATGTGGCAGTCTGTGATATGAATTATTTGTCTGGGACATAGATAATATAATTGTATCTTAGTCTGACTCAAATGGAGTCTCAGACTGTTCAATTTGACCTTTCTCATCGGTATTAAGGCTTCTTGCAAAAAAAGGTACATCGTTCCTATAGGGATTAAAACAACCAGCCACCCATATAACAGTCACAATAAAAAAGATAAAAAAGCTTCACGTATTTGGTAAATGCAGAATCTGAATTATATAGACCCATTGGGAATTCCTCCGTAATACAACATCTAATGGAGCATGCTGCAATTTTAGCTTGTTGGCTTCATACAGATCCCAGCAGAAAACATTTGTATGCCTGTATGAAATTGGTAGCATGCAGAGATACTGTACAATAGGGCCCCACAGACATCTCTGGGTGCCATATTGCAGTTCTGAATAGAGTCTTAATATGGTAGAGTGCAAGCGGCCTAACCAACCTGCTCCTCCTGATTCAGGGAACTACAGTGAGAAAGCTCAAGCTGAGCAATAAGATGAATTAGTGGGAATATCAAGTTACATAACTATCATTCTGAACGGGTGAGAAAAATGATGAAGACTTTTTAGTTTTCTATTAGAGATGAGTGAATAGATTTTAAACTAATCAAATTAATTATAAATTTCCTTAAAAAAAATTGGATTTTGTTTTGGATACATTTCTCAAAATGGCAGCCACCATTTTACAAGTCAGAAGACAGAGAAGAAGGAATCTGCCACCAAAAAGGGTTCATTTTTGGACAGTTTCTAATGAAAAAATTAAATCCAACAGTGCAGTGTGTTTTTAAATAGATGGTGTGTTACCACTGCCTACCATCGGTTTACCGATAGCCATATATATCACTCTCACTTTAACATTACTAATGCTAGGAGACACAGAGTATCATGCAAGACTTATTACTGAAATTGGGGCACTTTTTATTCAGGTCAAATCCTGTTTTTTGGCTTATAAATACTCATACAAATTATTGACCAGACTAGTGCCATGTAAAAGGCAACATGTGGCACATTAAAGGGGTGGTCTCACCAAGAAAGTCCCTTTCAATAGGCCCTATTAGTAGTGATGAGCGGCAGGGGTCATATTCGAATTTGCGATATTTCGCAAATATTTTGTAGAATAATTATTGAATATTCGCGAATTTGAATATTCGTTATATTCTTTACGATTTTTTACTCGAAAAATCGACAAGGTAATGATTGCGTAATATGCAAATTTTCGTAATGCAAATTTTTTTCAATAGTTTACATTTTTTTCCAATCTGAACTTCAGATGAGAAATAAATTACAACTATTAGACAAAGATTATAGCACTATATTAGCTAAATTGCTCTATATTAGTTTTTTTCCGAATATTCGCTATATTGCTGTATATTCTTGTATTAGAATATTCGAAAAAACAAATATATTAGTTTTTTCGAATATTCGTAATATTCAAAAACAAAAATATATAGCAATATAGCGAATATAAAAAAAAATGAATATAGAGCAATTTAGCTAATATAGTGCTATAATCTTTTTTTCAATAGTATATATTTTTTTCCAATCTGAACTTCAGATGAGAAAAAAATTACAACTATTAGACAAAGAAGATTATAGCACTATATTAGCTAAATTGCTCTATATTAGTTTTTTCGAATATTCGCTAAATTGCTATATACGGTATTCTTGTTTTAGAATATTCCGAATATTTGAAAAAACTAATATATTCGATATAGTGCTATATATTCGTTTTTTAGACTATTTATAATTTTTCCCATTTAAAGTCATGATTCCTCCCTGCTTCTTGCTTGTGGGCCAATGAGTCATTGGCCCACAAGCAAGAAGCAGGGAGGAATCATGTTTTTACTCGGCAATTGAAAAATTTGCGATAAAAATTGGCATTATGAAAACTCGTAATAAAAAAATCTCGAATATTCAAAATTACGAATATATATCACTATATTCTAAATATTCGCAAATTTTCAAGTACCTATATTCGCGATAAAAATTCGCAATTCGAATATTCGTGATCAACACTACCTATTAGAGCATATGGACATGATAGAGGGAAATCCCAGACTCAGGAGCCCCATTTATAAGTATTAGTGTCTCTGGCTCCGGTAAACCTGACTAGTGATGGATGAACATCGGCCGGGATGGTACCATTGGCTTTAATGGCAGCCAAACCTGAAAAATGTTCAGGTAATATTTGCAGCCACCAAATACTTACTAGAAGTATAGAAATAGTCCCACAACATGGACAGTGACATACCAGAGGGGGATCATTGGCAAAAATTCCCACAAAAAATATGTATTTTGATCAGGGGCCATTTCTATGCTTCTCAAAGCTCTCAAAAATGTACCTTGCTGGAGCCTAGAAATTTTTTATTTTAGGCCATTGAAGAACAGGCCCCAAAAAATTAGGCATTCACCTGACAGAAAAGAACTTGTCATTATGTGGCTTGAGGTACATTAGGCGGTCACTGGATAAAAATTTTACTGTAGGCCAGTACAGGCCCCAAAAATTAGGCATTAACTTTGACAGAAAAGAACTTGTGATGATGTGGCTGGAGGTACATTAGGCGGTAACTGGATACAAATTTTACTATAGGCCAGTACAGGCCCCACAAATTAGGCATTTATCTGACAGAAAAGAACTTGTGATGATGTGGCTAGAGGTAAATTCGGTGGTCACTGGCTAAAAATTTTACTGTGGGCCAGTACAGGCCCCAAAAATTAGGCATTCAGCTGACAGAAAAGAACTTGTGATGATGTGGCTGGAGGCAGGGGCGTTGCTAGGGTCTCAAAAAATCCGGGGCCCAAGCACCAATGCATATGGCTCAATTCCCTAAGTTGAACATCCGCATCCCCCCCCCACTCCTGCAGACACTAGCACTGAAGACATTTTACTGTACTTGCTATACAGCAGCACATACCTCTCACATACAGGGCCTCCCAGGTGACGTCTCCTCTGATGTAGATCTTCTCTGTCATCATCATCTCCATTCGGTCCAGACACTTCTCTCAGCCGCCTTGTCTCTGCAGAGTGTGACACACAGACATCTTAGCTTCCTTACTTTTCTGTACCCCCAAATACTATCCTGAAGAAAAATGAGTGCCCCTGATTAACAGTATTCCTCATAATCCCACCAATAGTAATTCCCTTCTAGAATGCTCTCATTAGTAAAACTGCCCCCTACTGGACCCAACAGTGATAATGCTCCACCAGAGTGCCTCCATTAGTAGAAGAGCCCTCCAGTATTAATAATGCCCTCACAGAGCCCCCAGTAGAAATAAGGCCCCCTATTATTCCCCCAGTGGTAATAAAGCTCTCTTCAGACCCCTCAGTAGTAATAAGGCACCCATAGTGCTCTTGTCAGAAATAATGCAGATCTATAAGTCCCTTCTGTAAAGCCCTCAGTAGTAATAAGAACGCCTAATGTCCCCTGGATTTAAAATGCCCCCCACAGTGCTTCTACTATTTATACTGCCCCCTACTGTTATAATGCTCACCCTGAAGCGTCCCCAATATTTATAATGCCACATGCAGTGCCCCCCTGTAGTTATATTCCTTCATTTAGTGTCCTCAGAAATTATAATTCCTCAGCACGTCCGCCATACTGTCCCATGTAAATAACTCTATTTCCTTCCCTCC
Organism: Bufo bufo; assembly: GCF_905171765.1. Taxonomy (NCBI): domain Eukaryota; kingdom Metazoa; phylum Chordata; class Amphibia; order Anura; family Bufonidae; genus Bufo; species Bufo bufo. The sequence goes on from NC_053393.1 coordinate 136,807,896, forward strand.
GTTATAGAGTCCCATAAAAATACCATCACACCATCTCTCCAGCCCCCTCCAATATACAGTCCCATGTAAATAACATCCCTCCCCAGCCACCTTCAACATACAGTCCCATGTAAATAACATCACCTCCTCAATATTCTGTCCCATATAAATAACATTACCCCTCAACATACAGTCCAATGTAAATAACATCATCCTACCCCAGCAACTTCCAAATGTCAGTCCCATGTAAATAACACCACTCCACCTCACTGTTCCATGTAAATAACTTCCCTTCCTTCAGCCCTAACATACAGTCCCAGTTAAATAACTATAACTCCCAAAATTGCTCTGCCTCTCACACTGAGTAATCTTCACTTACCTCTCCTTATGTAGCAAATCTCACCTCCCCTTTTTCCTAGAGTTCTTTTCACTGCTGAGCCGTCCTCTCCTGCACTGGTCACATGATGGTGGCATCATCCAAGGTCCTTTTCAGCTACTGCATTTAGAACTGATCACATGACCTGTGAGGTCATCACAGGTCCTTCAGCTCTTGCAGTGCATTAGATTCAATTGTATTGCTGTCCTGAGAACGGCAATACAGTTATATCAGGCAGGCAGGACATTCGAGGCCTGTGACAAAACATCAGGGGCCCGGGCCCCGAATATTTTGACCTAGCAATGTCCCTGGCTGGAGGTACATTAGGCGGTCACTGGATAAAAATTTTACTGTAGGCCAGTACAGGCCCCAAAAATTAGGCATTCACCTGACAGAAAATAACTTGTGATGATGTGGCTGGAGGTACATTAGGCGGTCACTGGCTAAAAAAAATTCTGTAGGCCACTGGAGTACAGGCCATCTTACAGAAAAGGCCTTTTATGCCGTTGTACATACATAAGACAAGGATTTTTCTTTGTTCTGGGTGGTGGCGGATATGTGTGTTCTGGCATGAGGAAATTCAATTACATGGTCGTCACTGGTGTTGAATTACTCCGAGATCCATGCCTCATTCATTTTTAGAAAAGTGAGGTAGTCCACTCTGTTGTGAGCTAGGCGAGTGCGCTTATTGGTCAAGATCTCCCCTGTTGCGCATAGCGTCCTTTCGGACAGGAGAGGCAAGCCAAGAGTTCCATGGCAAATTGTGCCAGCTGTGGCCACAGGTCAAGCCTGCACACCCAGTAGTCCAGGGGTTACTCACTTCTCAGAGCGCCCACATCGGCCGTTAACCCAATGTAGTCGGACTCCTCTCGATCTAGGCGTTCCTTGAGGCTGGATACGGAGGGTGGCTCTCCATTGGTTGGCTGCAAGAATGATCTCATATCCAAAGTGACCAATACATCTTCAAACCACCCTCTTCTTGTAGGCGTGGTAGGATTGGTACCCGCACCTGTTTCGCTGTGGGTGGAAATTCCTCTGCCAGCGCCTGCAACAACAGAATGCAGCATCTCTCGCAGCAAGGCCTGGAAATGCTACATTCTGCCAGCCCTCTGTGATGCTGGTAACATGTCCGCCATTTTGTGTTTGTACCGGTTGTCTAAGTACGTTGCTACCTAGTACTGGTCCTTTCCCTTTATGCTTTTTATACGGGGGTCCCTCTTCAAACACTGGAGCATGAAGGCCACCATTAGCACTAAATTGGAAGCAGTGGAGCACCCTAGCTCCTGCTTATCGCCCAGGAGAATGTCATCCTCGGTCTCCTCCCCACAGCCATGGACTACACCAGGGATACCTGAAAAATTTAAAGTCCCCCTCAAAGCCTGCTCTTTTTGCTCCTCCTCCTCCTCCTCCCCTCAGCGATCATCCTCCTGACTCCTCTTCAGACTCCTGCTGACTTGTCTAAGATGGAGTAGCCCCCCTGGGAATTCATTCAGCACTGCGACTTCCTCATCTTCCATCTCCTGCTCCTAGACGGCTTGTTCAATGACACAACACAATGCATGCTCCAAAAAAAAGGCATAAGGTACGATGTCACTGATGGCGCCCTGGCTATGATTGACCAGTTTGGTGATCTCATCAAATGGCCGCAGAAGTCTGCATGTGTCGCGCATGAGCAGCCACTGGTGCGGTGAAAAGAAACCAAGCTCCCCAGAACCTGTCCTGCTGCAGAGTTCGTACAGGTAGTTGTTAACGGCGCATTGCTTCTGGATCAGCCTATTAAGCATATACAAGGTGGAGTTCCAGCGCATCGGGCTGTCACAAATCTGACGTCTGATGGGCAAGTGGAGTCGCCACTGAACATCAGCAAGGTGAGCCATGGCCGTGTAATATCTTCTAAAATGGCCAGAGATTTTCCTGGCCTGCCGCAAGACGTCCTGGACCCCGGGAAATTTGGTAATGAATCACTGCACGACTAAGTTCAGGACGTGTGCCATGCATGGCATGTGTGTCATTTTGCCCTGCTTCAGCACGCTCAGCAGATTGGCACCGTTGTCGCACACCAATTTGCCAACTGTCAAATTGAGCGGGGTTAGCCAGCGATCGTCCTGTGACCGCAGAGCTGAAAGCAGTGCAGGACCGGTGTGGCTCTTGGCTTCCAGGCACAACAGCCACAGCACATCAGGGCAATGTCTCACCTGGCACGTCAAATAGGTTCTGGGGAGCTTGAGGGGCGCAGCGGAAGAGGCGGTAGCAGTGGAAAAGGAGAAGTCAGCCGGGGAGGAGACCACGAAGAGGCAGGCCTGCATACAATACTTGGCAGTAACACCAAATCCACACGGGAGCCACGGGTTACATGCTTGATGACCATCAGAAGGTTCACCCAGTGGGCAGTAAAAGTTATGTACCTTCCAGTGATGAGCTTCAGGGACAATGTTCGAATTTGCGATCTTTCACAAATAATTGGGCGAATATTAGTCATATATTCGCGATTATGAAGATATATCACTATATTCTAGATATTTGTGAATTCTCAAAGTGCCAATATTTGTGCTAAAAATTTGCAATTAGAATATTCGAGATCAACACTAGTACCTTCCCTGCCCGTGTTTGCTGGACCATGTGTCTGTGGTGAGATGTACCTTGGCACCGATACTGTGTGCCAGAGATATATTCACTTGCCGCTGAACGTGGCAATAAAGCTCTGGGATGCACTTCTGGGAGAAATATTTCCTTCCAGGGACCTTCCATTGCGGTGTGCCAATGGCCACAAATTTTCTAAATTCCTCAGAGTCCACCAGTTTATATGGCAGTAGTTGGCGGGTAGCAGTTCCGACAAGCCAGCGGTCAGCCGTTGGGCAAGAGGGTTATCCGGCGTCATCAACTGGGCCACGGAAGCCTGCCTTCTGCCAAATGAACACCACGACGGCACAGTGGAAGGTGGAGTGGAGGACAAATGGGAGGAGAGAGTAGAGGGAAGAAAAAGCAGGACATGGAGCGCAGGGAGTGTGGCTTTGTGGGTCCTGACGGCGTTGCTCCCACTGGGCTCGGTGATGGGAGGCCAGGTGCTTTCTTAAGGTGGTCGTCCCTAGGTGAGTATTGGGCTTACAGCGACTTATACGTTGACAGCACAGGCTGCAGATGGCAATACTATTGTCAGCAGCTAATAAAAAGCCCACACTACGGAGCCTTATGCCGGCGTCCTGGGAGCGCCAGAAGTAACCCTGCATGGTGGATGACTTGCTCCAGATACATTTGCAGTCTGCTTTAGCCTCCTGTGCCCTGCGAGCTCTGCCTGCTTCTCCTCCTTCTCCTCCCTCTCTGCTGCTCCATCTTTCCCTCTGAACTCCCCTCCTCTTCCTCTTTTGTGGGCACCAACGTGACGTCCATCAACACGTCGTCATCATCGTCACCTTCACCACCACTGACTTTTGAGATCTCAAGGTAGGCAGCAACAGCGGGGACCACCCTTCTTGGGCTGATCGGTCGTCAGACCGCTAGGTGGCGGCCGTTGATACCTCCTCTTCCTCATCCGATGTCAAGAATGGCTGCGCATCGGCATGGTCTGGAATGGATGGGAAAATAATTCCTCTGACTCCAGTGGAGGGGCTATGGTGGTGGTGTTGTCTTTGGGGGTGCACACAGCAGAGAGTGAGGAAGGTGCAGATACAGAGAATGAGGAGGGTGTAGAAGCGGAAGGGTGAGTAAGCCACTAAGCCAACTCTGGTGCGCACTTTGAAGTAATTACACACGCCTTTCCTAACTTCCCATTAAGTCGACATTCACATGTCCGTGTTCCGGAAATGCGGACATGCATTTCCATTCCTGAAAAGAATAGAACATGTCCTATTCTTGTCCGCAATTGCGGACAAGAATAGGCATATTCTATTAGTGCCGGCGATGTGCGGTCTTCAAAATGCGGAACGCACATTGCCATGTCCATGTTTTGCAGATCTGTAGATACGTAAAACACGTTACGGACATGTGAATGGGGCCTTAGGCTCAGGCCTGGTGTACCTGCCTGACCCCTACCACCCCTGCGGAACGGCCTTCCTATTCCTCTGTCTGTCATTTTCAAAATGATCCTTTGCCAAAGTCCCTAGAGAAGAGCAGTATTTGTGAAAGCAGGTATATCGCAGGCCTCAATCAATATTTTATTGGAAACAGGTATATAAAACCCCTTAAAGGGCTTCTGTCACCCCCAAAACCCTTTTTTTTTTTTTGAGCTTGTTAAAATCCTTTTATAATGGGGGGCGGAGCTAGCGCCTGAGCTGAATGGAAGCGTCGGGTTAGAGCTCCTGCTTTCAACCTGCTGAGGGAACAGCAATCTTTTGCATAAAGAGCTCAAAATGGTCAAGTACGGTGGCCAGAAAACAGTGGACCAAGCTCCGCAAGCTAAAGCAACGTCTGCAGTCTCGGACATGACAAAATATCTGAAAAAGCAACCAGCAGCTGGCCCGGCCAAAGAAACCAAAATGGCCGCGGCACCCGGCGGAGCTCCACGAGGCCGCACCTCAAGCCTTTCTGAAGAAGAGGAAGACATAAGAGAAGAGGGTGAGTCACGTAACCTCCCGGTTTCACGCCGCTTTATTAAACAAGCATTAGAGGAGGCAATGCACCCGATTATCTCTAAATTACAAGAAGTGGCTCAAGACATACAGCAGATAGGCCACAGAGTAGATACACTTGAGACTACGCAGGCTGCGGCGTTAGATCACAGTGCTGCAGTCAACCATTCACTGTCTGCCTGTCAGCGGCACATTAATCAGTTATACTCCTCCCTGGAAGATCAGGAGAATAGAGGAAGACGTAATAATCTCCGGTTTAGAGGGATACCGGAGACGGTGTCTCCCTCAGAAATACCGAACGCCATTACAAAGATTGTTACTTCCTTACTGGAAGAGTTCGATCCAGCCATGCTGGTAATTGAAAGGGCGCATAGAGCTTTACGCCCTCGTCCAAAGGAAAATGATCCTCCCAGAGACGTTATCTGTCGTTTTTTGAATTTCCAAGATAAGGAAGCAATATTAAAAGCTGCTAGAATTGCACCATCGATCCTCCTGGAGGAGGCACAGATACAAATATACCAGGACTTATCCCCATCTACTCTTCAAAAGAGGCGGTTTTTAAGACCTCTCACTGCATTACTTATTGAGAAGAAGATCCTATACAGATGGACCTTTCCATTTGGACTGTCTTTTACAGTTGCTGGAAAAAGGATCATGATATCCTCCTTTTCAGATCTAGCAGAAGCCTATACAGTTCTGGACTCTCCCCCTCTGAATATCCCGGACTGGGACAAAGTTCAAGACATCACAGATTTACCTGCCTTACCTGTTCCTCAGCCTTGGGAGATCACAGCAACGCCTAAAAAATCGAGATCTAAGAAGTCCAAAGAGGTCTCAACGCCAAAGAAGACCCACTTCACCCAAGATAATTCCTGAATCATGTTGTCTTTTCTCCTTTAATACATTATTCAATATGATAGAATTCTCTGTCTTGACTGTTGTTTCACCCTGACCTCCGGGTGAACTATAGTTATAGACATATTTGAATTTCTCTTATATATTTTCTCAATTGTTTTATGTCATCTTATATTAATATACCTTTCCTCTGCCCTTATCCTTTATCCTCCTACTGTCATGCCAATCTCTCACCCTCCATCCTCTTCTAATGTGCTCTTTAATATTTTTTCTATTTCATTTTTGATATACTGTCACCTTCACTCTTATACCTTGGTCTAATAGTATGTCTCTTACAATATTATATTTTAATATGCAAACCTGTTCCCTCCACGATGCAGGTTACCTGTGAACTTGTTTCACTTTCCCCCTATTCATTTTAATAGTTGCTGTACGAGTGACTATCCATGTTGTTGATATTCCACTTAATGTGGTCTCAAGTTATGGTTATTACGTTATTATGGTATAACTCTTGGTTTTCAAAAACTTTTATGCTCAATACACATCGATATGCCACTTATCTCTCTTTAGTCAAGTTATGTCTGACCTAGTAGTAGTCTCTTACAACGTGAAAGGGCTGATATCCCCTTCTAAACGCAGCCAGATTTTTTCTCTCCTTTGGAAAGAAAAAAGTACAGTGATTTTCCTACAAGAAACTCACTTCAAGCAAGACAACTTCCCAGACCTCTCGTTTTCTAAATACCCCACTTGGTACCACTGCGGAGCAGATGGTGCAGCATCTAGGGGGGTCAGCATTGGTTTTAAGCGAAATACTCCATTCACATATTTAAGTCATACCCAAGACCCTGAAGGTCGTTATATCTTATTAAAAGGAAAGATTGGACAGACCCTATATACATTTGTCAATGCTTATGCCCCTAATGCTGGACAAACTAGATGGATAGCCAATCTTCTATCCCTAGTCGAAGAACAGGGTGAGGGTATTCTAATACTAGCAGGTGACCTAAATATGCCTTTAAACCCCCTTATAGATACGTCTTCAAAAAAATCAACTCTCCCCGCGAAGGCAATCAGAGCTACTCTGGCTAGAATGTTCAATCTGGGCCTAATTGATGTGTGGAGAAGCCTCAATCCTAACAGCATTGATTATTCTTTTTTCTCTGCAGCCAACAACTCATATAGCAGAATCGATTATATACTGATCTCCAAAGAACATCTACAACTTTGCACCTCAGCGAAGATAGGACCAATGACGTTGTCTGACCATTCACCTATCTTCTGCTCCATCTCTCCTCCACAGAGAACGGGTAAGAAATCAGGCTGGAGGTTCAATGAGTCCATCTTAGATAATACCATCCATAAAAAAAGAATACTGGCCCTTTTAAAAGAATACTTCCAAATAAACCAAAATTCAGAAACTTCCCCAAACACCCTATGGGATGCCCACAAAGCCTACATAAGAGGTCATTTGATAAGTCTATGCTCCTATCTGAAAAAAGAGTCGGACAAAAAAATAAATTCCCTTCTACTCCAGATTAATACTCTTGAGAAGACTCATAAAATTTCCCTGTTACAACTCCACCTATCTGAATTACTTTTGCTCAAAACTGAGCTAAAGAATTTATTAAATGAACATTCTGCGAAGTTCTTCCTTAGTTCACAACAAAAAATATTTGCCCACGGTGACAAAGCAACAAAATACCAAATGCAAAGAATTAAACGTAGAAAAACGACTAGTTTTGTGCATAAAATAGCCTCTCCATCAGGATCTATGTTGCTCAAAACAGAAGAAATCGCAGAACAGTTTAAGCAATATTATGAGTCCTTATACAACCTTCCCCCATCTCACCTTCTAAACCCTGACTTGGATAGGACACAAAATATTTCCGCCTTCCTTAGTTCACTTCAACTTCCAACTCTTTCAGATAGCCAGCATGACCAACTGGCTGCCCCATTTACAATATTAGATATTCAAGAAGCTCTAAAGTCTTCCCCAATTGGGAAAAGCCCGGGCCCAGATGGGTTACCTTTGACTTATTATAAAGCTTACTCTGACATTTTATTTCCTTATTTCCTTCCAATTTGTAATAATGCCCTACAAAATTCCCCTGTATCACCCGATATGTCCAGAGCTACAATTACAATCATTCCCAAACCGGGCAAAGATCATTCATTATGCTCAAACTACCGTCCTATATCTTTGCTTAACACTGACCCTTAATTGCTGGCTAAAATGCTGGCTACTAGACTGCAAAAACTTCTCCCTTCTCTAATACATCCAGACCAGGTTGGATTTGTTAAAGGTAGAGAGGGTAAGGATAATGTTATGAAAATTTTAAATGCATTATATTTCGCCTCTCTTAACAAGATACCAATGGTTCTTCTGGGTACTGATGCTGAGAAGGCGTTCGATAGAATAGATTGGTTGTATATTAGCCTTACGCTAGCCAAATTTAATATCCCTGACCAATTTACAGACGCAATCAAGGCTATGTATCACTCCTCCTCAGCATCAGTGCTAGTTAATGACACCTTATCACCTTGTTTCCGCATACGTAATGGCACAAGACAAGGCTGCCCTCTATCCCCGCTTATCTTTGTCCTAGACATGGAGACGCTCCTACAAGCCCTGAGACAACAAACAGATATTATGTGACTCAGAGTTGGCGAACTAGAAATTAAGTTGGCCGCCTTTGCTGATGACTTATTAATCTGCACAACTAACCCCAAAAAATCCCTTCCCTCTATTTTATCCATATTAGATCTATTTGGTTCACTTTCCAACTTTAAAGTAAATCCTGCCAAATCACAACTTTTACATAGTGGATTCCCTCCTTCAACAATTAGAGCTCTTAAGCTTCACTCTCCCTTTGACTGGTCTACACAGCTGTTAACTTATCTAGGTGTAAAAATTTCTCCTAACACTAAAGACTTATTTAAACTGAATTATACTCCACTTCTACACTCGGTTGTTGCTCAGATGGACTCATTGAGCCTCCCTTACCTGTCATGGTTTGGCAGGAAGAATATAGTATCCGCCTTGATTCTACCCAAATTAACCTACCTCATGCAGGCTTTGCCTATCAAAATTCCGAAATCCTTCTTTAATGGGTTCAACAAAGCGGTCCGTAAATTTATATGGAAGGGTCGTAGGCCAAGAATTTCATTTGACACTCTTACCAAACCTAAGCATCTAGGAGGTATTAATCTCCCAGATCCTGAAATGTATATGAGGGCCATACATCTAGCCAGAGTAGTTGATTGGATTCGAGCTCCCCCCCATAAATTTTGGATTAATATGGAAAGCAACTTTCTTCCCTCCTCTCCCAGGGCTATTTTGCTTGCTGGAAAACCTTTCCCGCCATCTCATCAAATTCAAAATCCTATGATAAGATGCTCTTTTGCAATATGGGATTGGCTTTCCTCTTATAACAAAGTTCTTACTACCCCTTCACCACTCCTGACTTTAAAAGATGTTATTGATTTAGCGCCTTTAGATCTTAAAGAGTCATGTAGCCCTATGATCAGGCACTCTAACCTACTCATTTATGAAATTATTAAGGAATATGGTAATATTCCCCCTCTTCCCTCTCTGTTTAACAGTCTAAAAGAGTCTTTGTCGCTCGATATTGTATATAAAGGTATTGAGTCTGTAATGTCTTCTATTAAGAATCTTCCTCAGATGCCACCTACAAACCCTTGGTTCGACGATTTAATTGGGTCTAAACAAGCGCCTCAGAAATTAATCTCATCCATATATAAAAAGTTAAAGTCCCCAGTAACTGTTATCAAACCAGCAATAGTAGGTGTCTGGGAGAAAGATCTAGGTCGCTCATTGACTCCCACTGAGATTAAAGTGATGTTCACTACTACGCATAAAATTTCAAGATGTATCCGAATCCAAGAAAATGGGTATAAAATTACGATGCGGTGGTATAAAACGCCAGACAATATTGCACAATACTTTCCTAACGTTTCTAATATTTGCTGGAGGTGCAATACCTCTAAAGGCACTTTTTATCATATATGGTGGGAATGCTCAATTATTCAGAAATGGTGGTATTCCATAGTAAACATATGTAATAAAGTCTGTGGTTCCTCTCTTATATGCTCCCCAGAAATGATCCTCCTTAGTTTAGGACTGGATAAGATTAGCAGGAAAGTTAGGTCCTTACTACTTATTCTTTTAGCTGCAGCTAGAATTCTAGTAGCTAGCGCATGGTTATCCACAGACCCCCCAGATGAAGCTAGGTGGATTCAAAAGGTCGATCAAATATTCAGATTGGAGGAACTTTCCCATTGGGAAACCCGCACTCGTGCAGCTTTTCTTGACATATGGGCTCCATGGAAAGCTTATAGAGCTTTCCCTTGAGTTACATTTTTCACACTTTCTTTTCTACAACCCTCCTTTAACCCTTTATTTTAAATTTCCAAATAAGGTTATACTCTTGGCTTACTAACATATCCTGTTGAGGCATAATGGAGCTATAACATGAACCTAACCAGATTTATACCATACGTTTGGTTCTTTCATCAAGTTATCTTTTCTTCTATGTTAATTTATGTTCCTTCATTTCTTGACCTGTACAGTCATGTTACAATGTTATGATGTAATAACACACTTTCTCATCTTGTACCATGTACACCTGTACTATTTCTCAATTGCCATTTTAAGCTATGTATTAATATTTAAAAAACAATAAAAATTGTTGATACAAAAAAAAAAATAATCCTTTTATAATGACTATTCCCTACATAGGGATCTTACCTTTTGGCTGTGGCTTCTTTTCCTTAAAAAACGATCTTTTAAAATATGCAAATCAGCCGGAGGAGGATGACAGGGCCAGCCGGAGGAGGAGAGCGCACGCTGGCCCCCTCGTCCTGTTGATTGACAGGGCCAGCGAGCGCTCTCCTCCTCCGGCTGGCCCTGTCATCCTCCTCCGGCTGATTTGCATATTTTAAAAGATCGTTTTTTAAGGAAAAGAAGCCACAGCCAAAGGTAAGAGCCCTATGTAGGGAATAGTCGTTATAAAAGGATTTTAACAAGCCCAAAAAAAAATAAAGGGTTTTGGGGGTGACAGAAGCCCTTTAACCGCCTCCGGACCGCCTAACGCAGGATTGCGTTCCGAAGGAGGTTGATCTGTTCCTCCTGGACGCGCCGGCGCGTCATCTCACAAGAGGCGAGATTTCCTGTGAACGCGCACACACAGGAGCGCACGTTCACAGGATAGGAAGGTAAACGAGTACATCTACAGCCTGCCAGCGCCGATCATTCGCTGTAGTCCACGGATCCGCAAAACACATACAGATATGTTCTATAGGCTCTACAAAAAACAAAGTGTTCGCCCGATCAGGCCTGATCTTGTGCACACACTTGCGTTCAGTCCGCCCCACCGCAGTGACAGAATTTGATTTTTTTCTGATCACTGCAAAAACACTGTAAAATCGCTGCAGCTCTATAAAGATCACTTTTGAGGGGCATGGCGAGTTCATAGAAGATTTTTTTTTTTTTTGGCACAAGTTAGCGGAAATAGATTATTATTATTATTATTTTTTTTTCTTACAAAGTCTCATATTCCACTAACTTGTGACAAAAAATAAAATCTGACATGAACTCACCATACCCCTCACGGAATCCAAATGCGTAAAGTTTTTTAGACATTTATATTCCAGACTTCTTCTCACGCTTTAGAGCCCCTAAAATGCCAGAGCAGTATAAATACCCCACATGTGACCCCATTTTGGAAAGAAGACACCCCAAGGTATTTCGTGAGGGGCATGGCGAGTTCATGTAAAATTTTATTTTTTGTCACAAGTTAGTGGAATATGAGACTTTGTAAGAGAAAAAAAAATAATAAAATCATTTTGCGCTAACCTGTGCCAAAAAATATATATTCTAGGAACTCGCCATGCCCCTCACGGAATACCTTGGGGTGTCTTCTTTCCAAAATGGGGTCACTTGTGGGGTATTTATACTGCCCTGGCATTTTAGGGGACCTAAAGCTTGAGAAGTAGTTTGGAATCCAAATGTGTAAAAAATGCCCTGTGAAATCGTAAAGATTCTCATTGGAACTTGGGCCCCTTTACGCACCTAGGCTGCAAAAAAGTGTCAGACATGTGGTATCACCGTACTTAGAATAAGTAGGGCAATGTGTTTTGGGGTGTCTTTTTACATATACCCATGCTGGGTGAGAGAAATATCTCTGTAAAATGACAACTTTGTATAAAAAAAATGGGAAAAGTGGTCTTTTACAGAGATATTTATCTCACCCAGCATGGGTATATGTAAAAAGACACCCCAAAACACATTGTCCTACTTCTCCTGAGTACGGCGATACCACATGTGTGACACTTTTTTGCAGCCTAGGAGCGCAAAGGGGCCCAAATTCCAAAGAGTATCTCTTTACAATTTCACAGGGCATTTTTTACGCATTTGGATTCCAAATGCGTAAAAACCCCTTAATCAGTATTTTGTGGAAGCAGGTATATCCAACCCATTAATCTGTATTTTGTGGAAGAAGGTATATAGCAGGCCTCAATTAATATATGGCGGATACAGGTATATTGAACCCCTTAATCATTATTTTTTGGAAAAAGTTATATCGCAGCCCACAATCAGTATTTTGTGGAAGCAGGTATATCGCAGGCCTCAATCAATATTTGGTTAAAACAGGTATATGGAACCCTTTAATCAGTATTGTGTGGAAGAAGGTATCTCACAGGCCACAATCAATATTTGGTAAAAACAGGTATATCAAACCCCTTAATCAGTATTTTGTGGAAGCAGATATATCCAACCCCGTAATCAGTCAATTAATATATGGCGGATACAGGTATATCGTACCCCTTAATCAGTATTTTGTGGAAGTAGGTATATCGCAGCCCTTAATAATTATTTTGTGAAAGCAGGTATATCAAACCACTTAATCAGTATTATGTGGAAGCAGGTATATTGCAGGCATCAATCAAGATTTGGTGGAAGAAAAAGTAATCTGCTCCCCAGATAGACTCTGTTTTTTCACCACAGATAAGATGCAAACCAAACTTCATTAGAGATCCGCCGTTCCAACATTAGAATTGGCTGACGTGCAGATGCTCCTGCTTCCCCCTGCCTTCCCTCAGAATCGCCAATCCAAACCAGTATACAACAACCAGCCAATCACGGCAAGCGATGTACCGGTATTTTCTGTGCACACTGCATACAAAGCCTGCTTGGATTGTGTGGGTCAGCTCTCCCTGCCTGCCCAGCCCTCCCTGTCTTCAAGACGATCTGAGCGGTAGTGCGCAATGTGATACTGCCGGCATGAGAAAACCACTGAGAGCAGGGAGAGGGGGCTGCTTCAGGAGCGGCTGGCCAGGATGCAGCGCTCGGTGGCTCAGCTAGAGGGTGCCTGTCCCTGAAGCTGGAGAAGGACAGCTTCTCCAGTCCGGCTGGGAAGTAAGTTTCAGCATGCCGTATACCGACATATAAGACAACACCCGGCGTATAAGACGACCCCCGACTTTTAAAGAGATTTTCATGTGTTAAAAAGTAGTCTTATACGCAGGAATATACAGTATATCAAACCCCTTAATCAGTATTTTGTGGAAGCGGGTATATTGCAGCCCTCAATCAGTATTTTGTGGAAGCAGGTATATCACAGAGCTCAATCATTATTTGGTGGAAACCGTTATATATCAAACGACTTAATCAGTATTTTGTGGAAGCAGGTATATCGTAGCCTTCAATCAGTATTTTGTAGAAGCAGGTATATCAAACCCCTTAATCATTATTTTGTGGAAGCAGGTATTTTGCAAGGCTTAATCAATAATTGGTGGAAGCAGGTATATCAAACTGCTTAATCAGTATTGAGTGGAATCAGGTATCTCGCAGGCCTCAATCAATATTTGGTGGGAACAGATATATCGAACCCCTTAATCAGTATTTTGTCGAAACAGGTATATCGTAGCCCTCAATCAGAATTTTGTATCAAACAGCAGTGATGGCCAATTCGCAGTGTTCGCCCGCGAACACATGCGATCTGCCATCTTAACTGACAAGTCCGACGAGGCACAAGTAAGTCCTTACCTGTGCGCGAGCCAGTCTGAAATGAAATGCGGCCTCCGGGGGCCGTTCTCAGAAAGGCCTGCTCCCGGAGACCGCATTTCATTTCAGACCGGCTCACGCACAGGTAAGGACTTACCTGTGCCTCGCCGGACTTGTCAGTTAAGATGGCAGATCGCATGTGTTTGCGGGCGAACACTGCGAACTGGCCATCACTATCAAACAGGTATACCAAACCCGTTAATCATTATTTGGTGGAAGTAGGTATATCAAATTCCTTAATCAGTATTTTGTGGAAGCAGTTATATCGCACCCCTCAATCAATATTTTGTAGAAACCGTTATATCGAACCCCTTAATCAGTATTTTGTGGAAGCAGGTATATCGCAGGCCTCATTCAATATTTGGTGGAAGAGGGTATATCAAACCCTTTAATCAGTATTTTGTGGAAGCCGGTACATCGCAGCTCTCAATTAATATTTTGTGGAAGCAGGTATGTCAAACCCCCTAATCAGTATTTTGTGGAAGCAGGCATATCACAGCCCTCAATCAGTATTTTGTAGAAGCAATTATATCACAGGCCTCAATCAATATTTGGTGAAAACAGGTATATCGAACCCCTTAAACAGTAATTGCGGAAGCAGGTATATCGCAGTCCTTAAACAATATTATTATTTTTTTTATATATAATTTTTATTCATTTTCTCCCACAAAAAAAATTATAATAATCATAGCAATGTCATTGATATTCCAACATACAAATGACAATGATCATAAGTACAGCGTATCATTACATAAAAGTCTTGAATATGTTTTTGGAAGAGCAGTATACAAATACAACATATTACAATATAATGTAACACCTCCCCCTGCATCAGCCTAAACTCAATATCCAGCCGCTAAATTATATAAGCGTGTCATTAGGATTTATATCACCTTTAAAGTTCCCAGCTTATCCTTTAGATCCTCCAACAAATACCATGACGTCAACTTGAAAGGAGACATAATTTTTGTGTATTCATAGGGTTCTATATGACTCAATACAAACTTGCGTCACGTTAGGTATAGCTTTTTCCCCAAAATTTCTTTTTGTTTCAATGCCTCAAGCCATTCTAGGTGAAATGTGTGTTTGAGTTGTGCAATGACCATAGAAACGGAAGGGATCTGAGGTTGGAGCCACAGTTTCAGTAGACATTTTTTGGCCACAGGTAGAATTTTATGCCCCATTGGTGTGACAGAAGCTGTTGAATAATCATCTGACTGTTCGTTCCTGATGATTTGGACATGCAGTATTGCCATTGCAGGGGTAATGTCTGCTTCCTTCCCACCACATTTTTTCAACATAGTAGTAAGGTCATTCCAATATTCCTTCAACTTCGGACAACTCCATAATCCATGGAATAAGTCCAATTTTGAAAAACTACATTTTGGGCATGCAGTCAATCTATCTTGTCTTGCATCAGAACTGGGAATGTCAAACCCATATATCGCGTGATGTAAAATCTTTAAAGGGACACTGACAGGCCGTTAGAGCATATAAAGTGACATATATTCTTCTATTGGTCTTAATATGATAAATTAAACTATACCATTATCACCCCTCACTGCCTTTCCGTTACTTATAAAAAGTGTTTTTATCAAAATGCAAATGACCTTACTTTGCGCCCAAGGGGCTGTCCCTTATTCAGTGCTGTGCCCAGCCGTGCCCCAACTGCCGTCTCCTAGTGCCGCCCAGCTCATTAGTATTCACTGCACTGGGCGGCTTTATTTTCTCCCGACGCGGCGAAATCCCACGCATGCCCAGTACTATCTTCCTGGCATCAGCCTCATCTGGTCGCTCCGTGCCTGCGCCGCATAAGGTCCCCGGCACCCTCCAGCTCCAGTAGAAGATAGTACTGGGCATGCGCAGGATTTCGCCGCGTCGGGAGAAATTTTCTCCCGACGCGGCGAAATCCTGCGCATGCCCAGTACTATCTTCCTGGCATCAGCCTCATCTAGTCGCTCCGTGCCTGCGCCGGATAAGGTCCCCGGCACCCTCCAGCTCCAGTAGAAGATAGTACTGGGCATGCGCAGGATTTCGCCGCGTCGGGAGAAAAAAAAGCCGCCCAGTGCAGTGAATACTAATGAGCTGGGCGGCACTAGGAGACGGCAGTTGGGGCACGGCTGGGCACAGCACTGAATGAGGGACAGCCCCTTGGGCGCAAAGTAAGGTCATTTGCATTTTGATAAAAACACTTTTTATAAGTAACGGAAAGGCAGTGAGGGGTGATAATGGTATAGTTTAATTTATCATATTAAGACCAATGGAAGAATATATGTCACTTTATATGCTCTAACGGCCTGTCAGTGTCCCTTTAAATGTGTTTCTCGCCATTGCTCATTTGGAATGGCTTTATACAATGCCCCTATACCTGAACATATAGGTTGGTGTATGTCTTTCACTTCTAAAAGTGTCTCCCATCTCCGGAACATCTTCTTGGGTTCCGCTCTCTCCCATTTGTCTCTGAGAGATTGATAAAGAAGTGAGATTGACGGCCTGGTTTTCATTCTTAGGAGTGAATCAAATTCGTTCAATCTCCATTCCTTGGATAGATCTTTGCACAAGCCCTTACCGTAAGATACAAGCTGGATGAATGGCAAAAAGGTCGGCTCCTTCAAATTCCACTTCTCTCTCAATTCTGTCTGTGTCATCCATCTAGCTTCCGTCTCATGGAATAAGTCACCCATTTTCCTAATCCCGTTCTGTGCCCAATCAAACATAAGTTTGCTAGTCCTACCCGGTTCAAAACTAGGATTAGCTACTATTGGGAGATGTTTGGACATTTGATAAGGCAAACCATACATCTTCCGTAATATTTTCCACACAATAATTGTGTCTCTTAGTACCAAAGATTTTTTTAATTGGCCTTGGTAATCTAGAAACACTGGTATGTAGCAATGCCACCAGATCCCACGGCTGTGCAAATTGTTTTTCCAATCGAAGATTGGAATAGAAAGATGTCTGGTTTGCCCAATCCAATATATATCTGCTATTACAAGCTATATTGTAGCCTCTAATGTCTGGGAAGTTGATGCCCCCTAAGTCTTTCCTTATTTTCAGTTTATGTAAAGCGATCCTTGGCTTTTTGCCCTGCCATATAAATTGTATAAACCTACTCTCCAGGAGTTTAACATCTGCATGCCGCAATAGGAGTGGAATCGTCTGCATGGGATATAACAATTTGGCAACCCCCATCATTTTCACTAGGCAGCACCGCCCCGCTAAGGAAAGAGGTAAACCCTGCCATCTGTCTAAATCAGCTCTAATCCGAGATATCAGTGGTGGAAAGTTAAGTTGATATAAGGAATGAGGATCTCTCCCTATTTTCACCCCTAGATACGTTATGTGGGATTTGGCTAAAGTGATTCCCAGTGCCTTGTTCAATTTCTTTGAGGTACTGCTCATGGGTAACAGAGGTAAGAATTCACACTTAGATGTGTTTACCTTGTATCCAGAGTAACTTCCGAAGGCCTCTAATGCTTCAAATCCAACTGGTATGTGGTCTTCCGGTTTAGCCAGAAATAGGACCACATCGTCAGCAAAGAGTGCTGCTTTCACTTGCAAAGATCCTACCTCTACTCCCTCATACAGATCTGAGGAACATAAGAGCCGAGACAGAGGTTCCTATGCCAAATTAAATAGCAAAGGAGAGAGCGGGCACCCCTGTCTCGTGCCTTTTTTCAATTCAAAGGGTTTTGAGAGGTATCCCTGAGTGTACAGTCGTGGACAAAAGTTTTGAGAATGACACAAATATTAGTTTTCACAAAGTTTGCTGCTAAACTGCTTTTAGATCTTTGTTTCAGTTGTTTCTGTGATGTAGTGAAATATAATTACACGCACTTCATACGTTTCAAAGGCTTTTATCGACAATTACATGACATTTATGCAAAGAGTCAGTATTTGCAGTGTTGGCCCTTCTTCTTCAGGACCTCTGCAATTCGACTGGGCATGCTCTCAATCAACTTCTGGGCCAATTCCTGACTGATAGCAACCCATTCTTTCATAATCACTTCTTGGAGTTTGTCAGAATTAGTGGGTTTTTGTTTGCCCACCCGCCTCTTGAGGATTGACCACAAGTTCTCAATGGGATTAAGATCTGGGGAGTTTCCAGGCCATGGACCCAAAATGTCAACGTTTTGGTCCCCGAGCCACTTAGTTATCACTTTTGCCTTATGGCACGGGGCTCCATCGTGCTGGAAAATGCATTGTTCTTCACCAAACTGTTGTTGGATTGTTGGAAGAAGTTGCTGTTGGAGGGTGTTTTGGTACCATTCTTTATTCATGGCTGTGTTTTTGGGCAAAATTGTGAGTGAGCCCACTCCCTTGGATGAGAAGCAACCCCACACATGAATGGTCTCAGGATGCTTTACTGTTGGCATGACACAGGACTGATGGTTGCGCTCACCTTTTCTTCTCCGGACAAGCCTTTTTCCAGATGCCCCAAATAATCGGAAAGAGACTTCATTGGAGAATATGACTTTGCCCCAGTCCTCAGCAGTCCATTCACCATACTTTCTGCAGAAGATCAATCTGTCCCAGATGGTTTTTTTGGAGAGAAGTGGCTTCTTTGCTGCCCTTCTTGACACCAGGCCATCTTCCAAAAGTCTTCGCCTCACTGTGCGTGCACATGCGCTCACACCTGCCTGCTGCCATTCCTGAGCAAACTCTGCACTGGTGGCACTCCGATCCCGCAGCTGAATCCTCTTTAGGAGACGATCCTGGCGCTTGCTTGACTTTCTTGGATGCCCTGAAGCCTTCTTAACAAGAATTGAACATATTTCCTTGAAGTTCTTGATGATCCTATAAATTGTTGATTGAGGTGCAATCTTAGTAGCCACAATATACTTGCCTGTGAAGCCATTTTTATGCAACAAAATGATGGTTGCACGCGTTTCTTTGCAGGTCACATGGTTAACAATGGAAGAACAATGATTTCAAGCATCACCCTCCTTTTAACATGTTAAGTCTGCCATTTTAACCCAATCAGCCTGACATAATGATCTCTAGCCTTGTGCTCATCAACATTCTCACCTGAGTTAACAAGACGATTACTGAAATGATCTCAGCAGGTCCTTTAATGACAGCAATGAAATGCAATGGAAAGGTTTTTTTGGGATTAAGTTAATTTTCATGGCAAAGAAGGACTATGCAATTAATCTGATCACTCTTCATAACATTCTGGAGTATATGCAAATTTCTATTATAAAAACTTAAGCAGCAACTTTTCAAATTTCCAATATTTATGTAATTCTCAAAACTTTTGGCCACGACTGTACACCCGTGCCTTTGGATTTTTATATAGATTCGTAATAAATGTTCTAAAAGCTCCCTTGAAGCCTAGCTTGTCCAGCACTGCCTCCAGCCATGCCCACCTTACATTATCAAAAGCTTTTTCAGCATCCAAGGTGAGCATGGCTGGGGTCTCTCCAGATTGAGGTTTGTGACGGACCCTATCTAGAACTGTTAGAACCGTTCTGATGTTCATAACCGCCGAACGACCCTGAACAAACCCTACCTGTTCGATCCCGATCAGTGACGGAAGAAATGAAACCAACCTGTCGGCCATAATTTTAGACAAGATCTTTGTGTCTACATTAATTAGGGATATAGGTCTGTAAGAGCTAGGTAATAGGGGGTCCTTCCCTGGTTTGGGTAAAAGTTTGATGTAAGATACATTCTCTTTATCTGGGTGGATCTTGCCTTTTAGTACGTCATTGTAAAGCTGTAACATTATAGGGGAAACTTGGGATATTAACATCTTATAATATTCCCCCGAGAATCCGTCAGGCCCCGGGGCTTTAGCATTTCTTAGGCCTTTAATGACCAATTGGAGTTCCTCCAGGGTCACGTCCGCATTTAATCTCTGAAGCTGTTCAGGTTTTACAGTGGGTAATTTCACACGGTCTAATAGGGTGTCTACTAGCGGAGATGAGAGGGTGTCCTCATATAAAGCCGCATAATAGTGGCGTACCATTTCATTTATACCCGCTGGGTAAATAACCACCTTCCCTCTATCATCTTTAAGGCTAGATATGAACTGAGGCATTCTCTGACCTTTAGCTAGATTAGCTAATAAACGGCCAGCTTTATTCCCATATTTGTACATTTTGGCTTCGAATTGCGTTTGCTTGAAGGATTCTCTATCCCTTTCACTCTTCTCAAAGGCTTGTCGTGCTTCTACCCATTTTGCCTTATTCTCTGCTGAAGGTAGATCTGTAAACTGCCTGTACATTTGTCTGACTTTAACGCTTCCTTTTGCTGAACACGTAACCCATGATACGCCCCCTCATAACCGCCTTAGAGGCGTGCCAAAAAAGTTCCGGTGTATCTATATAGGCCTGATTATTTTCCTTATACTCCTCCCACCAACCCACTAACTTGTTTTTGAAGTCTTCATTATCCAATAAGGGAAATTGAGGGAAATCTCCACAAATAATCCGTACCCTTTGGGAATGTGTCCCTTAAGACCAGGGTTACCAGAGCATGATCCGATATATTAATATCTCCTATATCAGCATGTTCCACCAAAGCTGATAGGGAACCTTGTGTGAAAATATAGTCAATACGTGACCATGAATCCCTAGCGTGAGAGTAGAAGGTAAAAGCCCTCTCATCTGGGTGAAATTGCCGACAAGGGTCTACTAACTCTACTGATTCCATCAAAGGTCCAAGAACTGCATCCTGAGCCATGTTATCCCTATTATCTGCTGACTTGGTTCTCCTATCCTCCTTCCCCACCACTACTGAGTTGAAGTCACCCCCTACTATTAAATTTGAGGCCCTGTCCGTGAGTAAGTTGCTTTCCAATACCCTGAAAAATTGTGTGTTATTGGAATTTGGGCCATATACATTGAAAATAGTGTACTCAGTACTCTGAACTCGTATCGAGACCTTGACCCATCTTCCTTTGTCATCCGCCACAGAGCCTAACAGTGTGAAATTGAACGCTTTGTTAAACAGTATCAGGACTCCTACCTTCCGCTCAGAGGAAGATGATCCAATCACCTGTCCGACCCACAATTTTTTCATTCTCCCAAAGTCCCCCGCTGTCAGATGGGTTTCCTGAAGCAGCACTATGTCAGGTTTCATTTTTTTAAGGTGATGGAGGATCAGCCACCTTTTCTGCGGTGAGCGTAGGCCCTTTACATTCCAGTTAATGTATTTTCATATATACAACTTATTCTCAATATATGACATTTTAATGACAGGAGTTTCTACTGGATGAATATAACCCAAAGCTGGATGGATCCTGAAGTGAGCGTCGGCTGATGCATGGATATAAATAATATCTTTCAGAAAAGAACAAACTACCCCCCTCCCCCAGCCCCTCCCCGCTAGGAATACATCTTAATTCCTGACTCCTGCAATAACACATTAACCTATGCATTACCCTCTCAATTTTCTTTTCTTTTTTCTGGGCTACAGAACCTAGCTACCTGTGTACCTCAATCACCGTGGTGCAAACCGCAAAACAAGTAAAACCATACATTAACATAAACGCATGGGAAGTGCTGTAGAATTTACCCATTTGCATATCCCCGAGTTAATCGAGCACCTTACTCTATAACCATCTCAAATCACCAACATTAAGTGGTTTGCAGGAGTCCTGCGCCGAGTATCAACTCGGCTACCTGTAGTGACTGCTTTATCGCGACCATGAGTCCCTTCTTTTTGAACGAGGGATCCGCTTGTCCACCGGGACCATCTCCCAGTCACGTCTTCGCCTGTCTGTAGGTGGCAAACGTCTTCATTCTGGACTCCTTGATCTTTCTCTGCTTTGCTGTCGCTGTCTCGGGGATCTTCCTCTTTATCTTGGCTCTCCCGCTCGGTTATTTGTATGAAGAAACTCCGCTGCAGCGTCAGGATCCTGGTAAGTTTTAACTTCGCCATCTGATGTGGTCACTTTCAAAATCGCCGGGTACAACAACTGGAACTTAACTTGTTGCCTATAGAGTTCCGAACACACATTGCTGAATTCACGTCGTTTCTTTGCCACCATAGCTGAGTAATCTGCAAACATCAATATGGTGTGCCCTCTTACTTTTAACGGCCCTTTGCGAGCTCTAAAGGCCCCTAGAATGGACTCTTTATCATTATAGTCCAGAAATCGCATGATGACTTGGCGCGGTTTTAATGTCGGGTTTTGGGAATTAGTATTCCTTTGCGTTTGTGAATCCATAGCAGGTCCAACCAGATGAACCCTCTCCATCTTATGCCTCCCGCTTAGATTTAGAGCTTGTAGTATTTCCAGCTCACATATTTCTTTCATGGCCGGTTGCTTAAAGCTCTCTGGCAGGCCCACAATTCTCAAGTTTTTCCTCCTAGACTTGTTTTCCAGATCTTCTAGGAGGTCTTTCAGCACAATATTCTGCTTAAAAAGGTCCTCGGTATCACGATTATATCTGGAGACATCCTCCTCCATTGTTGCAACCCTTTTCTCCAGCTCCACTATGTTCGCCTCATGTCTCACTACATTATCATGTAGCTCATGCAGGGACTGCGAGAGAGTCTTAGCGAGCGTCTCCTTAATGTCCGGAGCTAGGTACTTGGCCACTTCAATGGCTAGAGTTTTGTAGTCAATTTTAAGCAGGTCATCATTTGTCTTACTGCTTTCACCAGCCGCGGTTTCAACTCCCTTGCTGTTATTCGGAGACTCAAGGCGGGAGTCCGCCATCTTGCTCAGCGTGGTGATTGCGGTCTGCTTTGCACCGCTCTTAACTTGCCATCTGCCACTCCGTAAGAGATAACGGTCCATGGACCGGAGACCTTCGCCTTGTGGGAACTCCTAGGTGACTTTCAGAGCCCCTTGATGCCGCTGGAAACGGAGCGCAGGTGATAATAGAGGAACAGGCGCCGGAACTCACTCACTCCGCATCCTGCATCCCAGCGCCGGAACCGGAAGTCTCCCTTAATCAATATTTTGTGGAAGGAGGTATATCAAACCCCTTAATCAGTATTTGTGAAAGCAGATATATCGCACCCCTCAATCAATATTTGGTGGAAAAAGGTATATCGAACCCCTTAATATTTTGTGAAAGCAGGTATATCGTAGACATCAATCAGTATTTTATATCAATCAGGTATATCAAACCCCTTAATCAGTATTGTGTGGAAGCAGGTATCTCGCAGGCCTTAATTAATATTTGGTTGATACAGGTATATCGAACCCCTTAATTAATATTTTGTGGAAGCAGGTTTTATTGCAGCCCTCTATCGGTAATTTGTGGAAGCAGGAATATCAAACCCCTTAATCACTATTTTTTGGAAGCTGCTATAAAGAACACCTCAATCAATATTTTGATGAAGAAGGTATATAAAACCCCTTAATCAGTATTGTGTGGAAGCAGGTATCTCGCAGGCCTCAATCAAAATATTTGTGGAAGCAGGTATATCAAACCCCATTAATCAGTAGTGTGTGGAAGCAGGTATATCAAACCCCATTAATCAGTAGTGTGTGGAAGCAGGTATATCGAACCCTTTATTCAGTATTGTGTGGAATCAGTTATCTCACAGGCCTCAATCAATATTTGGTGGAAACAGGTATATGGAACTCCTCAATCATTTATTTTGTGGAAGCAGGTATATCGCAGCCCTCAATCAGTATTTTGTATCAAACAGGTATACCAAACCCCTTTAATAATTATTTGGTGGAAGTAGTTATATCAAATTCCTTAATCAGTATTTTGTGGAAGCAGGTATATCGCAGAACTCATTCAATATTTGGTGAAAGAGGGTATATCAAACCCTTTAATCATTGTTTTGTTGAAGCGGTTATGTCTCAGCCCTAATTCAGTATTTTGTGGAAGTAGGTATATCAAACCCCTTAAACAGTATTTTGTGGAAGCAGGTATATCTAAGGCCTCAATCAATTTTTGGTTGAAACAGGTATATTGAACCCTTTAATCAGTATTGTGTGGAAGCTGGTATCTCGCAGGCCTCAATCAATATTTGGTGGAAACAGGTATATCGCAAGCCTCAATCAATATTTGGTGGAAGCAGGTATATGGTAGCCCTCAATCAGTATTTTGTATCAAGCAGGTATATCAAACCCCTTAATCTGTATTTTGTGAAAGCAGATAAATCGCAGGCCTCAATCAATATATGGTTAAAAACAGGTATTTTGAACCCTTTTAACCAGTATTGTGTGGAAGCAGGTATCTCCCAGGCCTCAATCAATATTTGGTGGAAACAAGTATATCGAACCCCTTAATCAGTATTTTGTGGAAGCAGGTATATCGCAGCCCTCAATCAGTATTTTGTGGAAGCAGGTATATTGCAGGCCTCAATCAATATTTGGTGGAAGCAGGTATATCAAACCCTTAATCAGTATTTTGTGGAAGCAGGTATATCGTAGCCTTCAATAAGTATTTTGTAGAAGAAGGTGTATCGAACCCCTTATTCAGTATTTTGTGGAAGCAGGTATAAGGCAACCCTCAATCAATATTTGTTAAAAACAGGTATATCAAACCCCTTAATCAGTATTTTTTGGAAGCAGGTATATCACAGGCCTCAATCAATATTTCGTGGAAACAAGTAAATTTAACCCCTTAATCAATATTGTGTGGTGGCAGGTATCTCACAGGCCTCAATCAATATTTGGTGGAAACAGGTATATTGTAGCTTTCAATCAGTATTTTGTGGAAGCAGGTATATCACCCCTTAATCTGTATTAAGTGGAAGAAGGTATATAGCAGGCCTCAATCAATATTTGGCGGAAACAGGTATATTGAACCCTTTAATCAGTATTGTGTGGAAGCAGGTATCTCGCAGGCCTCAATCAATATTTGATGGAAATAGGTATAACAAACCCCTTAATGAGTATTTTGTAGAAGCAGATATATCGCACCTCTCATTCAATATTTGGTGGAAATCGGTATATAGAACCCCTTAAACAATATTTTGTGGAAACAGGTATATCGCAGGCCTCAATCAATATTTGGTAGAAACATTTATATCGAACACCTTAATAATATTTTGTCGAAGCAGGTATCTCGCAGGACTCATTCAATATTTGGTGGAAGAGGGTATATCAAACCCTTTAATCAGTATTTTGTGGAAGTAGGTATATCAAACCCCTTAAACGGTATTATGTGGAAGCAGGTATATCTCAGGCCTCAATCAATATTTGGTTGAAACGGGTATATGGAACTCCTTAATCATTTTGTGGAAGCAGGTATATCGCAGCCCTCAATATATATTTTGTGGAAGCAGGTATATCGCAAGCCTCAATCAATATTTGGTGGAAGCAGGTATATGGTAGCCCTAAATCAGTATTTTGTATCAAACCCTTTAATCAGTATTGTGTGGAAGCAGGTATATCACAGGCCTCAATCAATATTTGGTGGAAACAGGTATATCGAACACCTCAATCAGTATTTTGTGGAAGCAGGTATATCGTAGCCCTCAATCAGTATTTTGTGGAAGCAGGTATATTGCAGGCCTCAATCAATATTTGGAAACAGGTATATCGAACTCCTTAATCAGTATTTGGTGGAAGCAGGTATATCATAGCCTTCAATAAGTATTTTCTAGAAGCAGGTATATAAAACCCCTTAATCATCATTTTATGGAATCAGGTATATCGAACCCCTTAATCATCATTTTATGGAATCAGGTATATCGCAGGCCTCAATCAATATTTTTTGTAAGCATGTATATTAAACCACTCAATCAGTATTTTGTGGAAGCAGGTATATGGCACCCCTCAATCAATACTTGTAAGAAACAGGTATATTGAACCCCTTAATCAGTATTGTGTGGAAGCAGGTATATCACAGGCCTCAATCAATATTTGGTGGAAACAGGTATATCGAACCCCTCAATCAGTATTTTGTGGAAGCAGGTATATCGTAGCCCTCAATCAGTATTTTGTGGAAGCAGGTATATTGCAGGCCTCAATCAATATTTGGTTGAAACGGGTATATCGAACCCCTTAATCAGTATTTGGTGGAAGCAGGTATATCATAGCCTTCAATAAGTATTTTCTAGAAGCAGGTATATCAAACCCCTTAATCATCATTTTATGGAATCAGGTATATCGAACGCCTTAATCATCATTTTATGGAATCAGGTATATCGCAGGCCTCAATCAATATTTCGTGGAAACAGGTATATCGAACCCCTAATCAGTATTGTGTGGAAGCAGGTATATCATAGGCCTCAATCGATATTTCCTGGAAACAGTTATAATGAACCCCTTAATCAGTATTGTGTGGAAGCAGGTATCTTGCAGGCCTCAATCAATATTTGGTGTAAACAGGTATATTAAACCACTTATTAGTATTTTGTGGAAGCAGGTATATTGTAGCCTTCAATCAGTATTTTGTAGAAGCAGGAATATCGCACCCCTCTATCAATATTTGTTAGAAACAGATATATCGAACCCCTTAATCAGTATTTTGTGGAAGCAGGTATATCGCAGCCCTTAATCAGTATTTTGTGAAAGCAGGAATATTGCAGGCCTCAATCAATATTTGGTAGAAGCAGGAATATTGAACCCCTTAAGCAGTATTTGGTGGAAGCAGGTATATCGTAGCCTTCAATAAGTATTTTGAAGAAGCAGGTATATCGAACCCCTTAATCATAATTTTATGGAATCAGGTATATCGCAGGCCTCAATCAATATTTGGTGAAAGCATGTATATTAAACCACTTAATCAGTATTTTGTGGAAGCAGGTATATGGCACCCCTCAATCAATATTTGGTAGAAACAGGTATATTTAACCCCTTAATCAGTATTTTGTAGAAGCATATACACTGCTCAAAAAAATAAAGGGAACACAAAAATAACACATCCTAGATCTGAATTAATTAAATATTCTTCTGAAATACTTTATTGTTGACATAGTTGAATGTGCTGACAACAAAATCACACAAAAATAAAAAAATGGAAATCAAATTTTTCAACCCATGGAGGTCTGGATTTGGAGTAACACTCAAAATTAAAGTGGAAAAACACACTACAGGCTGATCCAACTTTGATGTAATGTCCTTAAAACAAGTCAAAATGAGGCTCAGTAGTGTGTGTGGCCTCCACGTGCCTGTATGACCTCCCTACAACGCCTGTGCATGCTCCTGATGAGGTGGCTGACAGTCTCCTGAGGGATCTCCTCCCAGACCTGGACTAAAGCATCTGCCAACTCCTGGACAGTCTGTGGTGTAACGTGACGGTGGATAGAGCGAGACATGATGTCCCAGATGTGCTCAATTGGATTCAGGTCTGGGGAACGGGCGGGCCAGTCCATAGCATCAATGCCTTCGTCTTGCAGGAACTGCTGACACACTCCAGCCACATGAGATCTAGCATTGTCTTGCATTAGGAGGAACCCATGGCCAACCGCACCAGCATATGGTCTCACAAGGGGTCTGAGGATCTCATCTCGGTACCTAATGGCAGTCAGGCTACCTCTGGCGAGCACATGGAGGGCTGTGCGGCCCTCCAAAGAAATGCCACCCCACACCATTACTGACCCAATGCCAAACCGGTCATGCTGGAGGATGTTGCAGGCAGCAGAACATTCTCCACGGCGTCTTCAGACTCTGTTACGTCTGTCACATGTGCTCAGTGTGAACCTGCTTTCATCTGTGAAGAGCACAGGGCGCCAGTGGCGAATTTGCCAATCTTGGTGTTCTCTGGCAAATGCCAAACGTCCTGCACGGTGTTGGGCTGTAAGCACAACCCCCACCTGTGGACGTCGGGCCCTCATATCACCCTCATGGAGTCTGTTTCTGACCGTTTGAGCAGACACATGCACATTTGTGGCCTGCTGGAGGTCATTTTGCAGGGCTCTGGCAGTGCTCCTCCTACGGCCTCCTCCACGTCTCCTGATGTACTGGCATGTCTCCTGGTAGCGCCTCCATGCTCTGGACACTACGCTGACAGACACAGCAAACCTTCTTGCCACAGCTCACATTGATGTGCCATCCTGGATAAGCTGCACTACCTGAGCCACTTATGTGGGTTGTAGACTCGTCTCATGCTAGTGAAAGCACCGCCAGCATTCAAAAGTGACCAAAACATCAGCCAGGAAGCATAGGAACTGAGAAGCGGTCTGTGGTCACCACCTGCAGAACCACTCCTTTATTGGGGGTGTCTTGCTAATTGCCTATAATTTCCACCTGTTGTCTATCCCATTTGCACAACAGCATGTGAAATTGATTGTCACTCAGTGTTGCTTCCTAAGTGGACAGTTTGATTTCACAGAAGTGTGATTGACTTGGAGTTACATTGTGTTGTTTAAGTGTTCCCTTTATTTTTTTGAGCAGTGTATATGGCACTCCTCAATCAATATTTGTTAGAAACAGGTATATAGAACCCCTTTAATCATTATTTATTTAGAACCAGGAATATCACAGGCCTCAATCAATATTTGGTGGAAACAGATATATATCGAACCCCTAATCAGTATTGTGTGGAAGCAGGTGTATCACAGGCCTCAATCAATATTAAGTGGAAACAGATATATCGAACCCATTAATCAGTATTTTGTAGAAGCAGGTATATTGAAGCCCTCAATCAGTATTTTTTGGAAGCAGGCATATCAAACCATTTAATCAGTATTTTGTGGAAGCAGGTATATCGTAGGCTTCAATCAATATTTGATGCAAACATGTATATCAAACCCCTAATCAGTATTTTGTGGAAGCAGGTATAACTCAGCCCTCAATGATTATTTTGTGGAAGCAGGTATATCAAATTACTTAATCAGTATTTAGTGGAAGCAGGTATATCGCAGCCCTAAATCAGTATTTTGTGGAAGCAGGTATATCAAACCCCTTAATCAATATTTTGTGGAAGCAGGTATATCACAGCTCTCAATCAGTATTTTGTGGAAGCAGGTTTTATCAAATCCCTTAATCAGTATTTAGTGGAAGCAGGTATATTGCATCCCTAAATCAGTATTTTGTGGAAGTAGGTATATTAAACCCCTCAATTAATATTTGGTGAAAGCAGGTATATAGAACCCCTTAATTAGTACTTTGTGGAAGCAGGTATATTGTAGCCCTTAATCATCATTTTGTTGTAGCAGGTATATCGAACCTCTTAGTATTTTGTGGAAGCATTTATATCGCAGGCCTCAATCAGTATTTGGTGAAAGCAGGTATATAGAACCCCTTAATTAGTACTTTGTGGAAGAAGGTGTATCGCAGGCCTCAATCAATATTTCGTGGAAATAGGTATATCAAACCAATTAATCAGTATTTTGAAGAAGCAGTTATATTGTAGCCCTCAATCAGTATATTGTGGAAGTATGTATATCAAACCCCTTAATCAGTATTTTGTGGAAGTAGATATATCAAACCCCTTAATTAATATTTTGTGAAAGTAGTTATATCGCAGGCCTCAATCAATATTTGGTGGAAACAGGCATATCGAACCGCCTAATCAGTAATTTGTGGAAGCAGGTATATAGTAGCCCTCAATCAGTATTTTGTGGAAGCAGGTATAGCAGAGCCCTCAATCAGTATTTTGTGGAAGTAGGTATATGCAACCACTTAATCTGTATTTTGTGGAAGAAGGTATATCGTAAGCCTTAATAAATATTTGGTGGAAGCAGGTATATCGAACCCCTTAATCAGAAATTTGTGGTATCAGTTATATTGTAGCCCTCAATCAGCATTTTGTTGTAGACGGTATATCAAACCCCTTAATCAGTATTTTGTGGAAGCAGGTATATCACAGCCCTCAAACCTCATTTTGTGGAAGTAGGTATATCAAACCCCTTAATCAGTATTTTGTGGAAGTAGGTATATTACAGGTCTCAATCAATATTAAGTGGAAACAGGTATATCGAACCCCTTAATCAGTATTTTGTAGAAGCAGTTATATCGTAGCCCTCAATTATTATTTTGTGGAAGCAGGTATATCGCAGCCCTCAATTAGTATTTTGTGGAAGCAGATATATCAAACCCCTTAATCAGTATTTTGTAAAAGCAGGTATCTCACAGCCCTAAATCAATATTTTGTGGAAGCATTTATATTAAATCCCTTAATCATTATTTTGTAGAAGCAGGTATATTGTAGCCCTCTATCATTATATTTGTGTAAGCAGGTATATCGAACCATTTAATTAGTATTTTGTGGAAGGTATATCGCAGGCCTCAATCAATATTTCATGGAAATAGGTATATCGAACCCATTAATCAGTATTTTGAAGAATCATTTATATTGTAGCCCTCAATCAGTATATTGTGGAAGTATATATATCAAACCCCTTAATCAGTATTTTGTGGAAGCAGGTATATCATAGCCCTTAATCAATTTTTTGTGGAATTAGGTATATCGAACCCCTTAGTCAATATTTTGTGGAAGCAGGTATATTGCAGACCTTAATCAATATTTGGTGGAAGCAGGTATATCACACACCTTAATCAGTATTTTATGAAAGTAGGTATATTGCACCCCTCAAACAATATTTGGTGGAAGCAGGTATATAGAACCCCTTAATGAGCATTTTGTGGAAGCAGGTATATCGAACCCCTTAAACAGTATTTTGTGGAAGTAGGTGTACCGCAGGTCTTAATAAATATTTGGTGGAAACAGGTATATGGAATCCCTTAATCAGTATTTTGTGGAAGCAGATATATTGTAGCCCTCAAACCTTATTTTGTGGAAACAGGTATATCGTAGCCCTCAATCCATGTTTATTGGAAGCAGGCATATCAAAACTCAATCAGTGTTTTGTGGTAGCAAGTATATCGAACTCCATAATCTGTATTTTGTGGAAGAAGGTATATCGCAGGAATCATTTATTATTTGGTGAAACAGGTATATCAAACCCCTTAATCAGTATTTTGTGGAATCAATTATATCATAGCCCTCAATCAGTATTTTGTGAAAGTAGATATATCAAACCCCTTAATTAGTATTTTCTGAAAGTAGTTATATCGCAGGCCTCAATCAATATTTGGTGGAAACAGGTATATCGAACCGTTAATCAGTAGTTTGTGGAAGCAGGTGTTTAGTAGCCCTCAATTAGTATTTTGTGGAAGCAGGTATATGCAACCCCTCAATCTGTATTTTGTGGAAGCAGGTATGTCCCAGGCCTCAATCAATATTTGGTGGAAACAGATATATCGAACCCCATAATCAGTATTTTGTGGAAGCAGGTATATTGTAGTCCTCAATCAATATTTGGTGCAAACAGGTATATCGAACCCCTAATCATTATGTTGTGGAAGCAGGTATATCGCAGTCCTCAATCAATATTCGGTGCAAACAGGTATATCGAATCCCCTAATCAGTATTTTGTGGAAGCAGGTATATTGTAGTCCTCAATCAATATTTGGTGCAAACAGGTATAGTCAGGTCCATAAATATTGGGACATCAACACAATTTTAACATATTTTTGGCTCTATACATCACCACAATGGATTTGAAATTAAATGAACAAGATGTGCTTTAACTGCAGACTGTCCGCTTTAATTTGAGGGCATTTACATCCAAATCAGGTGAACGGTGTAGGAATTACAACAGTTTGCATATGCGCCTCCCACTTGTTAAGGGGCCAAAAGTAATGGGACAATTGGCTTCTCAGCTGTTCCATGGCCAGGTGTGTGTTATTCCCTTATTATCAAAATTTCAATTAGCAGAATAAAGTCCAGAGTTCATTTCAAGCGTGCTATTTGCATTTGGAATCTGTTGCTGTCAACTCCCAAGAGGAGATCCAAAAAGCTGTCACTATCAGTGAAGCAAGCCATCATTAGGCTGAAAAAACAAAACAAACCCATCATAGAGATAGCAAAAAACATTAGGCCTGGCCAAAACAACTGTTTGGAACATTCTTAAAAAGAAGGAAAACACCAGTGATCTCAGCAACACCAAAAGACCCGGAAGACCACGGAAAACAACTGTGGTGGATGACCGAAGAATTATTTCCCTGGTGAAGAAAACACCATTCATAACAGTTGGCCAGATCAAGGACACTCTCCAGGAGGTAGGTGTATGTTTGTCAAAGTCAACAATCAAGAGAAGACTTCACCAGAGTGAATACAGAGGGTTCACCACAAGATGTAAACCATTGGTGAGCCTCAAAAACAGGAAGGCCAGATTAGAGTTTGCCAAACAACATCTAAAAAAGCCTTCACAGTTCTGGAACAACATTGTCAGGGATCGAACCGGGAGACTCCGGCGTCCTAGGCTGTAGCCTTGCTCACTAGACCACAGAGCTTCCTGGACAGTTTCTGTTAGAAGAAAGGTATGACAAGTACATATTGACAAAAGCAAACAAGGCACTAAATTAAGCAGCTTGAAATCTGGGTGGGCAGTCCCCACACGAATGGACACAAGTATAAAACAGAAGGAGAAGGGTCATATACCCTTTATGTGCCTAGGCATAAAACATAGTATCTAGGTAATTTATATACGGCCCCTCTCCACTCCAATCCAGATACAGAGGCATATATTAGATAAATCAATTGCCTGCTAATTACATGGATCAAAAGTACTGTCAGAACAGTAAAGGACAATATAAACAAAAAAAAACACAAAACACACAGTAAACGGATGGGTCTGTATTAGGCTTGGTAATCCGGGAGCACCTATATAATGTAGAGAACATAGTGAGTAAGTAGGATGAGGGGTCTGTTGGATACTAGAGTAACATTGACAAGGGCCTATTATTTTAGTAAATGGACATTGAAAGTATTTAGTGTATAAGGAATGTAAGAGGAATGTAGTCTTCTCTACCAAAATGGTCTGTATAGGTCAGGTCAGAAGGGTTCGAGTGAGAGCGAATGCACAACTTCTTTGATATAAGTGTAAGGAACTAAGTTCCCTGGTAAGTTCCATGAAAGTCTAGCCATGGTTGCCAAATCTTCAGAAATGTACGTCTATTACTTTTTTCCCAACCCACCATTTCTTCCATAAGACATATCTGGTGAGTTTTCTCTATCCATTCTTTAATGGTGGGGGGGTCTGAGTTCCTCCACTTGGTAGGGATAATGTATTTAGCTGCAGCTATCATGTGTGTGGCCAAATTATTCGCAGAGGGCTTGAACTTCTGGGGCAGCCACAGTAATATAAGAGCAGGGGTCAGGGAAATCTTTGAATTACATACTCTGTTAATAATTCTCTCAACTTCAGACCAAAAACTCAAGACTTTCCTACATGACCACCAAATATGGGTGATGGAACCTCTTTCTTCTTGGCATCTCCAGCACTTGTCAGAAGGCGAGAGGTGGGCTCTGTAAAGAAAGTCTGGGGTCTTGTACCACCTTGATAATATTTTGTAGGAGTTTTCCTGAATGCGTATGCATCTGGAGAAGCCATGGGAGTGTTGTAATATAGCTTTAACCTCATCATCTGCCAGGGAAATCTGTAGTTCCCTTTAACATGCCCTCAAGTATATGGGTATTTCAGTTGAAGAGTTCAGGATTAGTTGGGAATAAAGTTTTGAGAGAGTTTTAGGGGGCGGATTTGGCATTAGAGTATAGTTTTCTAGCCATGTGGGATCATTATGGCGCACTACACCGCTCTTCTTAAATTTTTTGCAACATAATTCAAAATCTAATTCCATTAATCTGGACCATAGATGACTAGGCATATGGGTTTGGGCTAATTTCAAGAATTCTGATAGGTCAGTGGCTTTAATCAGGTCAGATACCTTGAGTACATTTAGGTACCTCCAAGCTCCGTGAAAGTCACTTCCACCTTTATTGAGGTAAAACGGGAGAACAGATAAGGGAGCTATGGGGGAAAGCTTATTTGTGGACATTGATAGGGCTTCGGTACTGTCACATACCTGAAACATACCTCGTGTTAGGGCAATTAGAGAGGTTTTCCCTTTTTTGGTAGGTGCTTGAACCCATAGTCGGTGAAGAGCACTATCTCCAAGTAAAGCTTTCTCCAAATCAACGTGTAGGGCTTTATTGTGAGGTCTGGACATTTCAATCCACCTCTCTAACTGTATAGCGTGGAGGTAAGTTTTTAAGTCTGGAAGGGACAGTCCACCTTTGTTATGTTTTCTAATAAGAAGAGAGTAAGCCAGGCGTGTTTTTTTGTTGGACCATAAAAAACTACTGAGTAAACTCCGAAATTCAGAAATGTATTTGTTTGACAGTGGTATAGGCAGACTTCTCAATGTATAGAGGATTTGCGGCAGGACATATGTGGATAATAGGTTTTTCTTACCTAACCATGAAAGGAAGGGAAGTTTAATGGATGCCAGATAAGATTTCACCTTGTCAAATAAAGGGACATAATTAAGTTTAAACAGGGATGAGGGGTTTGCTGGGATCATGATCCCCAAGTGTTTAATAGCCTCTCTCGGCCATTGAAAGGAGGTGCTAGTTTTGATAACTGACATGTGTTTCTCTGGGCCAGTGATGTTAAGTATTTCAGATTTGTCATAATTAACTTTGAAATTTGAAACTTCTCCAAAGTCCGAAAATATCTTAATCACCTCTGGGATTGCAACTTTAGGATTCGTTATAAAAAGGAGCAGGTCATCCGCAAAGGCTGCCAGTGAGTGGGTTCTCCCATTCACCTTCAATCCTTTAATAGCCTCTGATGTTCTTAATTTACAAAGAAGCATTTCCATAGATAAAATGAATAATGCAGGGGAGAGAGGGCAGCCCTGTCTTGTTCCATTGGAGATGTGGAAAGGAGGGGATAAAGTTCCATTAACAAGAACCCTAGCTGAGGGACTTGTATAAAGAGAAAAAATGGCTGAGATAAACATGGGCGGAAATCCAAAGTGGCGTAAAGCATTTTCTATAAAAACCCAATTAACCCTATCGAATGCTTTTTCCGCATCTGTTCCCAGGAGCGTCAGTGGGACTTTGTGTTGTTTAGCGTAATATATGGCATGTAAAACTCTGCTAACGTTGTGCTTACCCTCTCGCCCCTTCACAAAGCCTACCTGTTCCTCACCTATAAGCTTAGGGAGTAATTTTGCTATCCTAAAGCTTAGAAGCTTGGCCCAGAGTTTAACATCAACGTTGAGCAGAGAAATTGGTCTGTAGCTGCTACATTTAGTGGGGTCTTTCCCTTCTTTAGGGATAACTGTTATGTGAGCGATTAGTGATTGTGGCGGAAGGGATTTTCCATTTAGTAAAGAGTTACATAAATTTACTAGCTGCGGGGCGAGGATATTTTAAAATTTTTTATAATATATTATGGGTAGCCCATCAGGTCCCGGGCATTTCCCTGAAGGAGTACTCGCTAAAACATTTAAAATTTCATCTAAAGTCACCGGGGAGAGTAACATGTCTTTATCCTCAATTGTTAAAGTTGGGACTTTGACCGCTTCTAGGAAGTTGTTAATTTTATCAATCATAAGACTAGGGTCATCGGGTTTTAGATTATAAAGGGCAGAATAAAATCCAGCAAATTCCTCTGCTATGGCAGGAGTGTTAGTAAGATGCAGACCTTTGTCAGATTTAATGCTGGCTATAAAGGCTTTCTCTCTTTGGCCCTCAATCATTTGCGAAAGGAGTTTAGATCCTCTATCCCCATGAATATAGAGCTTATATTTGGCTGACCTAAGGGCTTTGGCTGATTTGATATTTAATAAATCCTTCAATTGGCATCTTAGTTTAATAATATCATTATAATGGGTTTCTGAGGGGCTACTTTTGTTGATGCTTTCTAAAGCAGAAATTTGAGCTAATTTGGAATCTATCTTAAGTGACCTTTGCTTCCGAACCCAGGATCCCAGGGATATGAGCTCACCTCTAATGAATGCCTTATGGGCTTCCCATATCATGGCCTTATCCATAAGAGGGGTGTTATTTAAGTCAAAAAAGGCTACTAGCTTTTCCTCCAATCTAAGTCTGTCCCTATCATTTTCCAACAGGGTTTCATTTAATCTCCATGACCAAGCTTTAGGAGGGAGACCTTTCAGCTGAATCACCAGAGAGACAGGAGCATGGTCCGAGATAGTGATCTGACCAATGGTAGAGGATATTAGCTTATCCAGTACATAATTGGACAAAAACAGGTAGTCCAAGCGCTGGTAGGATCTGTGGACAGCAGAAAAAAAAGTAAAGTCCCTGTCACTGGGATGAGCCAGCCTCCAGGTGTCTGATATCTGGTGTGCGGCTAAAGCTTTACGTAACTTACACATTTGTGCAGAGGAGTATTTTGGGGTATTAGAGGTAGAATCCATGGGATGATCAAGGGTAAGGTTCAGGTCGCCACCGAGGATTAACACTCCTTCTTTAAAGTCTTGTAGTGATCTTAACATCTTAATTAGCCAGGGTATTTGTCTAGAGTTGGGAGCATAGACATTAACAAGGGTCAGTTTACTGCCATAAAGTGTACCTTTTAGGAACAAGTACCTACTCTCAGGATCAATATATTGTGCCTGAAGTTGAAAGGGGGTATTAGCTTTAATCCCAATGGAAACACCTCTAGAGGCAGAAGAGTGGGAACTATGGAACCATTTAGTGTAGTGTTTAGTGAAGAGGGCCGGAATACGGTTATGTCTAAAGTGTGTCTCCTGCAGAAACAATAGGTCTGCCCTCTCCCTCCTTAGCATGTGGAAGACCTGACTCCTCTTTTGGGGGACATTAAGTCCATTTACATTTAGTGATGTTACCTTTAGAGGATCCATAGGTGAAAGAAGTTTGCATAGCAGAATAAGAAGTTGCATCCCGGTGAAGCAAATGTTTTCGGATGTAGGACCCATTTTGACGAACTATATACAGGGTATATAACAACACATTTGAGCATGTTAATATTCAATTAGAAGCAACGAGGTAAAACCTCCTGTAAAGGAGGAAATAACTTAAAAGAAAGAAAAGGAAAGGTCGGGGGACCTGAATAGTAGAACAAAGCGGAGGGAGAGAATAGAGAGAAGGAGGGGGGGGGGGGGTTAGAGTATTTTGCGAAAGGTGAAAAGAATAGAAATAAGAATGGGAATGAGAATAGAATAGAGGGAGGAGAAGACTGTGAAATACACCAAGCCTAAGCGAGCCCCCACAGCACATCTCAGAAAGGCTGGCTAGGAGAGGGGTAAGGAGGGTAATGGAAACATGCCATATCATATCTCAGAACAATGCTCCCATCCCCTCTCCCAGTGCCAGAAACTGTGAGTTCCCACGTAAGTGGCAGTTGGGATAACCCATTTCTCACATGGGACATCCCACTGAAACCTTGTAACGAGGAGGAAAAACTTAGGAATCAGTTAATAAAATCATAATGAACTAGAACACAAAAGCATATATAAATTTCTCTGCATGTGGAGAGAAAGAAAAATGTGGCCATCACCCCACCACCACCACGTCCAAAACCAACACCCTCTGGTAATCATGTATATCAAACAGGCTACTAAGGCAGTGGCGATGATGAGGCGAACCGACCATGACAAGTATGCGATTAAGACATATAAGGTAGAATGATCCTAGATATGATGAGACTGACATATTAGCACCGGCTAGTTACCGGTTAATGCTCAATTTGAGAAGAAGTCCAGCACAGTAGAGTTGCAGGCTATTTTCAAGTGTCCTGTAGTTCTGCCTGGCGCTTCTTCGCCTGAGGAGACTTGAACTTCTTAGCTACCCGCCATTCTTCAGTAGCAGGTAAGGGTGGCATCTTCATGTCATCGGACATCGGCAACCACGAAGGGATGTCCAGGGGCTCAACTTGTAACGCATCCCACATTTTAGCAAGATCCTCTGGATGACGGATAACGATCTGTTTTCCGTTAATAGTAGCGCAAAGGCCGAATGGAAAAAGCCAGCGCAAGGGATGGCGTCTCTCCCTAAGAAGGTCCGTCAGAGGCTTGAGTTGTCTCCTTTTAGCTAGAGTGCTAGCTGCTAGGTCTTGGAACAGCTGGATTTTACAGCCTTCAAGCATTACATCGCCCTTGTGTCTGGCGGCAGTTAAGATGGCGGACGAATCCACAAAGCTGAGCAAGCCGCATATAATGTCGCGCGGCGGGGCTTCTGGCGGTGGTTTGGGCCTGAGGGCCCTGTGGGCTCTTTCTATAATTACTGACTTTGCCTGCTCTGGGCCAATAATGGAGGAGAAAATTTGGCTGACCGTATCTAGAATGTCGTCTCTCTGCACGCTTTCAGGTATACCTCTTATGCGGATATTATTCCTCCGGCTTCTGTTTTCCTGGTCTTCCAGATGCAGGAAAGCTGTGTTCATCTGATCGCGCACCTCCTCCACTTTAGATTGTAGTGCACGGCTATGTTTAGTTAGAGCAGACTGAGAGTCTTCCAGGGCTGCCACTCTGTGTCCCGTCTGCCTTATCTCCGTTTTAATGGCAGAGAGCTCTTTCATGACGGGGTCAAAAGCGTGGGTTAAGGCTTCTTTGAGGAAGGCTCTGGTGATGGGAATCAAGCTTCGCTCACTGTGTGTCTCAGACATGGCACAGGAGCCCTCAGAGCCCTCAGAGTCTTCTGTGCAGGTCAGAGCGGCGGCAGCGTCCTGCGCCATCTTGGATCTTGCTGCTGGAGAGGATAACTTCTTTTTTAAGTATTTATCCAGGTCGGATTGTCCCCTGGCATGTCTAGGAGTCGTCAGCATCTCCTTAGGCTTGTCTTTGTTAGGTTTCCCCATCATAGAGCTGGGTGGTAACCCGTTAATTAGCTATTTACTAGTGCTGCTGTGAGGAGCTCTCGATTCAAGCGGCCATTTCCTGACGCGGCTAGCTCCGCCCCAGTTTCTGTTACTTTTTTGAACCACCTCCTTGACCTGAATGTTTCTGCTTTTGGTTTGACCAATCAGATCTGTCTACGCCCTCTTTAAGGAAGACCATGTCACTTCCTCCTTTGCCAGATTATTGAGCTATCTCAGCCTTAGTCTTGCTTCAGCCTCTCATATTTTGTCTGCTAACCTACTCGTGTACCGAACTCTGCCTCCATCGACTACTCTCCTGCCTCATCCTGAATCCTTGCACCTGCCATCTCGTGTACCTAACTCTGCCTCCATTTGACTACTCTCCTGCCTCATCCTGCCTCATCCTGAATCCTTGTACCTGCCATCCCGTGTACCAACCCAGGACTGCCTGACTACTCTCTTGCCTTCCTCGTTCTTCGGCACTCATCTACCACGTGCACCTTATCGGGTCCATTGAGCCACCGCCATTCCTACATATCGGGATCATTCATCCATTCCGTTTCCGAGCTCCTCTGTTCCTGTGTCGCTGCCATTGGACTCCTTCCCCTCTTCGAGTAACCTCTACAAGCAATTGTGCAGGTAACCATAACAGAATAATCTGGCCTCAAAAATGGAGTCCGCGGTGACGCTCCTGAAACAACAAGTTATAGAGCTACAAGAATTCGGAACCACTTATCAGGAAAAGTTTTCCCAGTTACAAAGTGTGGTACAAGATCAACAAGGGGAAATAATCGCCCTACAGAGACAACTCCTGGAGGGGCAGGCCCCAGCTGGAGATACTCGCATGCCGCTCCCAGCAAGGTTTAATGGAGATCGACGCCAATTTCCGAGGTTTTTTGAACCAATGTCGAATCTATTTTGAAATGAATCCAGCCCGGTTCACTACTGGAAAGATGAAGGTACTGTTCATCATCAATCTTTTGTCTGATGAGGCTCTCGCATGGGCATCTCCTTACGTGGAGACCGACAACAGCCTTCTGCGAGATCTGGAGACCTTCATCTCCGCCATAAGTCAGGTGTTTGATGATCCTAATCGTTGTGCTACTGCGGAACTAAAACTACATAATCTACGCCAAGGAAACCGTTCAGTGGCCGTTTACACAGCCGAATTCCGCCGCTGGGTGACCGACACCACCTGGAATCATGCCGCCCAAAAGAGTCAGTTCCGGCGGGGCTTGTCTGAGCAAATGAAAGATGAACTTGCTAGGACAGATATTCCAGAGGACTTTGAAGACTTCATTCAACTTTGTATCAGAGTCGATCAGAGACTTACTGAAAGGAGAAGGGAGAAAGCATGGGCGCAGGAAAACCGACCCACCTATTCTTTCAGACCATCAGCTCCCCGTAATCCTGAACCTGCACCGGAACCTATGCAAATCGATGCATTACGGTGATCCATAACTGTAGCGGAAAAGGAAAGACGCATCTCAGAAGATCTTTGTCTCTACTGCGGAAAACCGGGACATTATGCTATCGACTGCCCTAGAAGGGTCCGTAGAATAAACGCGGTCAGAGAAATAGAAGAACAATTGGAATTAGAAATTCCATACTCCATACACTCTGAAATAAACTCTATTTCCCCTATTGCTTGGAAGAAAGACCAAACTACTATCCCCGAGTCTCATTTCATGGTACCCATTCAGATCTTCACCTCTGAACTCGAAATCTCCTGCTCTGCTATGCTGGACTCTGGGGCCGGGGGCAATTTTATGGACTTAACATTTGCACAAAAAACCATATCCCACTATTAAAGAGAACAACACCATTGGATATGGAGACTGTGGACGGCTCACCTCTTTCCTCAGGTCCAGTTACGCAAGAAACGGGAAAGCTCCAAATACGCATCAACACGGATCACCTTGAGGACATCCATTTTTCTTTGATCTCTTCACCCAAATTTCCCATAATCTTGGGGATCCCATGGTTGGCGATTCATAATCCATCCATTGACTGGGAAAATCATGTACTACACTTCCCGTCGGAATTCTGTCAGTGTAATTGCCTGCAAGACACTCAGTCTTTGGCTCCAGCGATCCCTCTGGTTCCAGAACAGTCTACAAGTGAGTTATTACCTCTGCCGTACAAGAATTTTCAGGATGTTGGCGACAAGAAAAATGCAGATAAGCTTCCTCCTCACCGTTCTTACGACTGTCCGATTGAACTATTACCGGGAGCGGAAATACAGTTTGGCTGCATTTATCCGCTTTCTGATCCTGAATTGAAGGCTTTGAAAAAATATCTAGATGAAGATCTAAAAAAGGGGTTTATCCGACCCTCCACCTCTCCAGCTGGTGCTCCTTTTTTCTTTGTAATAAAGAAAGATTCCTCTTTACGCCCCTGTATAGACTACCGGAAACTTAATAGTATCACTGTAAAAAATCGGTATCCCCTTCCTTTAATATCTGAACTTCTCGAAAGACTGCACACTGCCAGAATATTTACGAAACTCGATCTCAGAGGAGCATATAACCTGGTCCGTATTCGTCCGGGTGACGAATGGAAGACTGCTTTCCGAACTAGGTATGGACATTTCGAATACCTCGTTATGCCTTTCGGACTGTGTAATGCGCCAGCTACATTTCAACACTTTGTTAACGATGTGTTCCGGGACATGTTGGATCAGTTCGTAATAATATACTTGGACGACATTCTAATTTTTTCTGAAAGTCTGGAGCAACATCGTATGGACGTCTGCAAGGTTCTACAGAGACTTCGAGAACACCAACTCTACATTAAACTTGAGAAATGCGAATTCGAAAAAACAACTGTTCAGTTTTTGGGATACATCATTTCTCCGAAGGGTCTAGAGATGGACCCCAGCAAGATTAGAGCTGTAACGGAGTGGCCTACTCCCAGAAATGTAAAAGACATACAAAGATTCATCGGTTTTGCCAATTTCTACAGGAGATTCATCCGGAATTTCTCCAGGGTCATTAAACCAATCACACAACTCACAAAGAAAACCGTACACTTTACCTGGACTCCCGAGGCACAAGACGCATTTAGTCAACTAAAGACTCTGTTCACAGGCACACCAATACTAATCCATCCAGATCCAGAACTACCATTCACGGTAGAAGTGGATGCATCTGATTCAGCAATGGGGGCGGTTTTGTCACAACGTGCAGGAGATAAAGAGTTGCTTCACCCTTGTGCCTATTTTTCTCGCCAAATGTCCCCAGCCGAGAAAAATTATGACATCGGGAATAAGGAACTACTTGCAATCAAGGAAGCTTTCTCTGAGTGGAGACACCTTTTGGAGGGGGCCACCATTCCCGTAACCGTCTTGACTGATCACAAGAACCTTGAGTTTCTGCATAACGCCAAAAGATTATCCTCCAGACAGGCCAGATGGAGCCTGTTCTTTTCTCGTTTTAACTTTATTATTACCTACCGTCCAGGTTCTAAGAACGGCAAAGCAGACGCGCTGTCCAGAATGTTCTCTGACTCCTCCCAAGAAAATAAGAATCAAACCACGATCCTGCCTGAAAGAAACTTCTTGGGGGCCACCCATTCGGGGGATTTATGGAAACTAATTAAAGACGGATATCAGAGTGACTCTTTCCTTAGCCACCCCACTAGTGAGGTTAACCTTCACTTCCAGGATGGTTATTGGATCAAACCGGATCATCAACTATATGTTCCCGAAATAGCTCGACTTGAAGTCCTTAAACTGGCTCATGATTCCAAGTTGGCCGGTCACTTGGGCATAAAAAAAACTCAAGAACTGTTATCTCGTTCCTTCTGGTGGCCCAATTGGAAAGGGGATGTGAAAAGGTATGTTTCTTCATGTTTGACCTGTGCGCACTACAAGACACCACGTTCTTCCCCTCTGGGATTATTACAACCACTTCCGGTTCCATCTCGCCCTTGGGGCTCAGTCTCTATGGACTTCGTGGTCGATTTACCTCCTTCTCAAGGAATGAACACTATCCTTGTTGTCATAGACCGTCTTACCAAGATGGCACACTTCATACCTTTCAAAGGAATACCATCTGCAAAACAGACAGCAGAACTCATGATCCGTGAAGTGTTCCGGCTACACGGGATTCCAGACAACGTGGTCTCTGATCGTGGGGTACAGTTCACGTCCAAATTCTGGAAAAACTTCTGTTCTGCCCTTGGAATCAAAGTAAATTTGTCATCAGCTTTTCATCCACAATCTAATGGTCAGACTGAAAGAACTAATCAAACCCTCGAACAGTATCTACGCTGTTTTATTACCCATTTACAAGATGACTGGATGGAACATCTCTCCACTGCAGAATGTGCATACAATAACTCGGAACACCGTTCGACTTCTTTCAGCCCGTTCTACGCAAACACAGGCCTCCATCCAGTCTTCATTCCCCATCTGCCAATCACCACGGCCCTCCCAGCAGGTTAACTAACCTGCAAGAGGTACGGGGAAAAATCATGGAGAATTTACACGAGGCCCAAAGACGCTCCAAACAAGCTGCGGACAAACACCGTAGACCAGCACCAGTTTTTCATATTGGGGACAAAGTGTGGCTGTCTACAAAAAATATTAAGCTGAGAGTCCCTTCTCAAAAACTGGGTCAAAGATACATTGGACCATATCAGATTTTGGCTCAAATTAATGATGTCACATTTAAACTCAAACTCCCAGATTCGCTCAAGATACATCCGGTCTTCCGGATACATCCGATCTTTCCCTGATCGCTTTTTGATGTCTCCCCCACCAGTCAGGGTGCATGGAGAAGAGGAGTTCGTTGTAGAAAAGATCCTGGACTCTAGAATTTGTCGAAGAAAACTGCAGTATTTGATCCGTTGGAAGGGTTATGGTCCTGATGAGGACTCGTGGGAACCCAAGGAGAATGTACACGCTCCCAGACTGGTCAGTGAGTTTCATCGGCAATACCCTGACAGGCCTATCTTGGAGATGCCCGGAGGTCATCATGGAGGAGGGGAGTACTGTCAGGGATCGAACCGGGAGACTCCGGCGTCCTAGGCTGTAGCCTTGCTCACTAGACCACAGAGCTTCCTGGACAGTTTCTGTTACTTTTTTGAACCACCTCCTTGACCTGAATGTTTCTGCTTTTGGTTTGACCAATCAGATCTGTGTACGCCCTATTTAAGGAAGACCATGTCACTTCCTCCTTTGCCAGATTATTGGGCTATCTCAGCCTTAGTCTTGCTTCAGCCTCTCATATTTTGTCTGCTAACCTGCTCGTGTACCGAACTCTGCCTCCATCGACTACTCTCCTGCCTCATCCTGAATCCTTGCACCTGCCATCTCGTGTACCTAACTCTGCCTCCATTTGACTACTCTCCTGCCTCATCCTGAATCCTTGTACCTGCCATCCCGTGTACCAACCCAGGACTGCCTGACTACTCTCTTGCCTTCCTCGTTCTTCGGCACTCATCTACCACGTGCACCTTATCGGGTCCATTGAGCCACCGCCATTCCTGCATATCGGGATCATTCATTCATTCTGTTTCTGCGCTCCTCTGTTCCTGTGTCGCTGCCATTGGACTCCTTCCCCTCTTCGAGTAACCTCTACAAGCAATTGTGCAGGTAACCATAACAAACATCCTATGGACAGATGAAACCAAGATCAACTTGTACCAGAGTGATGGGAAGAGAAGAGTATGGAGAAGGAAAGGAACTGCTCATAATCCTAAGCATACCACCTCATCAGTGAAGCATGGTGGTGGTAGTGTCATGGCATGGGCATGTGTGGCTGCCAAAGGAACTGGTTCTCTTGTATTTATTGATGATGTCACTGCTGACAAAAGCAGCTGGATGAATTCTGAAGTGTTTCGGGTAATATTATCTGCTCATATTCAGCCAAATGCTACAGAACTCATTGGATAGCGCTTCACGGTGCAGATGGACAATGACCCAAAGCATACTGCAAAAGCAATCAAAGTTTTTTAAGGATAAGAAGTGAAATGTTTTGCAATGGCCAAGTCAATCACCTGACCTGAATCCGATTGAGCATGCATTTCACATGCTGAAGACAAAACTGAAGGGAAAATACCCAAGATCAAGCAGGAACTGAAGACAGTTGCAGTAGAGGCCT
The DNA here is from genome assembly GCF_905171765.1 of Bufo bufo. Taxonomy (NCBI): domain Eukaryota; kingdom Metazoa; phylum Chordata; class Amphibia; order Anura; family Bufonidae; genus Bufo; species Bufo bufo. Next base: position 136,852,374 of record NC_053393.1, read on the forward strand.
GGCATTCCAGACTTCAGGCTGTAATTGACTGCAAAGGATTTCCAACCAAGTATTAAAAAGTAAAAAATTGATTTATGATTATGTCCCATTTCTTTTGGTCCCTTAACAAGTAGGAGGCACATATGCAAACTGTTGTAATTCCTTCACCGTTCATCTGATTTGGATGTAAATACCCTCAAATTAAAGCTGAGAGTCCGCAGTTAAAGCACATCTTGCTCGTTTCATTTCAAATCCATTGTGGTGGTGTATAGAGCCAAAAATGTTAGAATTGTGACAATGTCCCAATAATTATGGACCTGACTGTATATCGAACCCCCTAATTATTATTTTGTGGAAGCAGTTATATCGCAGTCCTCAATCAATATTTGGTGGAAACGGGTATATTGAACCCCTTAATCAATATTTTGTGGAAGCAGGTACATCACACCCCTCAATTATTATTTTTTTGCCTCAATATTTATATCACACCACCCTGTTTGTTTGGGGCAACAGGTATATCGAAGCGATCAATCAGTATTTTGTGGAAGAAGGTATATCACACCCCGTAATCATTTTTTGGGGGGTAACAGGTATATCACTTTCTTTGCAAATAGTTGTTCCAATAATGCTTGTCCCTCTATATAGCTGCGGTATTGCAGCAGAACCACACACAACTGCTGCACAATACAAATGCACTATATACTTTCTATTTTAGAAATTATATTATAAGTATATCACACCCCTCAATGTATCACACCTTTACCAGTCCTTAAAAGGACTTTTGTGGCCCTAATAGCTAGCGTTTGGTGTCCTTAACAGCCTATCCCTGCTCCACAAAGCAACCTCTCCCTACACTGGCAAAACACAGAATGATAGTGTGGGGGTGTGTCTATGTGCTAAAACGTCTTAATTGGTTGTCCTGTCCCACCTGATGGATGTGTCATTGGTCAAAGTTTGGCACAATGCAAAAGAATATGGTGCCGTCGGACACCGCCATATGTTTGCATGTTCGGCGAACCGCAAACTGGCAAAGTTCGCTGCAAAAAAAATGCTGGGTGAACCGCAAGGCCATCTCTAAACCTGACTCCTCCTTGATTTACATGAATGGCTTCTCACTTGAATGGTTTCCATTAAGTACGACATGTCCTCTGCTGTTGCTACCGGCCAAGAGAGCCACATAACAGAATTTAAGGAGAGTACTGCTCGACATTAAGGCCAGTAAACTGGTATAAATGAGCCTGCTCTGGTTGTTCCTGTTCCCATGGTCCCTTTTCCTAAATTTCCTAGATGATCTGAGTACAAGGTGAAGCGTCCCATACTGTGCATTTAATACTCTCTCTACCGTATATTATATTTCTAAAGGTTATTAAGAAAATAAACCCTACACTTTACTACCTAGAGGTTTACCTTTGAGAATTACTGAGTCTAAAAGGTAAGTCAGATATTGTTAATAGGTTCTAGATGGAATTGGACACACTTGATAGTTTTCATCTGGTAGAAGATCATAGCAACAACTTTGATAAAGGTAAAGTTTGAGTCTTGCTGTATATCAGAAAAGAGACTGATGAAAAATGTATTTTTAGTGCTAGAGTCTAGAAAGCACAAAACATATTGATTGATTTTGCTTCAAATCCCAAACTGGAAAATCATGCTATAGTGGATTCTTCAAGAAAATGTATAGCACAAAGAGGTCTAGTTGAAATATTCCAGTTTGCTTTGTGTCTTTTTTTTTTTTTTTTTTTAACTAGGAGATACTGTAGTGATATAGTAATGTCATAATTGCATCATTCTTGTTCAAAAATAATCCTATTAAAAAGGTATAAAATTTTTGTGTGTATTTCCTTCCAAAAAATATTTCTAGGTAATGTTCCCAGAATTATTATTAAGGCGTCCTTCACATACTCGTTTTTAGTGTTTCAAAATGCTTTAGAACTTTTTTTTTTTTTTAACCCCCACCTTCTAGTAATTTAATTTTTTTCCCATTGACTTGGCTATATTGGCAAAGGGGAAGGGCGTGGAAAAAACTGCAATTTCGCAATTGTTTAGAGTTCTTTCTTTGGCACTTATTTTTAATCCATTTATTATTTTACGCCATTTACTGTTTTTACATTTTACTATTTTTGCACCCGAAGAAAATAATGATTTTTGGTCACCGTACACTGAAAGCAATACATTTATTTTTCAGTTGACAGAGATGTGTGAGGGCATTGGTCAAGTTCTTTCTGTACAGTATATGGTACAGTACATGGGACTTTTTGATTATTTTTTATTCTGTTTTTGGGATGAGACGTGCAAAAGAATTGCGTCTTTGCTTAGTTTTTTTTGGTTATTTTTTTTTCTTTTTTGCTGCATTCACAGGTAAAATATCATAATAATTTTATAGTCCCTTCAGCGCTGTCATGTGAATAAGGACTAAAATGTATTGCTAACATTAAAATTTGCAGTCTCCAATACAGACACTTGCTGGACACAGAAAAGGGAAAACAAACATTTTATCTTAGGAATAAAAATGATTTCTAATGCTGAAACTTTGCACATTCCTTTTTATTTATAGAAAATGTTGCAGAAATCATAAAATTTTTTGGCAAGACGGATTTCTTAATTCATTTAATAGACTAAATGAATACACACATGGAATGATGGGTTATTATTTTAGTCTAAAAAACATCAGAAATATTATCAAGTCACATTATTAACCTCTAGAAGAAATATCATCTGGTATTTGTCATGTTCAGTTCAAAGTGCTTTGTCAGACAACAGAAGATAGTTAAATCTGTAAGGCGCGGTGCACTTGTGCTCTGCAAAAGATGTCTGCTGCATTTTGCTGTTCCACCGCTTCGGTGGTGTAGCTGGGCCTGTGGATTGGTTTATTGTGTCGATTGTCTGTTGGAAAGGAATGGATGAATAGATACCTCTTGCTGCTGCCAATCAAACAATTCTCAAGCTGATGGAGGTGCTGTTTTGACAAAAGAATGAAGGGGAACTTTTCCTTCAAATAGTCACATAGAATAAGGCTATACATATGTTGGGGCTCCTGGCCCACTCCTCAGTAGCCACAAGAAAAATTATTTAACACAGGTGCTGTTCCCTTTTAGCCCCTTAAGGACTCGGCCCTATTTCACCTTAAGGACTTGGCCATTTTTTGCAAATCTGACCAGTGTCACTTTAAGTGCTGATAACTTTAAAACGCTTTGACTTATCCAGGGCATTCTGAGATAGTTTTTTCGTCAAATATTGTACTTCATGACACTGGTAAAATGAAGTCAAAAAAATTCATTTTTATTTATAAAAAAATACAGAATTTACCAAAAATGTGTAAAAAGTTTCAATTTCTCTACTTGTATAATTCATAGTAATACCTCCCAAAAATAGTTATTACTTTACATTCCCCATATGTCTACTTCATGTTTGGATCATTTTGGGAATGATTTTTTATTTTTTGGGGATGTTACAAGGCTTAGAAGTTTAGAAGCAAATCTTGAAATTTTTCAGAAATTTTCAAAAACTAAATTTTTAGGGACCAGTTCAGGTCTGAAGTCACTTTGCAAAGCTTACATGATAGAAACCACCCAAAAATGACCCCATTCTATAAATTACACCCCTCAAGGTATTCAAAACTGATTTCACAAACGTCATTAACCCTTTAGGTGTTCCACAAGAATTAATGGAAAATAGAGATACAATTTCCAAATTTCACTTTTTTGGCAGATTTTCCATTTTAATAATTTTTTTCCAGTTACAAAGCAAGGGTTACCAACCAAACCAAACTCAATATTTATGGCCCTGATTCTGTAGTTTACAGAAACACCCCATATGTGGTTGTAAACTACTGTACGGGCACATGGCATGTCGGGTGGGTAATAATTCAATTAAGAATTATTAATTATGGTCATAAAAATAATTAATCATAAAAAAAATTTAATTTTCTAAAATTTGTCATAAATTCTTAAAATCATGACCTGGTGAATTGTAGACAACCTAAATGATACAATTCACATCTGAGTCCGACTATTTCCTCAGATAAATAAGTTATTTTTGACGTGAGATGACATTAATGATAAAATGTAGTTTTGCATTATACAATAATACACAGGTATTATAAAAAATATGCAGATTTATTGGTTACAATATTATAAACATATATAAGTAAATAAACACAATGATACATGCAAATGAATATATATAGTGTTAATATAAAGCATTACAAGCTTAACAATACATGTGAGTGGAAATAACTTGTCACATTATAACCAAGCTATTATTAGGTTAGGATATCAAAATATGAACATAAGTTATATATATTACTTCTGTTCAGAGAAAACCTCATGATATCAAGATGGGCATGTCTAATCCTAGACATCATTATAGAATGCTAAATACATTCTGCCCCCCTTAACCAACTACACATCACATGGCTTCAAGATGGGCAAATCCATTCAAGGATATAACTTAGAAGAGATAACTGTATCCTTCCGCCTCATCCTGGACTATTTTCACATATATGACTTTGGTAAGACTATTAAGACAAATAACAGGGATCTAGGATCTTAAACGAGAAGGACTTGAAATAAGTCCTTCTTGTGGGAATCCATCACTTAGCTTGGCGAAGAATGTTCTATCAATATCAATATGTATATATATATTATATATATATATATATATATATATATATAAAAGCAATCATTTAATGCTTTGCTAGATTATGAGTCTAGATTCTTCTGCAGGTAGAATGAAGCCTCACAATATCCTAAGACTACATCTCAATATGGAGATAATCAATTAATTTAATCATTTATTTATTCGCCAATCTAGATGGTATAATTTCACCCACACTATCAAATTAGTCTTAATAAAATGAAATATCATTTTCTGTGTCTCTTACCAAGTCCTAGTAGGAATCTCACTTCTGCTCCTAGGAAAGCTGGGTGGTCCATCATAGCGCATCTCATCATGGCTTTCATCTTGATAGACCTCAACTTCTCTTCTCCTCTCTTTCTCCTTCTCTTTTCCTTTCTCCTTCTTCCCCCTCTACCTCCTGTGTATGGCTTATGATCCCAAACTTATCAGTTAGACACACCTCCCTTCTTTGGGAACTTTCCAATCATTGTCGGATGGGCGTGACCATTGATAAAAAATGTGACATCATAACCTTACCCAGAATGCACTTTTGCTACTGTTGTAATGTCACCTACTGAAACCTAGGTGGCACTGCTGTATAAGCTATTTGCATCATAGTATAAAGGGTTAACTTATGTAAGTCTGAATATACATTTTGACCTTAGAAGCTTTAATTCAAAGCCATAGGGATTAATTCTGACACTTGTAGCAATTAGAGACAGACCTCTAGGCGTCTCTTTTGAATGTTTCTCACACTTAATTTATGGATCGTAAATGGCTTGTTTTCTCAGAGAGATATCAGTACCTCCTCTGTCATACCAAAGATGTGATTAATTGTTACAAAATACACATCTTCACAGACACTCTTCTAATGAGAAATATATACAATATACTGGATACATGTTGTCTTCGTAACATATATAACAATATAATATAAACAAATATATATGTCCTACTGATTGTCTTATGCTAAGGACTAAGGCTCATTAAATGAATACATACATATTATATATTTTGCTTCATTAATAAATGCCTAATTGTATAGGTAATTATCACCAGCTGCACAGAGCTTAACTTTATCGCCCGTCATAAATGTAAGTAAGTAAACAAGGAGGCATCTTCTCAGACTGGTACATTCATGAGAAGAATAACACTAAGCTTTGTGTGACCTTAATTTGGCCTACTCAAGACATACAAAATTGCAACTATAGTCGAGCATGGCTCTTAAAGGCAATGAAGATCCATTTTGACAATAATGAATTGGATATGAATGCATTTACTTATGAAAAGGCACAACAGGCAGGGCGCAGAAGGAAAGGAATGCCATACGGTTTTTGGAAGGCAGGTTTTGCTGGACAGTTTTTTTTTTACATCATGTCCCATTTGAAGCCCCCCTGGTTGTCACAGATGTGGCGATACCTAATATGTATACTTTTTTTTATTTATGTAAGTTTTAACAATGATTTCATTTTTGAAGCAAAAAAAAACATGTTTTAGTGTTTCCATAGTCTGAGAGTCATAATTTTTTTCAGTTTTTGGGCGATTACCTTGGATAGGGTATTATTTTTGCGGGATGAGATGACTGTTTTATTGGCACTATTTTGGGGTGCGTGTGACTTTTTGATCGCTTGCTATTACACTTTTTGTGATGTAAGGTGACAAAAAATGGTTTATTTTTTACGGTGTTCATCTGAGGGGTTAGGTCATGTGATATTTTTATAGAGCCGGTCGATACAAACGCGGCGATACCAAATATGTATACTTTTTTTTTATTTATGTAAGTTTTACACAATAACCGCTTTTTAAAACAAAAAAATGATGTTTTAGTGTCTCCATATTCTGAGCCATAGTTTTTTAATTTTTTTGGACGATTGTCTTAAGTAGGGGCTAATTTTTTGCGGGATGAGGTGACGGTTAGATTGGTACTATTTTTGTGGGCAAACACCTTTTTTATCGCTTGCTGTTGTACTTTTTGTGATGTAAGGTGACAAAAAAATTGTTTATTTAGCACAGTATTTATTTTTTACGGTGTTCATCTGAGGGGTTAGGTCATGTGATATGTTTATAGAGCCGGTCGATACGGACGCGGCTATACCTAATATGTATACTTTTTTTTTTTTTTCTATTTTTTACCAATTTTTTTTAACTTTATTTTGGGAAAATGACGTTTTTGCTTATTTTTACTTGAAACTTTTAATTTTTTGGGGGGGAAAACTTTATTTTTACAACTTTTTTTTTCACTTTTATTTTTGTCCCACTTTGAGAATTGAACTTTTGGGGGTCTAATCCTTTACAATGCATTCCAATACTTCTGTATTGGAATGCATTGGCTGTATGAGTAATACAGTGAGTATTACTCATTCAGCTTCCGGCCTGTGAGATCCAGGGGGCTGGATCTCACATGCTCTTCACCGGAAGGCAGCGCGATGCCTCAGGAAGGCATTGCACTGCCTTCCATGCCATCGGGTCCCCCCCAGAGCCCCATGGGGACCCGATGGCACCGCTGACCACCGTCGCCGCACCAGGTAAAAGCCGCAAACCGCAGGTCTGAATTGAACTGCGGTTTGCGGCGATCGCCGACACGGGGGGGGGGGTCACGGGATACCCCCTCACATTTAGCCGTGGTGCCTGCTCAATGATTTGAGCAGGCATCGTGTTCCGATCACCGCCCGCCGGGCGGCGGCGATCGGAACTATAGATGATGTACCGGTACGTCATGGGTCCTTAAGGACTCGGGAACCATGCCGTACCAGTACGTCATGGGTCCCTAAGAGATTAATAGTGGGAAAAAAAACTCTGCAAAAACTGGATTGGAATAATAATAAAACTAGGACTGGATTGCTACATACTGCGTATTACATTAATAAACAATAGTGTTGATTTGAGCACCAAAGTGCTCGGGTGCTCTGGCCGAACACATCGGGATGCTCGGGTGCTCTACCGAGCACCCGAGTTTAATGGAAGTCAATGGGAGAACCTGAGCATTAAACTAGGCACCCCCTGCTCTGAAGAGGGGAGGGTGCCTGGTTCATAGGAAAAGGTCAGAAATTGATGGAAATAACACCAAAATGGTTTGCATGGGGAGGATGTCTTGATGCAACTTGGACTCCCAGGTTGCTGCTGGGAATCATGTTGTACGACTCCTACACTCATAAAGCCTATGCACTAAGTGAAAGGGCTGCCAAACATTATAAGAAACTAGCACTCCAAAACACCCTTTGTTACACATAAAGGAGGGCATCATACACACCCTTGAAAAATTATGATTGATGACCTGCTGGTTACCCTCAAAAACATTTGGAGCAAGGGCCTGCCTATCTGACCATCTAAAACATTAGGGGCAAGGGCCTGTTGCCACATTGGTGACTCTAGATAACCTCTGGGCGATTGCACGTCCCCGTGACAGCGATGATCCATTTGGGTGTCTGCCCTATCAACTTTCGATGTTCTTTTCTGCGCCTACCATGGTGATCACGGGTAACAGGGAATCAGGGTTCGATGCCGGAGAGGGAGCCTGAGAAAGGGCTACCACATGCAAGGGAGGTCAATGGCTGAAATATGATTGGCTGTTGTTGCCTTGTCCCTTTTTTTCCTAACTGTGAACCACCCAGAGAGGGTGGGACAAGTTTTTAAAGCACAAGCGTCCAAGGAAGGCAGCAGGCGCGCCGCAATTACCCACTCCCGACTCGGGGAGGTAGTGATGATAAATAACAATACAGCACTCTTAAGAGGCCCTGTTATTGGAATGAGTACACTTTCCGTTAACGAGGATCTATTGGAGGACAAGTCTGGTGCCAGCAGCCAATTTGCTCCCAGCCTCCACAACGTTCACCCAGTGTGCCAGCATGGTGAGGATTGTGTTGACCAGACTCTTGGCTACTGAGACTGGACTTGTAGGTGAGGGCTAGAGATGTCGCGAACATAAAATTTTCCGTTGTTTCAAGGGGACTAACACCTGGACTGTGGCATGCCAGAGGGGGATCCATGGCAAAACTCCCATGGAAAATTACGTAGTTGACGCAGAGTCGGGTTTTAATCCATAAACGGCATAAATCACCTAACATTCCTAAATTGTTTGGAATAACGTGCTTTAAAACATCAGGTATGATGTATCGATCAGGTAGTGTAAGGGTTACGCCCGCTTCACAGTGACAGACCAAACTCCCCGTTTAACGCACCGCAAACAACCGCAAACAGTCTATTTGCACAACCGCAAACTCCCCATTTGCACAAGGTTGGATACCAAGCTAGCCATGTCCTGTTCCTTGTCCTCACACGTCATTGAAGGTCTCTTCCTCCACCCAGCCACGTACAACACCAAGGGTCCTCGAAAGGTGACAACAAGTCCCCTGGGACGCCTGCTGTGGTTGGTCTTCCACCTCCTCAAAGCCACCTTCCTCCTCTGACTTCTCTTCTTCAGACTCCTCTCTCTGCGTTGCCGCAGATCCAGCAATTAACGACGACAAGGCTGCTTCTGGTGGTGATGGTGACCACAACTCTTCCTCTTCATGCTCATTTACGGCCTGATCCAGCACTCTTCGCAGGGCACGCTCCAGAAAAAACGCATATGGGATAAGGTCGATGTTGCCTTGGGTTTGACTGACCAGGTTTGTCACCTCCGCAAAAGGACGCATGAGCCTACAGCCATTGTGCATGAGCGTTCAGTAACGCGGCCAAAAAATACCCAGCTCCGCAGGCTGTCCTCTTTTTTTTAAATAAAAAAAAATCTGTTCTTAACAGTTTAATCTCTGTTTTGTCCCCTATCAGGGGCCGGTGTATGGAATAGATTTTAGGAACCGGGAGATGGAAAAGGATGCTTGGTCGGTCCTCTTACTTCCAATTTGGGGCACTGCGCGTGCGCCGTGTAATGTACTGTGCAATCCCAATATGAGTGGTGTGTTTAACCTCCTCAGGACCGCCGTACGCAGGATTGCGTCTTTGCGGCGGCCCTACTCTTCTGGGAGGACGCGCCGGCGCGTCCTCTCGCGAGACACGAGATTTCCTGTGAACGCGCGCACACAGGTGCGCGCGCTCACAGGAACGGAAGGTAAGAGAGTTGATCTCCAGCCTGCCAGCGGCGATCGTTCGCTGGCAGGCTAGAGATGTGTTTTTTTTAACCCCTAACAGGTATATTAGACGCTGTTTTGATAACAGCGTCTAATATACCTGCTACCTGGTCCTCTGGTGGTCCCCTTTGTTTGGATCGACCAACAGAGGACACAGGTAGCTCAGTAAAGTAGCACCAAGCACCACTACACTACACTACACCCCTCCCCGTCACTTATTAACCCCTTGATCACCCTTGATCACCCCTGATCACCCCATATAGACTCCCTGATCACCCCCCTGTCATTGATTACACCCCTGTCATTGATCACCCCCCTGTAAAGCTCCATTCAGATGTCCGCATGATTTTTACGGATCCACTGATAGATGGATCGGATCCGCAAAACGCATACGGACGTCTGAATGGAGCCTTACAGGGGCGTGATCAATGACTGTGGTGATCACCCCATATAGACTCCCTCATCACCCCCCTGTCATTGATTACCCCCCTGTCATTGATCACACCCCTGTAAAGCTCCATTCAGACGTCCGCATGATTTTTACGGATCCACTGATTGATGGATCGGATCCGCAAAACGCATACGGACGTCTGAATGGAGCCTTACAGGGGCGTGATCAATGACTGTGGTGATCACCCCATATAGACTCCCTGATCACCCCCGTGTCATTGATTACCCCCCTGTCATTGATCACACCCCTGTAAAGCTCCATTCAGATGTCCGCATGATTTTTACGGATCCACTGATAGATGGATCGGATCCGCAAAACGCATACGGACATCTGAATAGAGCCTTACAGGGGCGTAATCAATGACTGTGGTGATCACCCCATATAGACTCCCTGATCACCCCCCTGTCATTGATCACACCCCTGTAAAGCTCCATTTAGACGTCCGCATGATTTTTACGGATCCACTGATAGATGGATCGGATCCGCAAAACGCATACGGACGTCTGAATGGAGCCTTACAGGGGCGTGATCAATGACTGTGGTGATCACCCCATATAGACTCCCTCATCACCCCCCTGTCATTGATCACACCCCTGTAAAGCTCCATTCAGACGTCCGCATGATTTTTACGGATCCACCGATAGATGGATCGGATCCGCCAAACGCATACGGACGTCTGAATGGAGCCTTACAGGGGCGTGATCAATGACTGTGGTGATCACCCCATATAGACTCCCTGATCACCCCCCCTGTCATTGATTACCCCCCTGTCACTGATCACACCCCTGTAAAGCTCCATTCAGATGTCCGCATGATTTTTACGGATCCACTGATAGATGGATCGGATCCGCAAAACGCATACGGACGTCTGAATGGAGCCTTACAGGGGCGTGATCAATGACTGTGGTGATTACCCCATATAGACTCCCTTTTCACCCCCCTGTCATTGATTACCCCCCTGTCATTGATCACACCCCTGTAAAGCTCCATTCAGACGTCCGCATGATTTTTACGGATCCACTGATAGATGGATCGGATCCGCAAAACGCATACGGACGTCTGAATGGAGCCTTACAGGGGCGTGATCAATGACTGTGGTGATCACCCCATATAGACTCCCTCATCACCCCCCTGTCATTGATCACACCCCTGTAAAGCTCCATTCAGACGTCCGCATGATTTTTACGGATCCACCGATAGATGGATCGGATCCGCCAAACGCATACGGACGTCTGAATGGAGCCTTACAGGGGCGTGATCAATGACTGTGGTGATCACCCCATATAGACTCCCTGATCACCCCCCCTGTCATTGATTACCCCCCTGTCACTGATCACACCCCTGTAAAGCTCCATTCAGATGTCCGCATGATTTTTACGGATCCACTGATAGATGGATCGGATCCGCAAAACGCATACGGACGTCTGAATGGAGCCTTACAGGGGCGTGATCAATGACTGTGGTGATTACCCCATATAGACTCCCTTTTCACCCCCCTGTCATTGATCACACCCCTGTAAAGCTCCATTCAGACGTCCGCATGATTTTTACGGATCCACTGATAGATGGATCGGATCCGCAAAACGCATATGGACGTCTGAATGGAGCCTTACAGGGGCGTGATCAATGACTGTGGTGATCACCCCATATAGACTCCCTCATCACCCCCCTGTCATTGATCACACCCCTGTAAATCTCCATTCAGACGTCCGCATGATTTTTACGGATCCACTAATAGATGGATCGGATCCGCAAAACGCATACGGACGTCTGAATGGAGCCTTACAGGGTCGTGATCAATGACTGTGGTGATCACCCCATATAGACTCCCTGATCACCCCCCTGTCATTGATTACCCCCCTGTCATTGATCACACCCCTGTAAAGCTCCATTCAGATGTCCGCATGATTTTTACGGATCCACTGATAGATGGATCGGATCCTCAAAACGCATACGGACGTCTGAATAGAGCCTTACAGGGGCGTAATCAATGACTGTGGTGATCATCCCATATAGACTCCCTGATCACCCCCCTGTCATTGATCACACCCCTGTAAAGCTCCATTCAGACGTCCGCATGATTTTTACGGATCCACTGATAGAAAAATTAATTGTTGGGGCCTTGGAGGAATTCAACACCTGGCTGTTTATGACAATGAGTTATCGAATTTTACCTATTATCATTTGGGGTTTATTCAAGAGGGGGATTTTGTTTGCCATGTTTTTAATCCAATTTTATATTTTTAGTTCTTTTAAACATATGTATTTGTACTGGCCTGCAGTAAAATTTATATCCAATGGCCGTCTAAGGGCTCTTTCACACTTGCGTTCTTTTCTTCCGGCATAGAGTTCCGTCGTCGGAAGAATCCTGATCAGTTTTATCCTAATGCATTCTGAATGGAGAGAAATCCGTTCAGGATGCATCAGGATGTCTTCAGTTCCGGATCGGAACGTTTTTTGGCCGGAGAAAATAACGCAACATGCTGCGCTTTTTGCTCCGGCCAAAAATCCTGAACACTTGCCGCAAGGCCGGATCCGGAATTAATGCCCATTGAAAGGCATTAATCCGGATCCGGCCTTAAGCTAAACGTCGTTTCGGCGCATTGCCGGATCCGACGTTTAGCTTTTTCTGAATGGTTACCATGGATTCCGGGATGCTAAAGTCCTGGCAGCCATGGTAAAGTGTAGTGGGGAGCGGGGGAGCAGTATACTTACAGTCCGTACGGCTCCCCGGGCACTCCAGAGTGACAACAGGGCGCCCCACGCTCATGGATGACGTGTCGCATGGATCACGTCATCCATGCGCATGGGGCGCCCTGACGTCATTCTGGAGCGCCCTGGGAGCCGCACGGACTGTAAGTATACTGCTCCCCAGCTCCCCACTACTACTATGGCAGCCAGGACTTTAATAGAGTCCTGGGTGCCATAGTAACACTGAATGCATTTTGAAGACGGATCAGTCTTCAAATGCTTTCAGTTCACTTGCGTTTTTCCGGATCCGGCGTGTAATTCCGGCAAATGGAGAACACGCCGGATCCGGACAACGCAAGTGTGAAACCAGCCTAAGGGTACTTTCACACTAGCGGTTTTTCTTTTCTGGCACTGAGTTCCGTCAAAAGGGCTCAATGCCGGAAAAGAACTGATCAGGTATATCCCCATGCATTCTGAATGGAGAGTAATCCGTTCAGGATGCATAAGGATGTCTTCAGTTCAGTCATTTTGACTAATCAGCCAAAAGATAAAACAGTAGCATGCTACAGTTTTATCTCCGGCGAAAAAAATTTAAGACTTGCCTGAATGCCGGATCCAGGCATTTTTCTTCCATAGGAATGTATTGGTGACGGATCCGGCATTCAAAATACTGGAATGCCAGATCAGTCCTTCCGAAAAAAGACCAAAAAAAAGGTGAGAAAAATAAATTCCGGATCCGTTTTGCCGGATGACACCGGATAGACGGATCCGGCATTCCAATGCATTTTTCTGACTGATCAGGCATTTTTAAGATTGATCAGGATCCTGATCAGTCTTGCAAATGCCATCGGTTGGCATACGTTTTGCCGGCGACGGAACTGCTTGCCGGATCACTCTGCCGCAAGTGTGAAAGTAGCCACATAATCACTTGTTCTTTTCTGTATGGTGAATGCCTAATGTTTGGGGCCTGTACTCCAGTGGGCTACAGTAAAATTGTCATTCAGTGACCGAATAATATACCTCGAGCCACATAATCACAATTTCTTTTATGTCAGGTGAATGCCTAATTTTTAGGGCCCGTACTCCTGTGGCCTCAGATAAAATTGTTCTAGGCTCCAGCAGTGCACATTTTTGAGAATTTCCCTTGAAGACGCATAAAAATGGCCATTGATTAAAATACATATTTTTTGTGGGAATTTTTGTCATTGATCCTCCTCTAGTATGTAATTTCGATGTTGTGGGATGTTGAGGAAGGGTTGAAGATGTATGCTTATATATCCATGCATGCAAACAAGTGCATGCATGTATGGTATATATGCATACAGTGACCACCATATCATGGGATGATGTGCGCAGATGTGCCCAACATCTGCGCACATCTGCCCATGGTGGCCCACAGGGGCTCATGGTGGCCCCTCTGGGAAATATGTGCCTCCTTTTATAGGTCCCTTGCTTCCCTTAGTGTATATATATATATATATATATATATATATAACGGTGCCCCCTTTAGACGGTGCCCCCTGTAGCTGTGTCCCTTCTATGATATATATAATCATCTGTGCCCCCTTTTATGATGAGATATATATATATATATATAATCATCATGTCATCTGTGCCTTATAGGTATTATACTCCCCCCCCCCCTCTCCATACCTGAAACCAGGTGCATCGGTGTGAATGTGCCCCAAGCATTCGCACAAATGCAATCTGGTTGATTGCATCAGAATGACCGGACTAAGGTCCGGTCATCCTGATAACTACAAAGGACTCAGATTCAACAGAATCTGAATCCTTTGTTGTAATTATCTCCAGCGCTGCTGGAGAAATTAACATCTCACTGGCCAGAATGCAGAGTGCTACAGGTGGGAGATCAAAGGCTGTGTGTACTGGGCCGGCCCACGTGTCTCCAATGGTGGTGCGCGGCGGACCCTGCACTAAGGGAGAAGAGCCGTGCCGGCCCCCACATAAGGAGACGACCCCTGGACGAACGAGCAAACCCCTGGACGAACGAGCAACCATACCTTAAGTATCACCCCCTTTATTATCCCCTATCCCACCAACGATATTAACCCTTTAATCCCCTGATCCCCTACCGCTATCCCACCAACGATTTCTCCCCTTGTTAACCCTATAACCCCTGATACCATACCCCTACTCCTTTGTTTGCTGCGCCCCTGATTTACCCTGGTCCCTGATTAACCCTTGCCCTGATTACCCTTCCATTCATATCCCTGATTAACCCTGTTCACCTCCCACGGTCCCTCACCCGTATTTGTGTTTGTGGTCTGCTTACACCCCTGTAAGACCACCGTTAACCCTCGTCGTACCCCATAGGGATAGTAAATAGAATCAGGTGGGTGGGCTGTTAATATTTGTGTATGTATGGTATAGCTAGTTTGTGGGTGGAATCCGGGAACGTGTAGGGTAGTTTAGTACTGTATATTTAGTGCTGTATTAGTGTATTGCGTGCTTAATGTACTAGGTGTTAATAAATATCTTGCTTACTAGTAACTATCTGTGTAACGAGTAGTCATTGGCGATACTTAGTTCAGTAAGGCGCATGCAGTTAGTTTAGTGCGTAACGTAAGGTGTAGTGAAGGTATTGTGTTATATAGAGGGTATAAATAGGCGGAGTCATGAATAGACGGCTTCTCCCATTTATGAATATTAATTACCGATATTTGCATAAATATTGGTGATTAATATTCTCCCTTTACATGGGACTTTTTGTGCACTTCTAGTATGTATTTGGTGGCTGCAAATATGACCTGAAGGTTTTTCAGGTTCGCCTGCCATTAAAGTGAATGGGGCCCGTCGCGAACTTGCAGTTCGCGAACATTTGATCGCGTTCACGCATCGTCCCGGCCGATGTTCGTCCATCACTAGTTATGTGTGCCCCAAAATAGAACCAATGATAAAGCTCCATTGACAGTAAAATAAAATATATGGTTGTCAGAAAATTGCTGTACAGGTCTCCAGAGGCTGTTCAATAGAAACATGGCACCAACATCTGCCCTCCGAAAAACATAGGACGCTCCTTCTCTTCTGATCCCTGCTGTGTGCCCGAACAGCAATTTACAACTACATATAGGGTATTGCAGTATTTAGATGAAAATGCTTAACAAAATTTGGGGTGCTTTTTCTCTTGTTACCCCTTGTGAAATTAAAAAAATATGGAGCTTATGCAACATTTTATTGGAAGAAATTAAAATTTTAATTTCCACAACCCCAAGTGTTTCTAAATTCAATTAACAGCCTGTGGGGTCAAAGTGGTCAGTACACTCCTTGAGGGGTGTAGTTTACAATATTGGTTCACTTTTTGGGGGATTCTACTGTGGGGGTACCTTCAAATGTAACATGGTGCCCAAAAACCATTCCAACAAAATCTTCCCATAAAAAAACATATGGCGCTCCTTTCCGTCTGAGCCCTGCCGTATGCCCATAGAGCAGTTTATTCCCATACATGGGATGTTTCTGTAAACTGAAGATAAGGAAAAACATATTGAAGCTAATTTACCCTTAACATAAAGTATATTGTGTTACGAGAAAACAATCTCAGAATCGTTTGGATAAGTAAAAGCATTCCAAAGTTATTACCACACATAGTAAAGTGACACATGTAAAATTTGCAAAAATAGACCTGGTCAGGAAGGTGAAAATTGCTGTGTCCTGAAGGGGTTAGTAATCAAATAATATACACATAAAAAAAACTTAGAATCTGCGGGATAACGTTTGCACAAGATTAACCCGTAAGATACCAGCGCCGTACATGTACGGCGCTCGGAACAGAGTCACAAATCCCAGCACTGTACAGCTATGACACTCTGATAGGGCGGGTGCAGGAGCTGCACCCGCCCGATCAGCTGCAGGGGGCCGGCAGTCACTGATAGCCAGACCCCTGCTGTATGCGCCGGCATTGGTGAAAACACAGATGCTGGCGCATTAACCCTTGCACTGCCACGGTCAGTGCTGAACACGGCATGTGCGGTATCCTGCGGGTGTCCTGCGCTGCTGTGACGGGAACCAGATGGCTTGGACGATAGCCCGATGCCTTCCTTAGACATCACAGCTGCCTTCCATGTGAGATCCAGCCCCTTGGATCTTACAGGCAGGAAGGTTGTATGTGTATTACACTGGTTATACACTTACAGCCAATGCATTACAATACAGAAGTATTGTAATTCATTGTAAAGGGGATCAGACCCCCAAAAGTTGAAGTCCCAGAGTGGGACAAAAAATAAAGTTAAAAAATAAGTAATAAAAATTAAGTTACAAAAAAGAATGTAAAGTTCCAATAAAAAAAAAAAAGCGACCTTTTCCCAAAATAAAGTTTAAAAAAGGGAAAAGGGAAAAGTAGACCTATTAGGTATCGCCGCATCCATATCGACTGGCTCTATAAAAATATTACATGATCCACCCCGTCAGGTGGACCCCGTAAAAAAAAAATATTAAAACAGTACCAAAAATTTTTTGGTCACCTTGCCTCACAAAAAGTGTAATAAAAAAGGAGTATTTAGCCCCAAATTGTACCAATCAAACTGTAATCTCATCCCACAAAAAATGAGAGCCTAACTAAGACAAATGGCCCAAAAAAAATAATAATGCAGTGCTCCAGACTAAAAAAAATACCTAGTAGCCATTGGCTCCTGAACTGAAAAATTTAGGAGCCAAAATACATTTTTAGTCGCCAAATCAAAATTTTGGTATCGTGACAACGCTACGCCGATCAGATCAGCGTAGGGTTGTTTCAATACCAAAATTTTGATTCGCTTTCGTCACCATAAAAAAGTATTGCGATACTCAATACCACGCAAAAAAATAAATAAAAAAATAAATAAAAACACACACCAAAAAAAAGCCGCGTGCATTTCGCATTTTATGAAACGTTCGGCCCATAATAGAACAGTCCTATCCTATTTTTTGGGGTGACAAGGTGACTAAAAAAATAGCAAATCGCATGGTTTTTATTTATTTATGTCTGTGCCACCAATGAAGATAACTGACCTGTTAATACAAATACAGGAGGCGGGTGCCCGACCTCTATGACAGGGAGCTGCGATCCGCTGCAGTTAACCCCTCAGGTACCGCATCTGAAGGGTTAACTGCGGCTGATCGCAGCTCCCTGTCATAGAGGTCTGGTGCCGGCTATTTGATTTCGGCACCCGCCTCCTGTATTTGTATTAACAGGTCAGTTATCTTCATTGGTGGCGCAGTGCGCCACAGCCCCTCCCCTCCTCCTCCTGTCTCTCTTCTTATTGGCGGCGGCAGCACAGGGGGGAGAGACTCCTCCACTGCACTGCTGAGAAGAACATCGGCGGCGGGGCAGAGAACTAATCAGCTCCTGTGCCCCGCCGCTGTATTCAACTGCAGAGCTGCAGCGGCGGGTCTAGTTGCAAATGGCGACAAGACTAAAAAGTCTTGTCGCCATTTGTAAATTCTAAGTCGCATTGGCGACCATTTTGGTCGCCATCTGGAGCCCTGATATGACTCTCAGAAAATGCCAACACAAAAAAAGGATTTTATTCTGTTCAAACAGGCTTTCACTGTTTAAAACTTAACAAAATAAAAATGATAGACACATTAGGTATCACCCAGTCTGTAACAACCTGCTCTATAAAAATATCATATGAGATGGCCCCTCAGGTGAATGCTGTAAAAAAACAAAACAAAAAAACTATGCTAAAACAGCCTTTTTTTTTTACCTTGCCTCACAAAAAGTGTAATACCAAGCAATCAAAAAGTATTTGAGGGTTTCCACTGTATGGAGTACGTCAGGGTCTCTTCAAAATAATGCCTAAAAACCATTCTATCAAAATCTGCCTCCTAAATCCATATGGCGCTCCTTTTCTCCTTACCATTGTCATGTGCCTATAGGGCAGTTTACCACCACATATAGGGTAATTCTGTAAACTGCAGAATCGGAATAATATATATTGAGGTGTATTTTGCTGTTAACCCTTGCTGTGTTGCAAGAAAAAATTGATCAACATAAAAAATCTACCAAAAAAGTGAAATTTTTAAATTTCACCTCCATTTTCCTTTAATTCTGGTGAAACACCTCAAGGGTTGACAAAGTTTGTAACATCAGTTTTGAATTATTTCAGGGGTGTTGTTTCTAAAATGGGGTTATTTATGGGGGGTTTCAATTATGTAAGCCCCTTAAAATCACTTTATTAGTGCTTAAAAAATGGTTTTGGAAATTTTTTAGAAAATTTGAAAAATTACTTCTAAGCCTTCTAACATCCTAAAAAAATAAAATGACATCTACAAAATGATGCCAACATAAAGCAGACATATGGGGAATGTTAAGTCATAAATATCTTATGAGGTATAACTTTTTGTTTTAATAGTAGAAACATTCAAATTTAGAAAATTGTGAATTTACCCAAATTTCTTTAACATTTTTTTATATTTTATAAATAAATGTGAAATATATCACTCAAATTTACCACTGTCATGAAGTACAATGTGTTACGAGAAAACAATCTCAGAACGGCTTGGATAAGTAAAGGCGTTCCAAAGTTATTACCACATAAAGTAACACATGTCAGATTTGCAAAAATCGGCCTGGGATTTAAGGTGAAAAGTGGCTCAGTACTGAAGGGGTTAATGTTGTATTCGCCCCGCCTTATATTCAGGAGTTTACTCACAATGTGAACATGATTCTATGCTGGTATAATTATAAATCCCTGAGGGATTACTATTGCACAAGATTGACATTGTATTATCCCTGTCCTATATTCAGGAGTATTCTCTCCAGATAAGTGTTGAACTCAATACTGACCGGACAAAGATCCAATTCAGACTGTATTTTATTGACAGTGGCCCCACATCTGGGTGCAGACCTAACGTTCTGGCGTCGATATGTCCTGTTATTCTTGTGGGGAGATTTTAAAAGTTTACAGATGTTTATTGCCAGTTTAAATTAGAATCATTTTAATTAAAAATTTAACCATATAGAAATTTTGGACTTAAATATTACAGTGAGTGAAGACAAGGTGATTTGTAACACATACCATAAACCAACAGTAAAAAATAGTTAAATTTTGCCCTCTAGCTACCATTTACCCAACTGGTTATTAAATGTACCCCATAGTCAATACAAACATTATTGTAATTGAACCCAGGACATCACATTTGAAGAAGAAGCTCAGGCCTTAACACAATAATTTTTAGATAACCCCATTCAACATTTACAAAAATCATTGGAAAGAAACACTTAACTTCAAGTGGCTATGGCAGCACCAGGAACTCAGCTGAAATCCACACATCAGCTATCCACAACTCAAAATGAAGCTATAAACCGCATAGCATAGTGGGAGAAACAACAATAAATAGAAAAGGTTAAATGACCATAATAGCCACACTTGGCGAAAGAAGGTGCGGCAAGCACCAGAAACAACACAGACATCATTTGATCCAAACAGAAAATGTCAGATCAAACTACATGTTGCCAGTCTCACCGATCTCCAGCCACATGTTGCGGGAACGTCCGTGACAGTAACAGTATAGAGGTCATATACAGTATATTATAGAATGCGGATGTAAAAAACTGTACGTAGGGAGAACATCAAGAAATTTAAAAACCAGAATTGTATAACACATACATAACATATATTTAGATTATAATAAACATTATCCGCACATTACAAAGCGTTTTATCACAGTGACCCCAGTAATAAAATAATACAATTTGCAGCCCTTCAAACTATTAAAAAGGATTGGCGAGGAGCAGACTATATTAGCAAAATATCCAGAGCCGAATAAAAAATTATTTTAATTTTTTAAGTCCCAAGGGCCTCAACGCTGAGCTAGAACTGTTTGGTTTTATGTAACTACAATCTGTTTGGTTTATTGTAATTGCATTCTATTTTTCAGTTTTTTCACAAGACAAGAATTTTGTGATCCTCTTGGGTTTTTGGTGGACCACACAGCCATCCATGTCAGGCTGTTTTCCAGCACACGGATGCTCCTGCGTTCCACTAGATCCCCGTTTACACTTGATTTGATTAGACACAAAGGTTGCTGGCACACAGTGTGGTTCTGACATGCATTCAGGACGCAGTTTTTTTTATTGTAGCTAGCTGAAATTAATTAAATCATTCCCACTATGCAGAACATCAGGGTTTAACCACTTCAGCCCCCAGTGCTTAAACACCCTGAAAGACCAGGCCACTTTTTACACTTCTGACCTACACTACTTTCACCGTTTATTGCTCGGTCATGCAACTTACCACCCAAATGAATTTTACCTCCTTTTCTTCTCTCTAATAGAGCTTTCATTTGGTGGTATTTCATTGCTGCTGACATTTTTACTTTTTTTGTTATTAATCGAAATTTAACGATTTTTTTGCAAAAAAATGACATTTTTCACTTTCAGTTGTAAAATTTTGCAAAAAAAACGACATCCATACAGAAATTTTGCTCTAAATTTATAGTTCTACATGTCTTTGATAAAAAAAAAATGTTTGGGTAAAAAAAAAATGGTTTGGGTAAAAGTTATAGCGTTTACAAACTATGGTACAAAAATGTGAATTTCCGCTTTTTGAAGCAGCTCTGACTTTCTGAGCACCTGTCATGTTTCCTGAGGTTCTACAATGCCCAGACAGTACAAACACCCCACAAATGACCCCATTTCTGAAAGTACACACCCTAAGGTATTCGCTGATGGGCATAGTGAGTTCATAGAACTTTTTATTTTTTGTCACAAGTTAGCGGAAAATTATGATTTTTATTTTTTTTTTTTTCTTACAAAGTCTCATATTCCACTAACTTGTGACAAAAAATAAAAAGTTCTATGAACTCACTATGCCCATCAGCGAAAATGGGGTCACTTGTGGGGTAGTTATACTGCCCTGGCATTCTAGGGGCCCAAATGTGTGGTAAGGAGTTTGAAATCAAATTCTGTAAAAAATGACCTGTGAAATCCGAAAGGTGCTCTTTGGAATATGGGCCCCTTTGCCCACCTAGGCTGCAAAAAAGTGTCACACATCTGGTATTTCCGTACTCAGGAGAAGGTGGGGAATGTGTTTTGGGGTGTCATTTTATATATACCCATGCTGGGTGAGAGAAATATCTTGGCAAAAGACAACTTTTCCCATTTTTTTATACAAAGTTGTCATTTGACCAAGATATTTATCTCACCCAGCATGGGTATATGTAAAAAGACACCCCAAAACACATTCCTCAACTTCTCCTGAGTACGGGGATACCAGATGTGTGACACTTTTTTGCAGCCTAGGTGGGCAAAGGGGCCCATATTCCAAAGAGCACCTTTCGGATTTCACTCCTCATTTTTTCCTGAATTTGATTTCAAACTCCTTACCACACATTTGGGCCCCTAGAATACCAGGGCAGTATAACTACCCCACAAGTGACCCCATTTTGGAAAGAAGACACCCCAAGGTATTCCGTGAGGGGCATGGCGAGTTCCTAGAATTTTTTATTTTTTGTCACAAGTTAGTGGAAAATGATGATTTATTTTTTTATTTTTTTTTTCATACAAAGTCTCATATTCCACAAACTTGTGACAAAAAATAAAAACTTCCATGAACTCACTATGCCCATCAGCGAATACCTTGGGGTCTCTTCTTTCCAAAATGGGGTCACTTGTGGGGTAGTTATACTGCCCTGGCATTCTAGGGGCCCAAATGTGTGGTAAGTAGGTAAATGACCTGTGAAATCCGAAAGGTGCTCTTTGGAATGTGGGCCCCTTTGCCCACCTAGGCTGCAAAAAAGTGTCACACATCTGGTATCTCTGTATTCAGGAGAAGTTGAGGAATGTGTTTTGGGGTGTCTTTTTACATATACCCATGCTGGGTGAGATAAATATATTGGTCAAATGCCAACTTTGTATAAAAAAATGGGAAAAGTTGTCTTTTGCCAAGATATTTCTCTCACCCAGCATGGGTATATGTAAAATGACACCCCAAAACACATTCCCCAACTTCTCCCGATTACGGAGATACCAGATGTGTGACACTTTTTTGCAGCCTAGGTGGGCAAAGGGGCCCATATTCAAAAGAGCACCTTTCGGATTTCACAGGTCATTTTTTACAGAATTTGATTTCAAACTCCTTACCACACATTTGGGCCCCTAGAATGCCAGGGCAGTATAACTACCCCACAAGTGACCCCATTTTGGAAAGAAGAGACCCCAAGGTATTCGCTGATGGGCATATTGAGTTCATGGAACTTTTTATTTTTTGTCACAAGTTAGTGGAATATGAGACTTTGTATGAAAAAAAAAAAAAAAAAAAAATAAGCATTTTCCACTAACTTGTGACAAAAAATAAAAAATTCTAGGAACTCGCCATGCCCCTCACGGAATACCTTGGGGTGTCTTCTTTCCAAAATGGGGTCACTTGTGGGGTAGTTATACTGCCCTGGCATTTTCCAGGGGCCCTAATGTGTGGTAAGTAGGTAAATGACCTGTGAAATCCTAAAGGTGCTCTTTGGAATATGGGCCCCTTTGCCCACCTAGGCTGCAAAAAAGTGTCACACATGTGGTATCGCCGTATTCAGGAGAAGTTGGGGAATGTGTTTTGGGGTGTCATTTTACATATACCCATGCTGGGTGAGAGAAATATCTTGGCAAAAGACAACTTTTCCCATTTTTTTATACAAAGTTGGCATTTGACCAAGATATTTCTCTCACCCAGCATGGGTATATGTAAAATGACACCCCAAAACACATTCCCTAACTTCTCCTGAGTACGGCGATACCAGATGTGTGACACTTTTTTGCAGCCTAGATGCGCAAAGGTGCCCAAATTCCTTTTAGGAGGGCATTTTTAGACATTTGGATACCAGACTTCTTCTCACGCTTTGGGGCCCCTAGAATGCCAGGGCAGTATAAATACCCCACATGTGACCCCATTTTGGAAAGAAGACACCCCAAGGTATTCAATGAGGGGCATGGCGAGTTCATAGAAATTTTTTTTTTTTGGCACAAGTTAGCGGAAATTGATATTTTTAATTTTTTTCTCACAAAGTCTCCCGTTCCGCTAACTTGGGACAAAAATTTCAATCTTTCATGGACTCAATATGCCCCTCACGAAATACCTGGGGGTGTCTTCTTTCCGAAATGGGGTCACATGTGGGGTATTTATACTGCCCTGGCATTCTAGGGGCCCTAAAGCGTGAGAAGAAGTCTGGAATATAAATGTCTAAAAAATTTTACGCATTTGGATTCCGTGAGGGGTATGGTGAGTTCATGTGAGATTTTATTTTTTGACACAAGTTAGTGGAATATGAGACTTTGTAAGAAAAAAAAATAAAAATTCTGCTAACTTGGGCCAAAAAAATATCTGAATGGAGCCTTACAGAGGGGTGATCAATGACAGGGGGGTGATCAATGACAGGGGGGTTGATCAATGACAGGGGGGGTGATCAATGACAGGGGGGTTGATCAATGACAGGGGGGTTGATCAGGGAGTCTATATGGGGTGATCACCACAGTCATTGATCACGCCCCTGTAAGGCTTCATTCAGACGTCCGGATGCGTTTTGCGGATCCGATCCATCTATCAGTGGATCCGTAAAAATCATGCGGACGTCTGAATGGAGCTTTACAGGGGGGTAATCAATGACAGGGGGGTAATCAATGACAGGGGGGTGATCAGGGAGTCTATATGGGGTGATGACCACAGTCATTGATCACGCCCCTGTAAGGCTTCATTCAGACGTCCGGATGCGTTTTGCGGATCCGATCCATCTATCAGTGCATCCGTAAAAATCATGCGGACATCTGAATGGAGCTTTACAGGGGGGTAATCAATGACAGGGGGGTGATCAGGGAGTCTATATGGGGTGATCACCACAGTCATTGATCACTCCCCTGTAAGGCTTCATTCAGACGTCCGGATGCGTTTTGCGGATCCGATCCATCTATCAGTGCATCCGTAAAAATCATGCGGACATCTGAATGGAGCTTTACAGGGGGGTAATCAATGACAGGGGGGTGATCAGGGAGTCTATATGGGGTGATCACCACAGTCATTGATCATGCCCCTGTAAGGCTTCATTCAGACGTCCGGATGCGTTTTGCGGATCGGATCCATCTATCAGTGCATCCGTAAAAATCATGCGGACATCTGAATGGAGCTTTACAGGGGGGTGATCAATGACAGGGGGGTGATCAGGGAGTCTATATGGGGTGATCACCACAGTCATTGATCATGCCCCTGTAAGGCTTCATTCAGACGTCCGGATGCGTTTTGCGGATCGGATCCATCTATCAGTGCATCCGTAAAAATCATGCGGACATCTGAATGGAGCTTTACAGGGGGGTGATCAGGGAGTCTATATGGGGTGATCACCACAGTCATTGATCATGCCCCTGTAAGGCTTCATTCAGACGTCCGGATGCGTTTTGCGGATCGGATCCATCTATCAGTGCATCCGTAAAAATCATGCGGACATCTGAATGGAGCTTTACAGGGGGGTGATCAGGGAGTCTATATGGGGTGATCACCACAGTCATTGATCACGCCCCTGTAAGGCTTCATTCAGACGTCCGGATGCGTTTTGCGGATCCGATCTATCTATCAGTGGATCCGTAAAAATCATGCGGACGTCTGAATGGAGCTTTACAGGGGGTTGATCAATGACAGGGGTGTAATCAATGACAGGGGGGGTGATCAGGGAGTCTATATGGGGTGATAACCACAGTCATTGATCACGCCCCTGTAAGGCTTCATTCAGACGTCCGGATGCGTTTTGCGGATCCGATCCATCTATCAGTGGATCCGTAAAAATCATGCGGACATCTGAATGGAGCTTTACAGGGGGGTAATCAATGACAGGGGGGTGATCAATGACAGGGGGGTGATCAGGGAGTCTATATGGGGTGATCAGGGGTGATCAGGGGTGATCAGGGGCTAATAAGGGGTTAATAAGTGACGGGGGGGGGGGGTGTAGTGTAGTGTAGTGGTGCTTGGTGGGACTTTACTGAGCTACCTGTGTCCTCTGGTGGTCGATCCAAACAAATGGGACCACCAGAGGACCAGGTAGCAGGTATATTAGACGCTGTTATCAAGACAGCGTCTAATATACCTGTTAGGGGTTAAAAAAAACACATCTCCAGCCTGCCAGCGAACGATCGCCGCTGGCAGGCTGGAGATCAACTCTCTTACCTTCCGTTCCTGTGAGCGCGCGCGCCTGTGTGCACGCGTTCACAGGAAATCTCGGCCATCGCGAGATGACGCATATATGCGTGACTCTGCGCAGGGCTGCCACCTCCGGAACGCGATCCTGCGTTAGGCGGTCCGGAGGTGGTTAATAAGGCTGCTAAATTGGCTAAATTGGCAACTGCATCCTGAATGCATTTCAGAACTGCACTGTGTGCCAGCACCCTAAGGCCCCTTTTACACGGGCGAGTTTTCCACGCGGGTGCAATGCATGAGGTGAGCGCATTGCACCCGCACTGAAGCCGGACCCATTCATTTCTATGGGGCTATGCACATGAGCGGTGATTTTCACGGATCACTTGTGCGTTGCGTGAAAATCGCAGCATGCTCTATATTCTGCGTTTATCACGCAACGCAGGCCCCATAGAAGTGAATGGGGCTGCGTGAAAATCACGCACGGTTGCTAGGAGACGATCGGGATGGGGACCCGATCATTATTATTTTCCCTGATAACATGGTTATAAGGGAAAATAATAGCATTCTTAAAACAGAATGCATAGTACAATAGGGCTGGAGGGGTTAAAAAAAAATTCAAATAATTTAACTCACCTTAATCCACTTGTTCGCGCAGCCCAGCTTCTCTTCTGTCTTCATCTGTGAGGAAAAGGACCTGTGGTGACGTCACTGCGATCATCACATGGTCCATCACATGATCCATCACCATGGTGCTGGATCATGTGATGGACCAGGTGATGAGCGCAGTGACGCCACCACAGGTCCTTTTCCTCACAGATGAAGACAGAAGAGAAGCTGGGCTGCGCGAACAAGTGGATTAAGGGGAGTTACATTTTTATTTTATTTTTTTAACCCCTCCAGCCCTATTGTACTATGCATTCTGTTTTAAGAATGCTATTATTTTCCCTTATAACCATGTTATAAGGGGAAATAATACAATCTACACAACCTTGAACCCAAACCTGAACTTCTGTGAAGAAGTTCGGGTTTGGGTACCAAACATGCCGATTTTTCTCACGCGCGTGCAAAACGCATAAATTTTTTTTGCACTTGCGCGGAAAAATCGCGCATTTTCCCACTACGCACCTGCATCTTATCTGGGCCAAAACATGACGCCCGTGTGAAAGAGGCCTAAGGATTTTAAAGACCTACGTAGCTGTTGGTAGTTTAGGTGCATATATTTATTTCAGTATCACTCACATAAATATTGCCGCTAATAATTCATATCAGTATAGAGCCATGTTCACATTGTGAGTAAACTCCTAAATATAGGGTAGGATGAATACAATGTTAATGTTATGCAAGAGTAATCTCGCAGGCAATTTATATTTTTTATTAATATAGAGGCATGTTCACATTGTGAGTAAACTCCTGAATATTAACAGCATTTATCTTTTGCTATAGTAATCCCACAGATCTTACGTTTTCTTTGATATGTATATTATTTGTTTATAACTGTTGTAACTAGGGTTGAGCGAAGCTGAACTGTAAAGTTCGGATTCGTACAGAACTTTAGGATTTTTCGACCCCGGACCCGAAACCGAACATTTCCATAAAAAGTTTGGGTTCGGGTTTGGTGTTCAACGCTTTCTTGGCGCTTTTTGAAAGGCTGCAGAGCAGCCAATCAACAAGCGGTTAACTGTCTGACCTTAGAAGCCACCACAGCCATGCCTACTAATGGCATGGCTGTGATTGGCCAGAGCAGCATGTGACCCAGCCTCTATATAAGCTTGAGTCACATAGCGCTGCACGTCACTCTGCTGTTACTAGTGTGGGGAGAGGATGCTGCTGGACTTGTGATTTTCGGGGAGATAATAGGAGAGAATCTAACTCCGCGATCTACAGAGAAATAGTTGTGTGGGTGCAGGGCACAATCATTTTACCCTGCACTGAGCCCATTGACCAAAAAAACAAACTTTTATAATTCTGTAAGGGTACTTTCACACTAGTGTTTTTCTTTTCCGGCATAGAGTTCCGTCACAGGGGCTCTATACCGGAAAAGAACTGATCAGTTTTATCCCCATGCATTCTGAATGGAGAGTAATCCGTTCAGGATGCATCAGGATGTCTTCAGTTCTGTCATTTTGACTGATCAGGCAAAAGAGAAAACCGTAGCATGCTACGGTTTTATCTCCGGTGAAAAAAATGGAAGACTTGCCTGAATTTTTTCCCATAGAAATGTATTAATGCCGGATCCGGCATTCAGAATACCGGAATGCCGTATCCGTCCTTCCGGTCTGCGCATGCGCAGACTGAAAAAAAGGTGAAAAAAATAAATGCCGGATCCGTTTTGCCGGATGACACCGGAAAGACGGATCCGGCATTTCAATGCATTTTTTCGACTGATCAGGCATTTTTAAGACTGATAAGGATCCTGATCAGTCTTATTAATGCCATCAGTTGGCATACGTTTTGCCTGATCCAGCAGGCAGTTCCGTCGACTAAACTGCTTGCCTGATCTCTCTGCCGCAAGTGTGAAAGTACCCTTAGTTAGTTGGGCGGCGGCGGCCATTTTATGCAAGCTCAGTGCACCAGCACTGCATCTGAGCTTTTGGGACATTGCAAATCACAATTTCTTTGGCAAACTACAACATCTGTATTAGTCAGTGTGCAATTTAAGCTAGAAATACACCCATCATTTTCTGGAGTTTGAAAAACACACTTTTTTTTTTACAAAAAACACTATTTTCAGGCCTTGCAGCATCAGCACGTGTGAAATTACAGGCTTATATACTGCTGTAAAATTCAGTTGTAAAACAAACACTCGTTTGGGCACAAAAAATTTAGTTGGCAGCTTTTGATGCAGATGTCATTGTGAGATACACCCTTAATACATTTGGGTTACATTCAGAGATTTTAAATACCTCTATTAGGTGCACCAATATTGATTTCAGGCCTACACTGGTTCAGGCCCTGTGAGATACTCCCTAAACATACAGGGGTTTGATTCAGGCATTTGAAATACAGCCATATGAAATACAGCCATTTTGTGCAAAGAAATATTTTATTCAGGCCTACACTGGTTTAGACCAAGTGAGATACACCCTCTACATACAGGGATTTGATTCAGGCATTTGAAATACAGACATTTTAAATACAGCCATTTTGTGCAAAGAAATATTAAATTTAGGCCTACACTGGTTCAGGCCATGTGAGATACACCCTCTACATACAGGGGTTTGATTCAGGCAATTGAAATACAGCCATATGAAATACAGCCATTTTGTGCAAAGAAATATTTAATTTAGGCCTACACTGGTTCAGACCGAGTGACATACAACCTCTACATACAGTGGTTTGATTCAGGCATTTGAAATACCGCCATTTAGTGCACCAATATTCAATTCAGGCCTACACTAGTTCAGGCCCTGTGAGATACCCCCTCTACATACAGGGGTTTGATTCAGGCATTTGAAATACAGCCATTTGAAATACATCCATTTTGCGCAAAGAAATATTTCATTCAGGCCTACACTGGTTCAGACCGTGTGAGATACACCCTCTACATACAGGGGTTTGATTCAGGCATTTGAAATACCGCCATTTGGTGTACTAATATTTCATTCAGGCCTACACTGGTTCAGACCGTGTGAGATACACCCTCTACATACAGGGGTTTGATTCAGGCATTTGAAATACCGCCATTTGGTGTACTAATATTGATTTCAGGCCTACACTGGTTCAGGCCGTGTGACATACACCCTCTACATACAGGGGTTTGATTCAGGCATTTGAAATACCGCCATTTGGTGTACTAATATTGATTTCAGGCCTACACTGGTTCAGGCCGTGTGACATACATCCTCTACATACAGGGGTTTGATACAGGCATTTGAAATACCGCTATTTGGTGCACCAATATTGAATTCAGGCCTACACTGTCTCAGGCCGTGTTAGATACACCCTCTACTCATAGGTGTTTAATTTAGGCATTTGATATACAGCCATTAAATTTGAAAAATATGAGGAGAGCGTCAAATAAGGGATGTGGCCCAGGTCGTGGTGCTGCTGGTGGAGCTCCTGTTGCAGGGAGAGGACGTGATCGATCTGTGCCAGCTACACGCACAAGTGAAACCCCTTCCTCAGGTGCAAAAAGGCGACAAAATCTGCAGCGGTATTTGGTCGGGCCTAATGCTGCTCTACGAATAGTGAGGCCTGAACAAGTACAGGCGATAGTAGATTGGGTTGCTGACAGTGGATCCAGTTCCTTCATATTCTCCCCCACCCAGTCTCCTGCTAAAAGACCACAGTTGGCACCTGCAGCCGATGTCCATCAGTCTTTCACCTCATCCCCTTGCAGATCAGCCAAGCAGTCTGAGCCCCAAGTCATGCAGCAGTCTTTTCTGCTTTTTGATGACTCTGTTAGCAGGGTTTCCCAGGGCCATCCACCTAGACCTGCCCCAGAAGTGGAAGACATTGAGTGCACCGATGCCCAACCACTTATCTTTCAAGATGAGTACATGGGAGGACCATCGTAGCATGTCTCGGATGATGACGAAACACAGGTGCCAACTGCTGGGGCTTTCGAAAGTGTGCAGACCGACAAGGAAGTCAGGGGTGAAGACTGGGTGGAAGATGATGTGGAGGACAATGAGGTCCTCGACCCCACATGGAATCAAGGTCATGCGAGTGACCTATGTAGTTCGGAGGAAGAGGTGGTGGTCGCACAGAGCCACCAGCACAGAAGAAGAGGGAGCAGGGTGCAAAAGCGGAGCGGCCATCCTCTAAACAGTACGCCTCCTACTGCCCACCCCAGCAAGAGACCTGAGCACACCAAAGTCATCTCCAAGGAGTTCCCTTGCGTGGCAGTTCTTCAGACAATGTGCTGACGATAAAACATGAGTGGTTTTCACGCTGTGCAATCAGATCCTGAAGCGAGGCATAAAGGTTATCAACCTGAGCACAACCTGCATGACCAGGCATTTAAGTGCAAAGCACGAGCTGCAGTGGAGTAGACACTTCAAAAACCAAGAAAGGTCTCTGGCTCCTCCTGCTTCATCTTCTGCTGCAGTCGTGGCCTCTTCAGCCACCTCTGGAGTGACAGTGCCACCTGCCACTCCGCAAATAGAGGATTTGCCAGCAACACCAACATCTGGGTCACCAAGCATCTCCACAATGTCCCACGGAAGCGTTCAGATCTCCATCTCCCAAAAGCTGGAGAGGAAGAGGAAGTACTCCCCTACCCACCCGTGATCCCTAGCCCTGAATGCCAGCATTTCTAAATTACTGGCCTTTGAAATGCTGTCATTCCGTCTGGTGGAGACGGATAGTTTTAAAGGCCTTATGGCGGTGGCTGTCCCACAGTACGTCGTGCCCAGCCGCCACTACTTTTCAAGGCGAGCCATCCCTTCCTCGCACAACCAAGTAGGGGACAAAATCAGGTGTGCACTGTGCAACGCCATCTGTGGCAAGGTGCACCTCACTACGGATACGTGGACCAGTAAGCACGGTCAGGGCCGTTATATCTCCATAACTGCACACTGGGTAAATGCAGTGGCGGCTGGCCCTGAGGTGGATAACAGTTTGGCGCATGTCCTACCACCAACGAGGATTGCAGGGCGCTTCAGTTTGCCTCCTTTTGCTTCTTCCTCCTACTCTGCTTCCTCATCCTCTACCAGCTCCTCATCCGGTCAGCGTAACACCTTTACCACCAACTTCAGCACAGCCAGGGGTAAACGACCGCAGGCAGTTTTAAAACTTATCTGTTTGGGGGACTAACCCCACACTGTGCAGGAGCTGTGGACGGGCCTTGAACAACAGACCGATAAGTGGTTTGTGCCAGTCAGCCTCAAGCCTGGCCTGGTGGTGTGCGATAATGGCTGACATCTTGTAGCAGTTCTGGGACTAGCCGGTTTGACGCACATCCCTTGCCTGGCGCATGTGCTGAATTTGGTGGTGCAGAGATTCCTTAAAAATTACCCAAATATGTCAGAGCTGCTGCATAAATTGCGGGCTGTCTGTGCGCGCTTTTGGCGTTCTCACTCTGCTGCTGCTCGCCTGTCAGCGCTGCAGGGTAACTTCGGCCTTCCCGCTCACCGCCTCATACGCGACGAGCCCACAAGGTGGAATTCCACCTTGCACATGCTGGCCAGACTGTGCGAGCAGCAGCAGGTGATAGTGGAGTTTCAGCTGCAGCACGCACGGGTGAGTCGCTCGGCCGAACAGCACCACTTCACCACCAATGACTGGGCCTCCATGCGAGACCTGTGTTCCTTGTTGCGCTGTTTCGAGTACTCCACCAACATGGCCAGTACCGATAACGCCGTTCTCAGCGTTACTATCCCACTTCTATGCCTCCTTGAAAAAACGCTCCTGGCGATGATGGAAGAGGATGTGGCACAGGAGAGGGAGGAGGAAGAGGGATCATTTCGTAGGGTTTCCGGACAGTCATTTCCAAGTGGCTCGAGGATGGGTTCCTCCACCCACAAACCCAAGGTACACAATTGTCCAGCCTGGGCACAGTTCTAGAGGATGAGGAGGTGGAGGATGAGGAGAAGGAGGAGATGGAGGAGGAGGAACCATGTTCACAGCAGGGTGGCACCCAGACCAGCTCATGGCCATCACTGGTGCGTGGATGGGGGGATACAGAGGACACGAACAATACACCTTCCACAGAGGACAGCTTTTTGTTGCCTCTGGGCAGCCTGGCACACATGAGCGATTACATGCTGCAGTGTCTCCGCAACGACCGCCGAGTTGCCCACATTCTAACTTGTGCTGATTACTGGGTGGCCACACTGCTGGATCCCCGTTACAAGGACAACGTACCGTCCTTAATTCCATCACTAGAGCGTGATCGTAAGATGCGCGAGTACAAGCGCACGCTGGTAGACGCGCTGCTGGTGGCATTCCCACCTGACAGCGGGGGCACAGTGGAAGAACAAGGCGAAGGCAGAGGACGAGGAAGAGGTCGCCAACGCAGCTGGGGCACCGCCAGCACCCCAGAAGGCAGGGTTAGCATGGCCGAAATGTGGAAAAGCTTTGTCAGCACGCCACAACAAGCAGCACCACCAGCTGATATGGAACGTCTTAGCAGAAGCAGCATTTCACTAACATGGTGGAGCAGTAGGTGTTCACACACCTACACGTACTGAATGACGGATCTACCCCTTTTATCTTCTGGTTCTCCAAATTGGGCACATGGCCTGAGCTTGCCCTTTATGCCTTGAAGGTGCTGGCCTGCCCTACAGCCAGTGTATTATCTGAACGTGTGTTTAGCACGGCAGGGGGCGTCATCACAGACAAGCGCAGTCGCCTGTCCACAGCCAATGTGGACAAGCTCACGTTCATTAAAATGAACCAGGCATGGATCCCTCAGGACTCGTCCGTACCTTGTACAGAATAGACATATATACCGGCACTAACCAGCCATTGGTATACTGCAGCGCAATTGCTCATCTTTGTTTTTTGGATATTTCACACTCTTTTGAAGTGTACCCTAATTAAAAAAAATCAAATTAAAACCAAAAACCTGTGTTGGCTATCTCGTCCTCCTTCACCACCGCTTCCACCTACTCCGCTACCTCCACCGCCTCCTCAAGCTCCTACTCCATATGGAACTCCACCTCATAAATCACATTTTTTTTTTTGTACATGTTTTATTTTATATCATTTCACTTATTTGTCATATACATTTTCGGGTGAAATTCACCAATTTTTGGGTGTATAGTACCACTATACCTATTAGACCGGTAAAATAAATTAAAAAATTTATCTGTTACATTTTCTGGTGAAATTAACAATTTTTTGGGTGTATAGTACCACTGCTATACCTAGTAGTCCCGTTAAAAAATAAATAAAAATTGTCATTAACATGTTCGGGTGAAATTCACCAATTTTTGAGTGTATAGTACCACTGCTATATCTAGTAGGCCGGTTAAAAAAAAAATTGTCATTTACATTTTCTGGTGAAATTAAGCAATTTTTAGGTGTGATGTACCACTGCTATACCTATTAGACCAGTAAAAAAAAAAATATATAATCATTTGTTAGTTACATTTTATGGTCAAATTCACCAATTTTTGGGTGTAATATACCCCTTCTCTACCTAGTTGACAGCTTAATAAATTTCAATAATTTTTATTTTACATTTTCGGGTGCCAATAAACAATTATTTTATGCCATAGACACCTGCTCTACCAAGTAGACAGGTTAATTAATTTCTGTAATTTTTCTCTTACATTCTTGGGTTGACATTATACAATTTTAGACGTGAATAAACCCCTGCTCTGCATAAGTGACAGGGAATTAAATTTCTGAAATGCTTCTTTAATTGATGCTCGCCACCTCCTTTGATTCAATGCTTATACTTAAACAAGTTGTACCACATTTAAGCTTCAATACTTTGTCCCACATTTCCGCTAAACTCTTTTGGACAACATTTGCTCCTCAATAGCTTTTCCCACAATTCCGCTTGACTCTTTTGGCCCACATTTGGGCTTCTGTAATTTGTCCCACATTTGCGCCTCAATAGCTTTTCCCACATTTCTGCTCGATCCCCATTTTTTTTTATACATTTATCTCCCTTAAATTTGGTCTCTCTTTCTCACGCTCCCTCTCCGGCCTGGAACCCTGATTCCCCGCCACCCACGATCACCATGGCAGGCGCATAAAAAGAACATTGAATGTTGATAGAGCAGATATCAAATTGGATCGTGAACATCACGGGGACGTGCGACATGGTGGGGCAGTAAGTGTGCACACGCCTACACGAACTGACTAACAACTTCTGGGTCTCCAAATTGGGCACATGGCCTGAGCTTGCCCTTTACGCCTTGGGGGTGCTGGCCTGCCCTGCAGCCGGTGTATTGTCTGAACGTGTGTTTAGCACGACTGGAGGGTTATATTTCCAAATGTTTTGGGGTGTACCCTAATAAAAAAATTTTTTATCAATTTTAAACCAAAAAGCAATGTAGGCTACCTCCTCCTCCTCCACCGCCACTTCCACCTACACTGCCACATCCACCGCCTCCTCAACCTCCTACTCCATTGACCTGGTCCTCTTAGATCAAGATTATTATTTTTTATTTTTCGCATTTTATGTTATTTTAAGTCATTTCCCTATCCACATTTGTTTGCAGAGCACTTGCCATGCTCTTAACCACATTTTGACGATTTTCAGCCCTCTAGCCCTTTCCATGACATTTTTACAGCCATTTTAGTGCTCAAACGTTCGGGTCTCCATTGACTTCAATAGGGTTCGGGGTAAAGTTCGGCCGAACCCGAACATCCAGGTGTCCGCTCAACTCTAGTTGTAACTCAAAGTATTTTATTTGATTGTAAACTTAATAAACAGTTTATAACAATCCAGTCCTGGTTTCATTATTATTCCAGTCCATATTTTGCAGAGTTTTCCTTGTGGCTACTGAGGAGTGGGCCAAGAGCTCTCAAATGCATATAGTCTTATCCCATGTAGCAATTTGAAGGAAAAGTTCCCCTTTATACTTTTGTCAGAACAGCACCTCCATCAGCTTGAGAATTGAGCAGCAAGAGGTATCTATTCATACATACAGTACCAATCTACCCGCCCAGCTACACCACGGAAGCAGTGGAACTGTAAGGTGCAGCAGACCTACCCCTTGCAGAGCGCAAGTGCACAGCGCCCTACAGATTTAACCATCTTCTGGTGTCCAACGAAGTACTATACGCAGTGTCTGGAGTAGTAAGAAGCTGCCAGACAGCTCACTTGTTTATGTGCCACACTATATACGCTCCTATGGAGTGGTAAACGCCAGGGAGAGAGCTTCTCAAGCTCCCGTCATGGCTGTTTCCATTCATTCACTACTTTGAAAAATTTGACAACAGTTATATATGGATATGCCCATAATTAACATTTAAATTGAGATTTGTCTTCTGTTTACTTGCATCAAATTACTTTTTCTTTGAACTTTTGTTGTACCACTACAATCAAAGTAATCAGCTACATATTAGAGGGACTTTATTTTTCTACCACTTGTGCATACAATAATTGTAGATCCATATTATTTTAGCTGCTGGGCCCGCAACGTATCTGTGGACTGGGATTAATTCTTGATGCACTGAATTTTTATAAATTTTAGTGTGTCATTTTTATTTTATTAGTGTTATATATACTTATTTTTATTCTTTTTAATTTTTTTTTGTTCGTCATCATCTATGTTAGTTTTAGTTAACACATTGTGTTTTGTCAACATACAGTGCAGTTTTAGTGAACACATTGTACTGTGACAAGTGCAATAATATAGCTGTTTCATTCCACACATTGTATTGCATCAATATACAGTTAAGTTTAAATAAATGCATTGTACTGCAATAAATGCATTAATATACTGTACCAGTTTCATTCCACACATTGTTCAGTCTCATGAACATGATGGAGCAATATTTTTTGTGTGCCACGCCAGGCTGATGCAAACTGAGACATACTGCCTGAACAACCAGGTTCAGTCCTACCTGAATTGTGAGATCTGCCAGCATCCAGTGGAGCTACAGATTTCTGTGACCGCGCTGTCATTAGAGAGCAGAAGTGGTCTCCCTGCGTGGCAGCATTGTTGCACTGTGCTACAATTTATTGCAGTTTAAAAGCTGGCAGGTGAGGTTACTTCTTGATGTGAGAGTGCCCCATGCTGGGTGTAAAATTAATTGGGAGTCTGCAGTCTGTGAATTAATCCCTTTCTGCCCTGACTGTGGCATGAAGGAGTTAAATCAATTTTTTCATAAAAAAAATAAAAAGTTAAAATAAATTAAATAAAAAATAAAACATGAAATGAAAAAAGTAGAACATTACTAGCTATAGTTACTAGTTGTTTTAGCAATAGCATAGCAGACTATGTACAAACACATACACACTTTTTTCCCCTATCTTTTGTTTGTAAAAAAAAAATAACATAACAAATATATTTGTTACGTTATAATATAGCAGGTTTTTTTGTTTGCATAAAATATAGAAGCACACATTTTTTTCATTAATAAAATGCGGCTTTAGGGTAAATTGGATGAAATCGGTGCTGCTCCCAATCGGTTATGAATCCGGGAGAACGGATATTAATGTTAAAATACTAAAACCCACAGATGCACTGGAGTATCTTGGAATAAAAATAAGTGCTAGGAACCAGGAGTATATGGAACTTAATGTTTCCCCTCTGCTCAAAAGGGTTAAAAATAAAATAAGTATCTGGCAAAAATTACTGATAAGACAGGCAGATCGTATCGCTATTATCAAGATGATTTTGCTGCCGCAGATCCTTTATGTTATATCCTCCTGCCCTGTGTGGATAGGTGATCACCTTTTTAATGTATTGGAAGGATTGATAAATGATCTTATATGGGGAAAAAAAAGGGTCAGGCTTAAACAAAAATATTTATGGCTAGACGAAGAAGATGGTGGCTTGTCCGTTCCCTGCTTCAGAGGCTATTATTATGCATCCCAGCTACAATGGTTAATGACAGAGGACGACAGACTGCGGCATTATCTAGTGGGCGAGTTTGAAGGTCTCCAATATAATATTTTTAGTGTCCTGGAAGCCGGGATATTAAAAGTAAAGGGTAAGAAGTGCCCTATTAGTAAAATGATGCACTTAATATGGGTGAACGTTAAAAAATTACTGGGAATAAATCATTCATTAAAGATTACCCCCCTATGGGGGAATATACATATAGGTGAGTTTCAGAGGTTAGATGATTATGTATTTTGGGAAAAAAATGGTATTAAGTTTATTTCACAGATCGAGATAAAAGGAAAGCTTAGGACACTAGAAGAATTAGGGCTTAGTATAAAATTAGACACCCTTACACGTTTTAGATACTTTCGGTTAAAACACGCATTTGACTCCACCGAGAATAAAGAGTATTTAATCACCAAACAATCAGAATTTGTAGAATTTTGCTGTCTCAGTAATGGGACCAAAATATCAATATCACAGATATATAAAAAAAATCAAAAGGGGATTAGGGGGAGTATTAACTTTAATAGTGAACGAAAATGGGCACTAGAAGTGGAACCTAACGCTCTAGACTGGAGATGCATCTATAAAAATATAAAAAGAAGCACAGCATCGAGTAATTTTCGACTGATACAGTTTTTTATTGTCCACCGTACCTACATCACTCCATGGGTGTTGAGCAGGATGTATAAAACAAGGGATTCTAGATGCTGGAAGTGTAGCAGGGATAATGCGGATTTCACCCATTTGATCTGGTATTGCCCCCTTATTCAGGTCTATTGGACTCAGGTTTTTCGGGAGTTGACCAGATCGACTGGGTGTTCCGCGCCACTGGAGATCTCTATTGCGGTGCTCGGCTATATCAGGAAAATAGGCCTCGACAGAGAAATTGAAATGAAATGGGCCAAAGGATTAATGTTGGCGCGGGTTGTAGTGGCTAGAAAGTGGGGGGCGGACACACCACCAAATATTGAAGAGTGGAAGAACTTATGTGAGAGGGTGCGTAGATATGAATATGCCTGTGCCCAAAGATAAATAAGGAAAATAGTAATGAACAGTAGAAACAGACTGGATGAAGGAGCAGGAAGGAAGTGGTAAATAATTGAATGAGATATGAGTGAAATCCCTAATATGAGACCATGAAATCAATTTCTTCTTTTTGGTTTTGTTTCTTTCTTTTTGTTGTAACCACCAAGACAACCATGGGTGGGGGGAAGGGGGGGTTACTTAGAGGTACGACATGAGAAAAGAAATAGGACAGGGATAGATTCCTGATGTTTAATGATAAGTGAGTAACAAATGTATGTGAATATTCAGGAAATATCATCGCTTATGTCTTTTTGTATTATTGTCTATTTTCATGTCTCTTTTTTGAATTTTTTATATGCTGAAAAGGAAAAATAAAAATATTCTAATTAAAAAATAAAATAAAATGCAAAAGAAAAATAGCAAAAAGCTTAAAATGCCCAAATTTCCCCAAGATTAATACCTTAGGGGTCAATGTAAAAAAAAAGTCACTTTGAAGGGGCTTCTAATGTATTGGCTCTGTACATAATCTGTACTGGTAGTAAGGTCCAGATGACACTAAACTGTGTAAAGTAATTAACACTGAAGAGGACAGTATACTACTACAGAGGGATCTGGATAGATTGGAGGCTTGGGCAGATAAGTGGCAGATGAGGTTTAACACTGACAAATGTAAAGTTATGCACATGGGAAGGAATAATGCAAGTCACCCGTACATACTAAATGGTAAAACACTCGGTAACACTGACATGGAAAAGGATCTAGGAATTTTAATAATCAGCAAACTAAGCTGCAAAAACCAGTGTCAGGCAGCTGCTGCCAAGGCCAATAAGATAATGGGTTGCATCAAAAGGAGCATAGATGCCCGTGATAAGAACATAGTCCTACCACTTTACAAATCTCTAGTCAGACCACACATGGAGTACTGTGTACAGTTCTGGGCTCCTGTATACAAGGCAGACATAGCAGAGCTGGAGAGGGTCCAGAGGAGGGCAACTAAGGTAATAACTGGAATGGGGCAACTACAGTACCCTGAAAGATTATCAAAATTAGGGTTATTCACTTTAGAAAAAAGTTAATTAATATGTATAAATATATCAGAGATCTATCCCATCATCTATTTATCCCCAGGACTGTGACTGTGACGAGGGGACATCCTCTGCGTCTGGAGGAAGGAAGGTTTGTACACAAACATAGAAGAGGATTCTTTACGGTAAGAGCAGTGAGACTATGTAACTCTCTGCCTGAGGAGGTGGTGATGGTGAGTACAATAAAGGAATTCAAGAGGGGCCTGGATGTATTTCTGGAGCGTAATAATATTACAGGCTATAGCTACTAATGAGGGGTCGTTGATCCAGGGAGTTATTCTGATTGCCTGATTGGAGTCGGGAAGGAATTTTTTATTCCCCTAAAGTGGGGAAAATTTGGCTTCTACCTCACAGTTTTTTTTTTTGCCTTCCTCTGGATCAACTTGCAGGATGACAGGCCGAACTGGATGGACAATTGTTTTTTTCGGCCTTATGTACTATGTTACTATGTAACTAAAGCCTACAATAGAAAAATATGCTGCCAAAATGCTCTCTAGTCAATTGCAGTGGGCCAGTCAGTAGACTTTGCAGTGGGCCAGCTAGTAGATAAATTACACAAATGGCATCCATTTTCACAGTACAAACATACGGTAATGGTCAATGGCATATCTAGAACTTGCTGGGCCCCACTGCTAATTTTTGAACGGGACCCACCCCCCACCACCCCAACAACCCTCTCCTCCCGTGCAACCCTCATTAAATAGACAAGAAAGCTCTCTAAGACCAGGCCAGGAAGATGTTCCATCCATTTATGAGTTTAGGCCCCACAGTTTTGTCTTGAAATCTAAAAACACTTTTTACTTTTTATACTTTTTTCATAATTATTTTAAACATTATACTGTAGCTGTCAGATAAGATTCCTAATACTAGTTAGTGCTTCCATTATGAGGGTCTGATCTGAGGTCTGATATGGGGCTCTGATCTGAGGTCTGATATGGCTTCTAATATCAGGTCCATTATAGGGGTTTGATCTGAGGTCCGATATGGGAGTCTTATCTGATGTCATATGGGGGTCTGATAAGAGGGTCTGATATGGTAGTCTGATCTGAGGTTCGATATGGGTGTCTGATCTGAGGTCCAATGTGGGGTTCCATATGAAAGGCAGAAGAAATCTGTATGCAGCTGTAAAAAATCAGGGCCATACAGAAGTACTGTACAGTTGAGGATTAGTGCACCTTTATGAAAGCCCAAATACAGTTTTGTACAGTATAGCACTCAGTCCTAGTACTCAGTGCATGAGCCCTAATATTCAGATCATGGGACCCTCTTTGTCATTACAGGCGTAAACTTTCTGGTTCTGATCCACGCAGATGTACACTCAATTTAGAAATTTTCAATTACAGATAAATATCAGTGCCCTCTTTATATTTTTGCAAGAAATACAGCTCACTAATGAATTAATGTATGGATGAATCCAAATTCATTTGAATAGATGTATTTCAAATTTTAGTTATTTATTTCCAGAACATATTTTTACAAGACGTAATTTAGTTTTGGCTTTTCATGCACAGTAAAAATGCATTTCTGACAATTTTAGGCTAGTTAGGCACATAATACGGATATCTTTTTTCGACATCCTAATTCAGTATTTGGCACATATCCACTCATTCCAGTATTTACAATCCACAATCTAGTGTCTGCTAAGTAGGATAATGAAATACATCTTTTTGGCTGCCAAAATACTGTACAGTTAACTCACATTGCCATCTGCTGAAAAGAAGACATAGGTTTTTCAATATTTTTACCGTATGCACTATAGCTTTGTATATATACACTCACTTAAAAAAATATATACACACCCACCCTTCTGGGAGCATTATTTTTTATTGTCAGTGAGTAGATTTTTGCATTAGCATTTTAGTACTATTTTTGGGGTACATATAATTTATTAAGAAAAATAACTGAAATAAAGTGGCCTAAATAGGAGGAAATGCTCAAAAATCCCAAACACTGTGGCATGGTTATAACCAGGTGAGCAATTCCTACACATGTGAGCCGTTGCTAACGGCAATCCCCAGAAAAAATGCATACAATGGAGGATGTCGGCAGCAGACTACATGCACCACAAAGGCATCCTACACAAGATGGAGTAGTGTGTGGAAGCGAATATAAAAATACATAACTCATTACGAAAGGTGCACCTTTTGCAGTGATTTATACATATATAATTTATTGATTGATTTTCCTTACACATTTTTGAGTGGGAATAGGTAAAAATAGTTAATCCACTTTTTTATGCCATGTTCCATGTGGTATAAATCATGTACTATCCTTGTTCTTTGGATCATTATGATTGCAGTGGTACCAAACATATTTGTATAGCTTACTATTTTCCAAATAATGTATTTCTTATGTAAAAAAGATTTTCTGGGCACTTGTTATAAAACTTTTTAAACTCTTTGGATGCTGGTTGCCCTGAATGTTTGATATATGACATCACCATACAGCAGTAGGCAGTATGTAGTCCCAAGATAATAGGTTGCTGGGAAGGGGCCACAGTGATTGTTGAGGAGGTGGACGCCATGGAAAATGGAGACAGGACCCATTGTCCCAAGACAAGATGGCATGACACAACCTTCCCTATATAACGGTCCTATCAACATTTTCAGTTTGAAGAGAGAGTAGAAAATAGCTCAGCTCATCCTTTCAGTGCTGGTGCACTACAGAAGACATTATAATTCACTTGCTATCTTGCTTCCTCTAGCAACAGGAGAAGAAATAACGTACAATCTTTCTGTGGTACTTCCCTTATTGTTATGGGACATTAGGTTGATACTGCCATAATAATATATGATTAGCTTTATTGTATTTGAAGACCACATGTAGATTGATCACTATGTCATACCTGACAAAGCCTTGCGCATCCTCGAACATAATTTCTTTCAACACAATGAAGTTAATCATATATTATGTTGGCTGTTCCTGCTTAATTTCTTCTAACAAAAAGGGGTCATATGTTATTTTATCTACTGTATTATTTGTTA
This sequence comes from Bufo bufo, assembly GCF_905171765.1. Lineage (NCBI taxonomy): Eukaryota > Metazoa > Chordata > Amphibia > Anura > Bufonidae > Bufo > Bufo bufo. The sequence continues at coordinate 136,894,841 of NC_053393.1, forward strand.
TGACAAGAAATGATTGAAGCAATGCTATACAAACCTCATTTGTTATGAATTTCCAAAAAACAATGGTTTCTCCTGAATATTTTTTCCAAATGAAGTGCTCAAATTGGTGTCCTCCATGTTTCATGTACAGATTACCGTGAAGATGAGAAGATGAGGAGGAGGGTCACTTACCCATAATGCCTTGCAGTCAGATTCAGCCAATCATGAGGGACTATAGCTTTGATGCCAGTGGATGTGTCATAGGAACTATATAAAATCCCAGCCAGAACTGCCATGAGTTTTCTAAAGATGAATAAATCTATTCTAATTTAATCCTATTCAACCTGTAAAAATTGTGTAAAAATTTTGTTGCATTCGAAGCTGGATTTTCAGTGATTCGATTTGGGCAACTTTTGAGGTGAGTGGGGGAGGGCTCATGCACACAACCGTTTTTTTTTGCGGTCCGCAAAACGGATTTCCGTTGTTCTGTGATCCGTGACTGTTTTTTCTTCCGTGGGTCTTCCTTGATTTTTGGAGGATCCACGGACATGAAAAGTGAAAAAAAAAACTAAGTCAAGTTTGCATTGAAAATAATACGAAAAACGGACACGGATCACGGACGCGGATGACTATCTTGTGTGCATCTGTGATTTTTCACGGACTCATTGACTTGAATGGGTCCGTGAACCATTGTCCGTGAAAAAAATAGGACAGGTCATATTTTTTTCACGGACTGGAAAAACGGATCATGGACGCGGAAGCCAAACGGTGCATTTTCCAATTTTTCCACGGACCCATTGAAAGTCAATGGGTCAGAGAAAAAAAACGGAAAACGGAACAACGGCCGCGGATGCACACAACGGTCGTGTGCATAAGGCCGGAGAACGAGAATTTTTTTTTATTGAAAAATAGGTGATAGACAAGAGAGAAACAAAGTACTTGGAGACCTCAGAGTGAAATACACAAGTTTTTAGGCCCATTGCAGAACGTTCATGTCGGGTACAATCAATTTGAACCTGAACCAAATGAACCCAAATCAAATTTTTGGTGATTTACTCATCTTCAGTGTTTTCTCAGTTTATACACTGGAGGGATAGAATTTATATCAAAGGATAGAGATCTTGAAAAACAGAATATAGCTAGTCCTGTCAGCAATCACAGCAATTTTTTATTATTTTCTTACTAATCCTGGTACTGATAGCGTGTCACCTGATGTATTGATGTGCATTACAGTTATTGAGCATATATTGTAGTGGAATCTGTCAAATTTTCTCTTTTCTAAAAAACATTTGAAAGTTTATAATAAAATATATACAGTATTTGATCACATATTAATGTGTCTGACATATTGATGTGCTGTACAGTAACTAACCGTACAGTATATTGTAGTGGACTCTGCTGCTACTTGTAGCCCTACACAGCTACACATTTCCTACCTTGTCCATTATGTTCCATACTGTACTTCTATTGCTGGGAGGAACCGTACCCTGTAGTGTTGAGTGCGAATATTCAAATCGCAAATTTTTATTTGCGAATATCGGCACTTCGAGAATTCGCGAATATTTAGAATATAGCGCTATATATTCGTAAATTTGAATATTCGTTTTTTTTTTTTTTTAATCAGTACACATGATCCCTACCTGCTTCTAGCTTGTGGGCCAATAAGAAGACTGCAAGAGCTTAGCAACTTCCCTAGCAACCAATAGGAAAGTTGCCTACCCCTTACTATATAGGAGAACCTCCCCACAGCCATTTTGTGCTGTTTCATGCAGTTGTGAGAGAGAGAGGAGTGTGATCTTTGTGCTGTGCTGAATTCCTGTGACTTCTGATACCTCATATATACGGATGTAGTAGAGTTAACACTCATGATTTATGAGACGTGTTATCTAAACTAAATGCGTTAAGCAAACACCTCCAATTGCTTTTCAATGGTTTTTGTCTCAAGATAATGCGATGAGTTAAGAAATTTGAGTTAAGAGCTTGAGTGCTAACCCTGCTACCTCTGTATAATCCAGATAGTGTAGGTCAGTGAGTGAATAGTGTAGGTCAATGAGTGAATAGTGTAGGTCAATGAGTGAATAGTGTAGCTGATAGGTTCTAGTGTAGGGTGTTAGGGACATTATATAGTTACGTAGCTCATATATATAATCTAGATAGTTAGTTTTAGATAGTCAGTCTAGGTTAGTGAATGAATAGTGTAGCTGATAGGGTCCAGTGCACGGTGTAGTGTAGGTTAGATAGAGATATAGTATAGTGTAGGCTTTTGCTGTCTGTTTCGTGTGTGAAAAAAAAAAAGTTTGTTTCTGTGTTTTAGAGTTTTAGGGTTTAGTGTGGGTAGTGATTAGTGTCAGCGTCTTTTGTCTTTGAAAATAAACAAAAAAAAGTATTTTTCTATGTTTTAGATTTAGTGTTTTAGGGTTTCGTTTGGGTAGTGATTAGTGTCAGCATCTTTTTTCTGTGTAAAAAAAAATAAAAAATAAATTTCTGTGTTTTTGTAATGACCGGCGTCACGCACAGGGAGGGAAAAGGGAAAGCCCTGCCCAAGGGAGAGGGAAAGGTGGTGACCCCTGACTCACCTTGCGGCTGGCACCTGACTGCCCTGACGTCCCTAGACGGGTTCCTCACCCGTGCGGCGATCACGTGCCTAAACCCTGGCTTTCCCTACAATGAGCCCTAGATAGTGAACGGGCCGGTGGGATCGCTAGTCCGCACCACTGACACTAAGAGGGAAACACCAGGGAGAGGACAGACAATACAGACAAACACATACACCCAGGTGGGCGACCACAGCAGTCCACAAAGGTCCAACAGGGATCCGGAGGGTAGCGTTGTGGACCAACAACCAGAGAACGCAGCAACACAGCTCCAGAGGGTCAGAATAGATGTCCAGGCAGGAAGCTCTATATCTGGCAACCAGAGAAGTGTGAGAGGGGAATATAAGGAGGTTGGGAGTGCTGGACAAGGAATAGCTGAGGAGAAAGAGCTACGGATCCCTGAGTGAGCCAAAAGGGTTGCAAAGCAAACCCAGAAAGCTACCATAAGAAACAGCCCTATCTTACATAGAGCGCGCAGCCAACCGCTGCGACTTCCTGACCCCGGGTATAACGGGCGTGGTTCTTGACACCCTCGTGACAGTTTTAGCGTTTCGTGTCCCCAACCCATTAAAGTTTGCCCACATTCCCTATTTATTTTTGTTATATATATTTTTTTGTATATAAAAAGACATCATGAGTGCACGTGGGCGTGCCAGCAACGGTGGTCGTGGTAGGGGAGTTGGTTCCAGTGCTGGACCGCTGCCAGCACGGGGCCGCTTTTCTACCCACGGAGGGTCGGGCGCAAGTGGCATGGGTCGTCTGCCTCATTGGTGCTTTTTTGGGAGTGGCAGGCGCCCCATTTCATTTCAAGACGCCGAGGCAGTGGTGTCATTCGTGACACAAGCTAGTGGCACGGAGCCCTCTGCCCCGGCTCTGAGCAGGACCAACCCCCAGCCCCCAAGAATCGACCCTGATGCTGTTTGACAGTGACAGTGAGAGGGACATCTTGGGGGTGGTAATGCAGGAGAGTGAGCTAGAGCTTGGTCCGGATGCTCAGGACTTTTTGGAACGGATGGAGAAGGAGGAGGAGTGGGTACCGCCTGTCAGTACCCCAGTGACATCCCTTCCAACTGGTGTGGGTGGTTTCAGCCACAGAACCCCCATACCTAGTCAGACCCAGGCATCAGCGGAGGGACAGCGCAGCCAGGTCAGGGGCTCTACGTCTGCTGTTCCCCTCAGTCAACCACTGGTTGACCTTGGGTCTGACATTACAGGCGATGAAGAGGAGGGTGACCTGCTGCTGCTGTCTGTCCTCATCATGTTAAGTTATGTGTAGTCCTTATACTCCACTGTTACCTTTATCTGCTGCTGCTGTATGTCCTGATCTTGATGAGTTATGTGTCGGCCTTGTTCTACTGCGTTACCATTTCCCTGCTGCTGTCTGTTCTGTTCCTGCTGATTTATACCCAAATATGTGTACTTCTGACACTACAGCATTACCCTTTTTAAGCTGCTGCTGTCTGTCCTGATATTACTGAGTTAGGCCCAGCTATGTGTATGCCCTATACTACAGTGTTACCATTTCCCTGCTGCGGTCTGTCCTGCTCCTGCTGAGTTTGGTCTAGCCAGGTGTAGGCCTTATACTCTACCCTTAACAATTACCTTTTGCTGCTGTTTGTCCTGATCCTGCTGAGGACTACCATCATGGACCACTTATTCGCCCTTTGACTTTATCAACTATTGACTGAGTATTAGAAATCTCTTAAACTAGTGTGCATGCTTCATTTTTAGCGCATGTGCTCTGTTCATCATATATTGTCAATATTTACATATCCTGTTTTCTGAGATTTCTGAGTTGTGTTAGCTAATCTAAGAAAACACCTTTAATTGCTTTTCAATGGCTTTTGTCTCAAGACAACGCGATGAGTTAAGAAATTTGAGTTAAGAGCTGGAGTGCTAACCCTACTCCATCTGTGTATGTGTATATATATATATATATATATATATATATACATACAGTAAGGAAAATAAGTATTTGAACACCCTGCGATTTTGCAAGTTCTCCCACTTAGAAATCATGGAGTGGTCTGAAATTCACATTTTAGGTGCAGTCTTACTCTGAGAGACAGAATATAAAAAAAAAATATTTGAAAATCACATTGTATGATTTTTAAAGAATTTTTTTGTCTTGCACTGCTGAACATAAGTATTTGAACACCTGAGAAACAGCAAGAATTCTGGCTCTCAAAGACCTGTTACTGTGCCTTTAAAAAGTCCACCTCTACTTCACTCATTAATCTAACTTAGTAGCACCTGTCTGAGCTCTTTAAAGACACCTGTCCACCCCACAGTCAGTCATACGCCAACTACTACCATGAGCAAGACCAAAGAGCTTTCAAAAGACACCAGAGACAAAATTGTGGACCTCCACAAGGCTGGAATGGGCTACGGGGCAATTGCCAAGCAGCTTGGTGAAAATAGATCAATTGTTGGAGCAATTGTTAGAAAATGGAAGAGGCTAAAGATGACTGTCAGTCTCCCTCGGACTGGGGCTCCATGCAAGATCTCACCTCGTAGGGTATCACTAATCATAAGAAAGGGGAGGAATCAGCCCAAAACTACAAGGGAGGAGCTGGTCAATGACATGAAGAGAGCTGGGACCACAGTTTCAAAGGTCACTGTCGGTAGAACACTACGCCGTCATGGTTTCAAATCATGCATTGCACGGAATGTTCCCCTGCTCAAGTCATCACATGCCCAGGCCCGTCTGAAGTTTGCCAATGACCATCTGGATGATCCAGAGGAGGCATGGGTGAAAGTCGTGTGGTCAGATGAGACCAAAGTAAAACTTTTTGGTCTAAACTTCACTCATCGTGTTTGGAGGAAAAAGAAGGTTGAGTTGCATCCCAAGAACACTATCCCTACTGTGAAACATGGGGGTGGTAACATCATGCTTTGGGGGTGCTTTTCTGTGAAGGGGACAGGATGACTGCACTGTATTAAGGAGAGGATGAATGGGGCCATTTATTGTGAGATTTTGAGCAACAACCTCCTTCCCTCAGTCAGAGCAATGTAGATGGGTCGTGGCTGGGTCTTCCAACATGACAACGACCCGAAGCACACAGCCAGGATAACCAAGGAGTGGCTCCATAAGAAGCATATCAAGGTTCTGGAGTGGAGTAGCCAGTCTCCAGACCTAAATCCAATAGAACATCTTTGGAGGGAGCTGAAACTCTGTGTTGCTCAGCGACAGCCTCGAAACCTGACAGATCTAGAGGAGATATCTGTGGAGGAGTGGGCCAAAATCCCTGTTGCAGTGTGTGCAAACCTGGTCAAGAACTACAGGAAACGTTTGACCTCTGTAATAGTGTTGAGCGAGAATATTCTAATCGCGAATAGTGTTAAATATTCTAATCGCAAATTTATTGCAAATTTATCACAAATTTATCACGAATATATTACATTACCAATTTCCGCATTCAAGTAAACAATGACTGGAGATCACAAATTTTCGAATTTGCAAATTTATGGAGAATATTCGGCCAAAAATTCATGAAATATTGCAAGCTCGAATATTCACTAAATTTCTCAGGTGTTCAAATACTTATGTTCACCAGTGCAAGATAAATACATTCTTTAAAAATCATAGAATGTGATTTCCAGATTTTTTTTTAATTCTGTCTCTCAGAGTGGGAATGCCCCTACAATGAGAATTTCAGACCCCTCCATGATTTCTAAGTGGGAGAACTTGCAAAATCGTAGGTTGTTCAAATACTTCTGTTCCTCACTGTATAATATATATATTAATATATATATATATATATATATATATATATATATTAATAAAATACAATCATGCAGTGTTACGCTTCATTCACCCAAAAACTTTTTTTAATCTGTTATAATTTTTTCTTTACTTTGGGTTTGGGCGCCCCTGGTGTGGTTCTTACTAAAACTAGGTGGGGACCGCATGTGGGCTTCCCGTTTCAAAAGGTCTTGTGCAGTTAACAATGTACAGGACTGATTGAGGACCCTAATTAAATTGTATTATTTTATTATTTTCTTGTTTGTCTTAATCAGGATTTAGGTTCGAACATTATGTTGTCTGTCGTCCTGAACAGGATGCCTGACTTCCATATTGACCTCACCACATGGTTGGGTGTGACTGGCGTTATACTCATCCGTGTAGTAATCCCTGTTTTGGGAATGGAGCGTTATTGCCACATGCATAAATCTATATAAATTCATTTTTATTTGATGTTACTTCTTAACAACTATGAAATGATACTGTGCACATGAGATTTTTATAGAATCAAATCTTTTCACTTTACAATATAAACTGTGGTACATATAATATTCTTGAAGCCATGTCACCATTTTGGGAGTCATTTCTAAGGTTTGCTATCATGTGACCGCATAGACAGGATGCGTTTGTGGCTCAGCTTGCGTTCAGTTTCTGGTTTGAACACTTGATCTGTTATCATGTGACACCCTGTCTATGGACACTAGCGGCCTGTGTGTGCTCCTCCTTCGATGCGATCACATTATTGCATCACATTTTTCGTTATGTAATGCGGAAGCAATGCGCCAACATGCGCAGTTAACTAAATGGAACGCTATATTGGATCCATGCTGCTTAGTTCTTGGCCCCCTCCATTATGTTTTTAATCGGTACAGGGGATATTTTAATGACAAAATTGCTTTTTGACATATTTTTTTAATCTGGAATTGTGATTAGGGATGAGCGAACCCGAACTGTATAGTTCGGGTTCGTACCGAATTTTGGGGTGTCCGTGACACGGACCCGAACCCGAACATTTTCGTAAAAGTCCGGGTTCGGGTTCGGTGTTCGGCGCTTTCTTAAAGCTTTTTGAAAGGCTGCAAAGCAGCCAATCAACAAGCGTCTTACTACTTGGCCCAAGAGGCCATCACAGCCAGGCCTACTATTGGCATGGCTGTGATTGGCCAGTGCACCATGTGACCCAGCCTCTATTTAAGCTGGAGTCACGTAGCGCCGCACGTCACTCTGCTATGATCAGTATAGGGAGAGGTTGCAGCTGCGACGTTAGGGCGAGATTAACTCCTCCAAAAGACTTCATTCTGTGATCGATCTGCAGCTGTGGATCATTGAAGTGCTATTATTGACTTGCTCACTTTTTTGAGGCTGCACAGAGCGTTTTTAGATCACTTTTTTTCTGGGGTGATCGGCGGCCATTTTGTGACTTGTGGTGCGCAAGCACGAGCTATCACCAAGTGTATTTAACCATCGATAGTGTGGTTATTTTGTGCTATATCCTACATCAGCTGCAGGCTGAGCCTGTGTCACCGAAGTGCATTTAACCATCAACAGTCTGGTTATTTTTTGGCCATATACTACATCAGCTGCAGGCTGAGCCTGTGTCACCCAAGTGCATTTAACCATCAACAGTCTGATTATTTTTTGGCCATATACTACATCAGCTGCAGGCTGAGCCTGTGTCACCCAAGTGCATTTAACCATCAACAGTGTGGTTATTTTTTGGCCATATATTACATCAGGGGCAAGTTGAGCCTGTCACCCAGCGCCTAAAAAATAGACCTGACATTTCTATTCAACCAAATCTGCACAGTTTTAGCTGGTCAAGTTATTTGTAGTGACCGTAAAAGCAGACTTTTTGTTCTGGGTTGAAAAAGCATTCCCAAATTTGCCATTCTGAAAATAACTAGTTTGTGGTATTTGAGGCCTACTTGAAATCTATCCCAAAAAGAAAATCTTACATTGAAGGTATTGATAGTGTCATTCAGAAAAACCTAAGACACACGCTAGCGTGCTGATAGAAGTGTCATTCTGTGATTAAACCTATAACTGTCACACAGCGCAAAAAAATACAGGTCTCACATCTCTATTCAACCAAATCTGCACAGTTTTAGCTGGTCAAGTTATTTGTAGTGACCGTAAAAGCAGACTTTTTGTTCTGGGTTGAAAAAGCATTCCCAAATTTGCCATTCTCAAAATAACTAGTTTGTGGTATTTGAGGCCTACTTGAAATCTATCCCAAAAAGAAAATCTTACATTGAAGGTATTGATAGTGTCATTCAGAAAAACCTAAGACACACGCTAGCGTGCTGATAGAAGTGTCATTCTGTGATTAAACCTATAACTGTCACACAGCGCAAAAAAAAACAGGTCTCACATCTCTATTCAACCAAATCTGCACAGTTTTAGCTGGTCAAGTTATTTGTAGTGACCGTAAAAGCAGACTTTTTGTTCTGGGTTGAAAAAGCATTCCCAAATTTGCCATTCTGAAAATAACTAGTTTGTGGTATTTGAGGCCTACTTGAAATCTATCCCAAAAAGAAAATCTTACATTGAAGGTATTGATAGTGTCATTCAGAAAAACCTAAGACACACGCTAGCGTGCTGATAGAAGTGTCATTCTGTGATTAAACCTATAACTGTCACACAGCGCAAAAAAATACAGGTCTCACATCTCTATTCAACCAAATCTGCACAGTTTTAGCTGGTCAAGTTATTTGTAGTGACCGTAAAAGCAGACTTTTTGTTCTGGGTTGAAAAAGCATTCCCAAATTTGCCATTCTCAAAATAACTAGTTTGTGGTATTTGAGGCCTACTTGAAATCTATCCCAAAAAGAAAATCTTACATTGAAGGTATTGATAGTGTCATTCAGAAAAACCTAAGACACACACTAGCGTGCTGATAGAAGTGTCATTCTGTGATTAAACCTATAACTGTCACACAGCGCAAAAAAAAAACAGGTCTCACATCTCTATTCAACCAAATCTGCACAGTTTTAGCTGGTCAAGTTATTTGTAGTGACCGTAAAAGCAGACTTTTTGTTCTGGGTTGAAAAAGCATTCCCAAATTTGCCATTCTCAAAATAACTAGTTTGTGGTATTTGAGGCCTACTTGAAATCTATCCCAAAAAGAAAATCTTACATTGAAGGTATTGATAGTGTCATTCAGAAAAACCTAAGACACACGCTAGCGTGCTGATAGAAGTGTCATTCTGTGATTAAACCTATAACTGTCACACAGCGCAAAAAAAAAACAGGTCTCACATCTCTATTCAACCAAATCTGCACAGTTTTAGCTGGTCAAGTTATTTGTAGTGACCGTAAAAGCAGACTTTTTGTTCTGGGTTGAAAAAGCATTCCCAAATTTGCCATTCTCAAAATTGTGGTGAACGAGAACAATGAGGAAAACATCTAATAAGGGACACGGACGCGGACATGGTCGTGGTGGTGTTAGTGGACCCTCTGGTGCTGGGAGAGGACGTGGCCGTTCTGCCACAGCCACACATCCTAGTGAACCAACTATCTCAGGTCGCAGTAGCCAGCAGAATTTACAGCGATATTTGGTGGGGCCCAATGCCGTTCTAAGGATGGTAAGGCCTGAGCAGGTACAGGCATTAGTCAATTGGGTGGCCGACAGTGGATCCAGCACGTTCACATTATCTCCCACCCAGTCTTCTGCAGAAAGCGCACAGATGGCGCATGAAAACCAAGCCCATCGGTCTGTCACATCACCCCCATGCATATCAGGGAAACTGTCTGAGCCTCAAGTTATGCAGCAGTCTCTTATGCTGTTTGAAGACTCTGCTGCCAGGGTTTCCCAAGGGCATCCACCTAGCCCTTCCCCAGGGGTGGAAGAGATAGAATGCACTAACGCACAACCACTTATTTTTCCTGATGATGAGGACATGGGAATACCACCTCAGCACGTCTCTGATGATGACGAAACACAGGTGCCAACTGCTGCGTCTTTCTGCAGTGTGCAGACTGAACAGGAGGTCAGGGATCAAGACTGGGTGGAAGACGATGCAGGGGACGATGAGGTCCTAGACCCCACATGGAATGAAGGTCGTGCCACTGACTTTCACAGTTCGGAGGAAGAGGCAGTGGTGAGACCGAGCCAACAGCGTAGCAAAAGAGGGAGCAGTGGGCAAAAGCAGAACACCCGCCGCCAAGAGACTCCGCCTGCTACTGACCGCCGCCATCTGGGACCGAGCACCCCAAAGGCAGCTTCAAGGAGTTCCCTGGCATGGCACTTCTTCAAACAATGTGCTGACGACAAGACCCGAGTGGTTTGCACGCTGTGCCATCAGAGCCTGAAGCGAGGCATTAACGTTCTGAACCTTAGCACAACCTGCATGACCAGGCACCTGCATGCAAAGCATGAACTGCAGTGGAGTAAACACCTTAAAAACAAGGAAGTCACTCATGTTCCCCCATCTACCTCTTCTGCTGCTGCCGCCTCGGCCTCTTCTGCTGCTGCTGCCGCCGCCTCGGCCTCTTCCCTTCGCCTCTGGAGGAACGTTGGCACCTGCCGCCCAGCAAACATGGGATGTACCACCAACACCACCACCTGCGTCACCAAACATCTCAACCATGTCACACGGCAGCGTTCAGCTCTCCATCTCACAAACATTTGAGAGAAAGCGTAAATTCCCACCTAGCCACCCTCGATCCCTGGCCCTGAATGCCAGCATTTCTAAACTACTGGCCTATGAAATGCTGTCATTTAGGCTGGTGGACACACACAGCTTCAAACAGCTCATGTCACTTGCTGTCCCACAGTATGTTGTTCCCAGCCGCCACTACTTCTCCAAGAGAGCCGTGCCTTCCCTGCACAAACAAGTGTCCGATAAAATCAAGTGTGCACTGCGCAACGCCATCTGTGGCAAGGTCCACCTAACCACAGATACGTGGACCAGTAAGCACGGCCAGGGACGCTATATCTCCCTAACTGCACACTGGGTAAATGTAGTGGCGGCTGGGCCCCAGGCGGAGAGCTATTTGGCGCACGTCCTTCTGCCGCCAAGGATCGCAGGGCAACATTCTTTGCCTCCTGTCTCCTCCTCCTCCTACTCAGCTTCCTCCTCCTCTTCTTCCACCTGCTCATCCAGTCAGCCACACACCTTCACCACCAACTTCAGCACAGCACAGGGTAAACGTCAGCAGGCCATTCTGAAACTCATATGTTTGGGGGACAGGCCCCACACCGCACAGGAGTTGTGGCGGGGTATAGAACAACAGACCGACGAGTGGTTGCTGCCGGTGAGCCTCAAGCCCGGCCTGGTGGTGTGCGATAATGGGCGAAATCTCGTTGCAGCTCTGGGACTAGCCGGTTTGACGTACATCCCTTGCCTGGCGCATGTGCTGAATTTGGTGGTGCAGAAGTTCATTCGCAACTACCCCGACATGTCAGAGCTGCTGCATAAAGTGCGGGCCGTCTGTTCGCGCTTCCGGCGTTCACACCCTGCCGCTGCTCGCCTGTCTGCACTACAGCGTAACTTCGGCCTTCCCGCTCACCGCCTCATATGCGACGTGCCCACCAGGTGGAACTCCACCTTGCATATGCTGGACAGACTGTGCGAGCAGCAGCAGGCCATAGTGGAGTTTCAGCTGCAGCACGCACGGGTCAGTCGCACTGCGGATCAGACCCACTTCACCACCAATGACTGGGCCTCCATGTGAGACCTGTGTGCCCTGTTGCGCTGTTTCGAGTACTCCACCAACATGGCCAGTGGCGATGACGCCGTTATCAGCGTTACAATACCACTTCTATGTCTCCTTGAGAAAACACTTAGGGCGATGATGGAAGAGGAGGTGGCCCAGGAGGAAGAGGAGGAAGAGGGGTCATTTTTAGCACTTTCAGGCCAGTCTCTTCGAAGTGACTCAGAGGGAGGTTTTTTGCAACACCAGAGGCCAGGTACAAATGTGGCCAGACAGGGCCCACTACTGGAGGACGAGGAGGACAAGGATGAGGAGGAGGTGGAGGAGGATGAGGATGAAGCATGTTCACAGCGGGGTGGCATCCAAAGCAGCTCGGGCCCATCACTGGTGCGTGGCTGGGGGGAAACACAGGACGATGACGATACGCCTCCCACAGAGGACAGCTTGTCCTTACCTCTGGGCAGCCTGGCACACATGAGCGACTACATGCTGCAGTGCCTGCGCAACGACAGCAGAGTTGCCCACATTTTAACGTGTGCGGACTACTGGGTTGCCACCCTGCTGGATCCCCGGTACAAAGACAATGTGCCCACCTTACTTCCTACACTGGAGCGTGATAGGAAGATGCGCGAGTACAAGCGCACGTTGGTAGACGTGCTACTGAGAGCATTCCCAAATGTCACAGGGGAACCAGTGGAAGCCCAAGGCGAAGGCAGAGGAGGAGCAAGAGGTCGCCAACGCAGCTGTGTCACGCCCAGCTCCTCTGAGGGCAGGGTTAGCATGGCAGAGATGTGGAAAAGTTTTGTCAACACGCCACAGCTAACTGCACCACCACCTGATACGGAACGCGTTAGCAGGAGGCAACATTTCACTAACATGGTGGAACAGTACCTGTGCACACCCCTCCACGTACTGACTGATGGTTCGGCCCCATTCAACTTCTGGGTCTCCAAATTGTCCACGTGGCCAGAGCTAGCCTTTTATGCCTTGGAGGTGCTGGCCTGCCCGGCGGCCAGCGTTTTGTCTGAACGTGTATTCAGCACGGCAGGGGGCGTCATTACAGACAAACGCAGCCGCCTGTCTACAGCCAATGTGGACAACCTGACGTTCATAAAAATGAACCAGGCATGGATCCCACAGCACCTGTCCATCCCTTGTGCAGATTAGATATTAACTACCTCCCCTTAACAATATATTATTCTACTCCAGGGCACTTCCTCATTCAATACTATTTTTAATTTCATTTTACCATTATATTGCGGGGCAACCCAAAGTTGAATGAACCTCTCCTCTGTCTGGGTGCCGGGGCCTAAATGTGTGACAGTGGCATGTTCCAGTGGTGGGTGACGTGAAGCCTGATTCTCTGCTATGACATGAATACAGATTCTGCGCTGACATAAGGCCAGATTCTCTGTTACGGGACCGCTCTCCTCTGCCTGGGTGCCTGGGCCTAAATGTGTGACAGTGGCCTGTTCCAGTGGTGGCTGAAGTGAAGCCTGATTCTCTGCTATGACATGAAGACAGATTCTGTGCTGACATAAGGCCAGATTCTCTGTTACGGGACCTCTCTCCTCTGTCTGGGTGCCGGGGCCTAAATGTGTGACAGTGGCCTGTTCCAGTGGTGGGTGACGTGAAGCCTGATTCTCTGCTATGACATGAATACAGATTCTGCGCTGACATAAGGCCAGATTCTCTGTTACGGGACCTCTCTCCTCTGCCTGGGTGCCTGGGCCTAAATGTGTGACAGTGGCCTGTTCCAGTGGTGGCTGACGTGAAGCCTGATTCTCTGCTATGACATGAAGACAGATTCTGCGCTGACATAAAGCCAGATTCTCTGTTACGGGACCGCTCTCCTCTGTCTGGGTGCCGGGGCCTAAATGTGTGACAGTGGCCTGTTCCAGTGGTGGGTGACGTAAAGCCTGATTCTCTGCTATGACATGAAGACAGATTCTGCGCTGACATAAGGCCAGATTCTCTGTTACGGGACCTCTCTCCTCTGCCTGGGTGCCTGGGCCTAAATGTGTGACAGTGGCCTGTTCCAGTGGTGGGTGACGTGAAGCCTGATTCTCTGCTATGACATGAAGACAGATTCTGCGCTGACATGAGGCCAGATTCTCTGTTACGGGACCTCTCTCCTCTGCCTGGGTGCCTGGGCCTAAATGTGTGACAGTGGCCTGTTCCAGTGGTGGGTGACGTGAAGCCTGATTCTCTGCTATGACATGAAGACAGATTCTGCGCTGACATAAGGCCAGATTCTCTGTTACGGGACCTCTCTCCTCTGCCTGGGTGCCTGGGCCTAAATGTGTGACAGTGGCCTGTTCCAGTGGTGGGTGACGTGAAGCCTGATTCTCTGCTATGACATGAAGACAAATTCTGCGCTGACATAAGGCCAGATTCTCTGTTACGGGACCGCTCTCCTCTGTCTGGGTGCCGGGGCCTAAATGTGTGACAGTGGCCTGTTCCAGTGGTGGGTGTCGTGAAGCCTGATTCTCTGCTATGACATGAAGACTGATTCTGCGCTGACATGAAGCCAGATTCTCTGCTATGGCGTGAAGAGACTGATTCTCTGCTGACATGAAGCCAGATTCTTTGCTATGGCACGAAGAGACTGATTCTCTGCTGACGTGAAGCCAGATTCTCTGCTATGGGACCTCTGTCCAATTGATATTGGTTCATTTTTATTTTTTTTATTTTAATTTTAATTCATTTCCCTATCCACATTTGTTTGCAGGGGATTTACCTACATGTTGCTGCCTTTTGCAGCCCTCTAGCTCTTTCCTGGGCTGTTTTACAGCCTTTTTAGTGCCCAAAAGTTCGGGTCCCCATTGACTTCAATGGGGTTCGGGACGAAGTTCGGTTCGGGTTCGGATTCCGAACCCGAACATTTACGGGAAGTTCGGCCGAACTTCTCGAACCCGAACATCCAGGTGTTCGCTCAACTCTAATTGTGATGACTTAGCCCCTGAAGGACTTAGGATGTACCGGTACGCCATGTTTGCCGAGTCCTTAAGGACCCAGGACGTACCGGTACGTCCTAACTGTAAAACTACATTGTGGCACGGAGGGGGTTAATCGGAACAGGATGTTCTGTCACAATGCCCGGGGGGGTCATGTGACCCCCCGCATCGGCGATCGCCACAAACTGCAGGTCAATTCAGACCTGCGGTTTGCGGCTTTTACCTGGTGCGGCGGCGGCGGTGCCATCGGGTCCCCATGGGGCTGTAGGGGGGACCCGAAGGCATGGAAGGCAGCACGATGCCTTCCTGAGGCATCGCGCTGCCTTCCGGTGGCGAGCCTGTGAGATCCAGCCCCCTGGATCTCACAGGCCGGAAGCTGTATGAGTAATTATTACTGTATTACTCATACAGCCAATGCATTCCAATACAGAAGTATTGGAATGCATTGTAATGGGGATTAGACCCCCAAAAGTTCAAGTCCTAAAGTGGGACAAAAAATAAAGTGAAAAAAAAGTTGAAAAAATAAAGTTTTCCCCCCAAAAATTAAAAGTTTCAAGTAAAAATAAACAAAAACGTCATTTTCCCCAAATAAAGCTAAAAAAATTGCTAAAAAATAGGGTGAAAAAAAAGTATACATATTAGGTATCGCCGTGTCCATATCGACCGGCTCTATAAACATATCACATGACCTAACCCCTCAGATGAACACCTTAATAAATAAAAACTGTGCTAAATAAACATTTTTTTTGTCACCTTACATCACAAAAAGTACAACAGCAAGCGATCAAAAAGGCGATTGCCCACCAGAATAGTACCAATCTAACCGTCAGCTCATCCCGCAAAAAATGAGCCCCTACCTGAGACAATCGCCCCAAAAAAAAATATGGCTCAGAATATGGAGACACTAAAACATCTTTTTTTTGGTTTTAAAAAAGCTGTTATTGTGTAAAACTTACATAAATAAATAAAAAGTATACATATTAGGTATCTCCGCGTAGGTATTGACCGGCTCTATAAAAATATCACATGACCTAACACCTCAGATGAACACCGTAAAAAAAAAAAAAAAAAACTGTGCTAAATAAACCATTTTTTGTCACCTTACATCACAAAAAGTGTAATAGCAAGCGATCAAAAAGTCACACGCACCCTAAAATAGTGCCAATAAAACCGTCATCTCATCCCGAAAAAATCGTACCCTACCCAAGGTAATCGCCCAAAAACTGAAATAATTATGGCTCTCTGACTATGGAAACACTAAAATGTTTTTTTTTTGCTTCAAAAATGAAATCATTGTGTAAAACTTACATAAATAAAAAGAAAATATACATATTAGGTATCGCCGCGTCCGTGACAACCTGGTCTATAAAAATATCACATGATCTAACCCCTCAGGTGAATACCGTAAAAAAATAAAAATAAAAACAGTGTAAAAAAAGCCATTTTTTGTCACCTTACATCACAAAAAGTGTAATAGCAAGCGATCAAAAAGTCACACGCACCCCAAAATAGTACCAATAAAACCGTCATCTCATCCCGCAAAAATCGTACTCTACCCAAGGTAATCACCCAAAAACTGAAAAAATTATGGCTCTCAGTCTATGGAAACACTAAAACATGATTTTTTTTGCTTCAAAAATGAAATCATTGTGTAAAACTTACATAAATAAAAAAAAAGTATACATATTAGGTATCGAAGCATCCGTGACAACCTGGTCTATAAAAATATCACATGATCTAACCTGTCAGACGAATGTTGTAAATAACAAAAAATAAAAACGGTGCAAAAACAGCTATTTCTTGTTACCTTGCCTCACAAAAAGTGTAATATAGAGCAACCAAAAATCATATGTACCCTAAAATAGTACCAACAATACTGCCACTCTATCCCGTAGTTTCTAAAATGGGGCCACTTTTTTGGAGTTTCTACTCTAGGGGTGCATCAGGGGGGCTTCAAATGGGACATGGTGTCAAAAAAACCAGTTCAGCAAAATCTGCCTTCCAAAAACTGTATGGCATTCCTTTCCTTCTGCGCCCTGCCGTGTGCCCGTACAGTGGTTTACGACCACATATGGGGTGTTTCTGTAAACTACAGAATCAGGGCCATAAATATTGAGTTTGGTTTGGCTGTTAACCTTTGCTTTGTAACCGGAAAAAAAATTATTAAAATGGAAAATCTGCCAAAAATTTGAAATTTTTAAATTTTATCTCTATTTTCCATTAATTCTTGTGGAACACCTAAAGGGTTAACAAAGTTTGTAAAATCAGTTTTGAATACCTTGAGGGGTGTAGTTTATAAAATGGGGTCATTTTTGGGTGGTTTCTATTATGTATGCCTTACAAAGTGACTTCAGACCTGAACTGGTCCCTAAAAATTGGGTTTTTGAACATTTCTAAAAAATTTCAAGATTTGCTTCTAAACTTCAAAGCCTTGTAACATACCCAAAAAATAAAATATAATTCCCAAAATGATCCAAACATGAAGTAGACATATGGGGAATGTAAAGTAATAACTATTTTTGGAGGTATTACTATGTATTATACAAGTAGAGAAATTGAAACTTGTTAATTTGCAATTTTTCTATTTTTTAATGTAATTTTTTATGTTTAGGCACAATACGAATCAAAAACATAAAATCTAATTCATTTATTAATAGTTTTTATTAAATAATCCCCTGAGTTTGCATTTGTAATTGGCACCATTCACTTTTGTCACTGCTTGAGAAAGGTCCCATTTAGAGATGTCCCGAGCTATTCGCCGGCGAACAGTTCCCAGCGAACATCGCTTGTTTGCGTTCGCTGCGGCGGGCGAACATATGGGATGTTCGGTCCGCCCCCTATTTGTCATCATTGAGCAAACTTTGACCCTGTATCTCACAGTCAGCAGACACATTCCAGCCAATCAGCAGCATACCCTCCCTCCCAGACCCTCCCAACTCCTAGCAAAAAGCAAGGACAGCATCCATCTTAGATTCATTCGGAAGCTGCATTCTTAGTGAGAGGAGTGTCCTGTCAGAAAGGACCTTCAGTGCAGCAGAAGGTATTGTCACTGAGAAGAGAAGTCACCTAGATTACCTCACCTTTATTAAGATGAATGAGGCATGGATTCCGAAGGGACTGACAGTGGGCGATACATTTAACTAAAAAAGGCCTGGTGATGAGATGCGCTGCCTTGGGCTAAAAATGGTCCACACGCTGCTGTTTTTTATCTCTGCATGCCGGATGAGTTGCGTGACTTCTCCGCCACCAACTAGGGTTCAAGCCAAAATGTTTTAGTGCACTTTCTGCCTGGAAAACATCAATTTTTCCGGCTGCTGCTACAGCAGCGGCTGCAACAATACCAAATTTTTCAGGCATGTGTACATGCCTAATTTTTCTGGCCTCTGGTGCTGCACTGTGGCTGCAAAAACAAAACAAAAAAAAGGCACATACATGTGTCAATTCCCCTTCGTGATCGTTACCTTGTTGTGGTGAAGGGGCTTGCGTAACACAATGAAGCGATCACCTCTATGAGTGTGTTGGCAATGGCAATGTTGGCACACCCCAGATGAGATAAGGTCGTTGCTTCATTGTGAACAGACCAAAAGCGATCGGCTGGATAATTTTGCATAGAAAAAACATTAATTTTCTTTGTGATCATCTAAGGTGATCATTAAAGCCTACTAGGCCAACAATGGGCCCACACTGCAGAATCATTGTTTTCTGGGTCACTTAACTGTCACTGAACTACCTCAGCACGACCATAGGCTTTGAAAAACCGCCATCGCCTGCAATCTGCAAAACATGCGCACAAGCACAGTCATCACTACACCAAGATTGACGCATAGAGGAATAAAATTTATGTCATGAGTGTGTCAACTATTGACAACTCTATGCGGTTGTCTAAACTTTATTCCATACACGTCCCCTGATAGGGGACGAAACAGAAATTAAACAAGGAATAATACTACTTAACATACGACTCATATTGGGATTGCATAGTACACTGCACGGTGCACGCGCCGTGCCCCAAATTGGAGTCTATGGCGCCTATAGTGCCTATTGAAGTCTATGGCGGTTCGCCCGTTCGCGAACATTTGCGGAAATTCGCGCTCGCCGTTCGCGAACGGAAAATTTTATGTTCGCGACATCTCTAGTCCGATTGTGTGAACTGAAACGTCGCTTTTGGTTGAATAAACGCACATTTTCTTGAGGCTGTGTCATGTCATGTGTTTATTTATATATATATATATATACATATATATATATATATATACATACACATACACATACACACACTGTAGGGGGTTAGCTCTTCACTGGGGGTTATTCTCACAGATACACCTTTAGGACACCAGGTTTCAGGTCCAAACAGTGCATTTATTGTTCAACACCAGCAACAATAAAATGACAAAATAATAAACACTCGCCCGTCCAGGCTCTAACTAAACATAAAGTTTCCTGACTCACCTAGGTCCCAGTTCACACCCTGTGAACTCATGTGGCTTTGTCAGCCAATGTCCCACAGCCTCCTGGCTGTACAGAGCACAGTACGCCCACTGTCTCCAGTTCAGTATTTCTTGTGGGGGATTGGGGCTCAGTAGTCTGCCTGACTATGGCCCTGCGACCCTCCCAGGCGTCGCTGCGTCCCCCAACTCCAGGCTATCTCCCAGCCTTGTGGTCCCTCAGCCTTGCCCAGCTGAGACCACACAGACAGAGCCTACAGGCCTCTGTCCACAGGTAACTCACTACCCCCTTTCTGACACTCTGGGAGGTGCCTTATGCCAGGCTGATTACCTCCAGCTTCTCTCACCTGTGGTGGAACAGGGGTGTGGACCGCACTATCCAACCCTTCCTTGCCTCTAACCTGAGTGAGACCTGTCACTGTCTCACAACACTCACCTAAAGAATTATTAGGAACACCTGTTCTATTTCTCATTAATGCAATTATCTAGTCAACCAATCACATGGCAGTTGCTTCAATGTATTTAGGGGTGTGGTCATGGTCAAGACAATCTCCTGAACTCCAAACTGAATGTCAGAATGGGAAAGAAAGGTGATTTAAGCAATTTTGAGCGTGGCATGGTTGTTGGTGCCAGACGGGCCGGTCTGAGTATTTCATAATCTGCTCAGTTACTGGGATTTTCACGCACAACCATTTCTAGGGTTTACAAAGAATGGTGTGAAAAGGGAAAAACATCCAGTATGCGGCAGTCCTGTGGGCAAAAATGCCTTGTGGATGCTAGAGGTCAGAGGAGAATGGGCCGACTGATTCAAGCTGATAAAAGAGCAACGTTGACTGAAATAACCACTCGTTACAACTGAGGTATGCAGCAAAGCATTTGTGAAGCCACGTGTTGTGGCTTGAGACGGATGGGCTACAACAGCAGAAGACCCCACCAGGTACCACTCATCTCCACTACAAATAGGAAAAAGAGGCTACAATTTGCACGAGCTCACCAAAATTGGACTGTTGAAGACTGGAAAAATTGGTCTGATGAGTCTCGATTTCTGTTGAGACATTCAAATGGTAGAGTCCGAATTTGGCGTAAACAGAATGAGAACATGTATCCATCCTCTGATGGCTACTTCCAGCAGGATAATGCGCCATGTCACAAAGCTCGAATCATTTCAAATTGGTTTCTTGAACATGACAATGAGTTCACTGTACTAAAATGGCCCCCACAGTCACCAGATCTCAACCCAATAGAGCATCTTTGGGATGTGGTGGAACGGGAGCTTCGTGCCCTGGATGTGCATCCCTCAAATCTCCATCAACTGCAAGATGCTATCCTATCAATATGGGCCAACATTTCTAAAGAATGCTATCAGCACCTTGTTGAATCAATGCCACGTAGAATTAAGGCAGTTCTGAAGGCAAAAGGGGGTCCAACACCGTATTAGTATGGTGTTCCTAATAATTCTTTAGGTGAGTGTATATATATATATATATAATCGGTGAAATGAGGGCAGCATTTCGGTCTTGTGGTGAAAAAGGTGGATTTTATTACACCCAACAGCAATGCAGCATTTCAGCTTTCTCAATGGAGCCTTTGTCAAGCTAGTGAATATAGTTCTCACAACATATTTAAACAGGTAGATCTCATTAGTATTACATAATTAGTCATCAATAATTAAATGTATTAAAAACATGATTAAAAACATAATTTCCATGTGCTACATGTATACAAAGTACAGCATTATTAAAAAGTGATCGTGATTACAATAAATAATCTTTCATATCCATAGTTCCGTGTCAAATACATAATTGCAAATATTTCATATATAAAGTGCATCTGTGCTTAATCATATATTGATAAAAAAGGACAAACCCACGTCATGAATCCTCACATGTTCATCATAACCTCTGCGTCCCATATTGGATACTGCGCATGCGCCGGCATATGTCCTAGGAACGCGAGATTTCCTCGCGTCCCGCGCATGCATCCCATATTGAGTACTGCGCATGTGCCGGCATATGTCCTAGGAACGCGAGAAAACCCCATGTCCCGCGCATGCGCCCCATATAACCTTGTCCGTCCGTACTGAATATATCAGCTTGTGCGGTATACAACTACTGCGCATGTCCAGCCGAGGGATCTGACATTGTTATCATCAAGTGACCATGGTAACCATTATCATGTGGGGCAAGGAAAAAATACACAGGACCAAAGGATGTCTATTACAGGATCAGCACTAAGCTTAAACCTAAGTGCAAATCCCATCGTAGTCAGGGATCAGAGGCAAATCATTGACCCCGTCCCCAGCTACTTCATCACTGATGTCGCGCGGAATAAGGGGGTGGTGCAAGGTCGCAAATGCTCCACATCGGTGCGCACAATCCAATCAAGGATGTGAGCCCCCGTGCGGAACAGAGGAGAGGGGCGCTTCCATGTCACCTCTCACCCGTTCCCTCATCCAACAACCAATACACAACTCCCCAACCAAGTTAACGTATACATGTCATACCACACAATGATAATAATATATCAGTGTCAAATCCCCCAATATTCTGGTAATTTGCATCCTTTTAATAGAGAAACTAGCACAACGGAGAAACAGGTTAAAAGGCCTTTTTTGTGGGTCATATTCACATGGAGGTTTCATGTCGGGCGATGTCATGCTCAAGACAATAATTTCCATCCAGATATCCTTAAATAAAAAGAAAAGCAGTAAATTAAGAGCACCAATCTTGACATACACATTCAGATATAGGGCCAGGACCCCACACGTCCATGATCATACCACCCTAAACTCAACATTTAACCTGTTGGGTTTTAAGGTCTGTAACTGGTAAATCCAGTAGAGCTCACGTTGCTTCAGCATCATTGACCTGTCACCACCCCGGCGTGGCATTGCAACCTGGTCAATGAACCTGAAATGTAAGTCCCTCTCAGTATGTTCTGCTTCAGTGAAGTGCTTTGACACTTGTAGATCCATTTTCTTTTTCCTAATGGTGTACCTGTGCTGATTCAATCTTGTTTTCACATCCCATGTGGTTTCACCCACATAGAAAAGATGACATGGGCATTTAATAAATTCCCCACACACGAGGAATCACAAGTCAGATAATGTTTGATCACATATTCGTCTCCTGTCCGTGGATGTGTAAAAGTAGCACCCCTCAACATAAAAGGGCAATTCACACATCCATGACAAGGAAAGCAACCCTTCTTTGATGCACCACAATAAGTACTGAACGAGACCTTATTCGTGCCGATGTCTGCCCGTAACTGATCCTTAATGTTACATGTGCGCCTATAAGACATCAAAGGAGGATTAATCAGCTCAGGAATATGTTTAAAATTGCTGCCCAAAATGGGCCAGTGTCTCTTCAGAATACCACTGATCCTATTGCTCAACGGAGAAAAACATGTAAGAAAGGGAATGTGTTTAACATCATCTACCTTTGTTACCTCTTTGTCTAATAAGGACTTTCTGGATTGCAATAAGGCCCTCGCTGTATGTTGTTGAATACGTTTTCTGGGATAGCCCCTCCTGACAAATTTAGCTCCCATCTCTGTCAGTCTAACCACAACATCCTCTTCTCCTTGTACTATCCTCTTGACTCTAAGCAACTGGCTATATGGCAATGACCTGACCATACTCCTTGGGTGACAACTGTCATACCTGAGCAAAGTGTTCTTATCAGTTACCTTAGTGTATAGTTTAGTATACAGGTGATCACCTGATATGCTCACTGTCACATCCAAAAACTGGATGTCCGTCTCTGAGACAACAAGTGCAAACTTAACCTCTGGGTCAATATTATTGAGGAAGTCACCAAACTGATGTAGTTCCCCCATAGTGCCTGTCCATAGGAGGAAGATATCGTCTATGTACCGCCACCACCCCAGAACTAGTCTGAAGTGGTGGCTAACATAGACGTATCTCTCCTCCAAGTGTGTCATAAAAATGTTGGCATAATTTGGCGCCCACATTTGAACCCATTGCGGTCCCACGTAATTGAATAAAATATTCATCCTGGAACATAAAATAATTACACGTGAGCACAATCTGTAGGAGTGTGATCAAAAACTCCCTACATTGTATGGAGTAAGATAAATCGGTTAGACATCCTCTTACCGCATCAATGCCCCTGACATGTGAGATCGATGTATACAAACTAACCACATCAAAAGATGCCAAAATTACATGTGCTTGAAGATGTATTTTGCTGACTTCATTAAGGAAATGTGTGGTATCCCTTATATATGACTTGGCCCCCTGTACGTACGGTGACAGAATCCTGTCTAGAAAGATGGCAATCTGAGAAAAAAGGGAACCAATGCCTGACACTATGGGGCGACCTGGTGGGGACACGAGTGACTTGTGGATTTTCGGTAGTATATACAGTACAGACCAAAAGTTTGGACACACCTTCTCATTCAAAGAGTTTTCTTTATTTTCATGACTATGAAGGCATCAAAACTATGAATTAACACATGTGGAATTATATACATAACAAACAAGTGTGAAACAACTGAAAATATGTCATATTCTAGGTTCTTCAAAGTAGTCACCTTTTGCTTTGATTACTGCATTGCACACTCTTGGCATTCTCTTGATGAGCTTCAAGAGGTAGTTGTGAGCACTATATTCACTAGCTTGACAAAGGCTCCATTGAGAGAGCTGAAATGCTGTATTGCTGTTGGGTGTAATAAAATCCACCTTTTTCACCACAAGACCGGAGTGCTGCCCTCATTTCACTGATTTTGTTCTACTGTTCCTGGTCCAGGAATTAAAGTGGGATTTGCACCTGGCAACCTAAAGAGTGCTGCTGCTTAACTTTCGTTTTTATATATATATATATATATATATATATATATATATATATATATAAAATCTTGTGGGCTTTACAATCTTAAAAATCCTTTGAAATACAAAAATGACAAAGGAATATATTGCAATTTGTATGCATGGGAACATATTCCTGCTGCCAACAAAGAACATACTGTACTGCTGTCAGAGGTGTATAAGTTTTTTTTTGGTGGTTGCCCCGGTCTGGCGGGGGCCCATTCCTGGGAACATATTCCTGCTACAAACAAAGAACGGGCTCCAGTCTGTTCTGACTGAGTTTGACCCAGCTATGTGTAGGCCTTCTACTACACCATTACCATTTACCTGCTGTTGTCTGTCCTGATGAGTGTTGTGGAACTATGTGTAGGCCTTATACTACACTATTACAATTTACTTACTAATTTCTGTCCGGATGAGTTTTGGAAAGCTATGTGTAGGTCTTATACTACACCTTTTACCATGTACCTGATATTGCTACTGTCTGTCCTGATCCTGCAGAGTTTTGTGTAGGCCCTTAACTCCACCATTACCTTTACCTGCTGCTGCTGTCTGTCCTGATCCAGATGAGTTTTTCCCAGGACTAAAGGGGCCTTCCTGCAACCTTATAGGTTAAAATTAATCAAAAACATAACAATATCTATGTTTATGAACAAATATGCCTTTAAGGCAACTTTTTTAGTTGCTTATGAAGTTCCTCCAGCTGATGCACCTTCTTAACCAGATGCCGCTGATGCTGATGTAACCTCTTTTGCTGCTCCCGTATTATCTTTTGCTGGGCGCTGATCTCCCTTTGGTCAGCCTGCTTCATCTGCATAATATTTTTTTTTTTATTTACCGAGTACTGTTAGGATTTAAAAAAATATTAAAATTACTTTCAATTAAGGTTAAGAGGCAATTAGTGCATTGTGTGGAGTATTTGTTAAAGCATTGACGATTTACATTATAATTCGTTAGTTAATGATATTTATGATGATTATATAGTTTGTTTGTTAGTGATAGTTCAGTATAGTATAATGTTATTTAGTTGGTTAGTTAGTGCTAGTTCAGTACAGTATAATTGTATTTAGTTGGTTAGTTTGTGATAGTTATGTAGAGTATAATGTTATTTAGTTGGTTAGTTAATGGTTTTTATGTATATTACATAGTGTCCAGTGTTGTTGTTTTCTATTACTGTATTGTGTGTTGTCCTCTCATTTTTGGACCTTTGTTTCTGTATATGTTATGGATACAGAATTATATTGCTGTGTGCACATATTTACCCTCCTGGCGGGGGCTGGTGACAACCTCCTCCTCTTCAGGAGCTAGGGGGGGGGGATGCGGCTGCAGAGAGGGACCAGCCTCTTTGGCCTCCGCCTCCACCATTTTGCCAACATCAAGTGGTGGTGGAGCATCTGCATGCTGGGAGGGTCCAGCATGCTCTCCCTCCTCCTCCTCCTCCTCAAATGCCAAGAACTCAACCACCACCATATCCTCTGTAGAAGGCCTGCGCCGTACAGAGGGAACTGGAACCCCTGTAATCACACAATGTTCAGAATTTAGACAAACAACTCAGAACTCATAACAAATGCAAATTCACCCTGAAGGGCCATTTTTCTCCTTTCTGCCCAGGCCATTTTGAGCAAATCTGGCATGTTTCACTTTATGTGGCAGTAACTTTAAACACTTTTACTTATCCAGGCCATTATGAAATAGTTTTCTCGTCACATATTGTATTTCATGTGCTGCCCATAATTATTCATACCCGTGGCAAATTTTGACTTAAAGTTACTTTTATTCAACCAGCAAGCATTTTTTGACGGGAAATGACATAGGTGTCTCCCAAAAGATAATAAGACGATGTACAAGAGGCATTATTGTGGGAAAAAAAACATTTCTCAGCTTTTATTTACATTTGAGCAAAAAATACAAGATGTTCCGCACTGTGGAAAATCTCAGAGGACGTGGTCGGAAGCCAAAAGCGACACCTGTGCTGGCCAGGAGGATAGTTAGAGAGGTGAAAAAGAATCCAAGGATCACCACCAAGGCCATCCTGGTAAATCTGGGCTCTGCTGGTGGCAATGTCTCAAGGCAGACAATCCAACGGACACTGCACACTGCTGGGTTCCACAGATGCAGACCAAGGAGGAAGCCACTTCTCCAGATAAGGCACACAAAAGCTCACTTGGCCCTTGCAAAAGCTCATCTGGACAAAGAAGAAGACTTCTGGTCTTCTGTGTTATGCGCAAATGAAACAAAAATGGAATTGTTTGGTCACAATGATGTTTCCTTCATTTGGCGTAAAATAGGAGAAGCCTTCAACCCAAAGAACACCATCCCCACTGTCAAACATGGGGGTGGGAACCTAATGCTTTGGCAGTGTTTTTCAGCCAATGGACCAGGGAACCTAATCACAGTAAATGGCACCATGAAAAAAGAGCAATACATGAGGATTCTCAATGACAACATCAGGCAGTCTGCAGAGAAACTTGGCCTTGGGCACAAGTGGACATTTCAGCATGACAATGACCCAAAACACACAGCAAAAGTGGTGAAGAAATGGTTAGCAGACAACAACATTAACGTTTTGGAGTGCCCCAGCCAGAGTCCAGACTTGAATCCAATTGAGAATCTGTGGAGGGAGCTAAAGATCAGGGTGATGGCAAGAAGACCCTCCAACCTGAAAGATTTGGAGCTCATTGCTAAAGGTGAATGGGCAAAAATACCTGTGGAGACATGCAAAAAGCTGGTCTGCAATTATTTGATTGCTGTAGTAGCCAATAAAGGCTTTTCTATTGATTATTGAGAAGGGTATGAATAATTTTGGACTGGACACTTTTTGCTCAAATGTAAATAAAAGCTGAGAAATGTTTTTTTCCCCACAATAATGCCTCTTGTACATCGTCTTATTATCTTTTGGGAAACACCTATGTCATTTCCCGTCAAAAAATTACTTGCTGGTTGAATATAAAGCAACTTTAAGTCAAAATTTGCCAGGGGTATGAATAATTATGGGCAGCACTGTATATACTCATGGCTAGTGTTGAGTGCGAATATTCGAATATCAAATTTTTTTTGAGAATATCGGCACTTCGCTAATTTGTGAATATTTCGAATATAGTGCTATAAATTCGCTATTTCGAATATTCATTTTTTATTTTTTTTTATTGTTATATTATTTTCTTTCCTACTTCCCAAAAGTAGTTCTTACCTGTCCTTAGGATTCCTGGCTTCCTGGCTGCTCCAGTCAGTGTCCGTTGCCGCTTCTGCTGACTTCCGTGCTCATGGAGCATCCCCATCACCAGGGCAACGTCTCCATACTAGAATGTACTGTCGGATTTGAGAATTACGTTGAAATCGCAATGCGATTAATATAACTTGAATTAATCGCATTGCGATTTCAACTTTGGCTTGGTAGAATTAGCGAATATGACGAATGTATTCGTCATATTCCTCAAAACGAAGATAACAAAGTATTCTCCATCTTCGTTTTAGCTCCATATTCATCAACTTCGCTAATTCTAGCAATCTAATAGGAAAGTTGACTATAGAGACAGCTGTGTTTAATTCGGTATGCGATTATATTACTTTGCTTTTTTTTTAAAATAAATAGAATAATTATAATACTTGATAATTATTATAATTATTCTATTTATAAAAAAAAAGTAATATAATCGCATAGCGAATTAAACACAGCTGTCTCTATAGTCAACTTTCCTATTTGATTGCTAGAATTAGCGAAGCTGACGAATATGGAGCTAAAATGAAGATGGAGAATACTTCGTTATCTTCGTTTTGAGGAATATGATGAATACATTCGTCATATTCGTCATCTTCGCTAATTCTAGATATCAAACCAATAGGAAAGTAGCCTTAAGTTACAATCGCAATACGTGATTATTTAAATCGCATATTAATCGCGATAACTAGAATAATGACGAATATTTGATTTAGACGAATATGAAACGAATATTCTAGTGAATATTTGCGAATTTCGTCGAAATCGAATATGGCGCCTCCCGCTCATCACTACTCATTGTGAGGTAGAGATGTATGATGTAACCGGCTGATTTGCTACATGTCACACCAGTTAATAAGTAATCATTTGTAAAGGGATGAAATACTTATTTTCATAACTGTATATATACATTACAAAGATACAAAAGTAATGTAAGCATTGTACCTGGGCATATTCTGTCACAAATATCTCTGATCCGCTCCGAATTCCTCCTCTTCAAATCTGACCATTTTTTTTTAATATGGCCATCCTAGGGTGATTGCCCTTAAACTTCCTCTTGAGCTCGGAACGGATCTCCCTCACAATTCTCTGCTTCTCAGCGTGGACCCAGGTCCAATCATAGCTCCGCTCCAACATGCGCTGCAGGATAAAGATGCAAGCATATAATCCCAATTTTTTTTAATACAAGTATTGTAAATAGTTTTCAAGATGGGGTGGCTCTACTGATCAGTAGGGAGGGATGGTGCTCAATATATATGTGTTAACTCCAAAACACCAGGGGGTTAATTTAGAATAGTAATAGAAGATATGGCACTCATATATCTGGAGGGCTGCTTAAACAAAATACTTTATTAAGTTCAATTGTTAGTGATTCATATGTCACATTCTTTAAAAAATAATGGTATTAAAAAGTCATACAAGATACGTAAATTGTACAGAAATTAAAAAACAAATGAATAAAACATCACAAAAATGACAAAGAAATCAGTACCTTTTTGGGATTTAGAAACGCGTCTGGGAGGAATCTGGACCCCACAATACCACCATTCTGGCGTACGCAGAACACCTTCACTTTCACCTCCTTATCAATAACCTTCTGAGAGACTTATTCGTCCCATACAGAAACCTGTGCTCGTTAACTTCCTGGAGTGATGCAGTTCCATTTCCACCTTGATCGGAGCAAGCCAGGATTCGAGCACGAGGGACACTGAAGGAGCGGAGATCAAAGGAATAAGCCGTACTCTGATGTTGGAGGTAAGGGAATAGTACAGCTCGATAATAGGTGGGACGCCCGAATAAACTTAAATTTCGATCAGCCTATGAACTGTTGCATAGAGTTATTACTATGAAATATTGACTCTTTCAGTCGCTTGAACTAACAATCGAATCGAAAAAGTATATAAGTGCATTATACTATCAAGAATTGGCGATTTTACTAACCGAATATTTGGTGCCCATTTAATCGAGAACTTTACTTCGGTGAATTATCAATAACCAGATTTGATCGTGGTGGATATGCCAAGCACCTATACGCTGTCTGACCTATGTGATAATTATTTAATCCATACCTCAAGTAAATTTTATCTCAATCGTCATTATTGTGATGTTTTATTCATTTGTTTTTTAATTCTGTACAATTTACGTATCTTGTATTTTTTAAAACCATGATTTTTAAAACCATGATTTTTTTAAGAATGTGAAATATG
This sequence comes from Bufo bufo, assembly GCF_905171765.1. Taxonomy (NCBI): domain Eukaryota; kingdom Metazoa; phylum Chordata; class Amphibia; order Anura; family Bufonidae; genus Bufo; species Bufo bufo. Next base: position 136,924,468 of record NC_053393.1, read on the forward strand.
AATCACTAACAATTGAACTTAATAAAGTATTTTGTTTAAGCAGCTCTCCAGATATATGAGTGCCATATCTTCTATTACTATTTTAAAGTATTGTAAATAATGTCCTCAGCAAAACATCAAAAAGTATTTTGTCTTCGAAGGGGAGATATTAGATTTAATGTTACCGTTATAAGATGGGATTGTATTGCGATTGTATGTGTGTGGGGTCTGAGCAATCGGATATTGGCCAGCTGAGCAGAGATGTACCTGTCTAGTGAAGTCACGGTATGGTATGGGGTGTACAGCTGGTTTGCCTTACCGTATTACACTCTGGGTAACTCTAAATGAACCAGCAAATATTAGCAGTAAGACAAAGAAAACTTCTTGAGCAACAGGACGCAAACTCTAATCTATATAGTGTGTTTGTGTGTGTGTGTGTGTGTGTGTGGTATGTAGTGTGCAGCAGGAAAATGGATGTGCAATGTGCAAGTGAGAGATATTTCTATGCTGTCCATACGTACATGCTACTGACATAGTGCTGTGATGTCACAACAATACTGATGCACCAATCAGTAATATCTACTTAGTCCTGATAAAAAGGGAAGATATATGTATTGCAAAATAAAAATTAGGATCATAAGTGGCGATTTTCGCAATCTAGAATATTTTATAACACTCTATCTGCATATAAAGCAATTGGTCTGACATGCATGTGAAATGTAATCAAATACACTGGTGTAATGTGAAATTACTTACATTGATCAGGACTCAGGAGTTCTTCCTCACTGTCTCGAAAAAATGCTTCCGACCATCTTTTCCAATTGCCTCAAACTTTGGGTAGTCTGAAAACAGTTGCTAAACCATGCCCTGTTTTGCGCATGCACAATAAGCTCATTTTATGTCGCGATTTTAGTAATAAAAAAATATCTAAACAAAGATAGCCAATTCGCGAATTCACGAATATATGACGAATATTCGGCCATATATTCGAGACATATCTCAAAATCGAATATTGCCCCTGCCGCTCAACACTAGTACCCTGCGCAACGTAATAAATCTGAAACAACTTCCATAAAAGGATACTTTTTTGATGGCTTTTGTAAAAGGCCATTGCTTCTTCATTTTCCAAGACTATATACACTGCTCAAAAAAATAAAGGGAACACAAAAATAACACATCCTAGATCTGAATTAATTAAATATTCTTCTGAAATACTTTGTTCTTTACATAGTTGAATGTGCTGACAACAAAATCACACAAAAAATTTAAAAATGGAAATCAAATTTTTCAACCCATGGAGGTCTGGATTTGGAGTCACACTCAAAATTTAAGTGGAAAAACACACTACAGGCTGATCCAACTTTGATGTAATGTCCTTAAAACAAGTCAAAATGAGGCTCAGTAGTGTGTGTGGCCTCCACGTGCCTGTATGACCTCTCTACAACGCCTGTGCATGCTCCTGATGAGGTGGCGGACGGTCTCCTGAGGGATCTCCTCCCAGACCCGGACTAAAGCATCTGCCAACCCCTGAACAGTCTGTGGTGCAACGTGACATTGGTGGATAGAGCGAGACATGATGTCCCAGATGTGCTCAATTGGATTCAGGTCTGGGGAACGGGCGGGCCAGTCCATAGCATCAATGCCTTCGTCTTGCAGGAACTGCTGACACACTCCAGCCACATGAGGTCTAGCATTGTCTTGCATTAGGAGGAACCCAGGGCCAACCGCACCAGCATATGGTCTCACAAGGGGTCTGAGGATCTCATCTCGGTACCTAATTTCAGTCAGGCTACCACTGGCGAGCACATGGAGGGCTGTGCGGCCCTCCAAAGAAATGCCACCCCACACCATTACTGACCCAATGCCAAACCGGTCATGCTGGAGGATGTTGCAGGCAGCAGAATGTTCTCCACGGCGTCTCCAGACTCTGTCACGTCTGTCACATGTGCTCAGTGTGAACCTGCTTTCATCTGTGAAGAGCACAGGGCGTCAGTGGCGAATTTGCCAATCTTGGTGTTCTCTGGCAAATGCCAAACGTCCTGCACGGTGTTGGGCTGTAAGCACAACCCCCACCTGTGGACGTCAGGCCCTCATATCACCCTCATGGAGTCTGTTTCTGACCGTTTGAGCAGACACATGCACATTTGTGGCCTGCTGGAGGTCATTTTGCAGGGCTCTGGCAGTGCTCCTCCTGTTCCTCCTTGCACAAAGGCGGAGGTAGCGGTCCTGCTGCTGGGTTGTTGCCCTCCTACGGCCTCCTCCACGTCTCCTGATGTACTGGCCTGTCTCCTGGTAGCGCCTCCATGCTCTGGACACTACGCTGACAGACACAGCAAACCTTCTTGCCACAGCTCACATTGATGTGCCGTCCTGGATAAGCTGCACTACCTGAGCCACTTGTGTGGGTTGTAGACTCCGTCTCATGCTACCACTAGAGTGAAAGCACTGCCAGCATTCAAAAGTGACCAAAACATCAGCCAGGAAGCATAGGAACTAAGAAGTGGTCTGTGGTCACCACCTGCAGAACCACTCCTTTATTGGGGGTGTCTTGCTAATTGCCTATAATTTCCACCTGTTGTCTATCCCATTTGCACAACAGCATGTGAAATTGATTGTCACTCAGTGTTGCTTCCTAAGTGGACAGTTTGATTTCACAGAAGTGTGATTGACTTGGAGTTACATTGTGTTGTTTAAGTGTTCCCTTTAATTTTTTGAGCAGTGTATATTTTTTCGAATATAAATGACATCAAACTTGTTGCTACTTTCCTAAAAGGGATAATTTTTGGACCGCTTATTAAATAAAAAACATTGCTTCTTTCAATACCTTCATGTGTGCATAAACACCGTCATACAGTGGGATGCGATAGTTTGGGCAACCTTGTTAATCGTCATGATTTTCCTGTATAAATCGTTGGTTGTTACGATAAAAAATGTCAGTTAAATATATCATATAGGAGACACACACAGTGATATTTGAGAAGTGAAATGAAGTTTATTGGATTTACAGAAAGTGTGCTATCATTGTTTAAACAAAATTAGGCAGGTGCATAAATTTGGGCACCACAAAAAAGAAATGAAATCAATATTTAGTAGATCCTCCTTTTGCAGAAATTACAGACTCTAAACGCTTCCTGTAGGTTCCAATGAGAGTCTGGATTCTGGTTGAAGGTATTTTGGACCATTCCTCTTTACAAATCATCTTTAGTTCATTCAGGTTTGATGGCTTCCGAGCATGGACAGCTCTCTTTAAGTAACACCACAGATTTTCAATAATATTCAGGTCTGGGGACTGAGATGGTCATTCCAGAACGTTGTACTTGTTCCTCTGCATAAATGCCTTAGGGGATTTTGAGCAGCGTTTAGGGTCGTTGTCTTGTTGAAAGATCCAGCCGCAGCGCAGCTTCAGCTTTGTCACTGATTCCTGGACATTGGTCTCCAGAATCTGCTGATACTGAGTGGAAACCATGCGTCCCTCAACTTTGACAAGATTCCCAGTCCCTGCACTGGCCACACAGCCCCACATCATGATGGAACCACCACCATATTTTACTGTAGGTAGCAGGTGTTTTTCTTGGAATGCTGTGTTCTCTTTCCTCCATGCATAACGCCCCTTGTTATGGCCAAATAATTCAATTTTAGTTTCATCAGTCCACAGCACCTTATTCCAAAATGAAGCTGGCTTGTCCAAATGTGCTTTAGCCCACCTCAAGCGGCACTTTTTGTGCTGTGGGCGGAGAAAAGGCTTCCTCTGCATCACTCTCACATACAGCATCTCCTTGTGTAAAGTGCGCCGAATGGTTGAATGATGCACAGTGACTACATCTGCAGCAAGATGATGTTGTAGGTCTTTGGTGCTGGTCTGTGGGTTGACTCTGACTGTTCTCACCATTCGTCGCTTCTGTCTATCCGAGATTTTTCTTGGTCTGCCACTTCGAGCCTTAATTTGAACTGAGCCTGTGGTCTTCCATTTCCTCAATATGTTCCTGACTGGAAACAGACAGCTGAAATCTCTGAGACAGCTTTCTGTATCCTTCCCCTAAACCATGATGGTGAACAATCTTTGTCTTCAGGTCATTTGAGAGTTGTTTTGAGACCCCCATGTTGCTACTCTTCAGAGAAAATTAAAAGAGGAGGGAAACTTACAATTGACCCCCTTAAATACTCTTTCTCATAATTGGATTCACCTGTGTATGTAGGTCAGGGGTCATTGAGCTTACCAAGCCAATTTGAGTTCCAATAATTAGTTCTAAAGGTTTTGAAATCAATAAAATGGCAACAGTGCCCAAATGTATGCATCTGCCTAATTTTGTTTAGACAATTATAGCACACTTTCTGTAAATCCAATAAACTTCATTTCACTTCTCAAATATCACTGTGTGTCTCCTATATGATATATTTAACTGACATTTTTTATCGTAACAACCAACGATTTATACAGGAAAATCATGACGATTAACAAGGTTGCCCAAACTTTCGCATCCCACTGTACATCTACCAGCACAAAGGGATAATTTTTGGATTGTTTTTTAATTTTGAAAAGCATAATACATTTCACCATGCAGTGTGTTATTAAACTGGATGCTTGTTGCCACCGGCTACCATCCATTTACCCATAGCCATATATGTCACTATCGCTTTAAGAGCATAAAAGGAGTTGGATACAGTCCTGAGAAACCTCAGAGTGTCATATATGACTTTTCAGGGTAAATGGGACATTTTTGATTCTTGTTGAATTTATTTGGGCGAAATCTAATCTGATGGGCTAATCAATAAAATAGAACCAAAATTAATTTCAGGAAATTCATCTCTAAATATGACTTCTGCAATGACTTTGAACCCAATCTAAAACAGCCAAAACAATAAGGACAATCATATACACAGACAATAGCAGGGGTGGATTGCTATTACTGGGAATTCCCAGTGGGCCGATTTCCTTTCACATGCTGTGGGCCGATATTAACCTTTTGCATCACATGTAGAGATGAGCGAAGTGCTCTAAAATTCAATTCGGCTGCTTCGACGAATTTTACCAAAAAAATCTAAATGCATTTCTTTGTAAATAGCGGGTGCAATGACAGGGAATGGCAGATGCGGTGTTCATCGTTGATCGTGGCATCTGAGATCCATATTAAAACATTTTAGTGTTTGCAATTAAAAAAATAAAATAAATGAAATTGTACTTACCTCATCTATTTGATCGTGAAGAGGTCGCCGCGGGCATCTTGCTTGAAGATCCAGTGCAAAATCTCAGGCAGTGTGCAATGACGTCCTCATGTCAGCTGACGTGGTGAGGTCATATGTGACCACGCACAAGATTTCGCACGGGATCTTTAAACAAGATGGCCGCAGCGTCCTCTTCACGCTCAAATGACTGAGGTAAGTATGATTTTTAAAAGGTTTAATGCCATTTCAGTGAAAATCGATTCGTTACCACGAAGCAAGAGCAAATCAAATTTTTCCTAAAATTTGGATCGAAGTCCACTTTGTGAACTTCAATTCGCTCAACCCCAGTTGTATCAATTTTTTAACACAGCAGAAAGTCCCTGCTCTGCTTAGGAGTTCCCACGTCATGTATAGAGTCACTGCTATAGGAGTCTAATGCTGACTCCACTTATGGCCATTTCCATATATAGAGTCATCCTTGGGGTGTCTCCAGACACTTAGCATTTTGACAGGGTATGGGGATACCCCTGTATACTTACACATTTTTTAGTCTCTACTATTAAATTGTTACCGGGGGTTTTACACAGCAGACATCCAGAGGCATTGTCTGCGATCTGCAATAATGCCGATAATGAACGTATAACCTCTCACATGCTGTGGTCAATTGCCAGGCATTTTTCCCCTGGAGAAATCCCCTGTGCTGAGATCAATGTTGCTATGGAAAATTTGGCAAATTTAGCAGGGTTCCATAGTAACACAGTAAATATCCTATAGGCTGCAATGGTAAATTATTGCAGTCTATGGGAGAAGTGATCAGATGATCTCATGTTAAAGGCCCATAGGAGGACTTAATATAAGTGAAAAGAAATGAAAAAAACGTTTTTTATAACTACAATTTTTATTTATAAAAATTCTAATCACCCCTTTTAACCATATTAATAACAACAATAAACAATAGAAAATATAAATAAATTGTCATCTTGTGCACAAAATGCCCGTACTATTAAAATATAAATGTATTTATTCCATACAGTGAAATCCGTAATGGGAAAAAAAAATCAAAAGTGCAGATTCACAGCTTTTTTTTTAAATTCATATCCCAAAAAAATATAAAGTGATCAAAAATAGCATATACATTCTAAAATGGTATTAATAAAAACTACAGATTGCGCCGCAACAGAACCCTGGCTACTGGACTTGGCCACACCTTCTGCCAGTTTGGCTACGCCTACAACATTGGACCACGTCTACATTTTTCCAGGGCCATTTTGAGTTCCCAACCCACTCCTGGACAATATCCTATGAAGTGTTTTTTTTTTGTTGTGTTTTGTTCTATTGTTCTATTGGTTTACTTGTCAGGTTGCTTCTGCTAATGTTTTCTGTAGAAGATCTAGGCACCTCAGCAAACAACAGCAATCCCCAGAAAGCTACATATCATTACCTGTCTTGCTTGTATATTTCTGACTGGTTAGTAGTTTACTTTAAACTCCATAAAGTTGTTACTTTTAGTATGCAGTTTTTGTGTAGTGCAGTGCATCTGCAAAAGGCCAGGATACAGGTACGCTGACGCCACTTTAATGCAGTGGCCAGGTCAGGTGGATATTAGTATCTATTTGTCGTGATGCCAATTGCAGCGTGCACAGGGTACTATCCCAGGGCCCTTCCAAGGTGTTATAACGCACGTCCCAGATTAGGAATGCCAGAGTGGTGTAATGGCCTATAATGACTCTATAGGGTGGTGATAATTGTGTCACGGTGTCTCCTACATGGGTACAGCTGGACTCCTGGCTCACTTATAATAAATTTGAGTGTAGTGATAGTAGGAGTAATAGAGGAATTTTGCTGCAGAAATGATGTCCAGACCTTTGGATGAAGTTCAAACGTTTCTTTACTTGACATAACTTGTATCCAAGCAGTATACAGCTTTGGTCTCTTGGTCCCAGCAGGGTTTGGCAATTATTGGCAGGAATAAATACTTCTGCTTTAAATTTGGAGCTTGCAGGATAAGTTGTCTGCTTGGTAGCTCTTTAATTCTGCACTTTTCTGTAACTTCTGCTGTATGGAGACAGACTAGCTGAGGAGGAATGGCTTCTTCTAGGTCTCTGGACTTAACTCACAGATGATTTCTCAGGGGATGCTTTCTTCCTTGAACTCTGTTGTAGTTAGTTTTCTGTTTCTTTATCCAACTGAGGCTGAAGGTGCTCAGACTGGGAATATGAATAAGTCTCAGCCGAGACAAGATCCTTGCTGTCTTCCCTATGCAGGGGATCTCCTACACATACACCCTACCCCTAGTAGGGGGTGGGCTACACTAACTCTAACTTCCTTTTCCACCCATGCTGCAGGATGTGGGAAAGGTCCACACCTCCACAGAGCGGGAGCTAAGCTAGAATAATCCATTCCAGCCTAGATACACTAAACGAGGACTTGTACCTTGCCAAAGAGTTGCTGCCACCTGCTGGTGAACCTGGAAAATTACAAGAACAATTGCGTTTAACATGGTTTTATATGCACATATGTGAAGACATAATATAAATTAGATCAGATGACAATATACAGGCTCTTAGAAGATAGTAGCGGGGTAGAGGCGCTAAATAACACAACTCTGGGGTGTTACATATGTATAGAAATGCAGTATTTTGACCTGCTGAAAGTTAGATTTTTCACTCCACTGATTAGTGTATTTTTGTGGCACTACAGTATTCTTTCATGTTAAAGATGAAACCAGAACAGCACCACACACTAGTGACTTACAGTCATGGCTAAACGTCTTGAGATTGACAAACTTTGGTTTTCATAAAGTTTGCTGCTTCAGTGTTTTTAGATCTTTTATCGGCACTTCGAGAATTCGCGAATATTTAGAATATAGTGCTATATATTCGTAATGACGAATATTAGTTTTTTTTTTTTTTTAACACAGTACATGTCAGGTGATCATCCCTCCCTTCCACTAGCTTGTGGGCCAATGAGAAGGCTTTGTCGCAGTTTAGCAACATCCCTAGCAACCAATAGAAAAGTTGCTTACTCCTTACTATATAAGAACCTCACCAGCAGCTATTTTCTAAAGTTTATTGCAGTTTTGAAAGAGACAGCAGTGTCATTGCTGTGCTCTGTGCTTTGTGTTATTACATTAGACAGTTAACTTAAATATATAATTCAGATAGGGGGAGATCAGTGTAGGTTAGATTGATCTATAGTGTAGCAGATATTCCTGAAAATTTGCAAGCGCGAATATATTGGAGCACTCTATCTGCATATTAAGCTATTCTAATGTTCTGCCGTGCCAACCATTTTCTCCAGTCTCAGAAAACTTATACCAGCTTGAAAAATGTAGCATAGCCTGTATTTCACACGCATTATGCGAATATTACATTGCCGATTTTCACAATCAAGAATATAATCTCGAATTCTCGAATTTGCGAAATATATGACGAATTTTCTACAAAATATTTGCGAAATATCGCAAATTTGAATATTGCCCCTGCTGCTCATCACTAACTGTGAGAAAAGCACATTACAAATCATTGACCCTTCTTTTCAAGACTTCTGCAATTAACCCTGGCATGCTGGATATCAGCTTCTGGGTCACATACTGACTGATGTCAATCAATGCATGGAGTTTATCAAATTTTCTGTGTTTTTGTTTGTCCACCAGCTTTTTCAAGATTGACTACAGGTTATCAAAGTGATTGAGATCTTGCGAGTTTCCTGGCCATGAACCAAAAATGTCAATGTTTTGTTCACCTAAGCACTTAGTTATATGTTTTGCCTTGTGACACAGTGCTTCATCATGCTGGAAAAACATTGGTTATTCCCTGGATCATTAGTAGAAGTTGCTCTTGGAGAATGTTTTGATACCATTCTTTATTCATGGGAGTGTTCAAAATGGTAAGTGAGCGAACTTGCTTGGGTGAGAAGCAACCAGACACATGAATAGAGTCAAGATGCTTTACTGTTGGCATGACACAAGACTCATGATAGTGCATGGTGCCAAACAGGCTGAAGGGGGATTCTTCAGAGAAAATAACTTTATCCCAGTCCAGTCTTCAGTCAAATCCTTGTACTTCCTGCAGAATATCACTCTGTCCTTGATGTTTTTTTTGCCTTTCTTGACACCTGATCATTCTCCAAAAGGCTTTGTCTCACTCACATCTGCCTGCTGCCATTCCTGAGCAAGCTCTGCACTAGTGGGGACCAGATCCCATAGCTGAATCCTCTTATGGATATAGTCCTGGAACTTTCTAGATTTTCTTGGGTGCTTTGAAGCCTTCTTCACAGAAAGTGACCCTCTCTCCTTAAAGTTCTTGATGATCTGATAAATAGTTGATTTAGTTGCAATCCTACAAGCAGCAATGTCCTTGCCTGTGAAGCCCTTTTGATGCAAAGCAGTGATGACACATTTTCTTGGAGGTAACCAGGTTTAAAAGAAGAAGACGATGATTTCACGCACCAACCACTGTTAAAGCAACCAGTCTACTCTCTTGGATCATGGTTTCTGAGCATCAGATCGCTGTTTAGACCACACAATCTGCTGCCCAGAAACTATAATCAGTGGTGCCTACATGAACTACAGGATCACCCGATGAACAAACGTCTCACTTGTTCATTGGGTTATCAGCGGCACATTTATATGGGCAGATTGTCAGGAATGACCGTTTACAGGAATGGCCGTTCCCGGAAATCTGGACGATTATTGGCTCTTGTAAATGCAGCTTAATTCAGTCAACACGACAGAGTGATATCCACTACTTAGTTATTAACACTTTCTCCTGAGTTAACGAGAAGATCTCTGAAATTATATTGTAGCTGAAATGCTGTAGAAATGGGGGTTTTGTGATTAAGTTAATATTCATGGCAAGGAATGACTGTTGCAAACTATTGCAATTTATCTGATCACCCTTCATAGCAATTTACCATTAATGCAAATTGCCACCATAAAAAATAAAGGAACAAACTTTGTGAAAACCAAAATTTGTGTCAGTCTCAAAACTTTTGCCCACAATCGTAAATAAGTTGATTGTGTAATGCTTCGCACAAAAATACAAATCACTATTGATTGAATTATGAATTTTATGGTTTGCTTCAGGTGAATATGAAAATCTTCAACCTTTGCCTAACCTTGTGATACATATACTTGTAACAAGCAAAGATTCAAGGGGTATGGACTTACCTTTGTTTGCCTTAAACACACAATATCTCTGTGAAAAATATTATCTTCCGCCGGTTCCTTCATGTCAAGGACATACAAGGAGAAATGATTGATGTTAGCAGAAAGAACACTGGGATTTGCAAACACGCTGCACATACAGCACAGGGTTATTCCTAACAAATACGAGAAAGGTGAAATTCAGCGACCCATAAAACAGCTGTTCGAGTACAGGGAAATGACACTTACAGACTGTCAGGAATTTCCCCTGAAAAGAAATGTTTATAAATGTAGCTTGTTAGTGTACTTGTGCTTGTACAGGTTTAGTTCATCTTTGTAACAAAGTAGAATTATTATTACTTTGTATGCTTGGAGTCATCAAACAGCAAAAGAATTTGGTGGCTTAAAGTTCTATTCACATTGCCATTCAGATACTCTTCCAGGGGTTACATACACCCATGCACATGAAGCTCTTCATCTTTTGTTTTTACTCTAATCTGAGTTTTTTACAGAAACTACAATGCTCCATGCAGTGCTATTGTTGTCATCAAAATTATGAACACTTCAAAAGAACTTCAGACCCCTTGAACATTTAATAAGGCCTGGCAGTTGCTGGTTGGATCTATCGATGACAGAACGAGCAATGTTACCTGGCTTCTGCTATAACTGGAAGCTATACTGCCAATACAATTAACTACATGCAAGTTTATAAAGAGCTATTATACCCAGGTATGTTAGAATTTGATGACATCATAGCACAGAATTAGGTTATTTGTATTTTCATAATCTTGTCCAGTTCTGTGCAGATCAGTTGTTTTTAAGCTTCCAGGGCTTGCTGGGAATGGAAATAAAGGACTACACAGTTTTCATGAATATTGTTTAATTTCACAAATATCCCCTCTTTGAGAGCCACCTACATTCTCCTCTATTACAAGGTGTCAGGTAATTCTGTTTTTTCTGTGTGTCCCTGTTCATATAAGTCTGCGACTGAGACATTGCTCTGCTGGTATGCTACTGACTAAAACTGTACCAAATGCTGCCCAGCATATGAAACATATTCCCTCCTCCAGAGACATGGATGGGAGAGAGCCAGGGAGCAGTGAAGTTAGAAGATGGCAGAGAAGAATCATTTGAGGTGTGGTACTTTATTTCAAAGAGAAGGAGGAAAACTAGTGGTAAACTTTACTGCATTAAAATTTTTGCTTGTAAAGACGTTTAAACTCAAAATAATAAAGGTTTAATGAAAATCTTAATTAAAAGGCAGATATTCCCTGTTCAGGCAGTGAATTTATTTCTGAATTCTCCAGTTCAAAGGAAAACAAATCTTCTATCCGCCATATGGATAGCTGCAAAGAGGCTGACTGGAGGATAAAGAAAATCAGTGAATAGAGAAACCTTTGACAGTCTAATCTGTCAAAGATTTAAGCACCATAGATCAGATCTGTATGTCTTGCTGCTGTACATAGGGTTAACTATCCTGCACACTTGTTCCCCAGAACAACCCAGTTGGTCCTTGTGTGTGACCCCACTGAGTATGCTGCTATTCTGATGCTGAAGTATAGTACTAAGTTATTCACTCAACGTGTTTCTACTGTGAAAGTTTCATCAGGAGTGTTCTAATCTATTCAGCAACAAAAGTAACTAAGTAAAGAAGCCGCAGCACATATGGTGTGGCACGGTGTCCGGCGCTCGTATGGCTGGTATCTCTGCCTTTTAATTAAAATTTTTATTAAACCTTTATTATTTTGAGTTTTAACTTCTTTACAAGCAGTGAATCATGTTTTCCTAAAAAGACATACACTCACCTAAAGAATTATTAAGAACACCTGTTCTATTTCTCATTAATGCAATTATCTAGTCAACCAATTACATGGCAGTTGCTTCAATGCATGTAGGGGTGTGGTCCTGGTCAAGACAATCTCCTGAACTCCAAACTGAATGTCAGAATGGGAAAGAAAGGTGATTTAAGCAATTTTGAGTGTGGCATGGTTGTTGGTGCCAGACGGGCCGGTCTGAGTATTTCACAATCTGCTCAGTTACTGGGATTTTCACACACAACCATTTCTAGGGTTTACAAAGAATGGTGTGAAAAGGGAAAAACATCCAGTATGCGGCAGTCCTGTGGGCAAAAATGCCTTGTGGATGCTAGAGGTCAGAGGAGAATGGGCCGACTGATTCAAGCTGATAGAAGAGCAACGTTGACTGAAATAACCACTCGTTACAACCGAGGTATGCAGCAAAGCATTTGTGAAGCCACAACACGCACAATCTTGAGGCGGATGGGCTACAACAGCAGAAGACCCCACCGGGTACCACTCATCTCCACTACAAATAGGAAAAAGAGGCTACAATTTGAACGAGCTCACCAAAATTGGACTGTTGAAGAATGTTGCCTGGTCTGATGAGTCTCGATTTCTGTTGAGACATTCAAATGGTAGAGTCCGAATTTGGCATAAACAGAATGAGAACATGTATCCATCCTCTGATGGCTACTTCCAGCAGGATAATGCACCATGTCACAAAGCTCAAATCATTTCAAATTGGTTTCTTGAACATGACAATGAGTTCACTGTACTAAAATGGCCCCCACAGTCACAAGATCTCAACCCAATAGAGCATCTTTGGGATGTGGTGGAACGGGAGCTTCGTGCCCTGGATGTGCATCCCTCAAATCTCCATCAACTGCAAGATGCTATCCTATCAATATGGGCCAACATTTCTAAAGAATGCTATCAGCACCTTGTTGAATCAATGCCACATAGAATTAAGGCAGTTCTGAAGGCAAAAGGGGGTCCAACACCGTATTAGTATGGTGTTCCTAATAATTCTTTAGGTGAGTGTATACCTCTGTGACCAATATACTTTTTCTGTGATCACATAAAAAAATTTGCAGACAATTTTAAAAGCACGTTAAATACTATCATGAATGATATTGATTTAACCACCTCCGGACCGCCTAACGCAGGATCGCGTTCCGGAGGTGGCAGCCCTGCGCACAGTCACGCATATACGCGTCATCTCGCGAGACGCGAGATTTCCTGTGAACGCGCGCACACAGGCGCGCGCGCTCACAGGAACGGAAGGTAAGAGAGTTGATCTCCAGCCTGCCAGCGGCGATCGTTCGCTGGCAGGCTGGAGATGTGTTTTTTTTAACCCCTAACAGGTATATTAGACGCTGTTTTGATAACAGCGTCTAATATACCTGCTACCTGGTCCTCTGGTGGTCCCCTTTGTTTGGATCGACCACCAGAGGACACAGGTAGCTCAGTAAAGTAGCACCAAGCACCACTACACTACACTACACCCCCCCCCCCGTCACTTATTAACCCCTTATTAGCCCCTGATCACCCCTAATCACCCCTGATCACCCCATATAGACTCCCTGATCACCCCCCTGTCATTGATTACCCCCCTGTCATTGATCAACCCCCTGTAAAGCTCCATTCAGACGTCCGCATGATTTTTACGGATCCACTGATAGATGGATCGGATCCGCAAAACGCATCCGGACGTCTGAATGAAGCCTTACAGGGGCGTGATCAATGACTGTGGTGATCACCCCATATAGACTCCCTGATCACCCCCCTGTCATTGATTACCCCCCTGTCATTGATTACCCCCCTGTAAAGCTCCATTCAGACGTCCGCATGATTTTTACGGATCCACTGATAGATGGATCGGATCCGCAAAACGCATCCGGACGTCTGAATGAAGCCTTACAGGGGCATGATCAATGACTGTGGTGATCACCCCATATAGACTCCCTGATCACCCCCCTGTAAAGCTCCATTCAGATGTCCGCATGATTTTTACGGATGCACTGATACATGGATCGGATCCGCAAAACGCATCCGGTCGTCTGAATGAAGCCTTACAGGGGCATGATCAATGACTGTGGTGATCACCCCCCTGTCATTGATTACCCCCCTGTAAAGCTCCATTCAGATGTCCGCATGATTTTTACGGATGCACTGATAGATGGATCGGATCCGCAAAACGCATCCGGACGTCTGAATGAAGCCTTACAGGGGCATGATCAATGACTGTGGTGATCACCCCATATAGACTCCCTGATCACCCCCCTGTCATTGATTACCCCCCTGTCATTGATTACCCCCCTGTAAAGCTCCATTCAGACGTCCGCATGATTTTTACGGATGCACTGATAGATGGATCGGATCCGCAAAACGCATCCGGACGTCTGAATGAAGCCTTACAGGGGCGTGATCAATGACTGTGGTGATCACCCCATATAGACTCCCTGATCACCCCCCTGTCATTGATTACCCCCCTGTAAAGCTCCATTCAGACGTCCGCATGATTTTTACGGATGCACTGATAGATGGATCGGATCCGCAAAACGCATCCGGACGTCTGAATGAAGCCTTACAGGGGCGTGATCAATGACTGTGGTGATCACCCCATATAGACTCCCTGATCACCCCCCTGTCATTGATTACACCCCTGTCATTGATTACCCCCCTGTAAAGCTCCATTCAGACGTCCGCATGATTTTTACGGATGCACTGATAGATGGATCGGATCCGCAAAACGCATCCGGACGTCTGAATGAAGCCTTACAGGGGCGTGATCAATGACTGTGGTGATCACCCCATATAGACTCCCTGATCACCCCCCTGTCATTGATTACCCCCCTGTCATTGATTACCCCCCTGTAAAGCTCCATTCAGATGTCCGCATGATTTTTACGGATGCACTGATAGATGGATCGGATCCGCAAAACGCATCCGGACGTCTGAATGAAGCCTTACACGGGCGTGATCAATGACTGTGGTTATCACCCCATATAGACTCCCTGATCACCCCCCTGTCATTGATCACCCCCCTGTCATTGATCACCCCCCTGTCATTGATCACCCCCCTGTCATTGATCAACCCCCCTGTCATTGATCAACCCCCCTGTCATTGATCACCCCTCTGTAAGGCTCCATTCAGATATTTTTTTGGCCCAAGTTAGCGGAATTTTTTTTTTTTTTTCTTACAAAGTCTCATATTCCACTAACTTGTGTCAAAAAATAAAATCTCACATGAACTCACCATACCCCTCACGGAATCCAAATGCGTAAAATTTTTTAGACATTTATATTCCAGACTTCTTCTCACGCTTTAGGGCCCCTAGAATGCCAGGGCAGTATAAATACCCCACATGTGACCCCATTTCGGAAAGAAGACACCCCCAGGTATTCCGTGAGGGGCATATTGAGTCCATGAAAGATTGAAATTTTTGTCCCAAGTTAGCGGAACGGGAGACTTTGTGAGAAAAAAATAAAAAATATCAATTTCCGCTAACTTGTGCCAAAAAAAAAAAATTTCTATGAACTCGCCATGCCCCTCATTGAATACCTTGGGGTGTCTTCTTTCCAAAATGGGGTCACATGTGGGGTATTTATACTGCCCTGGCATTCTAGGGGCCCCAAAGCGTGAGAAGAAGTCTGGTATCCAAATGTCTAAAAATGCCCTCCTAAAAGGAATTTGGGCACCTTTGCCCACCTAGGCTGCAAAAAAGTGTCACACATGTGGTATCTCCGTATTCAGGAGACGTTGGGGAATGTGTTTTGGGGTGTCATTTTACATATACCCATGCTGGGTGAGAGAAATATCTTGGTCAAATGCCAACTTTGTATAAAAAAATGGGAAAAGTTGTCTTTTGCCAAGATATTTCTCTCACCCAGCATGGGTATATGTAAAATGACACCCCAAAACACATTCCCCAACGTCTCCTGAATACGGAGATACCACATGTGTGACACTTTTTTGCAGCCTAGGTGGGCAAAGGGGCCCATATTCCAAAGAGCACCTTTAGGATTTCACAGGTCATTTACCTACTTACCACACATTAGGGCCCCTGGAAAATGCCAGGGCAGTATAACTACCCCACAAGTGACCCCATTTTGGAAAGAAGACACCCCAAGGTATTCCGTGAGGGGCATGGCGAGTTCCTAGAATTTTTTATTTTTTGTCACAAGTTAGTGGAAAATGCTTATTTTTTTTTTTTTTTTTTTTTCATACAAAGTCTCATATTCCACTAACTTGTGACAAAAAATAAAAAGTTCCATGAACTCACTATGCCCATCAGCGAATACCTTGGGGTCTCTTCTTTCCAAAATGGGGTCACTTGTGGGGTAGTTATACTGCCCTGGCATTCTAGGGGCCCAAATGTGTGGTAAGGAGTTTGAAATCAAATTCTGTAAAAAATGACCTTTGAAATCCGAAAGGTGCTCTTTTGAATATGGGCCCCTTTGCCCACCTAGGCTGCAAAAAAGTGTCACACATCTGGTATCTCCGTAATCGGGAGAAGTTGGGGAATGTGTTTTGGGGTGTCATTTTACATATACCCATGCTGGGTGAGAGAAATATCTTGGCAAAAGACAACTTTTCCCATTTTTTTATACAAAGTTGGCATTTGACCAAGATATTTATCTCACCCAGCATGGGTATATGTAAAAAGACACCCCAAAACACATTCCTCAACTTCTCCTGAGTACGGAGATACCAGATGTGTGACACTTTTTTGCAGCCTAGGGGGGCAAAGGGGCCCACATTCCAAAGAGCACCTTTCGGATTTCACAGGTCATTTACCTACTTACCACACATTTGGGCCCCTAGAATGCCAGGGCAGTATAACTACCCCACAAGTGACCCCATTTTGGAAAGAAGAGACCCCAAGGTATTCGCTGATGGGCATAGTGAGTTCATGGAAGTTTTTATTTTTTGTCACAAGTTTGTGGAATATGAGACTTTGTATGAAAAAAAAAAAAAAAAAAAAAATCATCATTTTCCACTAACTTGTGACAAAAAATAAAAAATTCTAGGAACTCGCCATGCCCCTCACGGAATACCTTGGGGTGTCTTCTTTCCAAAATGGGGTCACTTGTGGGGTAGTTATACTGCCCTGGTATTCTAGGGGCCCAAATGTGTGGTAAGGAGTTTGAAATCAAATTCAGGAAAAAATGAGGAGTGAAATCCGAAAGGTGCTCTTTGGAATATGGGCCCCTTTGCCCACCTAGGCTGCAAAAAAGCGTCACACATCTGGTATCCCCGTACTCAGGAGAAGTTGAGGAATGTGTTTTGGGGTGTCTTTTTACATATACCCATACTGGGTGAGATAAATATCTTGGTCAAATGACAACTTTGTATAAAAAAATGGGAAAAGTTGTCTTTTGCCAAGATATTTCTCTCACCCAGCATGGGTATATATAAAATGACACCCCAAAACACATTCCCCACCTTCTCCTGAGTACGGAGATACCAGATGTGTGACACTTTTTTGCAGCCTAGGTGGGCAAAGGGGCCCATATTCCAAAGAGCACCTTTCGGATTTCACAGGTCATTTTTTACTGAATTTGATTTCAAACTCCTTACCACACATTTGGGCCCCTAGAATGCCAGGGCAGTATAACTACCCCACAAGTGACCCCATTTTGGAAAGAAGAGACCCCAAGGTATTCGCTGATGGGCATAGTGAGTTCATAGAACTTTTTATTTTTTGTCACAAGTTAGTGGAATATGAGACTTTGTAAGAAAAAAAAAAAAAAAAAAAAAATCATCATTTTCCGCTAACTTGTGACAAAAAATAAAAAGTTCTATGAACTCACTATGCCCATCAGCGAATACCTTAGGGTGTGTACTTTCAGAAATGGGGTCATTTGTGGGGTGTTTGTACTGTCTGGGCATTGTAGAACCTCAGGAAACATGACAGGTGCTCAGAAAGTCAGAGCGGCTTCAAAAAGCGGAAATTCACATTTTTGTACCATAGTTTGTAAACGCTATAACTTTTACCCAAACCATTTTTTTTTTACCCAAACATTTTTTTTTTATCAAAGACATGTAGAACTATAAATTTAGAGCAAAATTTCTATATGGATCTCGTTTTTTTTTGCAAAATTTTACAACTGGAAGTGAAAAATGTCATTTTTTTGCAAAAAAATCGTTAAATTTCGATTAATAACAAAAAAAGTAAAAATGTCAGCAGCAATGAAATACCACCAAATGAAAGCTCTATTAGTGAGAAGAAAAGGAGGTAAAATTCATTTGGGTGGTAAGTTGCATGACCGAGCAATAAACGGTGAAAGTAGTGTAGGTCAGAAGTGTAAAAAGTGGCCTGGTCTTTCAGGGTGTTTAAGCACTGGGGGCTGAGGTGGTTAAGCTGGTCTACAAATCTAAGAATTGAAAACAGATTTGTTGTTTTCACTTTTTTTTTACTCAATGTACAACCAATAATGTGACTAGCTAGGCAGAGTTTGTATTACCGGTACTCAGTAACTTTCTTGCACAGTTAAATTTTCATTATTATTTGCTTCTATGGATCTTTTGGTCTCTTTAGAGAATGTAGGGGCACAGTAATACAGTGGAAACACACCAGATAAATCTGTCTGCTATTTCCCTCCAAATCAATGGCAGAAATCCAAGCCTGGCCCTTGGATGCTTGCAGACGATTTGTAGCTTGAATGCCATGGTTATCACCAGTGGTTAGCACTTGTGCCTTGCGGTACTGGGGTCCTAAATGAAAATTTTAAAAAATTGCCTCATTTTACAATTTTTAACTACAATATTTCACATACATACATAATTAATATTCAATTTTTTTATCAGAAATATATTTCCAAACTTTACTTTATTTTGGCTGCACTTACAACAACTTTAACTTTTTTGAATTTAGGAGACTTGCCATTATAACATTAATTTTAACATTTTTTAAGTATTTTTTCATGCAACAAGCCAAGTTTGCAGAGGCTTATAAGTGTCAGAATAATATAACCCCTGCAAAAGTGATACCATTTTGAAAACTAGACCCCTTAATGTATTCATCTATGGCTGTAAGACAGTTTTTGTTCTACAAAGCACATGAAAATGAAGAAGTACCCCCCAAAATGTATCACCCCATTTATTTTGTCTTCAGTAGAGTTGAGCAGACACCTGGATGTTCGGGTTCGCCGGGTTCGGCCGAACTTCGCAAAAAAGTTTGAGTTCGGGACCCGAACTTGACCTGAACTTGACCCTGAACCCGAACCCCATTGAAGTCAATAGGGACCCAAACTTTGGAGCACTAAAATGGCTCAAAAAAAGTCATGGAAAAGGCTAGAGGGCTGCAAAAGGCAGCAAAATGTGGTTAAGAGCATGGATAGGGAAATGATTTAAACAAAACAAAACTATTATAGGTAGCAATCTAAATTATGTAAATTGCTACATTTTTATACCAGGTCCTGTTTTTTCGCTTCACCAGGTAGGGTTGAAGCGCCTGGTCCAAGAGGTCTACACCTACCATAAATTTATTATAATCTGTCACACAGACCGGTTTGTGCTTGTCAGCAGTAGCCCACCTCTCCCTACTGCTACTGTGGTGTCTGCGTGCACGGTGGTCCGCATGTAGACATCCTTCCTGTCCTTTCACTTCACTGCAAGCAGCTGGTCACTTGCAAGAGTAAGGGATGTTTCTTTCTCCAAACGCTTGGACACCGGCAGTTGTGGGTATCCCACTCTATTTTTACGGACTGTCCCACAGGTAGCTGCGGGCAGGGAGCTCCTGTGCTTTTTTATTGCGTTAGCCTGGGCTGAAGTGCTGTCGTAAAAAGGCGGCGCTCCAGCCCAAGGCCCCTTAGTGACCTCCGTAAAAACACCTATGGGTGGTAACTAAGGGGTTAAATTAACATTGTACAGATGTAGCAATTGTTATATTGTCATCAAGTGTGCTATGCTATTAGTGTAGAACAGCATTGGGCACTACGCTATTAACATACAAGCCACATTCTAATCCACTCACTGTTAAAGTGGCACACTACGGTAAGTAAATAGTGAAGCATGCCATGGTGCAGTATGTTAGAAGAGTACTATGCTGGCTGACAATATAATGATTGATGACTCTGTATCAGAATATATGACCCTTTTCTGCCATCGAGAGAGTGTAAAGAGAAGAGCAGGAAAGGGCATAGCATATTTTAGTAAGTCTTTTCAGTTATAATGTCCCAAACTCTCTGCTGCTGCCCCTGTGACCTTTTTATGTACACCATCCCACTGTGTTAAGACCGCTTGGCACTGCCTGAGGATTGGACATATTATCTCTCTCGCTCGTAGGAACGCTTGTTAGCGATGATCTGCCTGTGTAACGGATCTGCCGATTACAAGATGAATGAGAGAAACGCTTGTTCCTCAGGTAACAGGATCGTTCATGTGGTCACATAACTCATCTAAACAGCTTCTGTTGCCGGCAAACAATGATTCTGTATGGGAACAAGTTATGGCATTAGTGATAGCTCCTCCCCATACTGTGGAGGAAATCGCTGCATGTCTCCCAAAGGCCCCATTCACACGTCCGCAATTTAGTTTCCACATTTTGCGGAACGGAATTGCGGACCCATTCATTTCTATGGGGCCGCACGATGTGCTGCCCAGATCCGGAATTGCGGACCCGCACTTCCGGGTCTGCAATTCCGTTCCCGAAAAAAATATAAGAATAGGCATATTCTTTTAGTGCCGGCGATGTGCGGTCCGCAAGACGCAGAACGCACATTGCCGGTGTCCGTGAATGGAGCCTTGTGAATGGAGCCTAACTGACGAGCAGGCGATCGATGGAACACTTCCTTCCCAACAATCGTCTGCTCAATTGAACAATGTAAAGGGGCCTTTAGGGAGACTGTCGTTTTAGAGGTACTGATCCAGCTACCGTAAACTAAAGTCACCTACTGTAGGTTAACATTATGTGGTTATCCTTAAAAAAAATACCTTAGATTGATAAATTTCTAGATAAATCTGTTTAAATTCATAAAAGATGATAGAGCCAAGCAATAAATTATTATAACCAATTACACTCGTTCTTCCTCCCTAATGGATGAGCACATAATGCCATTATTTTATGAATTATTTTATGAATTATTGTAAAATCTTAATGGACGAATCAAATCAATTTCTAAATTTAACACATTCATGAATTTATAATGAAAGTACCTTTTTATTATTACATTTCATTATTAATATAATTGTATAATTATAAGAAATAAGAAATTTGGACAATATTATTCATTGATGTGACTCCTGTGTACACGCTGCTTACCAGATCGTAATCATATGTGCTACAACCACAGACGCACGCTTTATTATTCCTCCTGCTATGAAACATAAATTTCCTGAACAACTGTCATTTGTTCTCCGGTAATTTAATTGTGGCAGAATAGTAAAAAACAACATTACAGCATTTGAAAAGCAAGTAGCTTGTGGAGATAACTGCCTAACACATTCTGATGTACCACATATAAGTAACTCTACACTATAGATTTGTATAACACCTGGAATATTCAAAGGAGGGAAGTTTTGTTCTATAAATATATCATATTTTCCCAATCTCCTTTATCCAGCGTTTTGTCCCCAATGACGTCTATTACTTTCCATACACTATTATCGCCCCAGGCTAGCCTTTGGCTTGTTTATTTGCACTCGAGATGGGATGGAAGGAGAATACTGATGAAGATTACCGTTTAACAAATCACATATATTGCCTTTCAGTAATAAGTGAGGTTAACCATATGCAATGTGTTCTTCAATATTCTGTAAATAGTTTTGGGTCTTAGAAAACTTACTGGTCGGTCACATCAATACTTTAAATACCAAACAATTCTGTTATGAAGTAGTAGTACTTTAAAGCAGTGGTGCCCAACCATTTTTCGTCTGAGGGCCGCACTAGACATGGTATAAATTTTGCGGGCCAGAACCAGGTAGATTTGCCAGAAAGAAATACAAACACTGTGAGGGGGCACTTGTGAGCATTACTAAAATACATAATATGTAGTCCTACACTTGTTCAAATCTGTGTGGAAGACTGCGTTTAAAGCCACTGTTGCAGATTCTGTCGACAGACCAGACAAAAAAGCCTTGTATGCAGCACTTTTGTGTCCGGTAAAAAGATAGGATTCCGAATGGAAACTGAATGGATCCCATCATAGTTGGTGGAGTCTGTTCAGCTTCTTCCCTGTGGGGTGACAGGAGGAGGGGGAGCAGGGTGACTAGTGGGGTGACAGGAGGAGGGGAGAGCAGGGTCACTAGTGGGGTGACTGGAGGAGGGGGAAGCATGGTCACTAGTGGGGTGACAGGAGGAGGGGGGAGCAGGGTCACTAGTGGGGTGACAGGAGGAGGGGGAAGCAGGGTCACTAGTGAGGTGACAGGAGGAGGGGGAAGCAGGGTCACTAGTGGGGTGACAGGAGGAGGGGGGAGCAGGGTCACTAGTGGGGTGACAGGAGGAGGGGGAAGCAGGGTCACTAGTGAGGTGACAGGAGGAGGGGGGAGCAGGGTCACTAGTGGGGTGACACAAGGAGAGGGGGGTAGGGTCACTAGTGAGGTGACAGGAAGAGGGGGAGCAGGGTCACTAGTAGGGTGACAGGAGGTGGGGGGAGCAAGGTCACCGGGGACCAGTCACATGAGTCCACGGCTCCTTACCTCTCCAGCGGCCCTGTCATGTTTCCCAAGGTCCTCGGACAGCGCGCCACGCTCTCCTTACAACAACCCCCCTGGAGCCGGCCCCTCCTTCTTCCAGCTCCAGCAGGCTTCCCCTGCTGCAGGACCGGTATCGCTCAAGCACACCTATACCAACAAATAACAAAGCTCCTTGCTGTAAGGAGGTTTGCTATTGGTTATTTCAGGCACAGGCAGCATCGCTGCGCAGCCTGTGCCATTCACAGCGCTCACTGCGCTGATGAATGTGTGGGAAAAGTCTAAGACGTATTGGTACGCCTTAGACTTTTTCGAAGGAGTCGCACGGGCCGCATGACACAGGTTGGGCATCACTGCTGTAAAGGGATCTTCGTTTGGAAACACCATTTTTAATTAAGCTATTAGGGTACTCCAAGTTAGTTTAGGGAGGGGGGTTATTTATTCCATAAAGTGTAGCAGAAAGTGTTTCTTTCTCGAAAGAGGTCCCAACACATCTATTCAATACCGGGACAGCCCACCGATTCCAATGGGTACCACATAATGTTTTACTTTCAAGGGAATTTGGACACTTACTAACAAAATTTTCAACAGATTCCATCTGATTAGTTCAGGTCTCAGGAGTGTGGCACTTTTATCAGACTACGATTTGGGGATCCTTAAGGCACACTTACAATGCTCCGATGAGCAGACAATTGTTGGAAAGGAAGAGTTCCATCCAGATAACTGCCAGCTTATCACTGGAAGTAAATAGCTGCATTTATGGTACAAGCAGCAATCACCTCCACTGTATAAGGATGAGCAAGGGCTACTGCTATCGCACATCTTCCTACAAATTCATTGTTTTTTAGACAGCGTGATCTGCTGCTGCCCAGAAACGATAATTGAGGTGTCAGCACCAAAGATCATTTCACTTGAAAAACTAGCTTTTGCACGTTCATCGGGTGATCTGCAGCACCTTTACATGGGCAGATTATTGGGAACGAAAAATCCTAGGAACATTTACTCCCAATAAACTGATCTACAATTGGGCAGTCTAAATGCAGCATTAGGCCTATTGCACACGACCGTATGCCTTTTTCTGTATTTTGCGGTCTGCAAAAAATACGGATGACATCCGTGTGGATTCTGATTTTTGCGGAATGGAACATCTGGCCCCTAATAGAACAGTACTATCCTTGCCCATTATGCGGACAATAATAGGACATGTTCTATCTTTGAACGGATCGGAAAAACGGAAATACGGAAACGGAATGCATACATAGTACATTCAATTTTTTTTGCGGACCCATTGAAATGAATGGTTCCATATACGGACCATATACGGAACGAAAAAAACGGAACGGAAACGGAAAAAAAATACGTTCGTGTGCAAGAGTCCTTAGGGCATGTTCACACGGTGGATTTACTATGCATATTCAAGTATTTCTGCCATGTCAGAATCTTCATTGTATCCGCGCAAAATCTGTCTTCCATTCTTATCAGTAAAAACCCATGCTGCAGTTTAAACTGTGCAGATTATTTCGAGAAAAAAAATGTCATGCTCAATCATGTCCAATTTTTCCGTTAAACAAGGCTAATACTTTAATGAAAAAATATGTAGTGTGATTATGGTGTTAGCAGAAAAAGATGGTCAGAAATCGTTAAGACTAGGGTTGAGCGAACCCGAACTGTAAAGTTTGGGTTCGTAACGAACTTTAGGATTTTTGGGCCCCGGACCCGAACATTTCAGTAAAAGTTCGGGTTCGGGGTTCGGCGCTTTCATGGCGCTTTTTGAAAGGCTGCAGAGCAGCCAATCAACAAGCGGTAAACTGTCTGACCTTAGAAGCCATTACAGCCATGCCTACTAATGGCATGGCTGTGATTGGCTGGAGCAGCATGTGACCCAGCCTCTATATAAGCTGGAGTCACATAGCGCTGCACGTCACTCTGCTGTTACTAGTGTAGGGAGAGGATGCTGCTGGACTTGTGATTTCAGGGAGAGCATAGGAGAGAATCTAACTCAGCGATCTACAGAGAAATAGTTGTGTGGGTGCAGGGCACTATCGTTTTACCCTGCCCTGAGCCCATTGACCAAAAAAAAACAACTTTTATAATTCTGTTAGTTAGGTGGGTGGCGGCGGCGGCCATTTTATGCAAGCTCAGTGCACCAGTACTGCATCTGAGTTTTTGGGACATTGCCCAAAAAATTGTGATTTGCAATCTACAATATCTGGATTAGTCAGTGTGCAATTTTAGCTAGAAATACACCCATCATTTTCTGGGGTTTGAAAAACACACTATTTTTTGTCAAAAAACAGTATTTTCCTGATCTGCAATTGTTAAATTCAAGTTTAATATATACAGCTTTTATATTCTGTTACCCCAAAATAATTTTTTGGCAATCTACAACATCTGGATTAGTCAGTGTGCAATTTAATCTAGAAATACACCCACCATTTCCTGGGGTTTAAAAAACACACTTTTGTCAAAAAACAGTATTTTCCTGATCTGCAAGTGTTAAATTCAAGTTTAATATATACAGCTTTCATATTCTGTTACCAAAAAAACTTTTTGGGGCAATCTACAACATCTGTATTAGTCAGTGTGCAATTTAAGCTAGAAATACACCCATCATTTTCTGGGGTTTTAAAAACACACTTTTTTGACAAAAAACACAATTTTCAGGCCTTGCAGAATCAGCACATGTGAAATTACAGGCTTATATACTGCTGTCAAATTAAGTTGTTAAACAAACACTGGTTTGGGCACCAAAAAATTTAGTTGGCAGCCTTTGATGCAGATGTCATTATGAGATACACCCTTAATACATTTGGGTTAGATTCAGAGATTTTAAATACCGCCATTTGGTGCACCAATATTGAATTCAGGCCTACACTGGTTAAGGCCCTGTGAGATACACCCTCTACATACAGGGGTTTTATTCAGGCATTTGAAATACAGCCATTTAAAATACAGCCATTTTGTGCAAATTAATATTTAATTTAGGCCTACACTGGTTCAGGCCCTGTGAGATACCTGAATCAAACCCCTGTATGTAGAGGGTGTATCTCACACGGCCTGAACCAGTGTAGGCCTGAATTCAAGATTTATTTGCACAAAATGGCTGTATTTCAAATGGCTGTATTTCAAATACCTGAATCAAACCCCTGTATGTAGAGGGTGTATTTGAAATACAGCCATTTGAAATACAGCCAT
The DNA here is from genome assembly GCF_905171765.1 of Bufo bufo. Taxonomy (NCBI): domain Eukaryota; kingdom Metazoa; phylum Chordata; class Amphibia; order Anura; family Bufonidae; genus Bufo; species Bufo bufo. Next base: position 136,950,389 of record NC_053393.1, read on the forward strand.
TTTGTGCAAATAAATCTTGAATTCAGGCCTACACTGGTTCAGGCCGTGTGAGATACACCCTCTACATACAGGGGTTTGATTCAGGCATTTGAAATACAGCCATTTTGGGCAAAGAAATATTTAATTTAGGCCTACACTGGTTAAGGCCCTGTGAGATAGACCCTCTACATACAGGGGTTTAATTTAGGCATTTGAAATACAGCCAATTGAAATCCAGACATTTTGTGCAAATAAATATTTAATTTAGGCCTACACTGGTTCAGGCCCTGTGAGATACATCCTCTACATACAGGGGTTTGATTCAGGCATTTGAAATACAGCCATTTGAAATACAGCCATTTTGGGCAAAGAAATATTTAATTAAGGCCTACACTGGTACAGGCCCTGTGAGATACACCCTCTACATACAGGGGTTTGATTCAGGCATTTGAAATACAGCCATTTGAAATACAGCCATTTTGGGCAAAAAAATCTTTAATTGAGGCCTAGTCTGGTTTAGGCCGTGTGAGATACACCCTTTACATACTGTCGTTCTATTCTACTATTAATTAAACACCCAGGGGGGGCAAGGGGGGGCAAGTGCCCCCCTCCTGGCACCGCAACTAACCCAGTACTATTAAGTAAGAAAGTTACTACTAATTAGTTGCGGGGTGCGGGCGGCCGCCGGCCGACTTACAACATCTGACAGCACACTGACTGAGTGAAAGTGCACGCCCGGCCTGAAAGAGTGAGCCGCTCTGAGCTCCACTGCCTGGCCTGCCTGTCTAGACTCTAGTCTCAGACAGTGGCTGCTGGAGCCTGCCGCAGGCTCGCAGCTGCCGCACAGCACAGGCACGTGAACGTGATGTTGCCAGTGAGCTCCGCCCCCAGAGTAGAGCCTGCCTGTCAATGACCCTGAGCCAAGTTCGGTAACGGCTACAACAAGTTCCAAGTGAAGTTTCCTATTCCAACTGTCCAACAGTCACAGAAGTAGTAAGTTAACGTTATTACAGCCTTTGACAAGTCAGTTTAGACGACTAAAGAGGAATTGTACGCTAGATAGCCAGTTCGAAATAGAGGCAGAGAGTTTGAAGACGCAATTCCTAGTCAAAAATTACCCAAAGACAACAATAGATAGATCACTAGACAGAGTAAGGTCAATGGATAGAACAACATTCTTTGACCAAACCACAACAAACAAGATCATAAAAGAAGAAACTCCGCCAATTATCCTACCATGCAATGCCCACTACAAGAAACTAGAGACAAGTATCCAGAGACATTGGCACCATATCCTGAGAGACAAAGTCATCGGTCAACTATTACCAGATAAACCGCAGATCACATACACTAGAGCCCCAAATCTTGGTCTTAAAGTAGCACCAACAATAAAAAAAACTACAACTAAACCCAACCCAAGCTGGTTAACATTGCAAGGTTTTTTCAGATGCGGAAAATGCTACAATTGCAAGATCACAAATTTTCCGAAAAAGACAACCACAGTAAATGCAACTAATAGCACATACATACATCAAATTCGGGAACATCTCTCATGCCACTCCAGCAATGTGATCTATGTCCTACAATGTCCCTGTTCCAAGCAATCCATTGGACGCACAAAAAGACTTCTCAAAACAAGAAACATATCAAATATCAAAAAAGGTTACGAGTTACACTCTGTCTCCAGACATTACAAAGAAAAACATAATTGTGACCCATCATCACTCACTTATGCAGCTATAGTAAAAATTACACGCCAATGGAGAGGCGGTAACCACATAGCGGCAATGTCCAGATCAGAGTCTAGAAAAATATTTGAGTTCAATACAACATAGAAACATAGAAACATAGAATGTGTCGGCAGATAAGAACCATTTGGCCCATCTAGTCTGCCCAATATACTGAGTACTATGGATAGCCCCTGGCCCTATCTTATATGAAGGATAGCCATATGCCTATCCCATGCACGCTTAAACCCCTTCACTGTATTTGCAGCTACCACTTCTGCAGGAAGGCTATTCCATGCATCCACTACTCTCTCAGTAAAGTAATACTTCCTTATATTACTTTTAAACCTTTGCCCCTCTAATTTAAAACTGTGTCCTCTTGTGGTAGTTTTTCTTCTTTTAATTATGCTCTCCTACCGAGTTGATTCCCTTTATGTATTTAAAAGTTTCTATCATATCCCCTCTGTCTCTTCTTTCTTCCAAGCTATACATGTTAAGGTCCTTTAACCTTTCCTGGTAAGTTTTATCCTGCAATCCATGTTTTATCCTGCAATCCATCACTGATACAATGATCCCAAAAGGACTTAACGCGGAGATGGAAATATTCGGGTTTCTATGAATAAGACCCTATACCGCAGACAGACTATATGGGCGGGGTGCCCCCCCTGGGATCAGGGATCGTAGTCTGGCTGTTTACCAGCATTCCGACCCCTCCTCCCGGGTGGGCCCCTCCCCCTCATTTCACTATCAATTTCCACTACTTTTCCTCTATCACCACCCTCTCCAAATCTGAAGTGAAAACTTGAATATACCTATATACCACAATACAGGCAGAAATCTCCCCAATAAAATCAACAAATATCCAGCTGAAGAGCACCTGGATCCCTAATGCCTTTTGAGTGTGCATTTATGTAACTAGGGAACTATAATGTTTGGGAACCCATCTCTAGTACAACAGATCCAAGCTTATAATATGTCCAACATTGTTGATATTATCCCCAACCTGGAGTTTTTACATTTATATTTATATTTACACCTTTTATTTCCCTTATTCTATTATAATATATGTACTCTTCTATAAGCTGATGATATATGTATATTTATATCTATATTTTTATAAAAGTGTATGGATACACACAGAGATATATAGATTTTTGAATTTTATTCTAATTTTATTCTTATCTTAAGACGACAAAAATCATGAACCACACATTGAGGCACAATATGGACGTATCTTGTCCGTCTCTTCATGTGTATCACAGTGTTCATTCTGAATCCTATCCATTCTACCTGCAAGGCCAGGACAAGTGTTACTAAACACCGATAATCAAGGTCTATAACCACGCCCCCAAAACCTTAATTGGACCCAATCAGGACCATATATAGAACAAAGAAAATAGGCTACCCATTCCCACTGAAGAAGGAGCAGTAAGCTCCGAAACGCGTATGGGATAATTTGAGCTAGCCATACTCATACCAAGCTAGCTAAAACCAAAAGGATCCTAAAACTACAAGAGCTCCGGAGCATCTTTAACTTTTGAAAAAAGCCGCAGCCTCCTATTCCCGCCATCGGACACCACGTGCAACGCCGATGAGAATCGAGCGGGAGAGCCAGCGAGCGCAAAAGACATCCCCGGAAGTGACGAACAGCTATAGCAGCAGACAGGCAGAGCATACAGCTCCGTAAGCGGGAACAGAGCCTACCTCTGATCTACAGGAGGGTAACGTACCTGCTAAAGTAGCAGTACTTTATTATACTACTATTGTTGGATAACTGTGAAAACAAACAATCACTAACCGGAGGTGAACACCTCATTTATCTGAAACAAAGTGGGTAAATCCAGATTTAATTGAACATTACCATATCCCTCAAAAGGGGTGCCCCCACTTCTCACCTATACTTGTTCTTCTTGTGACACCATTGGACTTAATACCTGCATCTACCTCCAGTAGGTCTATCTGACTTTTATATTATCACCACCTTATTTGGATATATTTTTATTTTTGGATATTTTTATTTTTGTATTTCTACCTTTTATGCATTGATAGTATATTATGTACATTTTATAATTCTAGGAGGACGTCATTTTAGACCTAAGATTTGTATTAGTATCACAATTTATTTATTTACCATTTGATTTAAACAATTTTTTTACTTGTATCCATTGTCAATAGCTGTCACAACCAGCCATTTAATAATAATAAAATACTATTTTCCATGCACTACCTATGACCAGAGTGCCATCCCTATACTTTTCCTTTAATCCCTTACATACAAGCGTTGGGTACGCTCTGTCCGGATAGAGCACCTCATTCCATTTTTTGGGCTTTAGTGAGCCGCCCTATATTTATTCTCCTTAGCCTTTATATTGTACAAAGAAAAAGAAAGATAAATCATAACATAAGTACATCATAACAACAAGTGGATGGATGATGGATTATCATGATGACAACATGGTGGATGATGGCAGTGTCAGGAGCACATCTCTCCCCCCCCCCCCCCAGGCACATTTCTCCCACTCCATCTCATGGGCCAGACCAGTGGCAGACATGGGATCCATGATGGATCCCATGTCTGCCACTGGTCTGGCCCATGAGATGGAGTGTGGGAGAAATGTGCCTGGGGGGGGGGGGGGGGGGGAAGGATGTGCTGCTGACACTGCCATCATCCACCATGTTGTCATCAATATCCAAAAATAAAAATATATCCAAATAAGGTGGTGATAATATAAAAGTCAGATAGACCTACTGGAGGTAGATGCAGGTATCAAGTCCAATGGTGTCACAAGAAGAACAAGTATAGGTGCTGACACTGGCCCATGGAGGGGCTCGAGGGGGAGAAATGTGCCATTCAGGGGTGGGTGGGGGGTGGGGGGTGGAGGGTCACGGGTGGGAAGTGTGCTGCCATGATGGAGAGGGGGAGAAATAATGTGACGCGAAGGGGGTGATGTAAAAAGAGGGGGGTGATGACGGGTCACGTGACATGGAGGGGAAGAAATGTGACATTAAGGCCGGGGCCCGGGGGGGCATCAGTGGGGGCACTTTTTACTGGCACATTATTAGGGTGCACTATGTGGTCACTTCTTACTGGCACATTATTAGGGGGCACTATGGGGGCACTTCTTGCCAACACATTATTGGTGGGCACTATAGGGGCATCTACTGAGGGCGAGGCTACAAAGAAGTGGTATGTTATATGGAGGGCTCTGTACAGTAGTAGTTTATACTGGGACACATTATGGTGGGTACTATGGGGAAGGGGGAGAGGAATACTATAGGGTCATCTACGGGGGCACTAAGAAGGGGTATTTTATGCTTGCAAATTATGGGGGACACTGAGGGCATCTACTGGGGCACTATATATGGGGCATTTTATACTGGTACATTATGGGGGCACTAGGAGGAAGGGGGGAGAGGAGCACTATGTGGCATTTACTGGGGGCACTTTATAGGGGTATTTTATACTGGTACTTTATGGTGGCACTATGGGAACATTAGCTCAACTGGGGGCATTACAAGGGGGTATTTTTTGCACTGTCTAATATAAGGAGAATTATTTCTACTGGGGGGGGGCATTATGGTGGTCTTTATTACTCCCCCATGGTATGACCCCCTAGTAGCAGCACCAGCCTCCCCCTGCTCTGCTATCCCTCTGCCCCTTCTCCAAATCCTTATTATGAAATCTTTCTCATTAGGATAAAACCCATCAGCTCCACGAGCCCGTGACAAAGTGTTGAAGTTGTGTCCGAGGTCCCCAAGGGCCAAACCAAGTAACTGTAAGTTTTCATGTAAAATATATTTCTGTTATACACATATATCCACTGTGCCACACAATATACAGTTTCTTCTGTATGAACGTCCACAAATTAAATCTCCAAACTGATGTGTGGGCCAGCCACGATTAAACCTATTATTGTTTTTATTGATCACAGTACTGTTTTATGGTTTTATTGATATCACTGATGTGATGTTAAAGTCAGCAAGTGTCATGTCGGGGGTGGGGGGGTGCCCTTATTGTTTTTCACCCCAGGGACCCATTTGACCTAGAACCGGCCCTGCCCCCTGGGGCCCTTCAAAATCTGTGAACTGAGTTCTGCCTCTGCTCTGCAGCTGCTGCACTGCGCAGCACCGCAAAGTGAGGAGCGGTACGCCGGTATCTATCAGGAGCATGCACGCGCCCTGATGAATCACCAGGGCCGAGCGCGCACGGCAGTACGAAGCTCCGCCCACCTTCTGGGTGGGAAAGACATTGCGGAGCCAGAGCAAGAAGAAGAGCCGCAGTGTGTCGGCCGCTTCAGGACTCCACAACCACAGGCAGCCTTAATGAATGAGCGAGAGCGACACTAACACAGTGAGTGACAGTCAGTGTCACAGACCAGTCAGTGTGACAGTACTCCCTGACTCCTGAGTGTTAGGTGTCGGGTGACCAGGCGGTATATGAAGGGGCAATACTGCCTGGTATTATATGGACAGCAGATATAGCATCCTCTGGGCAGTACTGTCTATGGTCAATTCATCCTTTACAAGCACCCTGACTGCCACCTGCTTGGCTATCAGTGAGTGACAGTCAGTCAGTGTCACAGTGTGACTACTGAGTCACTCACTGACCCTGAGTGTTATTACGTTGGTAAATCTCCATGCTCTCAACGGTCTATTATATTATAAGGAGCTATTATAATAAAGTGGGGGCCATAATAATACAGAGGGGCCATTATAATACTACAGAGGGTCCATTATAATAAAGAGGGGGGCATTATAATAATACAGAGGGACTATTATAGAACCGAACACAGACGGTCATGGCTGGTCCAGCAGTGTTTGGGACTTTCAGTGTCTGAATATATATATATACACATACACACAAAATTTGTGGATGTCCATTTCTAAAGAAAAAATGGGGTTCATTAAATACTCTGCTGTATTCAATAAATAGTGCATTGTAGGTGAATTATTTAAAATTTACAATCTCATTTTTCCAACAAAGCTATGTATTATGCAAGGACAGGCTGGACAGCTTGATTCTAATGTACAACGTGTTACATACATGTTTATTGAATCCAGCAAAGTATTTTGATCCCCAGTTCTTTTTAGAAATGGACATCCGCAAATTTTTTGCAAAAAGAAAATTGGATGATCTTGAATCTGATAAGGAAGCAAGAGAAGAATCCGGACTTGATGAACCAGAGGCAGTACCAAGCACAAGCAGTTCTGCAGATCCAGTTACAGCCGCAGCATCAACCGAATGTAGCCATCTCGATGCTCCGGTAAATGATATCGGATTGTATTTAAATTCATCCAAAAAGCTAACAGATGATCTGAAATACAATCTGTTAATACATACATACACCCCGCCAGAAAATTATGACTTCAAAAAGGATTCTAGTGGACCACGCTGTTTCCGTTGGGTATGGTTAAGTCAATATTCACCGTGGCTTAGCTACTCTCCACAACTAAAAGGTGCACTTTGCAAATATTGCACAGTTTTTCCTCAGCCGGTACATCGTGGGACACAAGGAGCTTTCATAACGACACCTTTCACCAAATATAAAGATTTGCATGAAAGTGCACGCAACCATATATCAACATCATGGCATAAAAATGCTCGTGTGAATACAAATCACTTTCTGGAGATCAGAAAGAAACCGGAAACCAGTATTGTTTGCCAAATAGATAGCGCTGTGAAGCATCAAGTTGAAGAAAATCGAAGAAAGTTATTTCCAATTCTGTCCACTATCTTATTTTGTGGCACTCATGACATAGCTTTGCGTGGGAAAAAAAGTACAAGCGGAAATGTTCAAAGTCTTTATCAATTTCGCATTGAAGCAGGAGATGTAGTCCTAAAGAACCATCTGGAGAATGCACCATTAAACGCACGGTATACATCAGTTCGAGTTGAAAATGAATTGATATCGTTTCTGCGAAGAAACTTTAAGAGATGACCTAGCTAACCTAGTCAATAGGTCCAATGGCTTTTCAGTCCTTGCTGATGAAAGTGCTGACATATCTGGAAAAGAACAGATGTCAATTGGAGTACGTTTTGTAGACACAAGTAGCACCTTAGCTGTCATCAAAGAAGAATTCCTTGGATTTGCAACCTTAAAAGAAATGGATGCTGCCTCAATTGCAAATATGATTATGGACTCATGTTGTAAATTTGGATTAAACTTAGAAAAACTCCATGGCCAAGGATATGATGGATGCTCTACAATGGCAGGAAAGGAAGGTGGCGTTCAAGCCATAATAAAAAGAAAATATCCTAAAGCTACTTTTGCTCACTGTGCTTCACATAAATTGAATTTGGTTGTGAATGACCTGAATGCTCTTCCTGATATACGGAATTCTGTTGGCACATTGAAGGCCATCATCAAGTTTTTCCGTGAGAGTCCAAAAAGAAGATCTCTTATTCTTAATGTGCCATTGCTGAGTGAAACACGCTGGACAGCAAAATATAAGAGCATTAGAATTTTTAGCTCTAACTTTGAATTTTTTTTTCAACAACTAAGCTTTCTGGTCACTACAGCATGTGGTAAGACACGTCAGGACGCATATCAATTGCAATGTTCCTGTAGCACAATGAGGTTCCTCTTTTGCTTGAATATCATTGCACAATACTCCTCAAGATTAGAAGCTGTAAGCCAGGCTCTCCAAGCTGTTTAGCTTGATATTCTCCAAGTATGTGATCATGTACAAGACCTCCTAACCGTGTTCCATGAACATAGAGAAAAAGCGGAAGAGAAATTTGCAGATATATTTTCAAGCGTTCAAAGAATGGCAGAAAACTTGAACATCGAACTTTCTGTTCCCAGGCTGTGTGGCCGACAAGTATTTCGTTCTAACTTTATTTGCTCTTCAGTGGAAGAATATTATCGACAATCCATATATGTGCCATATATGGACTCTATTATTTCAGCATTAGAAAGTCAGTTTGGGAATGAAAGTAAGAAAAATTTCAGCCTGTTTTCACTTTACCCAAAACAAATGACAAAAATGACACTTGAGCAATACAAATGCCAGATTGCAAACATCAGAGAAATTTACAACTTCGAAAATCTGGAAGCCGAAGCAATCACATGGTATGAGATCTGGTCAACAAAGGTAGAACAGTTTGATAATGGATTTTTAGATTTCTTAAATCACACAGATTTATTTCCATCACTCCGGCAAGCAATTCTTGTTGCTCTCACATTGCCAGTGACCACCTGTACAGTGGAACGGTCATTCAACACTATGAGGAGGGTCAAAACCTGGTTGAGGTAGACCATGGCAGATGATCGCTTATCAGGTTTGTGCATGATGAGCATACATCGAGCAAAAATTGAAGAAAACAAACAGCAGATGATTAGAAAAGTAATTGATAAATTTGCGCAAGACCACAGACGTTTGCAGTTCCTTTTTCGAGATCACTAACCAGTGAACAAAAACTGTTCAAACGTACTCATTGAAAAATGGCTTGTGCTGGCTCTGCCCCTGATCTGTCTCCTTGACAGTCTCAGCAATTCCTATGCTTTTCTATGGGAAAACATTGTAATTGGCTTTTGATCAACATGTCTGACTCTGATGATGTCAGCCAGGCAGGCAGATTAGAGGCCGAGCCAGCAGCAGCTGACTTTAATAAAGTTTATATTTTATTATATTAAAGGCTTAGCAGGGGTGGGACTAGGGGATGTTTTTAACACTATAAGTTCAGCAGAAATACATGTTTGTGTTCCTGACCCTATAGTGATCCTTTAAATTTGAGAGTAGGTGTTTACAGTTCCTAATCTACAACCGTTATACTGTTAAAGTTTATATGTTTATTTTCCAATTTGGAAGACAATGGTTATCTCTAGTCCAGTCAAGTTCATCCTAAAAGGTGTTCAATGGGGTTGAAGTCAGGGCTCTATGGGGCCGGGCCAGTCAAGTTCTTCCACACCAAACAAATCTAACCATGTCTTTGAGGACCTTGCTTTGTACTCTGGGGCACAGTCATGCTAGTTAAAGTGAAAACAGACTTCCTCAAATTATTCCCACATCATGGCTGGAAGCATAGCATTTTCTTGGTATGCTGAAGTATTAAAATGTCTCTCCAATAGAAGTAGCCCAATCCCTGAAAAACAGCCACATACCAGTATCCATCTTACATCAAACTTTACAGTTGGCACTTGGCACAATGCAGTCAAAAGTAACATTCTTCTTGCATCTGCCACACCTAGACCCACCTATCAGACTGCCAAATGGAGACATGCATGCACTGTGTATATGTATATACAATTAGTATATTTAATGTTATTTATTTTAATACATTTCAAAATAAATACAGTTGTCAATATTTTAGTTGTCATATTTTTTGTTTATGTTAACACCAAATGCAGTTTCTACATTTTGTATTCGGTTATAGTGCCTTGATCATGGGTGTATGACTAATGTGGTGCATTGAATAATGTTTACATTAAAGGCGCACTATAGTCACCAGGTCCAGAACAACTACAGCTTATTATATTAGTTCTGGTGAGTATAATCAGCCCCTTCAAGCTTTTTGCAGTAAACCCTGTGTTTTCAGAGAAAATCCAGTGTTTACATTACTGTCTACGAATACATCCACTGACCACTCCTCATATGGCAGCTAGAGGTACTTCCTAGGGCAGTGCTGCACACTGACTGCAGACTGGAATAAAAGTACGATTTTATTATATATGAGGGGGCAAGGAGGGAGAGGGAGCAATAGAACCAGGGATACAACTTTGTATTCCTGGCACTTATAATATACATTTAAGCTTTTCCATCACGTTGCACAGCTCATGCGTTATTATACTTTGTGATAATGACTATGCCCCTCCCCTTCATTACATTCTCAGAAACAAGCAGAGCATGGATGTCAATAAAATTAGGCCCCCCCCTGGAAAAATTTCTGCGGACGCCCATGCACCCATTTAGGGCAAAATCCTAAATTTAGAAAAATATGAGGAGAGTGTCAAATAAGGGACGTGCCCCAGGTCGTGGTGCTGCTGGTGGAGCTCCTGTTGCAGGAAGAGGACGTGGTCGATCTGTGCCAGCTACACGCACAAGTGAAACCCCTTCTTTAGGTGCGAGTAGGCGACAAAACCTGCAGTGGTATTTGGTCGGGCCTAATGTTGCTCTACGAATGGTGAGGCCTGAACAAGTACAGGCGATAGTAGATTCGGTTTCTGAAAGTGGATCCAGTTCCTTCACATTGTCTCCCACCCAGTATCCTGCTGAAAGACCACAGTTGGCACCTGTAGCCAATGTCCATCAGTCTTTCACCTCACCCCCTTGCAAATCAGCCAAGCAGTCTGAGCCCCAAGTCATGCACCAGTCTCTTCTGCTTTTTGATGACTCTGTTAGCAGGGTTTCCCAGGGCCATCCACCTAGCCCTGCCCCAGTAGTGTAAGAGATTGAGTGCACCGATGCCCAGCCACTTACAGTCAGGTCCATAAATATTGGGACATCAACACAATTCTAATATTTTTGGCTCTATACACCACCACAATAGACTTGAAATGAAACAAACAAGATGTGCTTTAAGTGCAAACTGTCAGCTTAAATTTGAGGGTATTTACATCTAAATCAGGTGAACGGTGTAGGAATTACAACAGTTTGCATATGTGCCTCCCATTTGTTAAGGAACCAAAAGTAATGGGACAGAATAATAATCATAAATCAAACTTTTACTTTTTAATACTTGGTTGTAAATCCTTTGCAGTCAATTTTAGCCTGAAGTCTGGAACGCATAGACTGCCAGGCCTCTACTGCAACGGTCTTAAGTTCCTGCTTGTTCTTGGGGCATTTTCCCTTCAGTTTTGTCTTCAGCAAGTGAAATGCATGCTCAATCGGTTTCAGGTCAGGTGATTGACTTGGCCATTGCATAACATTCCACTTTTTTCCCTTAAAAAACTCTTTGGTTGCTTTTGCAGTATGCTTTGGGTCATTGTCCATCTGCACAGTGAAGCGCCGTCCAATGAGTTCTGAAGCATTTGGCTGTTTATGAGCAGATAATATTGCTCTTGTCAGCAGTCACATCATCAATAAATACAAGAGAACGAGTTCTGTTGGCAGCCATACATGCCCACTACCACCACCATGATTCACTGATGAGGTGGTATGCTTAGGATCATGAGCAGTTTCTTTTCTCTTCCCATCACTGTGGTACAAGTTGATCTTGGTCTCATCTGTCCATAGGATGTTGTTCCAGAACTGTGAAGGCTTTTTTAGATGTCTTTGGCAAACTCTGATCTGGCCTTCCTGTTTTTGAGGCTCATCAATGGTTTACATCTTGTGGTGAACCCTCTGGATTTACTTCGGTGAAGTCTTCTCTTGATTGTTGACTTTAACACACATACACCTACCTCCTGGAGAGTGTTCTTGATCTGGCCAACTGTTGTGGAGGGGGTTTTCTTCATGTTTTCCATGGTCTTCCGGGTCTTTTGGTGTTGCTGAGCTCACCGGTGCGTTCCTTCTTTTTAAGAATGTTCCAAACAGTTGTTTTGGCCATGCCTAATGTTTTTGCTATCTCTCTGATGGGTTTGTTTTGTTTTTTCAGCCAAATGATGGCTTGCTTCACTGATAGTGACAGCTCTTTGCAGAGGCGTAGCTAGAGTTCTATGGGCCCCGGGGCAAACTTTGAATTGGGCCCCCCCACCAGTCATACACAGGGGACTGGCATGGCATCAAATCCTTCATAGACGCCCGGCCTCGGGGGCAAAATCATGAAATATATACAGAGCGGGCAAAAAATGTAATATATACACTGGAGACAAATGTAATATATACAGAGGGGGCAAAATGTATATATATACCCTCTGCGCCTGCGATCGTTACGCCCCTGCCTTTATATAAATCCATTTTGCCCCCTCTGTATATATTACATTTGTCCCCTGTGTATATATTTAATTTTTTGCCCGCTCTGTATATATTTCATTTTTCTTCACTTTGCCCATATATATGTCATTATTTTGTCCCCCAGGCTGGGCCCCTATGAAGGATTATGCTGCCATGCCAGTCCCCTGTGTATCACCACTGTGCCAGGCTGCCAGGTGCCCGTCTGTGAGTTATGAAGCCAGCGGTGTGTGCACATTTACACACCTTCTCTGAGGAGACTGCTCCACTCCCGTCATCCGGCGTGCGCCGCGGGCCCGAGGGATCCGGCGAGATCACAGTAAAAAAGCAGCGCCGGATTGGTGGAGGCGGGGCCGGGGGTGGGGCAGGATGTAATTCACTGTGAGAGCGCAGCGCTGTGCCGCCGGTCAGGCATGACCTGACTGGCCATTATTAAAGTAAGATTAAAAAAAATGTAATCACTTGCGTGCGGGGCTGTGGAGACCGCGATCATTAGGACTTGCAAGGGGGGCCCTCTGGGCCCCCCTGGACTAGGGGCCCGGTCGCAACTGCGACCGCTGCGACCCCTATAGTTACGCCACTGGCTCTTTGGATCTCATCTTGAGAGTTGACAGCAACAGATTCCAAATGCAAATAGCACACTTGAAATGAACTCTGGACCTTTTATCTGCTCATTGTAATTGGGATAATGAGGGAATAACTCACACTGGCCATGGAACAGCGGAGAAACCAATTGTCCCATTACTTTTGGTCCCTTAACAAGTGGGGGCACATATGCAAACTGTTGTAATTCCTACACCGTTCACCTGATCTGGATTTAAATACCCTCAAATTAAAGCTGACAGTCTGCAGTTTAAGCACATCTTGTTTGTTTCATTTCAAATACATTGTGGTGGTGTATAGAGCCAAAAATGTTAGAATTGTGTCGATGTCCCACTATATATGGACCTGACTGTATCTTTCAAGATAAGTACATGGGAGGACCATCGCAGCACGTCTCGGATGATGACGAAACACAGGTGCCAACTGCTGGGGCTTTCGAAAGTGTGCAGACCGACAAGGAAGGCAGGGGTGAAGACTGGGTGGAAGATGATGTGGAGGACGATGAGGTGTCATGGATGAGATTTGCAGATAGCTGGAACTTAGAAATAAACGAGCGACTGGCTTGATCCCAAACTAAGGAGCTATTAGGTGAGCCCTATAAAACCCTAAGAGCTCTCCCTGACTGCTATGCACATACAAGGGTCTCGATGGTAGACGATTGCATGCCCACATACCTAAGCCTGTGTGACACCTGAAAACCCTATAATAGTGAGGGGACACAACCACCGGCTCCCTGCACTTAATACGGAGGGAGTCAGGGTCACCTAGAATCAAGCCAGCAAGCAAACACAATAAAGTAAAGGACTTATCTGAGCAAACAGCAGACGCAGCCTCCAGCAGTGAACACTTTATCTAGGAAGTAGTATAAACCGCAAAGTGGGGCAGTATGGGAGGGAATATAAAGGAAGACGATTATGTCTAAATAAGTGACACCTGGCAGAAGGAAAGGAGATGAGAAAGTGAAACCAAAACAAAGAACATTATACAAGAGGTAGAGAGGAACGTCTGCCAGACCTTCTCACAGAAGTGGCGGTGACAGTACCCCTCCCTCTACGGGTGACTCCGGACACTCAGAGCCCACCTTCTCAGGATGAGACCTATGGAAAGCCCTGATGAGACGAGTGGCCTTAATGTCCGCCACTGGGACCCACATCCTCTCCTCAGGACCATAATCCTCCCAATGAACGAGGTACTGGAGAGAACCGCGGATAATGCGAGAATCCACAATCCTAGAGACCTGAAATTCAAGATTACCATCAACAATAATCGGAGGAGGAGGCAAAGAGGAGGGTACAGTGGGTTGGACATAAGGTTTTAAAAGGGACTTGTGAAAAACATTATGTATCTTCCAAGTCTGAGGAAGATCAGGACGGAAGGCAACGGGATTGATGACGGACAAGATCTTGTAAGGCCCAATAAACTTAGGACCCAACTTCCAGGAGGGAACCTTCAGTTTGATATTCTTTGTGGACAACCACACCAGATCACCACATTCAGGTCCGGACCAGGCACGCGTCTCTTATCTGCCACACGCTTATATCTCTCACTCATCCTCTTCAGATTACCCTGAATCTTTTGACAAATAAATGACAAAGACGAGGAAAATCTCTCCTCATCAGGTAAACCAGAAGACCCCTCTCCAGAGAATGTCCCAAACTGCGGATGAAACCCATATGCACCAAAAAATGGTGACTTATCGGAGGACTCCTGGTGAAGGGTTTTTAAAGCAAACTTAGCAAAGGACAAAAAAGAATACCAATCCTCCTGATTCTCTGCCACAAAACAGCGTAGATATGTCTCCAGATTCTGATTGACACGTTCGGTCTGACCATTCGACTGCGGGTGAAAAGCAGAACAGAACGACAACCGAACCCCCAAGCGAGAACAGAAAGCCTTCCAGAATCTGGAAACAAATTGCGTTCCCCTATCAGAAACGATGTCTGAAGGGATGCCATGCAATTTAACAATATGATCAACAAACGCTTGCGCCAGCGTCTTAGCATTGGGTAACCCAGGAAAGGGAATAAAATGTGCTATTTTGCTAAAACGGTCCACTACCACCAGAATCACAGTCTTCCCCGAGGAACGAGGCAGGTCTGTAATGAAGTCCAGGGACAGATGCGTCCAAGGACGGGAAGGAATGGGTAACGGGAGGAGAGAACCCGATGGCCGTGAATGAGGGACCTTGGCATGAGCGCAGTTTTCGCAGGCTGCCACAAAACCATCAACCGTCTTACGAAGAGCTGGCCACCAGAATCTCTGAGCAATGAGATCCACTGTGGCTCTACTCCCCGGGTGCCCAGCAAGGACAGTATCGTGGTGCTCCTTAAAAACCTAAAAGCGAGAGGCACAAAGAACCTCCCAGGAGGACAAAGATCAGAAGACTCTGCCTGGGCTGCCTGAACCTCTGCCTCCAAATCAGGATAAAGAGCAGAGACGACCACCCCTTCAGCCAAAATGGGACCCGGGTCTTCAAAGTTCCCCCCTCCCGGAAAACAATGTGACAGGGCATCCGCCTTCACATTTTTAACCCCAGGGCAGAACGTAACCACAAAATTAAACCTAGAAAAGAACAAAGACCATCTGGCCTGTCTCGGGTTCAGACGCTTGGCCGATTCCAAGTAGGCCAGATTCTTATGGTCGGTAAACACGGTAATAGGGTGTCTGGCTCCCTCTAACCAATAGCGCCATTACTCAAAAGCTAATTTGATGGCCAACAACTCCCTATCTCCCACATCGTAATTTCTCTCTGCAGATAATAGTTTCCTTGAGAAAAAGGCACAAGGTCACCATTTGGCAGGAGAGGGACCCTGAGACAAGACCACACCCACACCCACCTCAGAAGCATCCACCTCAACAATAAAAGGAAGAGAGACATCAGGTTGTACCAAAATGGGAGCGGAAGCAAAACTCTCTTTAATAGTAGAAAAGGCTTTAAGCGCATCTACCGACCACGAGGAAAAATCCACCCCCTTTTTAGTCATCAGTGAGTGGCTTAACAACAGAGGAATAATTCAAAATGAACTTTCTGTAATAAATGGCAAAACCCAAAAACCGCAACAGCGCCTTCTGATTCTCAGGAAGCTCCCAATCAAGCACAGCGTGGACCTTCTCAGGGTCCATGCGAAAACCAGAAGCGGAGAGAAGAAAAACAAGAAATTGAATCTCCGGAACCGCAAACACACATTTTTCCAGATTAGCGTACAATTTATTCTCCCGCAGAATCAGCAAGACCTGACATAGGTGGTCCCGATGAGTCTTGAAATCAGGAGAAAAAAATCTAAATGTCATCTAGATTCACCAGTACAAATTTCCCCATTAAATGATAAAAAATGCTGTTCACAAAATGTTGGAAGACGGCCGGAGCATTCATCAAACCAAATGGCATAACCAAATTTTCGAAATGACCCTCAGGGGTTTTGAAGGCCGTCTTTCATTCGTCCCCTTGCCTGACCCTGACTAGGTTGTATGCCCCTCTTAAATCCAACTTAGAAAAAACTTTAGCCCCAACAATCTGGTTAAACAGGTCCGGGATCAGAGGAAGCGGATATGGGTCACGAATCGTGATACGGTTCAGCTTCTTGAAATCCAGACTAAGTCTTAAAGAAGCATCTTTTTTCTTAACAAAAAAAAAAACAGCGGCAACAGGTGACTTCGAGGGTCGGATGTGTCCCTTTCTCAGGCTCTCAGAGATATAAGTACGCATAGCGACCCTTTCAGGTTGGGAGAGATTGTATTGACGTGATTTTGGCAGCTTGGGATGAGATTAATAGGGCAGTCGTACTCCCGGTGAGGGGGCAACTCCTGGACGCCAGTCTCGGAAAACACATCCAAAAATTCAAAGAGAAAAGATGGCACAGTCTTGATAGAAACCTCTGAAAGAGATACCGTGAGGCAATTCTCTCTGCAAAACTCACTCCAACCATTTTTTTGCCTTGCTTGCCAATCAATGGTGGGATTATGTTTAGTGAGCCAGGGTAGCCTCAGCACTAGAGGAGTAGGTAATCCGTTTAAGACGAAACATGACATATTCTCAACATGAGCGTCACCCACAGTCAAACGGATATTGTGAACTATGCCCTTTAACGATCTTTGGGAAAGTGGAGGGGAATCGATAGCAAAAACAGGTATATCCTTTTCCAAAGTGCATACCTGGAAACCATGCGTTGTTGCAAATTGATTATCAATGAGATTGACAGCTGCTCCACTATCTACAAAAATCTCACAATATTCTTGCTGTCTAGCGCCAC
This sequence comes from Bufo bufo, assembly GCF_905171765.1. Taxonomy (NCBI): domain Eukaryota; kingdom Metazoa; phylum Chordata; class Amphibia; order Anura; family Bufonidae; genus Bufo; species Bufo bufo. The sequence continues at coordinate 136,967,781 of NC_053393.1, forward strand.
CCTGGCAGGTAGGAGAAAACGGGAACTACAAGCAAACGGCAAACCTTTAACTTCCGCATCAACCTTGCCAATAGTAGCAAATGGAAAGTTTTTAGAGAGTTTTTTTTTTTGTTTTGTTTTTATTACCCTCAGAAAACTTCATGAATCTCCTAGAGGGGCAAACATTAGCTAAATGATTTATACCCCCACAGCAGAAACAAACCCTCCTCTGAGAGCTGAATCCTCTACTATCAGAGGCAAGCAAACCCAGCTGCATGGCCTCCTCCTCAGAGGGGATTGAGACAGACTGCACACTGAATGAGACAGCCCCACTGTCCTTGGGCTGAATATGACAGGAAAGAGTAGTCTCCTCTCTCTCTTTAAGACGCCTGTCAATACGAACAGCTAGAGACATGGCTGACTCTAAGAACGCTGGTCTCTCATGAAAAGCGAATGATCTTTCAATCTTTCCGAAAGACCATGGGAAAATTGACTTCGGAGTGCAGCATCATTCCAACCAGTATCAGCTGCCCATCTCCGAAATTCAGAACAATATATCTCTGCAGACTGTTTACCCTGGCATAAAAAATGCAGTTTAGATTCAGGCAGAGCATTACGATCTGGGTCATCATATATCTTCCCCAGGGCTACAAAAAATTCATCCACCGATCAGAGGGGCCGTGCCCCCACCGGCACCGAAAAGGCCCAAGACTGAGCGTTATCCCTGAGCAGCGAGATGATGATCCCCACCCTCTGCTCCTCATCACCAGAGGAATGGGGAAGTTGGCGAAAATGGAGTTTGCAAGCCTCTCTAAAGCGTACAAAATTCTCACTACCCCCGGAGAACGTATCTGGAAGCGAGATCTTAGGCTCGGAACAAACTCCATGAATGCCAGCAGAACCGGTCAACTGAAACTGAGACACCGTTTTACGGATATCTGCTACCTCCAGCGAAAGACCTTGTATGCGGTCAATCAAGGCTGAAACTGGATCCATGCTTAATACGGTTATGGCGGTTTATAATGTCATGGATGAGATTTGCAGATAGCTGGAACTTATAAATAAACGAGCGACTGGCTTGATCCCAAACTAAGGAGCTATTAGGTGAGCCCTATAAAAACCTAAGAGCTCTCCCTGACTGCTATGCACATACAAGGGTCTCGATGGTAGACGATTGCATGCCCACGTACCTAAGCCTGTGTGACACCTGAAAACCCTATAATAGTGAGGGGACACAACCACCGGCTCCCTGCACTTAATACGGAGGGAGTCAGGGTCACCTAGAATCAAGCCAGCAAGCAAACACAATAAAGTAAAGGACTTATCTGAGCAAACAGCAGACGCAGCCTCCAGCAGTGAACACTTCATCCAGGAAGTAGTATAAACCGCAAAGTGAGGCAGTATGGGAGGGAATATAAAGGAAGACGATTATGTCTAAATAAGTGACACCTGGCAGAAGGAAAGGAGATGAGAAAGTGAAACCAAAACAAAGAACATCATACAAGAGGTAGAGAAGAACGTCTGCCAGACCTTCTCACAGAAGTGGCGGTGACATGAGGTCCTCGACCCCACATGGAATCAAGGTCATGCGAGTGACCTATGTAGTCCGAAGGAAGAGGCGGTGGTTGCACAGAGCCACCAGCACAGCAGAAGAGGGAGCAGAGTGCAAAAGCGGAGAGGCCATCCTCTAGACAGTACGCCTGCTACTGCCCACCGTAGAAAGGGACTGAGCACACTAAAGCCAGCTCCAAAGAGTTCCCTGGCGTGGCAGTTCTTCAGACAATATGCTGACGGCAAGACACGAGTGGTCTGCATGCTGTGCAATCAGAGCCTTAAGCGAGGCATAAATGTTCTCAACCTGAGCACAACCTGCATGACCAGGCATTTAAGTGCAAAGCACGAGCTGCAGTGGAGTAGACACCTCGAAAAACAAGAAAGGTGTCTGGCTCCTCCTGCTTCCTCTTCTGCTGAAGTCTCGGCCTCTTCATCCACCTCTGGAGTGACAGTGCCACCTGCCACCCCGCAAACAGAGGATCTGCCAGCAACACCAACACCTGGGTCACCAAGCATCTCCACAATGTCCCATGGAAGCGTTCAGCTCTCCATCTCCCAAACGCTGGAGAGGAAGAGGAAGTACCTCCCTACCCACCCGCGATCCCTAGCCCTGAATGCCAGCATTTCTAAATTACTGGCCTTTGAAATGCTGTCATTCCGTCTGGTGGAGACGGATAGCTTTAAAGGCCTTATGGCGGTGGCTGTTCCACAGTACGTCATGCCCAGACGCCACTACTTTTCAAGACGAGCCTTTCCTTCCCTGCACAATCAAGTAGGGCACAAAATCAGGTGTGCACTGCGCAACACCATCTGTGGCAAGGTGCACCTGACTATGGATACATGGACCAGTAAACACGGTCAGGGACGGTATATCTCCATAACAGCACACTGGGTAAATGCAGTGGCGGCTGGGCCTGAGGTGGATAGCAGTTTGGCGCATGTCCTTCCACCACCGAGGATTGCTGGGCGCTTCAGTTTGCCTCCTGTTGCTTCCTCCTCCTACTCTGCTTCCTCATCCTCTACCAGCTCCTCATCCGGTCAGCGTAACACCTTCACCACCAACTTCAGCACAGCCAAGGGTAAACGACAGCAGGCAGTTTAAAACTTATCTATTTGGGGAACAAACCCCACACCGCGCAGGAGCTGTGGACGGGCCTTGAACAACAGACCGATGAGTGGTTTGTGCCAGTCAGCCTCAAGCCCGGCCTGGTGGTGTGCGATAATGGGCGAAATCTCGTAGCAGCTCTGGGACTAGCCGGTTTGACGCATGTCCCTTGCCTGGCGCATGTGCTGAATTTGGTGGTGCAGAGATTCCTTAAAACTTACCCCGATATGTCAGAGCTGCTGCATAAAGTGCGGGCCATCTGTGCACGCTTTCGGCGTTCTCACCCTGCTGCTGCTCGCCTGTCAGCACTGCAGCATAACTTTGGCCTTCCCGCTCACCGCCTTTTATGCGATGTGCCCACAAGGTGGAACTCCACCTTGCACATGCTGGCCAGACTGTGCAAGCAGCAGCAGGCGATAGTGGAGTTTCAGCTGAAGCACGCATGGGTGAGTTGCTCGGCGGAACAGCACCACTTCACCACCAATGACTGGGCCTCCATGCGAGACCTGTGTTCCTTGTTGCGCTGTTTCGAGTACTCCACCAACATGGCCAGTGCCGATAACGCCGTTCTCAGCATTACTATCCCACTTCTATGCCTCCTTGAAAAAACGCTCCTGGCGATGATGGAAGAGGATGTGGCACAGGAGGAGGAGGAAGAGGGATCATTTCGTAGGGTTTTCGGCCAGTCATTCCCAAGTGGCTCCGAGGGTGGGTTTCTGCACCCACAAACCCAAGGCACACAATTGTCCAGCCAGGGCACAGTTCTGAAGGATGACGAAGTGGAGGATGAGGAGGAGGAGATGGAGGAGGAGGAACCATGTTCACAGCAGGGTGACACCCAGACCAGCTCATGGCCATCACTGGTAAGTGGATGGGGGGATACAGAGGACACAGACGATACACCTCCAACAGAGGACAGCTTTTCGTTGCCTCTGGGCAGCCTGGCACACATGAGCGATTACATGCTGCAGTGTCTCCGCAACGACCACCAAGTTGCCCACATTCTAACTTGTGCTAATTACTGGGTGGCCACGCTGCTGGATCCCCGTTACAAGGACAACGTACCATCCTTAATTCCCTGATTGGAGCGTGATCGTAAGATGCACAAGTACAAGCGCACGCTGGTAGACGCGCTGCTGGTGGCATTCCCACCTGACAGCGGGGGCACAGTGGAAGCACAAGGTGAAGGCAGAGGACAAGGAAGAGGTCGCCAACGCAGCTGGGGCACCACCAGCACCTCAGAAGGCAGGGTTAACTAGGCCTAAATGTGGAAAAGCTTTGCCAGCATGCCACAACAACCAGCACCACCAGCTGATATGGAACGTCTTAGCAGGAGGCAGCATTTCACCAACATGGTGGAGCAGTATGTGTGCACACACCCACACGTACTGAATGATGGGTCTGCCCCCTTCAACGTCTGGGTTTCCAAATTGGGAATATGGCCTGAGCTTGCCCTTTACACCTTGGAGGTGCTGCCCTGCCCTGCAGCCAGTGTATTATCTGAACGTGTGTTTAGCACGGCAGGGGGCGTCATCACAGACAAGCGCAGCCGTCTGTCCACAGCCGATGTGGACAAGCTCACGTTCATTAAAATGAACCAGGCATGGATCCCTCAGGACTACCTCCTCCTTCTCCACCGCCACTTCCACCTACACCGCCACATCCACCGCCTCCTCAACCTCCTACTCCATATGGACCTGGTCCTCCTAGAGAAAGATTATAATTTTTTATTTTTACGTATTTTATGTTATTTTAAGTCATTTCCCTATCCACATTTGTTTGCAGAGCACTTGCCATGCTCTTAACCACATTTTTACGCCATTTGCAGCCCTCTAGCCCTTTCCATGACATTTTTACAGCCATTTTAGTGCTCAATAGTTCGGGTCCCCATTGACTTCAATGGGGTTCGGGTTCGGGGTCAAGTTTGGGTCAAGTTCGGGTCCCAAACTCGAACTTTTTTCCGAAGTTCGGCCGAACCCGAACATCCAGGTGTCCGCTCAACTCTAGTTAAGACCACTTTAAAAATGGCTGTAAGGGATTATAAGTAGATAAGTGAAAAGTGCTCCCACTATGCAGTTGGCATCCCATGGGAAATCATATGAGTAGTGTTCGGCGAGCATGCTCGGCCAAACACCATTTTCACTCGAACATCGCGATGTTCAGCCGAACACCTCGTGTGCTCTAGCGGGATGCTCGAGTCTCCTCCCCGCACGTTTGTTTGCTGCTATGCAGCCAATAAACGTGCGGGGAAGTACTAGCCTCCCTATAATGCCTTAACCATGTTGGTTACTGGCATTAGTGATTGGCTGGCCGGAACGCGCCATCGGGTGCTATATAGCACCCGATGACACGTGGTTCGGCTCAGTCTTAGTCAGGGAGAGCTGCAGCAGAAGGGACAGATAGTGTAGGGACAGGAATTGTTTAGTGTTGAAAGGTGTTAGAGACCCAAAAGTCCTTTTAAGGACTATTGTTTTCTCTGGCTGCAATATATATTATTAGCGCAACCTGCCCTAAATTACGTGCAATTGTTTGGCTGCTGCTGACCGTGACAACCTCTGCTACATCTGTTGTGTTACATTAGCGCATCCTAAATATCTGTGACATTAAAAACAGTTGTTTGGCAGCTGGTGACAGCGACATTACCTGCGCTACATCTCCTGTATAACGTTTGTGCATCCTAAATATCTGTGATATTCAGTCTAATTTTTTCACTGCTGGTGACAGCAACTTTACCTGCGCTACATCTCCTGTATAATGTTTGCGCATCCTAAATATCTGTGACATTCAGTCAAATTTTTTCACCGCTGGTGACAGCGACATTACCTGCGCTACATCTCCTGTATAACGTTTGCGCATCCTAAATATCTGTGACATTTAGTCTAATTTTTTCGCCGCTGATGACAGCGACATTACCTGCGCTACATGTCTTGTATAACGTTTGCGCATCCTAAATGTTGTATCTGTGACATTCAGGTTAATTTATTTGCGCATACACATAAAAAACCTGCGCTACTGTACGTGTGACATACTTGCAAGCATATATACCATTTAATATGCTCAAGGCGAGCAGTAAGGGATGGGGAAGTAGCCGTGCTGCTGATGGTGCACGCAGAGGCCATGGCCCTGGGCGTGGTGAAACTGTGCCTGCTGCCAGAGCACAAGAAACACACTCATCCATGATACCTAGCTTCATGTCCCAGTTTGCAGGGCGGCGCAGGACATCACTCTTGAAGTCAGACAAGTGCAACCAGGTGGTCGGTTGGATTGCAGCAGATAATGCTTCCAGTCAGTTAGGCACCACCCTGTCTTCCACAAAGTCCAGTCTCAGTAGCCAAGAGTCTGGTCAACAGAATCCTCACCCTGATCCTCCTTCCTCCCACCATGGAGAGTCTTGGCAAACAAGTGATCCCACACTCGGATATTCCGAGGAGCTCTTTTCAGTGCCATTCCTTTATTTGGGCCTCTCGCCAAGCCGGCTTGAAGAGGGACATGAGGAGATCTTGTGCACTGATTCCCAAACTCTTGAGCATCCACAGTCAGAAGAAGATGACGGTGGGGAATGGCAATTAGTATTTCACAAGGTGTATGATGATGATGAGACACAGTTGCCAATAAATCAATGGCAATTAGTGTCTCAAGAGGTTGATGATGAGGATTGTAAATAAGTGAGGTTCTTGTTAGGTCAACAAGTCAGGAGGATGACCAGAGTGAGGAAGTGGAAGAGGACGTGGTGAAATCACTGACCCAACCTGGGAAGGTGGCAAGCCGAGCGAGGACAGCAGTACAGAGGGGGAGGGATCTGCAGCACCGCAACAGGCTGGAAAAGGCAGTGGGGTGGCAAAATGGAGAAGGCGGGCCACACCAAATAGGCCTGCAACTGTTCCCAGGAGCACCCCCTTACAGCAATCTCCCTTTCCAAGGGGTAGGTGTTCCGCCGTCTGGCGCTTTTTTGAATAAAGTGCGGACGATAAAAATTGTTCTTTGCAACCTGTGCCATACCAAAATGAGCAGGGGCATGAACACTAGCAACCTCATCACTACCAGCATGATCCGCCACATGGCATCAAAGCACCCGAATAGGTGGGCCGAACGCCTGGGTTCACAATCAGTGTCTGCGGGTCACACTACTGCCTCCTCTTCCCTTGTGTTAAGTGCTGGGCTGCTGGCCAATCCCCTGCCCAAGACGCAGGCCCGGATGCCTCCCGTCCTGCACCTGGATCTTCGCAAGCACCATCTGCTAGCACATCCACTTCTGTGTCCTAGTGCAGCGTACAGATGTCCATACCCCAGGCCTTTGAACGAAAGTGCAAATACCCAGCCACCCACCCACAGGCCATAGCACTAAATGCACTCCTTGCCAAATTGCTGGCCCTGGAAATGTTGCTATTTAGGCTTGTGGACACTGAGGCTTTCCGCAGCCTGATGGCGGCGGCCGTCCCTCGGTACCCAGTCGCCACTATTTTTCCCAGTGTGCCATCCCTGCCTTACACCAGCATGTGTCCCGTAGCATCACCCGTGCCCTGACCAACGCAGTTATTGGGAAGGTCCACTTAAAGGGAACCTGTCATCAACTTTATGCTGAACTCACTGAGGGCAGCATAAAATAGTGGCAGAAATGCTGATTTCAGTGGTGGGTCATTTATGAGCTAAAAGTAAGTGGTTGCTGAGAACCAGCATCATAATTATTGCAGCACAGGCCTTGAAAAGAATCAAATCTACTTTAGAAGAGTCTCCTGCACTCTCACCCATCTGCTGATGATTGGCAGTTTTCTCCTAGAGAGAAAGGGCGAAAAACTAGGTAGAAGACTCTCAATCATCAGCAGGTGTGCAGGGAGATCATGAATTTATGAATAAATATGACACTTTTTAGGTGGCCTGGACTCTTTTCCAGGCCCAGTCTGCACTGATTGTGGTGTTGCTTCTAGGCAACCATTTACTTTTACCTTTTAAATGACAGACCGCTAAAATCAACTCATTTGTCTCTACTTTATGCTACCATTATTATGGGCAGCATAAAGTTGATGACAGGTTAATGACTGACACATGGACAAGTGCTTTTGGTCAGGGACGCTACATTTCCCTGACGGCACACTGGGTGAACGTTGTGGAGGCCAGGAGCAAGTTGTACCCTGGGATGGCACAGGTGCTGCCGACGCTTAGGATTGCGGGCCCTACTTCCATCAGGATTTCCGCCACCACCTACATTAGTGGCTGCAACCCCCCTTCTCCTCCTCCACTTCCACCTCTGAATTCATTTCTTCCAGCAACAGTCAACCATCAGTCAGTAGCTGGAAGCAGTGTAGCACTGCAGTGGGGGAGCGGCAACAGGCTGTGCTGAAACTAATTTGCTTAGGTGACAAACAGCACACCGCTGCAGAGCTGTGCAGGGTATAAGGGACCAGACTGAGCTGTGGCTCTCGCCACTCAACCTACAACCAGGCATGGTTGTGTCTGATAATTGCTTTAACTTGGTGGCGGCTTTGGAGCTCGGCAAGCTCACACACATACCATGCCTAGCCCACGTGTTCAACTTAGTGGTTCAGCGCTTTTTCAAAACCTACCCAAATTTGCCTGAGCTACTGGTGAAGGTGCACCGTGTGTGTGCCCATTTCCGAAAGTCATCTACAGCTGCCGCCGGTCTGGCAACGCTGCAGCAGCACTTGCAATTGCCAGTTTACCGACTGTTGTGCGAAATGAGCACGCGCTGGAACTCCACGTTTCACATGTTGGCCAGGCTTTGTGAGCAGCAGAAGGCAGTAGTGGAATACCAGCTGCAACATGGTCGTCGCCTTTCCAGTCAGCTTCCGCTCTTCACAAGCGACAAGTAGGCATGGATGTCTAACCTCGGGGAGGTTTTAAGCAACTTTGAGGAATCAACACAGATGGTGAGTGGCGATAACGCTTTTATCAGTGTCACCATCCCACTTCTGTGTCTACTGAAACGGTTGCTGGTGGACTCTTTGCATGTGGATGAGTTGGAAATGGGGGAAGACAGTACCCAGGGTGATAGCCAGACTACCCTCTGTTCGTCTTCTCAGCACAAATTGGATGATGATGATGAGGAGGAGACGGTTGCAGAGGGTAGTACCCATAGCAGGTTTATTCCATCTGTTCAGCGTGGATGGGACGAAGAGAAGGAAGAGGATGAGTCATCCTCCTAATGAGGACAGCAAAGTCTTGTCTGTTGGGACTCTGGCACACATGGCTGACTTTATGTTATGCTGCCTTTCCCGTGACCATTGTGTTATATGCATTTTGGCCAATACCGATTACTGGTTGTTCACCCTTCTCGACCCCCACTACAAAGTGAACTTCTCATCTCTCATTCGTGTGGTGGAGAGGACTAGCAAAATTGTGCAATACCAGAAGGTCCTTGTGGAAATATTGCTCCAAAAATTTCCAGCTGACAACGCTGGCGGCAGAGTACGTAGTTCCTTGGGCAACCGAGGAGGGGAGACAAGGGGAAAACACAGCAGTTCCAACAGAGGCAGGGCAACACTCTCCAAGGCCTGGGACAGTTTCACGACACCTCACAAGCACCCCCACACTGATGCGCGGCCTAGTGTCACAAGGAGGGAAAAGTTTTGGAAGATGGTGAAGGAGTATGTAGCAGACCATGTCAGCGCCTTCAATGATCCCTCTGTGCCTTACAACTATTGAATGTACAAGCTTGACACGTGGCACAAACTGGCGCTCTACGCCTTGGAGATGCTGGCCTGCCCTGCTGCCAGCATTTTGTCAGAGAAGGTATTTAGTGCTGCTGGTGGCATAATAACTGATAAGCGCATCCGCCTGTCGACTGAAAATGCTGACAGGGTGACAAGGCCTGGATTGCCCCTGACTTCTCTACTCCACCAGAGGAAAGTGGCTGAACATAAAGGCACTTTAAATGTGTTTTTTATGGTGTATTGAATACACTGTATTCCCATGCACCCCTTCCACCACAAAAAAGAGCATATGGTTAAATCTTCCTTTTCTCGTCCTCCTCCATCTTATCAACATGCTTATTAGGCTGCCCTCGCTCCTAATGTTTTAAAGGGTCAGCTCAGCAGCAGACCCTCACCCCTAATGTTTTAGAGGATCACCAGCAGGCCCTCGCCCATAATGTTTTAGATAGTCAGAGAGCAGCAGGCCCTTGCCACTAATGTTTTAGATGGTCAGATCAGCAGCAGGCCCTCGCCCCTAATATTTTAGAGGGTTAGCTCAGCAGCAGACCCTCACCCTTAAAGGGGTTATCCCATCTTGGACAATGGGGGCATATCACTAGGATAGGTCTGGACCCGCACCTACAAGGAGAACGGAGCCGGAGAGAGTTGCAGCTGGAGGGTTTCCCGGGGTCCGTCCACCACCAGGCGCAGCTCCCCGCCTCTCCCATTGAAGTGAATGGGAGCGCACTTTGCATGTGCGGCCATCGCTCCCATTTATTTCTATGGGGCTGACGGAAATAGCCGAGCCAGCGCTCGGCTATTTTCGGCGGCTCCATAGAAATTAATGGAGGGCGGCCGCGCATGCGCAGTGCGCCCTCCTCAACTTTCTCTGCTCCGTTCTCCTTGTAGGTGCGGGACCCGCACCTATCAGACAATGGGGGCATATCCTCGCGATATGCCCCCATTGTCTAAGATGGGATAACCCTGTTAATGTTTTAGAGGGTCAGCTCAGCAGCAGACCTTCACCCCTAATGTTTTAGAGGGTCAGATCAGCAGCAGGCCCTCGCCCCTAATGTTTTAGAGGGTCAGCTCAGCAGCAGACCCTCACCCATAATGTTTTAGAGGGTCACCAGCAGGCCCTTGCTCCTAATGTTTTTGAGGGTCACCAGCAGGTCATCAATCATATTTTTTCAAATGGTGTGTATTATGCCTTCCTTTATGTGTAATAAAGGGTGTATTGGAGTGCCGGTTCCTTGCAATTTTTGGCAGCCCTTTCACTTAGTGCATAGGCTTTATGAGTGTAGGAGTCCCACTACCTGAACAATTGTACCACAATGTGAATGAGGCCCTCCTTTATGTGATATACAGGTTGTATCGGAGTGCCTCTTCCTTGTAATTTTTGGCAGCACATGCACTTTATATACAAATAAATATACAAGAAAGAATGTTTTTTCCCCTCTAAAATCGATTTTATCTTCAGTTTTGTGCGTATTATTGTCAGTCTGTAAAAGTGGCGTACCACTCGGACAACATCGTTCCCAGCAGCGACCTGGGAGTCCCGAACCATTTCAGTGATGTTTCCATCAATTTCTGACCTTTTCCTGTGAACCAGACACCCTCCCCTCTTCAGAGCAGGGGGTGCCTGGTTTAATGCTAGGGTTCTCCCATTGACTTCCATTGTGCTCGGGTGCTCTGTAGAGCACCCGAGCATCCCAAAGTGTTCTACTCGAGCACCCGAGCACTTTGGTGCTCGATCAACACTACATATGAGAAAAATTCCCCAAGAGCAAGCCCTTGATATTTTAGCTCTATCCCTATATATATATCTGTCACAGTGCAGGCTGGCTGCATGCGCTCTTGTGTACTGGCTGCAGACCATTATCTGTGTATTTGCAACAAAGGAGAGAAAAGAAAAAAGAATGCGGCACTCAAAAAATACTCTTTGCAGTTTTATTCACATAAAAAGGTCAGAGTCATGCGGGCAAAACACAGCTAAAAGGCAACAGCCGTTTCACGCTTGTTGCGCTTTTTCAAGCTATGGCTGCTGCTGTGGTTTTAAAAAAAAAACAATCACTCAGATTTCAACATGTCCTAGTTGCCTGTGGATGACACTGTTATAGGGAGGGGGATCTGTGGATGACACTGCTATGGGCGGGATCTGTGGATGACACTGTTATGGAGGGAGATCTGTGGATGACACTGTTATGGAGGGGGATCTGTGGATGACACTGCTATGGGCGGGATCTGTGGATGACACTGTTATGGAGGGAGATCTGTGGATGACACTGTTATGGAGGGGGTTCTGTGGATGACACTGTTATGGAGGGTGATCTGTGGATGACACATACCGTATATAGCATCTTATGCTGTATGTGTCATCCACAGATCAACCCCATGACAGTGTCATCCACAGATCCCTTCCATAACAGTGTCATCCACAGATCTCCCTCCCCGCCGCTCACAGGAGTGTACATTTGACATTTCTAAACTGTAATCCATATCCTGCAGTAACTTTAACTTTAAATCAGGATTCAGCGGCCGCTCCTCTCTACTAGTACCTTAACCTTACACCACTCAGCTAGCTTCGGTAACAGGGCCAGGCTACAGCCTACAGGTACTGCCTGTTAGTTGTTATGGAGCAAGTGCTGATTTCTGCAGGTCAGAGGATACGGATTACAGTTTAGATGAAATGTACACTCCTGTGAGCGGTCCAGACCAGTGGCGGATCCAGAGCCTGGTCTCGGAAGGGGCACTTTCAGATTATTTTCTGTCCGCTGCCACAAAACAATGGTGCTTATAGAACAGCCTACACAGTGTAGAGGTATACTGTATATTGTGTGGCACAGTGTATGCTATATGTGTATAACATAAACATATTTCACATGAAAACTTACAATTACTTGACTTGGCCCTTGGGGATCTCAGACACCACTTCAACACTTGGCTGGGGGGCTCGGTGGAGCTGATGTTGTGTTTTATCCTAATGAGAAAGATTTCATAATAAGGATTTGGAGAAGGGGCAGAGGGATATCAGAGCAGGGAGAGGCTGGTGCTGCTACTAGGGGGCTCATACCATGGGGGATTAATAAAGCCCACCATAATGCCCCCCAGTAGAAATAATTCTCCTTATAATGTGACAGTGCAAAAAATACTCCCTTGTAATGCCCCCAGTTGAGCTAATGTCCCCATAGTGCCCCCATAATGTGCCAGTATAAAATACCCCTATATAGTGCCCCCAGTAAATGCCCCCATAGTGCTTCTCTCCCCCCTTCCCCATAGTACCCACCATAATGTGTCCCAGTATTAAATGCTACTGTACAGAGCCCCCCATATAAAATATCCCTTCTTTGTGGCCTCATTAGATGCCCCTATAGTGCCCCCCAATCACGTGCCAGTAACAAGAGCCCCCCATCATGTGCCAGTAACAAGAGCCCCCATCACGTGCCAGTAATAAGAGCCCCCATCACGTGCCAGTAATAAGAGCCCCCATCACGTGCCAGTAATAAAATCCCCCCATCATGTGCCAGTAACAAGAGCCCCCCATCATGTGCCAGCAACAAGAGCCGCCAGTAACAAGAGCCCCCCCATAATGTGCCAGTAATAAGAGCCCTCCATCACGTGCCAGTAATAAGAGCCCCCCAAATGTGCCAGTAACAAGAGCCCCCCATCATGTGCCAGTAATAAGAGCCCCCCAATGTGACAGTAATAGGAGCCCAGCCACCTCATCGTGTGCCAGTAATAAGAGCCCCCCCAATGTGCCAGTAACAAGAGCCCCCCATCATGTGCCAGTAATAAGAGCCCTCCATCATGTGCCAGTAATAAGAACCCCCCAAATGTGCCAGTAACAAAGGCCCCCCCATCATGTGCCAGTAATAAGAGCCGCCCAATGTGCCAGTAATAAGAGCCCAGCCACCCTATCATGTGCCAGTAACAAGAGCCCCCCCATCATGTGCCAGTAATAAGCCCCCCATCATGTGCCAGTAATAAGAGCCCCCCATCATGTGCCAGTAATAAGAGCCCCCCCCCCCATCAAGAGCCCCCCCATCATGTGCCAGTAACAAGACCCCCCCATCATGTGCCAGTAACAAAAGCCCCCCATGTGCCAGTAATAAGAGCCCCCCATCATGTGCCAGTAACAAGAGCCCCCCCAATGTGCCAGTAACAAGAGCCCCCCCAATGTGCCAGTAACAAGAGCCCCCCATGTGCCAGTAAGAGCCCCCCCATCATGTGCCAGCCAAGTAACAAGAGCTTAGAGCCCCCCCACCAATGTGCCAGTAACAAGAGCCCCCCTAATGTGCCTGTAAAACTATTGTACATTGTACAACACTTATACTTACCTCCATGTCAGCGATGCGATGCAGGCCTCTTCAGGCCCGTGTCCCGCGCTGTATGGCTCAAGCGCCGCCTGCGCCAGCCTCTGATAGGTTGCCGGCCTAGTGCCTGCAGCCTATCAAAGGAAGGGGAAGGGACACGCCTCTCCCTCCTTTGCCCCACCGCACTAGGACAGGCATCTGTATCGCTGTCCTGAGGATGGCGATACAGATGACTATGGAGATGAGCGCAATGGAAACGCTCATCTCCCTGTGCCCTGCGGCCGCCGCCACCCCCCCTTGCCCCTGAGCTGCTCAGTTGGGGGGGCATTTCAGTTGGGGGGCACATGGGGGGGCACAGCGTGATGTAGGGGAGGCCGTGGCCCCCTCTGGCCCCCCCTTTGCGACACCACTGCTTTTCTCTCCTTTGTTGCAAATACTACTTGTTTTTTGTGCTGAGCACCACCACTACTCACATTCGATCAGTGCAGCACCAAATTAAATCCCACACCTACAGCAGTGCCGACCGTATCCTCTACATATTACTACTTTACCTGTGTATGCTGGTTGCTTTGGTGCTGCATAGTGGCTGCTGTTTTCTATAGTGGAATGGTACCCTGTGAACTACGTATTCCCTGTGTCTATGTAGGGTTAAAGGGGCAGTTAGAGCCTACAATAACCTCCTGACGAAGCCTACGTGGCGAAACACGTGTTGAGGTCGAAGCAGTGGGGGAACCGTGTCACCATTTTTCAGCAGCAACATGGGTAGGTAACATGATATCTGGATTAGGGTGGGACTAGTGATTTACAGTTATGAGTAGTATTGCACTGTCCAATTACACCCTACAGCATCCATTGCTTGGACGCTGTGAATAAGAGCTAGGTAGTTGTTCAACACTAGGGGACAGCAATTGCACCCGCAACTACTCCAATATTCACAGCTTCTGTTAATTGTCTGTTACCTGCTGTATATGGTCACATTATCCCCCATTGTGATTCTCCACATTGCAGAGCCCTTTTGTGGCCCAGTCTCCATGTTCTGTCCCTTTTGAGTCTCACCTGTAATGTTCATGTGATTTATAATTAATAAAATGAGATTTTTTTACCTTGTTAAATCCTTGCTCTTTTTTTGTATGGGTTAAAGGGGCAGGACAGGTTTTGTGTGTACTAACTAATAGGACGGTGGCCATTTTATTTCTTCTAATGATTGCTCCCCAGACAAAACGAACCAATATAACTAATGAAAGCTATTTGGGAATATATTTATAATAAAGTAATTAAGTATTTTCATTTTCTTAATTCCTGGAGAACCCCTTTAATGTTTCCTTGTGTTTGTGACTGATTATCAGGTGGTCAGGTGCCTGGCTATTTAGACCTGTGAGCTGTATGTCTGTATGAGTTCAGACTTTCTCCAGGATTGCTGTGTACAGGGTGAATTGTACTGACCAGTGTGTTTGTGACTCTACCCTGACTTGTGTGGTCAGCCTGATATTTCATCAGTGTCTTCATGTCTAAGGGAGCATTCACACGACCGTGTTGGTTTTGCGGTCCGCAAATCACGGATCTGTGTGTTCCGTATGTCTTCAGTCAACTTTCCGTTTCTGTTCCGTAAGTCCGTGGTGCTTCCGTGTCTCATTCATTTTTCACGGTCCGCAAAAACTGAAATGGGACTGAAATGGGGTTTCCTAGAATGTTTTCAGTCCAGGGGTCCGCAAAAAACGGATGACATACGGATGCATTTCCGTGTGCTATCCGTTTTTTACAGACCCAATGACTTTCTATGGGGCCACGGACCGCAATTTGCGGCCAAGTATAGGACATGTTCTAAAATAAAAGGAACGGACACAGGGAACGGACAGCACACGGATGACAATGAAAGGCAATTTTTGCGGACCCATAGAAATGAATGGGTCCGTGCATTGTCCGCAAAAATTGCGGAACGGATGCGGAACGGACACGGAAGAAAAACACGGTCGTGTGAATGCTCCCTTACTCTGTGTGGGAGTTTATCCAAAATCACCAGGTCTTTCTAGGAGTTTGTGCAATGTGACGATGTCTTTGTCTGGGAGTTTCAACTATGTCACTTTGTCTCAGTATTTTGTATGTCCATCTGTGATCGCTATGCAACTAGTTCCGCATGGGGTCCAGGCATGTTTCTATGTTGTCTGCATGTACTGGTCTGCCTCTGTACGCTATGCTCCCTATATCCATATCCGCATGGAGCCCTGACTATGTCTTCATGTCTCTGAGTGTGTCCAGACTGTCAGTGAGAGCTATGCTCCTCGTATCCAGTTCCGTATTAGTTCCTGAGGAGATGGCTCTTCTGTGTTCCTGTTATTTGGCCTGTGTCTGAACTGTTTTTTTGGGGTTCTTTTTTATTTGCATGTGTTCCTGTTTTTATGTCTTGCCTGGTCTGCTGCTGTTATGCACCAGCGTCTGTTTCCTTGCAGGTTCCTGCCAAGTGTACCAGTACCATCCCAGGAGGTAGAAGTCCGGTCACTTCCCTGTGGCGAAGACCAGATCCCTATATAGGGGATAAAGGGTGAAAACTAAGGAAGCACCAGAATAACACCCTTAGGGTTTGGCCCTAATTCAAAGTGGTCACTTGGCCCAGTGGATCTACATCTGCCATTGTTCCTTTCTTGCACCACACATATTTGTTTACACACATTACACAAGCATACATATATTACACATACTGTATATATACTGTACAATATATATGTATATATATTACACAAGTATATATACTGTACATATAGTACACACACATATCTATACATACAGTATACAAGCATTCATACAATTTTTTTTATATATATATATATATACAGTGGGATGCGAAAGTTTGGGCAACCTTGTCATGATTTTCCTGTATAAATCGTCATGATTTTCCTGTATAAATCGTTGGTTGTTACGATAAAAAATGTCAGTTAAATATATCATACAGGAGACACACACAGTGATATTTGAGAAGTGAAATTAAGTTTATTGGATTTACAGAAAGTGTGCTATAATTGTTTAAACAAAATTAGGCAGGTGCATAAATTTGGGCACCACAAAAAAGAAATGAAATCAATATTTAGTAGATCCTCCTTTTGCAGAAATTACAGCCTCTAAACGCTTCCTGTAGGTTCCAATGAGAGTCTGGATTCTGGTTGAAGGTATTTTGGACCATTCCTCTTTACAAAACATCTTTAGTTTATTCAGGTTTGATGGCTTCCGAGCATGGACAGCTCTCTTTAAGTCACGCCACAGATTTTCAATTATATTCAGGTCTGGGGACTGAGATGGCCATTCCAGAACGTTGTACTTGTTCCTCTGCATACATGCCTTAGTGGATTTTGAGCAGTGTTTAGGGTCGTTGTCTTGTTGAAAGATCCAGCCCCGGCGCAGCTTCAGCTTTGTCACTGATTCCTGGACATTGGTCTCCAGAATCTGCTGATACTGAGTGGAATCCATGCGTCCCTCAACTTTGACAAGATTCCCAGTCCCTGCACTGGCCACACAGACCCACAGCATGATGGAACCACCACCATATTTTACTGTAGGTAGCAGGTGTTTTTCTTGGAATGCTGTGTTCTTTTTCCTCCATGCATGACGCCCCTTGTTATCGCCAAATAACTCAATTTTAGTTTCATCAGTCCACAGCACCTTATTCCAAAATGAAGCTGGCTTGTCCAAATGTGCTTTAGCCCACCTCAAGCAGCACTTTTTGTGCTGTGGCGGAGAAAAGGCTTCCTCTGCATCACTCTCGCATACAGCATCTCCTTGTGTAAAGTGTGCCGAATGGTTGAACGATGCACAGTGACTCCATTTTCAGCAAGATGATGTTGTAGGTCTTTGGTGCTGGTCTGTGGGTTGACTCTGACTGTTCTCACCATTCGTCGCGTCTGTCTATCCGAGATTTTTCTTGGTCTGCCACTTCGAGCCTTAACTTGAACTGAGCCTGTGGTCTTCCATTTCCTCAATATGTTCCTAACTGTGGAAACAGACAGCTGAAATCTCTGAGACAGCTTTCTGTATCCTTCCCCTAAACCATGATGGTGAACAATCTTTGTCTTCAGGTCATTTGAGAGTTGTTTTGAGACCCCCATGTTGCTAAACTTCAGAGAAAATTAAAAGAGGAGGGAAACTTACAATTGACCCCCTTAAATACTCTTTCTCATAATTGGATTCACCTGTGTATGTAGGTCAGGGGTCACTGAGCTTACCAAGCCAATTTGAGTTCCAATAATTAGTTCTAAAGGTTTTGGAATCAGTAAAATGACAACAGTGCCCAAATTTATGCACCTGCCTAATTTTGTTTAAACAATTATAGCACACTTTCTGTAAATCCAATAAACTTCATTTCACTTCTGAAATATCACTGTGTGTGTCTCCTATATGATATATTTAACTGACATTTTTTATTGTAACAACCAACGATTTATACAGGAAAATCATGACGATTAACAAGGTTGCCCAAACTTTCGCATCCCACTGTATATATACATATATACACACAGAGATTTTTGAATGCACATGTTCAACTGTTCAGTATTTCAGTACTTTTTGCACAACTTGCTATTCTCTAACAAGCAGCTTAACAGCAAAATTCACAAAAGTGTGAATAAATTTCCTGTTTCAATTAGAATTGGTATTTAAACAGTCCTCCTCATCATGCTGTTCACATTTTGACATCATGAGACCAAGGACACACCTAACAATTGATCAACAGTACCTCGCCATTGCAATTCTTTATAGAGGATGTTCTCAGATGGAAGTGGCCACTGAGCTTAGAGTGTCATCAGCAGGTTGTAACAGAGATACAGAGACTGGAAGAGTCACAGAAATGCATAGAGGTGGACGTCCTTTGGTCACATCCCACACTGATGACCGCTTCATTGTGAACAATGCCCTGCGGAATCGGATGTTAAATGCCACACAACTCCAGGCACAGTTAAGGGATATAAGAAGCACCCAACTGTCATGTCAGACCATTGAAAACAGTTTACGTCAGCATGGTCTGCGTACTACAGGGTGGGCCATTTATATGGATACACCTTAATAAAATGGGAATGGTTGGTGATATTAACTTCCTGTTTGTGGCACATTAGTATATGTGAGGGGGGAAACTTTTCAAGATGGGTGGTGACCATGGTGCCATTTTGAAGTCGGACATTTTGAATCCAACTTTAGTTTTTTCAATAGGAAGAGGGTCATGTGACACATCAAACTTATTGGGAATTTCACAAGAAAAACAATGATGTGCTTGGTTTTAACGTAACTTTATTCTTTCATTAGTTATTTACAAGTTTCTGACCACTTATAAAATGTGTTCAATGTGCTGCCCATTGTGTTGGATTGTCAATGCAACCCTCTTCTCCCACTCTTCACACACTGATAGCAACACCGCAGGAGAAATTCTAGCACAGACTTCCAGTATCCGTAGTTTCAGGTGCTGCACATCTTGTTTCTTCACAGCATAGACAATTGCCTTCAGATGATACGAGATGTGCAGCACCTGAAACTACGGATACTGGAAGCCTGTGCTAGCATTTCTCCTGCGGAGTTGCTATCAGTGTGTGAAGAGTGGGAGAAGAGGGTTGCATTGACAATCCAACACAATGGGCAGCACATTGAACAAATTTTATAAGTGGTCAGAAACTTGTAAATAACTAATGAAAGAATAAAGTTACGTTAAAACCAAGCACACCATTGTTTTTCAATAAGTTTGATGTGTCACATCACCCTCTTCCTATTGAAAAAACAAAAGTTGGATTCAAAATGGCCGACTTCAAAATGGCCGCCATGGTCACCACCCATATTGAAAAGTTTCCCCCCTCACATATACTAATGTGCCACAAACAGGAAGTTAATATCACCAACCATTCCCATTTTATTAAGGTGTATCCATATAAATGGCCCACCCTGTAGATTACCTACAAGGGTAACTGACCACACCACAAGACACAGTCATTGTCTTGCATGGGCCAGGGAGGATCTATGCTGGACGAGGGACCAGTGGGCTACAGTGTTGTTCACTGACGAAAGTTGATTCATGCTGAGCAGAAATGATGGCCACCAACGATGTTGGACACGTCAAGGAGAGCGCTATGCATCAGCCACTGCCCTACACTTTGTGAATGGCACAGTGACAAACCCATCCTACTTGAATAACGTCATTAATCCAGTCATTGTGCCTCTGCATGAATAACACAGGCCTAATTTCATCTTCATGGATGACAATGGGCCAGCTCATCAAGTTTTCATCATTAGGCAACTGCTACTAGAGACTGGGTTACCTCAAGTGGAGTGGCCTGCCCTTTCTCTAGACCTGAATCCCCTTGAAAACCTATGGGATGCTGCCGGAGGCCAGAGTCTTAAATTGCATCATGGTAGATTTGGGCCTTGCTGTTGAAGGGAAGGCCTGCTTGAGCACAGGGGAAGCAGTAAGGAGAGCTGGAAGGTGGGGCCCCAGCCCTAGGCAGGGACTCGGAATGCCAGTCATTGTATTAAGTGTAATTAGGGGGTTGGACCTTTTATCCAAGGCCAGACCCTCTTCCCCCATGGGCCCCATAGGAATTGTATGGTCTGCCTCCATTAAAGTTATGCCACTGCCTTATAATCCATAAATATTCTCTGTATATGGGCAATATTTTTCCTATCCTAATATGTATTTCAGTTATTACTTAATGTAGAAACCTGGTAGTAATTGTTCAATCGTCTTGCAGCACCTTTAAAGGGGAAAAAAGCATCATGTGGTAGACATTCAATCAACTAGGTTCTCATGCAGGGCACATACTGAGAGATACCCTTTGCACCTGCTCTGTTTAGTAGGTAGACCCACCTCTATTAACTGGGAATGCTTTACTAGCCAGGAAAGCAACCCTATAAATTGCAAATCTTTTAAAGGTAGTTTTATCCTATACATATTAACTGTAAAATACTGCAAGGTTGATGTGTTACTATTTTATGATGTTCATCCAAAGTTAGTTTATTTCATTTTGCATACAGTCGCATTCTCTGATGCAATGTTTAGGGGAGGATTTCCAGTAGTTTTATTATTAAATGTTGTTACAGTAAAAAGAAAATATAACATCAATATAAGAATAAATAACTAATGTTACAAAAATCTCATACTGTAATTCAATGTCTCTTCACCATAAACTCAAGTGATGATGCTCCTTGACAGAATTAACTAAGTCTACCATATGCTAGACTAGGAAGAAAATTGTAGACAAGCAAATAAACTGTCTAAAAAGCATCTCCGAATCCCGGATATTGTTGATCTAAAACCTTTTTAAGAATTTATAGCAGCAGGTATCCACAGTAGCTTACAGATAAAACATTTTCTATGCAAAAAACATGCTGATTTTAAGTTGGTGCCAGATAAACAAAAAAAATAGAGACAAAGTCAATTAAATGATATTGTGTGATGTATTTACAGAGCTGTGTATTACAGTTCTCAGAATAGTGACAGATTTTATGTGCATCATCCACCAGCACATTTAACAGTTTGACATGATACACGTTCTGGGTTATGGTGACCTTGAGGCAAAAAAAGTTGAGTATTTTGCCTAAAGCAGCACTTTGACAGAGGTGGCAGATGTATGTATATGAAGTGTAACACAATCACCCTCCCCAGGGTCTGTTTGTAGCAATGATTTTGTTAAATCTAAGACAATACAGTCGAGGAAGACTAGCAGGGAAGCTCCAACATGGTTGCAAAGACATCTAATGAGTAATAAATGATCCATCAGAAACTAAATGAAGAGGATAGTATAACATACCGTTATAATAATGTTCCTGTTGGATACAAAAATTTGATTAAAAGTTTAAAACTATAAAAAAATAAAAAGATAACAAAATAATACACTGTTCATTTATAGAGTTAGTCAGGATGAAAGGGAAGCTGTCATCAAGATTCTGGACTATTATCTTCAGTAATACATGAGTAGTACTGTACATAAGGAGTCCAGAGCACAAGTTTTTCCTATTGCTCCCTGTTCCCCGCTGTCAGCAGTCAAAGCTGTTGACAGCTGCTGGTAGTCTAGACTGCTACAGATAATGGAGAGAACTCCTGTGAGCATGCATGGCAGTCCTGATAAAATACACTGCTCAAAAAAATAAAGGGAACACTTAAACAACACAATGTAACTCCAAGTCAATCACACTTCTGTGGAATTAAACTGTCCACTTAGGAAGCAACACTGAGTGACAATCAATTTCACATGCTGTTGTGCAAATGGGATAGACAACAGGTGGGAATTATAGGCAATTAGCAAGACACCCCCAATAAAGGAGTGGTTCTGCAGGTGGTGACCACAGACCACTTCTCAGTTCCTATGCTTCCTGGCTGATGTTTTGGTCACTTTTGAATGCTGCCGGTGCTTTCACTCTAGTGGTAGCATGAGACGGAGTCTACAACCCACACAAGTGGCTCAGGTAGTGCAGCTTATCCAGGATGGCACATCAATGCAAGCTGTGGCAAGAAGGTTTGCTGTGTCTGTCAGCGTAGTGTCCAGAGCATGGAGGCGCTACCAGGAGACAGGCCAGTACATCAGGAGACGTGGAGGAGGCCGTAGGAGGGCAACAACCCAGCAGCAGGACCGCTACCTCCGCCTTTGTGCAAGGAGGAACAGGAGGAGCACTGCCAGAGCCCTGCCAAATGACCTCCAGCAGGCCACAAATGTGCATGTGTCTGCTCAAACGGTCAGAAACAGACTCCATGAGGGTGATATGAGGGCCCGACGTACACAGGTGGGGGTTGTGCTTACAGCCCAACACCGTGCAGGACGTTTGGCATTTGCCAGAGAACACCAAGATTGGCAAATTCGCCACTGGCGCCCTGTGCTCTTCACAGATGAAAGCAGGTTCACACTGAGCACATGTGACAGACGTGACAGAGTCTGGTGACGCCGTGGAGAATGTTCTGCTGCCTGAAACATCCTCCAGCATGACCGGTTTCGCATTGGGTCAGTAATGGTGTGGGGTGGCATTTCTTTGGAGGGCCGCACAGCCCTCCATGTGCTCGCCAGAGGTAGCCTGACTGCCATTAGGTACCGAGATGAGATCCTCAGACCCCTTGTGAGACCATATGCTGGTGCGGTTGGCCCTGGGTTCCTCCTAATGCAAGACAATGCTAGACCTCATGTGGCTGAAGTGTGTCAGCAGTTCCTGCAAGACGAAGGCATTGATGCTATGGACTGGCCCGTCCGTTCCCCAGACCTGAATCCAATTGAGCACATCTGGGACATCATTTCTCGCTCTATCCACCAACGTCACGTTGCACCACAGACTGTCCAGGAGTTGGCAGATGCTTTAGTCCAGCTCTGGGAGGAGATCCCTCAGGAGACCGTCCGCCACCTCATCAGGAGCATGCACAGGCATTGTAGGGAGGTCATACAGGCACGTGGAGGCCACACACACTACTGAGTCTCATTTTGACTTGTTTTAAGGACATTACATCAAAGTTGGATCAGCCTGTAGTGTGTTTTTCCACTTTAATTTTGAGTGTGACTCAAAATCCAGACCTCCATGGGTTGAAAAATTTGATTTCCATTTTTTAATTTTTGTGTGATTTTGTTGTCAGCACATTCAACTATGTAAAGAACAAAGTATTTCAGAAGAATATTTAATTAATTCAGATCTAGGATGTGTTATTTTTGTGTTCCCTTTATTTTTTTGAACAGTGTAGTAACAAAGTTTGTGAGACTGAAAAAAGGCATACGTTGATCCGGTTTAGCCTATTATCCTGCAATGTTGAACCAGAGGAAGGCTAAAAAAAAAACAACCCATAAGGGCTCATGCCCACGAACGTAAGGGCTCCGTGCCCGTGCTGCGGACCGCAAATTGCAGTTCCGCAATGCATGGGCACAGACCGTGGGGCAGCCGCATGGGGATCGCGGACCCATTCACTACTTTATTGCAGTGCAGAGGCACGGCCAGAGACACCACGGAAACACTCCATAGTGCTTCCGTGGGATTCCAATCCGTGCCTCCGTTCCTCATCTCCGTGATTGCGGACCCATTTAAGTGAATGGGTCCACGATCCGTGATGCGGAATGCACACTGCCGGTGCCCATGTATTGCGGGCCACGGGGGCACACGGTGTGCATGAGCCCTAAGGTAGAAGGCCAAAAGCCAATTTTCCTCATTTTGGGGGGAAAAAATCCTTTCTGGCTCCATTCAGCAAGTCAGAATAACTTCCTGGATCAATGACCCTTCTCCAGAATTCTAGTAACTATACCCTGTAATACTATTAAACTTTATTGCCACCTTCTCTGGCAGAGAGTTCTATAGTCTCACTGCTCTTACAGTAAAGTTTCACCTTCTATATTGACATAGAAACCTTCTTTTCTCTAGACTTAGAGGGTGTATTCTGTATTGACCTTTGATATATTTATAGCTTTACATAAACTATATGCCCAGTTATTAGAGCTACTGTCAGTTGTCTTTTTTTCTAAACAAAATAACCCCAATTTTGATAATCTTTCTGGGTACTGTAGTCCACCCAGTTCAGTTATTACTTTAGTTGCCCTCTTCTGAACCCTCTCTAGCACTGCTATGACTTGCTTGTGCACAGGAACCCAGAATTGTACACAATATTATTTGTGTAGTTTGACTAATGATTTGTAAAGTGGCAGAGCTATTTATGTTCTTATCACGTGGCTCTAACCTTTTGATGAACCCCATAATCTCATTGGCCTTGGCAGCAGCTGTCTGACTCTAGTTTCTACAGTTAAGTTTACTGACAACTAAAATTCCTAGATCCTTTTCCATGTCAGTGTTACCCAGTATTTTACCATTTAGTATGTATGGGTGACTTGCATTATTCTTTCCCATGTGAATAACCTTATATTTGTCAGTGTTAAATCTCATCTGCCACTTATCTGCCCAAGCCTACAATCTATCCAGACCCATCTGTAGCAGTATACTGTCCTCTTAAGTGTAAATTACTTTACACAGTTTAGTTTCATCTGCCAAATATGATATTTTTCTGTGCAACCCCTCTACAAGATCATTAATAAATATATAAAAGAAAATAGGTCCCAAATCTGACCCCTGAGGTACCCCACTAGTGACGGTGACCCAATCTGAGAGTCTACCATTAATAACCACCCTCTGTTTTCTATCGCTGACCCAGTTACAGTATTACCCACATACACACAAATTCTTCCAGTTCAAGCATTCTCATTTTATATGCTAACCTTTTATGTGGATTAGTATCAAATGCTTTGGAGAAGTCAGTACAGTATAACTCCATAACTTACCTTCTCATATCAACTGATTAGATTAGTTTGACAAGACCGATCCCTAATAAACTCGTGCTGTTATGGCATTATACTCTTATTTTCATTGAGATACTCCAGAATAACATCTCTTAGAAAACCCCCAAACTGTTTACGACAAATGATAGAGTTAATGGTCTATAGTTTCCTTGCTCTGTTTTTGACTGTGCTGCCACGCAGCTTTTACTGTCTAGCAGTTGTTATTACATGTTATGTTACTATATTATTTAGTATCATCCTTACACCCCTGCTGTTTCTGGCTAGTTGGTTGTTCCCACCCTCCATTTCCTGCTGTAACTCCATTTTGTATAGTTGTTATGAAGAGACTGCAGAGTGTGGGAGCTGTGTAACTTCATTGGAAATTTACCTATGAAAAAGCCTCTATGTTTATACCCTTGCTATCTTGAAGCATAAAGAAGCATTGGAAAACACCTCTGGAGTCTTTATTCATTGAGTAAACTATCTGTTAAGGTTATCATTCAACCTGCTGCACAGATCCTTACAGACTGGGTCTACAAGAAGCTTGTGGTAGGTACAACCGAGGCTGAGACAGAACAGTAAATTTCCAGAAGAATCCATCACATGGCTATCTCTGCAACTTCAGAACAATGAGTGACCATTTGCCTGTGTGAAGAACAAAGGCTCTAAGACAGAAATTCATCTTCATGCTGTGCACTGAAAGTCAATGCCTTGTGTTACTGCTACAGTCACCAGAAGCATTACTCTGCATTAGAAGACAGCTACCTGCTGTATTCTCCCTTACAGTACAAAGGATTGCTGGACTGCGCTGTGGGTCTATTTTCTCTAGTAATAACAGCTTATACAAGTTTTGCCTTTCTTGGTGAGCCATAAGTACCTTCTGAACTGTGCAAGGACTGTGTATCATTGCTATATCAAGTCCCAAGGATTCATATTGTCAAGCTGTTTGGGTTGTGAATTCAGTACTAGAGTTGAGCGAACACCTGGATGTTCGGGTTCGAGAAGTTCGGCCGAACTTCCCGGAAATGTTCGGGTTCGGGATCCGAACCCGATCCGAACTTCGTCCCGAACCCGAACCCAATTGAAGTCAATGGGGACCCGAACTTTTGGACACTAAAAAGGCTGTAAAACAGCCCAGGAAAGAGCTAGAGGGCTGCAAAAGGCAGCAACATGTAGGTAAATCCCCTGCAAACAAATGTGGATAGGGAAATGAATTAAAAAAAAAAAAAAAAAAAAAAAAATGAACCAATATCAATTGGACAGAGGTCCCATAGCAGAGAATCTGGCTTCACGTCAGCAGAGAATCAGTCTCTTCATGCCATAGCAAAGAATCTGGCTTCATGTCAGCAGAGAATCAGTCTCTTCATGCCATAGCAGAGAATCTGGCTTCATGTCAGCGCAGAATCAGTCTTCATGTCATAGCAGAGAATCAGGCTTCACGTCACCCACCACTGGAACAGGCCACTGTCACACAGTTAGGCCCCGGCACCCAGACAGAGGAGAGCGGTCCCGTAACAGAGAATCTGGCCTTATGTCAGCGCAGAATCTGTCTTCATGTCATAGCAGAGAATCAGGCTTCACGTCACCCACCACTGGAACAGGCCACTGTCACACATTTAGGCCCCGGCACCCAGACAGAGGAGAGCGGTCCCGTAACAGAGAATCTGGCCTTATGTCAGCCCAGAATCTGTCTTCATGTCATAGCAGAGAATCAGGCATCATGTCACCCACCACTGGAACAGGCCACTGTCACACATTTAGGCCCAGGCAGAGGAGAGAGGTCCCGTAACAGAGAATCTGGCCTTATGTCAGCGCAGAATCTGTCTTCATGTCATAGCAGAGAATCAGGCTTCACGTCACCCACCACTGGAACAGGCCACTGTCACACATTTAGGCCCCGGCACCCAGACAGAGGAGAGCGGTCCCGTAACAGAGAATCTGGCCTTATGTCAGCGCAGAATCTGTATTCATGTCATAGCAGAGAATCAGGCTTCACGTCACCCACCACTGGAACAGGCCAATGTCACACATTTAGGCCCAGGCACCCAATCAGAGGAGAGAGGTCCCGTAACAGAGAATCTGGCCTTATGTCAGCGCAGAATCTGTATTCATGTCATAGCAGAGAATAAGGCTTCACGTCACCCACCACTGGAACAGGCCACTGTCACACATTTAGGCCCAGGCACCCAGGCAGAGGAGAGAGGTCCCGTAACAGAGAATCTGGCCTTATGTCAGCGCAGAATCTGTCTTCATGTCATAGCAGAGAATCAGGCTTCACGTCACCCACCACTGGAACAGGCCACTGTCACACATTTAGGCCCAGGCAGAGGAGAGAGGTCCCGTAACAGAGAATCTGGCCTTATGTCAGCGCAGAATCAGTCTTCATGTCATAGCAGAGAATCAGGCTTCACGTCACCCACCACTGGAACAGGCCACTGTCACACATTTAGGCCCCAGCACCCAGACAGAGGAGAGCGGTCCCGTAACAGAGAATCTGGCCTTATGTCAGCGCAGAATCTGTCTTCATGTCATAGCAGAGAATCAGGCTTCACGTCACCCACCACTGGAACAGGCCACTGTCACACATTTAGGCCCCGGCACCCAGGCAGAGGAGAGCGGTCCCG
This sequence comes from Bufo bufo, assembly GCF_905171765.1. NCBI lineage: Eukaryota > Metazoa > Chordata > Amphibia > Anura > Bufonidae > Bufo > Bufo bufo. Next base: position 136,995,255 of record NC_053393.1, read on the forward strand.
TAACAGAGAATCTGCCTTATGTCAGCGCAGAATCTGTCTTCATGTCATAGCAGAGAATCAGGCATCACGTCACCCACCACTGGAACAGGCCACTGTCACACATTTAGGCCCAGGCACCCAGGCAGAGGAGAGAGGTCCCGTAACAGAGAATCTGGCCTTATATCAGCGCAGAATCTGTCTTCATGTCATATCAGAGAATCAGGCATCACGTCACCCACCACTGGAACAGGCCACTGTCACACATTTAGGCCCAGGCAGAGGAGAGAGGTCCCGTAACAGAGAATCTGGCCTTATGTCAGCGCAGAATCTGTCTTCATGTCATAGCAGAGAATCAGGCTTCACGTCACCCACCACTGGAACAGGCCACTGTCACACATTTAGGCCCAGGCACCCAGGCAGAGGAGAGAGGTCCCGTAACAGAGAATCTGGCCTTATGTCAGCGCAGAATCTGTCTTCATGTCATAGCAGAGAATCAGGCTTCACGTCACCCACCACTGGAACAGGCCACTGTCACACATTTAGGCCCAGGCAGAGTAGAGAGGTCCCGTAACAGAGAATCTGGCCTTATGTCAGCGCAGAATCTGTCTTCATGTCATAGCAGAGAATCAGGCTTCACGTCACCCACCACTGGAACAGGCCACTGTCACACATTTAGGCCCAGGCACCAAGTCAGTGGTGTAGTACAGTCGATATGAACCACATGAAGTTTCACCAAATATCCAGTCTGCAGGTTTGCAATAGGGTCATACCAATATACAGGAGCTGCAGCAATGATCACTTGTTAAATATAGTTCCATATATTCATAAGCTGTTAGCAGAGAGTCAGGACATGCTAAATAAACCTCTTCAAATGTGCTATTAGATAACTGAGGAAAGTTTTAACAGACAGAGTCTTTACAGTGGACTCTTCCAGAAAGCCCCCTGTGTATTCTGCTACTTGGTTTGGTCTCCTCAGTGCAGACATTTACTGTGAAGGAGGTAGGATCTCTGTCTAAGTTCTCTAAAGCTAAAGTTCATTTATCTATTGTAAAAAGTTATAATATATACCCATAATAGTTCTGTAGAATGTAAAGAGGTGACTGTATGTTTTTTAGCAGCCTTTAAACCCTGCAGCACATGCTAGGCTGAGTAGATGATGTACAGTTAAAGAGACATGTGTTCTTCCTAAAATGGCTGCAAGACATGCTGTATTCCAGGTCACCCTGCTGCAATATCTTTGTAAATGATTTTCTCTTGTTCATTTTTCTGTATGCTTTGTTATATCCTGTAACATGTATGTGGGAATGTAATATAATGACTGCCTGTTATGATATAGGTGGGCTGGTGACCTGGCTGTATACCACATAGTGGCAGTGTTTCCCTGTTGTATTACAGGCTCCAGCCAAGTGCATTACACCTCAATAAAGCTTTAAACCACAGAAGACCTGAGTGTCGTCCCTTAGAGTCCACTTAGAGTTTATGCCTGGAGGAGCTGGTGACCGAGTGAGTGTGAAAGCTGGAGGTGTCGCAGATGGTGCAAGGAAAAGAGGGTTACATTTGGTGCCGTGACTCGGATGTCATCATTCTGCTCAAAGTGACCAGTGAGGATACCTAAAGTCACCAGTGTGCGAGTTCTGAGGTGATTGTGCCACGGCGGAGCTGCTAGGCGGCAGATTGACCTTATTAGCGGTTTATATCCTCTCAGGAATAGAAGATGAGTGGACGAGCCAGAGCCCGCGGAAGAGCACGTGCCAGGGGGCAGCCCAGCCAAGGGCAGCCTGGACAGGAGCAAGAGGCTCAAGAACCTAGATGCATTGAAAGACCCCAGCAGCCACCAGCCGAGCCTTTGCTTGTGGGAAGAGGGCGCCAGAGAGGCCCGCCAATAGTGGAGAGACCTCCGACTGATGTTCTGCAGCTTTCAGCTGGATTTCAGGACATATCCCTCGGAGAACGGGGTGGCCGCAGGCGTGACTTCCATGACCTTGAAGTGAACACCCGGCAGACCATTGAATAGAAATGTGAGACCTGTTTTTTTTGCACTGTGTGACAGGTTAAGGTTTAATCACAGAATGACACTTCTATCTGCACGGTAGCGTGTGTCTTAGGTTTTTCTGAATGACACTATCAGTACCTTCAATGTAAGATATCCTTTTTGGGATAGATTTCAAGTAGGCCTGAAATACCACAAACTAGTTATTTTCAGAATACAAATAACTTGACCAGCTAAAACTGTGCAGATTTGGTTGAATAGAGATGTGAGACCTGTTTTTTTTTGCGCTGTGTGACAGTTATAGGTTTAATCACAGAATGACACTTCTATTAGCACGCTAGCGTGTGTCTTAGGTTTTTCTGAATGACACTATCAATAACTTCAATGTAAGATTTTCTTTTTGGGATAGATTTCAAGTAGGCCTGAAATACCACAAACTAGTTATTTTCAGAATGGCAAATTTTGGAATGCTTTTTCAACCCAGAACAAAAAGTCTGCTTTGACGGTCACTACAAATAACTTGACCAGCTAAAACTGTGCAGATTTGGTTGAATAGAGATGTGAGACCTGTTTTTTTTTGCGCTGTGTGACAGTTATAGGTTTAATCACAGAATGACACTTCTATCAGCATGCTAGCGTGTGTCTTAGGTTTTTCTGAATGACACTATCAATAACTTCAATGTAAGATTTTCTTTTTGGGATAGATTTCAAGTAGGCCTGAAATACCACAAACTAGTTATTTTCAGAATGGCAAATTTGGGAATGCTTTTTCAACCCAGAACAAAAAGTCTGCTTTGACGGTCACTACAAATAACTTGACCAGCTAAAACTGTGCAGATTTGGTTGAATAGAGATGTGAGACCTGTTTTTTTTTGCGCTGTGTGACATTTATAGGTTTAATCACAGAATGACACTTCTATCAGCACGCTAGCGTGTGTCTTAGGTTTTTCTGAATGACACTATCAATAACTTCAATGTAAGATTTTCTTTTTGGGATAGATTTCAAGTAGGCCTGAAATACCACAAACTAGTTATTTTCAGAATGGCAAATTTGGGAATGCTTTTTCAACCCAGAACAAAAAGTCTGCTTTGACGGTCACTACAAATAACTTGACCAGCTAAAACTGTGCAGATTTGGTTGAATAGAGATATGAGACCTGTTTTTTTTTTGCGCTTTGTGACAGTTATAGGTTTAATCACAGAATGACACTTCTATCAGCACTCTAGCGTGTGTCTTAGGTTTTTCTGAATGACACTATCAATAACTTCAATGTAAGATTTTCTTTTTGGGATAGATTTCAAGTAGGCCTGAAATACCACAAACTAGTTATTTTCAGAATGGCAAATTTGGGAATGCTTTTTCAACCCAGAACAAAAAGTCTGCTTTGACGGTCACTACAAATAACTTGACTAGCTAAAACTGTGCAGATTTGGTTGAATAGAGATGTGAGACCTGTTTTTTTTTGTGCTGTGTGACAGTTATAGGTTTAATCACAGAATGACACTTCTATCAGCACGCTAGCGTGTGTCTTAGGTTTTTCTGAATGACACTATCAATAACTTCAATGTAAGATTTTCTTTTTGGGATAGATTTCAAGTAGGCCTGAAATACCACAAGCTAGTTATTTTCAGAATGGCAAATTTTGGAATGCTTTTTCAACCCAGAACAAAAAGTCTGCTTTGACGGTCACTACAAATAACTTGACCAGCTAAAACTGTGCAGATTTGGTTGAATAGAGATGTGAGACCTGTTTTTTTTTGCGCTGTGTGATAGTTATAGGTTTAATCACAGAATGACACTTCTATCAGCACGCTAGCGTGAGTCTTAGGTTTTTCTGAATGACACTATCAATAACTTCAATGTAAGATTTTCTTTTTGGGATAGATTTCAAGTAGGCCTGAAATACCACAAACTAGTTATTTTCAGAATGCAAATTTGGGAATGCTTTTTCAACCCAGAACAAAAAGTCTGCTTTGACGGTCACTACAAATAACTTGACCAGCTAAAACTGTGCAGATTTTGTTGAATAGAGATGTGAGACCTGTTTTTTTTGCGCTGTGTGACAGTTATAGGTTTAATCACAGAATGACACTTCTATTAGCACGCTAGCGTGTGTCTTAGGTTTTTCTGAATGACACTATCAATAACTTCAATGTAAGATTTTCTTTTCGGGATAGATTTCAAGTAGGCCTGAAATACCACAAACTAGTTATTTTCAGAATGGCAAATTTGGGAATGCTTTTTCAACCCAGAACAAAAAGTCTGCTTTGACGGTCACTACAAATAACTTGACCAGCTAAAACTGTGCAGATTTGGTTGAATAGAGATGTGAGACCTGTTTTTTTTTGCGCTGTGTGACATTTATAGGTTTAATCACAGAATGACACTTCTATCAGCACGCTAGCGTGTGTCTTAGGTTTTTCTGAATGACACTATCAATAACTTCAATGTAAGATTTTCTTTTTGGGATAGATTTCAAGTAGGCCTGAAATACCACAAACTAGTTATTTTCAGAATGGCAAATTTGGGAATGCTTTTTCAACCCAGAACAAAAAGTCTGCTTTGACGGTCACTACAAATAACTTGACCAGCTAAAACTGTGCAGATTTGGTTGAATAGAGATGTGAGAACTGTTTTTTTTTGCGCTGTGTGACAGTTATAGGTTTAATCACAGAATGACACTTCTATCAGCACGCTAGCGTGTGTCTTAGGTTTTTCTGAATGACACTATCAATAACTTCAATGTAAGATTTTCTTTTTGGGATAGATTTCAAGTAGGCCTGAAATACCACAAACTAGTTATTTTCAGAATGGCAAATTTGGGAATGCTTTTTCAACCCAGAACAAAAAGTCTGCTTTGACGGTCACTACAAATAACTTGACCAGCTAAAACTGTGCAGATTTGGTTGAATAGAGATGTGAGAACTGTTTTTTTTTGCGCTGTGTGACAGTTATAGGTTTAATCACAGAATGACACTTCTATCAGCACGCTAGCGTGTGTCTTAGGTTTTTCTGAATGACACTATCAATAACTTCAATGTAAGATTTTCTTTTTGGGATAGATTTCAAGTAGGCCTGAAATACCACAAACTAGTTATTTTCAGAATGGCAAATTTGGGAATGCTTTTTCAACCCAGAACAAAAAGTCTGCTTTGACGGTCACTACAAATAACTTGACCAGCTAAAACTGTGCAGATTTAGTTGAATAGAGATGTGAGACCTGTTTTTTTTTGCGCTGTGTGACAGTTATAGGTTTAATCACAGAATGACACTTCTATCAGCACGCTAGCGTGTGTCTTAGGTTTTTCTGAATGACACTATCAATAACTTCAATGTAAGATTTTCTTTTTGGGATAGATTTCAAGTAGGCCTGAAATACCACAAACTAGTTATTTTCAGAATGGCAAATTTGGGAATGCTTTTTCAACCCAGAACAAAAAGTCTGCTTTGACGGTCACTACAAATAACTTGACCAGCTAAAACTGTGCAGATTTGGTTGAATAGAAATGTCAGGTCTATTTTTTAGGCTCTGGGTGACAGGCTTAACTTGCCCCTGATGTAATATATGGCCAAAAAATAACCACACTGTTGATGGTTAAATGCACTTGGGTGACACAGGCTCAGCCTGCAGCTGATTTAGTATATGGCCAAAAAATAATCAGACTGTTGATGGTTAAATGCACTTGGGTGAAACAGGCTCAGCCTGCAGCTGATGTAGTATATGGCCAAAAAATAACCAGACTGTTGATGGTTAAATGCACTTCGGTGACACAGGCTCAGCCTGCAGCTGATGTAGGATATAGCACAAAATAACCACACTATCGATGGTTAAATACACTTGGTGATAGCTCGTGCTGGCGCACCACAAGTCACAAAATGGCCGCCGATCACCCCAGAAAAAAAGTGATCTAAAAACGCTCTGGGCAGCCTCAAAAAAGTGAGCAAGTCAATAATAGCACTTCAATGATCCACAGCTGCAGATCGATCACAGAATGAAGTCTTTTGGAGGAGTTAATCTGCCTAATCTCTCCCTAACATCGCAGCTGCAACCTCTCCCTATGCTTGAATCAGCAGAGTGACGTGCAGCGCTACGTGATCCAAGCTTATATAGAGGCTGGGTCACATGCTGCACTGGCCAATCACAGCCATGCCAATAGTAGGCAAGGCTGTGATGGCCTCTTGGGGCAAGTAGTATGACGCTTGTTGATTGGCTGCTTTGCAGCCTTTCAAAAAGCGCCAAGAAAGTGCCGAACACCGAACCCGAACCCGGACTTTTACGAAAATGTTCGGGTTCGGGTCCGTGTCACGGACACCCCAAAATTCGGTACGAACCCGAACTATACAGTTCGGGTTCGCTCATCCCTATTCAGTACCTGAATCTATTGAAATAACTGTATATTTCTGCCTTTATAAAGTGATGGTGAACTGTGTTTCTCTGTGCACTGAGCTGAGCAATCCAGTTTGAGCCAGGCTGCAGCTCTAGCTGGCTCATTGCAACAAATATTCTGCTCCCCAGCTCAGCCTACTTTTAAAAACACTTCCATCAGAACTGAGCTTTGGCAGATTTCCAACTAAACACCAAAACGACAGCACTTGTCATTATGTCTGACACAGATCACACTTATGAGTTACCTCCATTTAATCAAGATAAAGCAGACACCTTGCTTCATTCGGCTCGTCCAGTTAGAGCCCCTCATCCATCCTTGAAGGCAAGGGAGGCTTATGAAGCAAGTAAGGAAGAAACATCTAGTAACCTGATTGCATTATGGGAGAAATCTTCAAGTTGTATAAAAGCCACTAATGAAACTAGCAACAATTCTGAGCAATTGAACACTGCTCTCTCAAGGGTAAAGAAGGCATTTGAGAATTATAAAAGACTTTCTAAAAAGTACTATTCCCTTTTGTCACATTCCAATATAGAGGAAGCTTCACTACAATTAAAGGACTTTACTTCTACTGACCAGCAGAGACATAGCACATATCTTGAAGCAAAGGCTCAGATAGAGAGTAGATTAGCACAGCTACATGAAACTACATCCTGTATATCTGTTTCTTCCAGACACTCAGGAAAATCATCTAGACCTGCCTGCTCATATCATAAATCTTCTTCTAAGTCATTACGGTCCTGCTCTGTAAGGTCAACACTGAGTGACCAGATACTCAAAGCTCGCCAAAAGGTTGCAGTAGCCCAGGTTCAAGCAGCCTGCTCTGAAAGAGAAGCAGCCTTCAAGGCAGAAGCTAAATGCAAGGAAGCAGAAGCTAAACGCATTCAAGCAAGAATACAAGCAGATACAGAAGCTGAGCTAGAAATCCTTCAGAAGAATAGAGAAAAGGAAGTAGCCTTAGCGGAATTATCTGTCTTGGAACAAGCAGTAATGGAAGAAGAAGGAGCATCTTGTCTCAGCTTGGCTGCTTGTCAAGAACCGGTTGAAAGGACCCTACAGTTTGTCTTAACCCAGAACCCCGACGATACAGTCCCACCTACAGTTAGAGATTCTTCTCATAATCATCCAGCAAGTCAATCAGAAGGCAACATGTTGCCAAAGCAAGCTGGTCAACAAGACACACCTACCAACAGAGACACTCCACAACTACAGCATGCCACAAAATCAAGTGTACCGACCTATCCAGCTCATATGCCACCACAACCCTATGTGAATAGAGATTACAAGGGCACAGCAGAAGACTACGGAATGGACGCTATACCTCCTGTGATACAGCTCTCTTCAACTTCAAATGCACAGAGATCTTCAGACGCCAGACCCTTACCTGGATTGAACCCATCTGCAATACCTTTCTCTCCACCTACCAGCCAGCATCAAATACCAACCATGATCCAAGATGGTGCACCATCAGTATCACCTATGGCTGTAAAAACCGAAAGCATTGACATTGCAGAGTTCAGCAAGTATATGATTCGACGAGAGTTAATTACAACTGGACTGTCTAGATTTGATGACTGACCTGAGAACTATAGGAGTTGGAGATCTACTGTCACCGCCGTCCTTCTCTACCTCTTGCATGATGTTCTTTGTTTTGGTTTCACTTTGTAATCTCTTTCCTTCTCCCAGGTGTCACTTATTGTCTCCCTTTTTATATTCCCTCCCATACTGCCTCACTTTGTGGTTTATACTACTTCCTGGATGAAGTGTTCACTGCTGGAGGCTGCTGCTGCTGTTTACTCAGATAAGTGTTTTCATGTATTGTGTTTCCTTGCTGGCTTGATTCTAGGTGACCCTGACTCCTTCCGTATTAAGTGCAGGGAGTCGGTGGTCGTGTCCCCTCACTATTATAGGGTTTTCAGGTGTCACACAGTCTAGGTACGTGGGCATGCAATCTTCTACCATTGAGACCCTTGCATGGGCATAGCAGTCAGGGAGAGCTCTTAGGGTTTTATAGGGCTCACCTATATGCTCCTTAGTTTGGGATCAAGCCAGTCGGACGTTCATTCATTAGTTCCAGCTATCTGCAACATCATCCGTGACATTATAAACCGCCATAACCATCTTAAGCATGGATCCGGTTTCAGCCTTGATTGACCGCATGCAAGGTCTTTCGCTGGAGGTAGCAGATCTCCGTAAAACGGTGTCTCAGTTTCAGGTGACCGGTTCTGCTGGTGTTCATGGAGTTTGTTCCGAGCCTAAGATCTCGCTTCTGGATACGTTCTCCGGGGTTAGTGAGAATTTTGTTCGCTTTAGAGAGGCTTGCAAATTCCATTTTCACCTACTTGGCTTGGGCTTTTTCGCTGCCGGTGGGGGCACGGCCCCTCCAATCGGTGGATGAATTTTTTGTAGCCGTGGGGCAGATATATGATGACCCGGATCGTATTGCTCTGACTGAATCTAAACTGCGTCTTTTATGCCAGGGTAAACAGTCCGCAGAGATATGTTGTTCTGAATTTCGGAGATGGGCAGCTGATACTGGTTGGAATGATGCTGCACTCCGAAGTCAGTTTTGCCATGGTCTTTCGGAAAGATTGAAAGATGCATTTGCTTTTCATGAGAGACCAGGCTCGTTAGAACCTGCCATGTCTCTAGCTGTTCGTATTGACAGGCGTCTTAGAGAGAGAGAGGAGACTACTCCTTCCTGTCATATTCAGCCCAAGAACATTGGGGCGGTCTCATTCAGTGCGCAGGAATCTCAGTCTCTCTCAATCCCCTCTGAGAAGGAGGCCATGCAGCTTGCCTCTGATAGTAGAGGATTCAGCTCTCAGAGGAAGGTTTGTTTCTGTTTTGGGGGTATAAATCATTTGGCTAATGTTTGCCCCTCTAGGGGATTCATGGAGTTTTCTGAGGGTAATAAAATAAAAAGAAAAAAAAAACCTCTAAAAACTTTCCATTTGCTACTATTGGCAAGGTTGATGTAGAAATTGAAGGTTTGCCGTTTGCTTGTAGTTCCCGTTTTCTCATTCCTGCCAGGGTGGCGCTAGACAGCAAGAACATTGTTTGTGAGATTTTTGTAGATAGTGGAGCAGCTGTCTATCTCATTAATAATCATATTGCAATAACGCATGTTTTCCAGGTATGCACTTTGGAAAAGGATATACCTGTTTTTGCTATCGATTCCGCTCCACTTTCTCAAAGATCATTAAAGAGCATAGTTCACAATATCCGTTTGACTGTGGGTGACGCTCATGTTGAGGATATGTCATGTTTCGTCCTAAGCGGATTACCTACTCCTCTAGTGTTGGGGCTACGCTGGCTCACTAAACATAACCCCACCATTGATTGTCAAGCAAGGCAAATAAATGGTTGGAGTGAGTTTTGCAGAGAGAATTGCCTCACGGAGTCTCTTTCAGAGGTTTATACCAAGACTGGACCATCTTTTCTCTCTGAATTTTCGGATGTGTTTTCCGAGAGTGGTGTCCAGGAGTTGCCCCTTCACCGGGAGTACGACTGCCCTATTAATCTCATCCCAGGCGCCAAGCAGCCAAAATCACGTTTATACAATCTCTCCCAACCTGAAAGAGTCGCTATGCGTACTTATATCTCTGAGAGCCTGAGAAAGGGACACATCCGACCCTCGAAGTCACCTGTTTCCGCAGTTTTTTTTTTTGTTAAGAAAAAAGATGATTCTTTAAGACCTTGTCTGGATTTCAGGGAGCTGAACCATATCACAATTCGTAACCCATATCCGCTTCCTCTGATCCCGGACCTGTTTAACCAGATTGTTGGGGCTAAAGTTTTTTCTAAGTTGGATTTAAGAGGGGCATACAACCTAGTCAGGGTCAGGGAAGGGATCAAATGGAATATGGCCTTCAATACCCCTGAGGGTCATTTCGAGAATTTGGTTATGCCCTTTGGTTTGATCAATGTTCCGGCCGTCTTCCAACATTTTGTGAACAGCATTTTTTATCATTTAATGGGGAAATTTGTTCTGGTGTATCTAGATGACATTTTGATTTTTTCTCCTGATTTCAAGACTCATCGGGACCACCTACGTCAGGTCTTGCTGATTCTGCGGGAGAATAAATTGTACGTTAAACTGGAAAAATATGTGTTTGCAGTTCCGGAGATTAAATTTCTTGGTTTTCTTCTCTCCGCTTCTGGTTTTCGCATGGACCCTGAGAAGGTCCGCGCTGTGCTGGATTGGGAGCTTCCTGAGAATCAGAAGGCGCTGATGTGGTTTTTGGGTTTGGCCAATTATTACAGAAAGCTCATTTTGAATTATTCCTCTGTTGTTAAGCCACTCACTGATATGACTAAAAAGGGGGTGGATTTTTCCTCATGGTCGGTAGTTGCGCTTAAAGCCTTTTCTAGTATCAAAGAGAGTTTTGCTTCCTCTCCCATTTGGGTACAACCTGATGTCTCTATACCTTTTATTGTTGAGGTGGATGCTTCTGAGGTGGGTGCGGTCTTGTCTCAAGGTCCCTCTCCTGCCAAATGGCGACCGTGTGCCTTTTTATCAAGGAAACTATCCTCTGCAGAAACAAATTACGATGTGGGAGATAGGGAGTTGTTGGCCATCAAATTAGCTTTTGAGGAATGGCACCATTGGTTAGAGGGAGCCAGACACCCTATTACTGTGTTTACCGACCATAAGAATCTGGCCTACTTGGAATCGGCCGAGCGTCTGAACCCGAGACAGGCCAGATGGTCTTTGTTCTTTTCTAGGTTTAATTTTGTTGTCACGTTCCGCCCTGGGGTTAAAAATGTAAAGGCAGATGCCCTGTCAAGTTTTTTTTCCGGGAGGGGGGAACTTTGAAGACCCGGGTCCCATTTTGGCTGAAGGGGTGGTCGTCTCTGCTCTTTATCCTGATTTGGAGGCAGAGGTTCAGGCAGCCCAGGCAGAGACTCCTCATCTTTGTCCTCCTGGGAGGTTGTTTGTGCCTCTCGCTTTACGACACAAGGTTTTTAAGGAGCACCACGATACTGTCCTTGCTGGGCACCCGGGGAGTAGAGCCACAGTGGATCTCATTGCTCGGAGATTCTCGTGGCCAGCTCTTCGTAAGACGGTTGAGGGTTTTGTGGCAGCCTGCGAGACCTGCGCTCGTGCCAAGCTCCCTCATTCACAGCCATCGGGTTCTTTCCTCCCGTTACCCATTCCTTCCCGTCCTTGGACGCATCTGTCCATGGACTTCATTACAGACCTGCCTCGTTCCTCGGGGAAGACGATTCTGGTGGTAGTGGACCGTTTTAGCAAAATGGCGCATTTCATTCCATTTCCTGGGTTACCCAATGCTAAAACGTTGGCGCAAGCGTTTGTTGATCACATTGTTAAATTGCATGGCATTCCTTCAGACATCGTTTCTGATAGGGGCACACAATTTGTTTCCAGATTCTGGAAGGCCTTCTGTTCTCGCTTGGGGATTCGGTTGTCATTCTCTTCTGCTTTTCACCCGCAGTCGAATGGTCAAACCGAACGCGTCAATCAGAATCTGGAGACATATCTGCGCTGTTTTGTGGCGGAGAATCAGGAGGATTGGTATTCTTTTTTTGTCCCTTGCTGAGTTTGCTTTAAATAACCGTTGCCAGGAGTCCTCTGATAAGTCACCATTTTTTGGTGCATATGGCTTTCATCCGCAGTTTGGGACATTCTTTGGAGAGAGGTCTTCTGGTTTACCTGATGAGCAGAGATTTTCCTCGTCTTTGTCATTTATTTGGCAAAAGATTCAGGGTAATCTGAAGAGGATGAGTGAGAGATATAAGCGTGTGGCGGATAAGAGACGTGTGCCTGGTCCAGATCTGAATGTGGGTGATCTGGTGTGGTTGTCTAGAAAGAATATCAAACTGAAGGTTCCCTCCTGGAAGTTGGGTCCTAAGTTTATTGGGCCTTACAAGATCTTGTCCGTCATCAATCCTGTTGCCTTCCGTCTTGATCTTCCTCAGACTTGGAAGATCCATAATGTTTTTCACAGGTCCCTATTAGAACCTTATATCCAACCCACTGTACCCTCCTCTTTGCCTCCTCCTCCGATTGTTGTTGATGGTAATCTTGAATTTCAGGTCTCTAGGATTGTGGATTCTCGCATTATCCGTGGTTCTCTCCAGTACCTCGTTCATTGGGAGGGTTATGGTCCTGAGGAGAGGATGTGGGTCCCAGTGGCGGACATTAAGGCCACTTGTCTCATCAGGGCTTTCCATAGGTCTCATCCTAAGAAGGTGGCTCTGAGTGTCCGGAGTCCACCCGTAGAGGGAGGGGTACTGTCACCGCCAGTTCTGTGAGAAGGTCTGGCAGACATCCTTCTCTACCTCTTGCATGATGTTCTTTGTTTTGGTTTCACTTTGTCATCTCCTTTCCTTCTCCCAGGTGTCACCTATTTAGACTTATTGTCTCCATTTTATATTCCCTCCCATACTGCCTCACTTTGCGGTTTATACTACTTCCTGGATGAAGTGTTCACTGCTGGAGGCTGCTGCTGCTATTTACTCAGATAAGTGTTTTCATGTATTGTGTTTCTCTGCTGGCTTGATTCTAGGTGACCCTGACTCCTTCCGTATTAAGTACAGGGAGCCGGTGGTCTTGTCCCCTCACTATTATAGGGTTTTCAGGTGTTACACAGTCTAGGTACGTGGGCATGCAATCGTCTACCATTGAGACCCTTGCATGGGCATAGCAGTCAGGGAGAGCTCTTAGGGTTTTATAGGGCTCACCTATATGCTCCTTAGTTTGGGATCAAGCCAGTCAGACATTTATTCATTAGTTCCAGCTATCTGCAACATCATCCGTGACATCTACATTTAAGGCGGTAACCAAGAACTTGGACATTGAACCTCAAGCAGAACTTGACTTACTAATAAAGTGGTTGGGGCGTCAATCTTCAGAACAAGTAAAGAGACTTCAATCCGTTTACATTTATAACTTTGAAGCAGGCCTTGATGCTGAATGGGAACGTCTGGCACATGACTATGGGAGCCCCGAAGTCTTTGAATCTGCCTTATTCCAGAGACTAAAAGACTTTCCTAAGATCTCTGTTAAGGACAATCATAAGCTTAGAGAGTTAGGTGACCTTCTTCATGAACTTGAAATTAAGTCAGATCCTAGTTTGCCAGGTCTTAGTTATTTAGACACTGCTCAGGGTGTAAATCCTATTGTAGCAAAGCTGCCTAGTCATCTCTAGGGAAAGTGGATTAGCGTAGGATCAAAGTATAAGTATGAACATCATGTTTCCTTCCCCCCCTTTTCTTATTTTGCAGAGTTCGTGAGGAAGATTGCAAGATCTAAGAATGACCCAAGCTTCATGTATCCAGATACAACCACCCTTCCTTTAACTACTTCAAGGGGTATTGTCACCAACAGTAAATTCAAGGACTTAAGGCTTCCTATTGCCGCGAGGAAGACCGCAATCACATCCAACGTCTTGTCTACAGACATTAAATTACAAGGTACCAAGGCAAGCAATCTTGATCAACAGTGTCCCATTCATAATGCGCCACATTCTCTCTCCAAATGTCGTGCATTTAAGGGCAAGCCTATCGAAGAACGCAAGACATTTCTCAAAGAACATAATATCTGTTTCAAGTGTTGCACATCCTACGATCATTTAGCTAAAGACTGTAAGATCGCCATCAGATGTTCCCTGTGTAACAGTGCCAAGCACGTGGATGCTCTTCATTTAGACCTGTTCAAAAGGAAACCTTCACCCGGTAGCAACCCCAAGACTATATCAGATGATGGCGTGGAGAGTACTGAGCAATATACCAACCCCGTAACCACAAGGTGTACAGAGGTGTGAGGAGAAGGGCTTCATAGCAAGTCTTACAGCAAGATATGCCTCGTAAGAGTTTTTCCTGAAGGATATCCACAAAATGCCATAAAAATGTATGCCATACTCGACGATCAGAGCAATCGCTCATTGGCAAGTACAGAATTCTTTGACTTTTTCAATATTCATGGAGAGACCTGGTCCTATACCTTGCAGACATGCGCAGGAAAGGTCAATACTTCTGGAAGAAGAGCTCATGGCTTCATAGTGGCATCAGAATATGAAAACATAGAGCTTCCTCTTCCAACTCTAATAGAATGTGATCAGCTACCGAACAACAGAGAAGAAATCCCCACGCCTGAGGTTGCATGTCATCATCCTCATTTGAGCCACATTGCTAACTACATTCCACCACTTAACAAGGATGCAAAGATCTTGATTCTTCTAGGGAGAGACATTCCTAGAGTTCATAAAATAAGAGTTATGTAACGGTCCAGATGATGCTCCTCATGCCCAGAAACTTGATCTTGGATGGGTGATAATAGGAGAAGTCTGTTTAGATCCATCTCACAAGCACTTGGATGTAGCTTCCTACAAAACTAATGTGGAGGGATCATGTACCTATCGATCGATGAAATGTCCATTGCACTAACACGTGAAGGTATGACTTGATTTTAAATCTGGAGTTCCATATCAAGAACTCCAAGGTATTACCAGCAAGCTCACTTCTCACAAGGACCTTGGTGATTCAGTGTACCAGACGACTTGTGATGACAACAAGACTGCCCCTTCGGTCGAAGACAAGGAGTTCATCAGATTATGAATGAAGAGTTCTTCAAGGACAACTCCAACAGTTGGGTAGCTCCATTACCCTTCCGAATACCAAGGCTTACTCTCCCTAACAATCGAGAACAAGCTTAAGCCAGATTTGCTGCACTTAAGAGAACTCTCTGTAGCAAACCTGAGATGCAAGAGCACTTTCTAGCATTCATGCAGAAGATTCTAGATAACCATCATGCTGAGCCAGCACCAGACCTTAAGGAAGGTGAAGAATGCTGGTACCTTCCATCCTTTGGAGTCTACCATCCTCGTAAACCGGGGCAAATCAGAATCGTCTTTGACTCAAGCGCTCAGTTCAAGGGAACCTCTTTAAACAACGTTCTTCTAACTGGTCCAAATCTAACAAACAGCCTTGTAGGAGTGTTGATGCGGTTCAGGAAGAAACCCATTGCAGTGGCCGCTGACATTCAATAGATGTTCCACTGCTTCATAGTCAAAGAATTCCACAGAAATTATCTCAGATTCTTGTGGCACCGTAACAATGACATTAATGATCGGGTGATAGATTATCGCATGAGAGTCCATGTCTTTGGCAATAGTCCTTCTCCTGCCGTGGCAACTTATGGACTGAGAAGAACAGCGCAGGAAGATGAAAGGGAATTCCGATCTGACACCAGGCAATTAATTGAGAGAGATTTCTATGTAGATGATAGCCTGTAATCCTTCTCAACACCTGAAGAAGCAGTCAATCTGATAAAAAGAACTCAACAGCTCCTGTTGACTGCTAACTTAAGGCTTCATAAGATCACATCTAATAGCAGTGAAGTAATGAGGGCTTTCAATCCAGAAGATCATGCTAAGGATTTGAAGGATTTGGACTTGGGAGTAGATGCCCTACCCATGCAAAGGAGTCTCGGTCTTCTCTGGAATGTAACTTCAGACACATTCACCTTTCAGGTCTCTGACGCCAAGAAGCCATTCACCAGACGAGGAGTCCTGTCAATTGTTAATAGCCTTTACGATCCCCTAGGCTTCGTGACTCCAGTTACCGTCCAAGGGAGATCCATACTTTGCCAGCTTACTGAGAGAGTGACAGATTGGGATGCCCCTCTGCCAGTAGACCTACTGCCTAAATGGGAGAAATGGAGAAACTCCATGAAGGTACTGGAAGAACTTAATATCCCACGCTGCTATTTATCCACTTCAATTTCAAGAAGTCTGAGGAAAGAGATTCACATCTTTTGTGATGCATCTACCGAGGCGATAGCGGCTGTAGCTTATCTCAAGATCATAGATCCCTCTGGAAGATCCCATGTCGGTTTTCTACTAGGAAGGGCTAAGATAGCTCCAAAACCTGTTCACACTATTCCAAGATTAGAATTGTGTGGCGCAACCCTAGCTGTCGAAGTCGCAGAATTCCTGCAAAATGAAATGGACACTGAAATTGATCAGGTTAAGTACTACACTGACAGCAAGGTCGTACTTGGCTACATATGCAGTGTAAGGAGGTTCTATGTGTATGTGGCTAACAGGGTAGAACAAATAAGGAAAATCAGTAGAACTGAACAATGGAACTATGTCCCGACTGGTTTGAATCCCGCAGACATTGCTACAAGGTCAATGCCAGCAGTTGTCCTCACGCAAACCATTTGGTTTTCAGGACCCAAGTTTTTAACGGACCAGTCTTCTACAAGCTCAGAAGAAGATATCGATTTCCACCTGGTGGATCTAGATACTGATCCAGAAATCCGCCCGAAGTAATAACATTGAGTTCCAACATCTGCTCAAGAAGAAACTTGGAGGTGAGACGTTTTGAACGTTTCTCTTCTTGGAAAAGATTGGTGAAGACTATAGCAAGATTGAGTCATATTGCACAGACTTTCCGCAAGTCTAATCAGACATCGTCTTCTCATGGATGGCACACCTGCAAGGAGTCACCCAATGCATTAGAGTATGAGAAGGCAGAGTTATTTGTCATACATCGTGTGCAAGAAGAAGTCTTTGCAGAAGAGATTAAGTGCCTGAGAGGAAACAGACCAGTATCAAAGGGTAGCCCACTATTCACACTAAACCCAGTAATCGACAATGAGGGCATGCTTCGAGTCGGTGGACGGCTGAATAAGTCAAACCTGCTAAGAAGAGAACAGAACCCCTTGATAGTACCAAGAAGCCACCATTTGGCAACCTTGATTATCCGGCATTACCATGAGAGAGTCAGACATCAAGGAAGACACTACACAGAAGGTGCAATCAGAGTTGCAGGGTTCTGGATAGTTGGAGTGAAAAGACAAATAGCCGCGATCATTCACAACTGTGTCTAATGTCAGAAGTTAAGAGGTAGACAGCAGTATCAACAGATGGCTGACCTACCCACAGACAGACTGAGTGAAGATACACCCTTTGCATATGTCGGAATCAATATATTTGGACCATGGACAGTAACGGCTAGAAAAACCTGTGGTGGTCAAGTCAACAGCAAAAGATGGGCTGTAATGTTCACTTGCTTAAGTGCAAGAGCTGTACATATCGAAGTAATGGAGTCAATGGACACTTCGAGTTATATCAATGCTCTAAGGAGATTTCTTGCTCTAAGAGGTCCCGTGAAGATGTTGAGATCGGATTGTGAAACTAACTTCATTGGTGCTTATAGAGAGTTACAGATAGACCGACAACAAGTTGGAAATTATTTGAGTGATCAAGGCTGCATGTGGAAATTCAACCCACCACACTCTTCACACATGGGCGGAGTATGGGAACGCATGATTGGGATGGCAAGGCGCATACTGGATTCAATGTTGCTTGATGTGAGTTCTTCATACCTTACCCATGAGGTGCTCACCACATTCCTTGCTGAGGTTGCAGCAATAATCAACTCAAGACCGTTGACCGCCATATCTACAGACCCAGAACTTCTGACTATCTTAACTCCAGCTACATTATTGAGCCGGAAGATTGGACAGATTCCAGCGCCAAAGGGTATCTTTGATGAAAAGGACATATATAAACGTCAGTGGAGATACGCTCAATACCTTGCAGATTGTTTCTGGGACAGATGGAGGAAGGAATACCTCACACTTCTTCAAGGACGTAAAAAGTGGCAAACCCAGAAGCCTAACTTAAAGGAAGGGGACCTGGTCCTGCTAAAAGACCAACAAGCTCACCGGATCCAGTGGCCAGTTGGACTTATTACAAAGGCCATTGCCAGTGATGATGGAAGAGTTCGAAGTGTGGAAGTCAGGATCGTTAAGGACGGGGACGCAAAAACCTTCCTGAGACCAGTCACCGAGACAGTCCTAATTATGCCTGCTTCCAAAAATTCTGATCCAGCGTTATGTGAGGGAGTCATTCAAGACCTATAATATAGCTAGCTTATAGACTTGAGAAGGCTGGATAGCATTTTACTGTATGCAAGTTAATAGTATGTTAAAAGGAAAATAATTGTGTAGTGGTATCTCACGATACCAGGCGGGGAGTGTGCTGCCATGCAGCTTTTACTGTCTAGCAGTTGTTATTACATGTTATGTTACTATATTATTTAGTATCATCCTTACTCCCCTGCTGTTTCTGGCTAGTTGGTTGCTCCCACCCTCCATTTCCTGCTGTAACTCCATTTTGTATAGTTGTTATGAAGAGACTGCAGAGTGTGGGAGCTGTGTAACTTCATTGGAAATTTACCTATGAAAAAGCCTCTATGTTTATACCCTTGCTACCTTGAAGCATAAAGAAGCATTGGAAAACACCTCTGGAGTCTTTATTCATTGAGTAAACTATCTGTTAAGGTGATCATTCAACCTGCTGCACAGATCCTTACAGACTGGGTCTACAAGAAGCTTGTGGTAGGTACAACCGATGCTGAGACAGAACATTGACCCCTTTTTGAATATTGCCACCAGATTTGCTAAGCACCAAGCCTATGGAACAAATAGAGTCCTTAAATAGCAGAAATAGGGTCTGTCTATTACATTAATTACACTGCACTGTAATTCTTTATTACCAAGCACTATCACTTTACAATATTAAGCACTGACACTATGCAAAGTACAGTGATGTCCTTAAAAAGCTGGCGGGAGCCTACAACGCTCACCAGAGCTTTAGTGTGCACAGCGGCTCCTTAAAACAGCTGATCGGCAGGGATGCCCGGACTTGGACCCCTGCTGCTGCAATAATGATGACCTATCCTGAGGATAAGTCATCATTTTCTTTTCCAGGATAACCCCTTTAAGATCACTATTTTTTACTTTACTACTGTTCCTCTGTTGTCTACTTTCAAAGCTGCACTAAAATACAAACCTACACTGAAAGATTAAAACTAACCCTAAAATGTTCTTCAATAACATAAATGGTAAAAAAATATTAAACCTGAAAGTGTTGCCCCTGGCGTAAATGAAGAAAAATGTTTCGGGCCGACTGGCCCCACCCTCACTATATCCCCTTTTTTATAACGTGGCTAGTTTGGGATAGAAATGCCATTTATGGCAAAATGTTCTCGCAGTAGTGTTTAAAAAGTCACAAGCACAGTATTCAGAGGTGAGATTTATAATCTCCCTACACGTAAAAAAGTTGCAGAGCTGTGTTTCTACGCCGCCTTCAGCACTTTCCAAAAATAGGTGTGATAAGGGAGGGGCAGGGCCAGGCACATTGATCTTCAATTACGACAGGTTTTTTACAAAAATCTATGGCAGCTCTGCGCTGCCATAGATTTCAGTTCAGATGCATGGGCTGTCAATACACCTAATTTATGATGAGGCCTGCACCTCACCATAAACTAGGCATATGCTACCCCTCCAGTGCAGGGGATATCAAGACTGGGGCAGCACATACCAGTCTTGATAAATCTCCACCATGGACTTCAGTTTGGAGAAATATTTTTTAATGAAGGGGTTGGAGTTAAAGGATAACTGTCACATATATATATTTTCCCTAGTTTATTAGAGCTAGGCATGTATACCTGAGTTATTCTGTCATTGATTGCCAAAAGATATGTAATTACCTTATAATAACAGCTTTCATTAATGTCTCCTGTCCCTTTCCACTGCTCCCTTAAAAGACCGTTGCTAGGGCTCATCTGTCTCCGGCTAGGAAGACAGAGGGGGGTTCCTTCACACTGCATGCCTGTATTAGGCTTCAGAATAATGAGTAGAGATGTCGCGAACATAAAATTTTCCATTCGCGAACGCGGATTTCCGCAAATGTTCGCGAACGGGCGAACTGGGCGAACCGCCATAGACTTCAATAGGCAGGCGAATTTTAAAACCCACAGGGACTCTTTCTGGCCACAATAGTGATGGAAAAGTTGTTTCAAGGGGACTAACACCTGGACTGTGGCATGCCGGAGGGGGATCCATGGCAAAACTCCCATGGAAAATTACGTAGTTGACGCAGATTCAGGTTTTAATCCATAAAGGGCATAAATACCCAGCTCCGCAGAGGCTGTCCTCTTTTTTTTTTTATTAAAAAAATCTGTTCTTACCAGTTTAATCTCTGTTTTGTCCCCTATCAGGGGCCGGTGTGGTGTATGGAATAGATTTTAGGAACCGGGAGATGGAAAAAGATGCTTGGTCGGTCCTCTTACTTACAATTTGGGGGCACTGCGCGTGCAATGTACTGTGCTACCCGATATGAGTGGTATGTTAAGTAGTACTATTCCTATCAGTTTAATCCCTGTTACGTCCCATATCAGGGGCCGGTGTATGGAATAGATTTTAGGAACCGGGAGATGGAAAAAGATGCTTGGTCGGTCCTCTTACTTCCAATTTGGGGCACTGCGCGTGCGCCATGCAATTTACTGTGCTACCAGATATGAGTGGTATGTTAAGTAGTACTATTCCTATCAGTTTAATCCCTGCTACGTCCCCTATCAGGGGCCGGTGTATGGAATAGATTTTAGGAACCGGGAGATGGAAAAAGATGCTTGGTCGGTCCTCTTACTTCCAATTTGGGGCACTGCGCGTGCGCCGTGCAATTTAATGTGCTACCAGATATGAGTGGTATGTTAAGTAGTACTATTCCTATCAGTTTAATCCCTGTTACGTCCTCTATCAGGGGACATGTATTGAATAGATTTTAGGAACCGGGAGATGGAAAAAGATGCTTAGTTGGTCCTCTTTCTTTCAATTTGGGGCCCTTCGCGTGTGCCGTGCAATGTACTATGCAATCCCAATACGAGTGGTATGTTAAGTAGTACTAGTCCTATCAGTTTAATCCCTGTTACGTCCCCTATCAGGGGACGTGTATGGAATAGAGTTTAGACAACCGCAAAGAGTTGTCAATAGTTGACACACTCATGACATAAATTTTATTCCTCTATGCGTCAATCTTGGTGTAGTGATGACGTTTGGGAGATTGCAGTCGATGGCGGTTTTTCAAAGCCTATGGTCGTGCTGAGGTAGTTCAGTGACAGTTAAGTGACCCAGAAAACAATGATTCTGCAGTGTGGGCCCATTGTTCGCCTAGTAGGCTTTAATGATCACCTTAGATGATCACAAAGAAAATTAATGTTTTTTCTATGCAAAATTTTCCAGCCGATCGCTTTTGGTCTGTTCACAATGAAGCAACGACCTTATCTCATCTGGGGTGTGCCAACATTGCCATTGCCAACACACTCATAGAGGTGATCACTTCATTGTGATACGCAAGCCCCTTCACCACAACAAGGTAACGATCACGAAGGGGGATTGACACATGTATGTGCCTTTTTTTTTTTTTTGCAGCCACAGTGCAGCACCAGAGGCCAGAAAAATTAGGCATGTACACATGCCTGAAAAATTTGGTATTGTTGCAGCCGCTGCTGTAGCAGCAGCCGGAAAAAAGTATGTTTTCCAGGCAGAAAGTGAACTAAAACATTGCGGCTTGAACCCTAGTTGGTGGAGGAGAAGTCACGCAAGTCATCCGGCATGCAGAGATTAAATACAGAAGCATGTGGACCATTTTATAGCCCAAGGCATCTCATCAGGCCTTTCTTAGTCAAATGCATCCCCCACTGTCAGTCCCTTCGGGATCCATGCCTCATTCATCTTAATAAAGGTGAGGTAATCTAGACTTTTTTGACCTAGGCGACTTCTCTTCTCAGTGACAATACCTCCTGCTGCGCTGAAGGTCCTTTCTGACAGGACACTTGAAGCGGGGCAGGCCAGAAGTTCTATAGCAAATTGGGATAGCTCAGGCCACAGGTCAAGCCTGCACATCCAGTAGTCAAGGGGTTCATCGCTCCTCAGAGTGTCGATATCTGCAGTTAACGCGAGGTAGTCTGCTACCTGTCGGTTGAGTCGTTCTCTGAGAGTGGACCCTGAAGGGCTGTGGAGATGCGTAGGACTTAAAAAGCTCTGCATGTCCTCCATCAACAACACGTCTGTAAAGTGTCCTGTCCTTGCCGGCGTGGTCGTGGTAGGAGGAGGATTACTTTCACCTCTTCCCCTTTTAGATTCCCGTTGTGCTGTGACATCACCCTTATACGCTGTGTAAAGCATATTTTTTTTACTTGTTTTGGAACTGCTGCATCCTTTCCGACTTCCGGTAATTCTGTAACATTTCAGCCACTTTCTGCTTATACCGGGGGTCTAGTAGCGTGGCCACCCAGTACAGGTCGTTCTCCTTCAGCCTTTTTATATGAGGGTCCCTCAACAGGCATGACAGCATGAAAGACCCCATTTGCACAAGGTTGGATGCCGAGCTACTCATGTCCCGTTCCTCGTCCTCACTGATGTCATTGAAGGTCTGTTCTTCCCCCCAGCCACGTAAAACACCACGGGTACCAGATAGGTGACAACGTGCACCCTGGGATGCCTGCTGTGGTTGGTCTTCCTCCTCCTCAAAGCCACATTCCTCCTCTGACTCCTCTTCCTCAGACTCCTCTTCCAGCGTTGCCGCAGGTCCAGCAAGCGATACTGATAAGGCTGTTTCTGGTGGTGATGGTGACCACAACTCTTCCTCTTTCTCTTCACTCTCATCTACAGCCTGATCCAGCACTCTTCGCAGGGCACGCTCCAGGAAGAAAACAAATGGGATGATGTCGCTGATGGTGCCTTCGGTGCGACTGACTAAGTTTGTCGCCTCCTCTATAGGACGCATGAGCCTACAGGCATTGCGCATGAGCGTCCTGTAACGTGGCAAAAAAATACCCAGCTCCGCAGAGGCTGTCCTAGCACCCCGGTCATACAAATACTCCTTGACGGCTTTTTCTTGTTGGAGCAGGCGGTCCAACATTACGATTGTTGAATTCCAACGTGTCGGGCCGTCGCAAATCAAGCGCCTCACTGGCATGTTGTTTCGCCGCTGAATATCTGAAAAGTGTGCCATGGCCGTGTAGGAACGCCTGAAATGGCCACACACCTTCCTGGCCTGCTTGAGGACGTCCTGTAAGCCTGGGTCCTTATGCACAAAGCTTTGTACGATCAGATTCAACACATGTGCCATGCACGGCACATGTGTCAACTTGCCCAAATTCAATGCCGCCAACAAATTGCTTCCGTTGTCACACACCACTTTGCCGATCTCCAGTTGGTGCGGAGTCAGCCACTGATCCACCTGTGCGTTCAGGGCGGACAGGAGTGCTGGTCTGGTGTGACTCTCTGCTTTCAGGCAAGTCAACCCCAAGACGGCGTGACACTGTCGTATCCGGGATGTGGAATAGCCCCTGGGGAGCTGGGGGGTGCAGTTGATGTGGAGCAAGACGCAGCAGCAGAAGAGGACTCAGCCGAGGAGGTTAGCGAAGAGGATGGAGTAGGAGGAGTAGAGGAGGTGGCAGCAGGCCTGCCTGCAAGTCGTGGCGATGTCACCAACTCCTCTGCAGAGTCACGCATTCCATGCTTGGCAGCCGTCAGCAGGTTTACCCAATGCGCAGTGTACGTGATATACCTGCCCTGACCGTGCTTTGCAGACCAGGTATCAGTGGTCAGATGGACCCTTGCCCCAACACTGTGTGCCAGACATGCCATGACTTCCTTTTCCACAATAGAGTACAGGTTGGGGATTGCCTTTTGTGAAAATAAATTTTGTCCAGTTACCTTCCACTGCGGTGTCCCAATTGCTACAAATTTTTTGAAGGCCTCAGACTCCACCAGCTTGTATGGTAAAAGCTGGCGGGCTAAGAGTTCCGACAAGCCAGCTGTCAGACGCCGGGCAAGGGGGTGACTCTGTGACATGGGCTTCTTACGCTCAAACATTTCCTTTGAGTTTGTGTGCTGCTTGTTCTCATCATGTGTTGATCCCATAGGCGTTTGTGATTTGAGATCATGTGCCTTCGCAAAGCAGTTGTACCTAGGTGGGTGTTGGACTTCCCATGACTCAGTTTCTTT
This sequence comes from Bufo bufo, assembly GCF_905171765.1. Lineage (NCBI taxonomy): Eukaryota > Metazoa > Chordata > Amphibia > Anura > Bufonidae > Bufo > Bufo bufo. The sequence goes on from NC_053393.1 coordinate 137,019,443, forward strand.
TGGCACAGGTTGTGAATGGCATCGCTGTTATCAGAGGCAGACACACCAAAGAAATGCCACACTGCTGAGCTTTGCAATGACGGCATTCTGGTGGTGGCAACAGCATGCGTTGATTGGCGTGCTGTCTGGCTGACCCCAGGTGCCGATACATGCTGTCTGACTGTGCCACTAGCTCCTTGCGACGACCTCCCCCTGCTTCCAACTCGTCTAATCCTCCTCTCTGTCTCCCCATCTGAACTTTCTCCCTGTTCTTCTTCTCTTCGAGCGGGCACCCACGTGACATCCACGGACACATCGTCATCATCAACCGCTTCACTTGTATCTGACAACTCAGCAAAGGAAGCAGCAGCGGGTACAACATCATCATCATCACACCGTACGTCCATGTGTGTAATGCTGCCTGACTGAGACATATCCCTGTTATCTCCATCCTCTGGCAATAATGGTTGTGCATCACTCATTTCTTCCAACTGATGTATAAAAGAGTCCTCTGACAGATCAAGTGAAGCAGCTGTGGTGCTAGTGTTGGTGGTGGCGGCAGGCGGGCGAGTGGTAACTTGAGAGGTGCCCTAAGCTGAGCTGGAGGAGGATGGTGCATCAAGGTTCTGAGCGGAAGCTGTAGAAGATTGGGTGTCCTATGTAAGCCAGTCAACTATGTCCTCAGAACTTTTAGAGTTCAGGGTACGTGGTTACTGAACACTGGGCATTATTCTAGGGCCAAAGGAAATCACAGCACCACGACCACGACGGCTCCTGCGGGGTGGCCTGCCTCTGCCTGTCATTTTTTTTCCGATTAGATGTACTATGCGTGCAAGCTACTGTGACACCAGATATGAGTGGTGGCACTGGGCACTGGCAGTAGTGGGCACAGTACACGCTGTAGGTCTGACACACACGCTTGCAGGCAACTGCAATTAGATTACAGTGAAAAAATTGTTTTTATTTTTTAAATGCAAGCTACTGTGACACCAGATATGAGTGGTGGCACTGGGCACTGGCAGTAGTGGGCACAGTACACACTGTAGGCCTGACACACACGCTTGCAGGCAACTGTAATTATATTACAGCGAAAATTAGTATTATTTTTTTTTAAATGCTAGCTACTGTGACACCAGATATGAGTGGTGGCACTGGGCACTGGCAGTAGTGGGCACAGTACACGCTGTAGGCCTGACACACACTCTTGCAGGCTACTGTAATTATATTACAGCGAAAAAATTGTTTTTTATTTTTAAATGCAAGCTACTGTGACACCAGATATGAGTGGTGGCACTGGGCACTGGCAGTAGTGGGCACAGTACACGCTGTAGGCCTGCCACACACTCTTGCAGGCAACTGTAATTATATTACAGTGACAAAATAGTTTTTTATTTTTAAATGCAAGCTACTGTGACACCAGATATGAGTGGTGGCACTGGGCACTGGCAGCAGTGGGCACAGTACACGCTGTGGGCCTGACACACACGCTGGCAGGCAACTGCAATATATTACAGAGAAAAAAAAAAGCAGACTGATGAACTAGCCCTAAAAAGGGCTTTTTGGGGTGCTGTCAGGACGCTGTCCTTACAGCAGATCAGATGAGTCTTTGAGGACTGGAGTGGACACAGAACACTGGCCTAGCTAACGATTTCCCTATTAAATCAGCAGCAGCTGCACTGTCCCTGCTCTCACTAACACTGCAGCTTCCGAATGAATCTAAGATGGATGCTGTCCTTGCTTTTTGATAGGAGGTGGGAGGGTCTGGGAGGGAGGGTATGCTGCTAATTGGCTGGAATGTGTCTGCTGACTGTGAGTTAGAGGGTCAAAGTTTGCTTAATAATGACGTATAGGGGGCGGTCCGAACATCGCATATGTTCGTCCGCCGCGCCGAATGCGAACAAGCGATGATCGCCGGGAACTGTTCGGGACATCTCTAGTGAGGAGGCGTGTCTCTCAGTACTCCAATCTGATTGGCTGGCAGGAAGCTGCTGGCTACAGCAAGTTTGTATGTGACCTGAGGGAATGCAGTTTTGGCCTCAGAGAACTGGCAGAGGAGCCTTCTTGAGAAGATCCTCACAATGTAGGATTCAAAACAGCCATAACTAAGGGGAAAACGCAAGGAAAACAGTGGTAAGTGAAGAAACTAAATATTGCTTTATGCATAATGCTGCTGCAGCAGTAACATATGCTAAATTTTATTTTTTAATGAAAATATGACAGTTATCCTTTAACCACTTAAGTACCACAGGTTTATACCCCCTAAAGACCAGGCCCTTTTTTACAAATCGGCACTCCACAACTTTAGCTGTTTATTGCTCGGTCATGCAACTTACCACCCAAATGAATTTTACCTCCTTTTCTTCTCACTAATAGAGCTTTCATTTGGTGGTATTTCATTGCTGCTGACATTTTTACTTTTTTTGTTATTAATCAAAATTTAACGATTTTTTTGCAAAAAAATGACATTTTTCACTTTCAGTTGTAAAATTTTGCAAAAAGAACGACATCCATATATAAATTTTGCTCTAAATTTATTGTTCTACATGTCTTTGATAAAAAAAAAATGTTTGGGTAAAAAAAAATGGTTTGGGTAAAAGTTATAGCGTTTACAAACTATGGTACAAAAATGTGAATTTCCGCTTTTTGAAGCAGCTCTGACTTTCTGAGCACCTGTCATGTTTCCTGAGGTTCTACAATGCCCAGACAGTACAAACACCCCACAAATGACCCCATTTCGGAAAGTAGACACCCTAAGGTATTCGCTGATGGGCATAGTGAGTTCATAGAACTTTTTATTTTTTGTCACAAGTTAGCGGAAAATTATGATTTTTAATTTTTTTTTTCTTACAAAGTCTCATATTCCACTAACTTGTGACAAAAAATAAAAGCTTCCATGAACTCACTATGCCCATCAGCGAATACCTTGGGATGTCTTCTTTCCAAAATGGGGTCACTTGTGGGGTAGTTATACTGCCCTGGCATTCTAGGGGCCCAAATGTGTGGTAAGGAGTTTGAAATCAAATTCTGTAAAAAATGACCAGTGAAATCCGAAAGGTGCTCTTTGGAATATGGGCCCCTTTGCCCACCTAGGCTGCAAAAAAGTGTCACACATGTGGTATCTCCGTATTCAGGAGAAGTTGGGGAATGTGTTTTGGGGTGTCATTTTACATATACCCATGCTGGGTGAGAGAAATATCTTGGCAAAAGACAACTTTGTATAAAAAAAATGGTAAAAGTTGTCTTTTGCCAAGATATTTCTCTCACCCAGCATGGGAATATGTAAAATGACACCCCAAAACACATTCCCCAACTTCTCCTGAATACGGAGATACCACATGTGTGACACTTTTTTGCAGCCTAGGTGGGCAAAGGGGCCCATATTCCAAAAAGCACCTTTCGGATTTCACTGGTCATTTTTTACAGAATTTGATTTCAAACTCCTTACCACACATTTGGGCCCCTAGAATGCCAGGGCAGTATAACTACCCCACAAGTGACCCCATTTTGGAAAGAAGACACCCCAAGGTATTCGCTGATGGGCATAGTGAGTTCATGGAAGTTTTTATTTTTTGTCACAAGTTAGTGGAATATGAGACTTTGTAAGAAAAAAATAAATAAAAAAATCATCATTTTCCACTAACTTGTGACAAAAAATAAAAACTTCCATGAACTCACTATGCCCATCAGCGAATACCTTGGGATGTCTTCTTTCCAAAATGGGGTCACTTGTGGGGTAGTTATACTGCCCTGGCATTCTAGGGGCCCAAATGTGTGGTAAGGAGTTTGAAATCAAATTCTGTAAAAAATGGCCAGTGAAATCCGAAAGGTGCTCTTTGGAATATGGGCCCCTTTGCCCACCTAGGCTGCAAAAAAGTGTCACACATCTGGTATCGCCGTACTCAGGAGAAGTTGGGGAATGTGTTTTGGGGTGTCATTTTACATATACCCATGCTGGGTGAGAGAAATATCTTGGTCAAATGCCAACTTTGTATAAAAAAATGGGAAAAGTTGTCTTTTGCCAAGATATTTCTCTCACCCAGCATGGGTATATGTAAAATGACACCCCAAAACACATTCCCCAACTTCTCCTGAATACGGAGATACCACATGTGTGACACTTTTTTGCAGCCTAGGTGGGCAAAGGGGCCCATATTCCAAAGAGCACCTTTCGGATTTCACTGGTCATTTTTTACAGAATTTGATTTCAAACTCCTTACCACACATTTGTGCCCCTAGAATGCCAGGGCAGTATAACTACCCCACAAGTGACCCCATTTTGGAAAGAAGACACCCCAAGGTATTCGCTGATGGGCATAGTGAGTTCATGGAAGTTTTTATTTTTTGTCACAAGTTAGTGGAATATAAGACTTTGTAAGAAAAAAAAAAAAAAAATAAATCATCATTTCCCACTAACTTGTGACAAAAAATATAAAATTCTAGGAACTCGCCATGCCCCTCATGGAATACCTTGGGGTGTCTCCTTTCCAAAATGTGGTCACTTGTGGGGTAGTTATACTGCCCTGGCATTTTCCAGGGGCCCTAATGTGTGGTAAGTAGGTAAATGACCTGTGAAATCCGAAAGGTGCTCTTTGGAATATGGGCCCCTTTGCCCACCTAGGCTGCAAAAAAGTGTCACACATGTGGTATCGCCGTATTCAGGAGAAGTTGGGGAATGTGTTTTGGGGTGTCATTTTACATATACCCATGCTGGGTGAGAGAAATATCTTGGCAAAAGACAACTTTTCCCATTTTTTTATACAAAGTTGGCATTTGACCAAGATATTTCTCTCACCCAGCATGGGTATATGTAAAATGACACCCCAAAACACATTCCCCAACTTCTCCTGAGTATGGCGATACCAGATGTGTGACACTTTTTTTGCAGCCTAGATGCGCAAAGGTGCCCAAATTCCTTTTAGGAGGGCATTTTTAGACATTTGGATACCAGACTTCTTCTCACGCTTTGGGGCCCCTAGAATGCCAGGGCAGTATAAATACCCCACATGTGACCCCATTTTGGAAAGAAGACACCCCAAGGTATTCAATGAGGGGCATGGCGAGTTCATAGAATTTTTTTTTTTTGGCACAAGTTAGCGGAAATTGATATTTTTTATTTTTTTTCCACAAAGTCTCCCTTTCCGCTAACTTGGGACAAAAATTTCAATCTTTCATGGACTCAATATGCCCCTCACGGAATACCTGGGGGTGTCTTCTTTCCGAAATGGGGTCACATGTGGGGTATTTATACTGCCCTGGCATTCTAGGGACCCTAAAGCGTGAGAAGAAGTCTGGAATATAAATGTCTAAAAAATTTTACGCATTTGGATTCCGTGAGGGGTATGGTGAGTTCATGTGAGATTAAATTTTTTGACACAAGTTAGTGGAATATGAGACTTTGTAAGAAAAAAATAATAATTTCCGCTAACTTGGGCCAAAAAAATGTCTGAATGGAGCCTTACAGAGGGGTGATCAATGACAGGGGGGTGATCAATGACAGGGGGGTGATCAATGACAGGGGGGTGATCAATGACAGGGGGGTGATCAGGGAGTCTATATGGGGCACCAGAGGACACAGGTAGCTCAGTAAAGTAGCACCAAGCACCACTACACTACACTACACCCCCCCCGTCACTTATTAACCCCTTATTAGCCCCTGATCACCCCATATATACTCCCTGATCACCCCCCTGTCATTGATTACCCCCCTGTCATTGATCACCCCCCTATAAGGCTCCATTCAGATGTCCGTATGTGTTTTGCGGATCCGATCCATGTATCCGTGGATCCGTAAAAATCATACGGACATCTGAATGCAGCCTGACAGGGGGGGGTGATCAATGACAGGGGCGGTGATCAATGACAGGGGGGTGATCAGGGAGTCTATATGGGGTGATCACCCCCCCTGGAAGGCTCCAGGGAGACGCCTGTATGCGTTTTGCGGATCCGATCCATCTATCAGTGGATCCGTAAAAATCATGCGGACGTCTGAATGGAGCTTTACAGGGGGGTGATCAATGACAGGGGGGTAATCAATGACAGGGGGGTGATCAGGGAGTCTATATGGGGTGATCACCACAGTCATTGATCACGCCCCTGTAAGGCTCCATTCAGACGTCCGTGTGCGTTTTGCGGATCCGATCCATCTATCAGTGGATCCGTAAAAATCATGCAGACGTCTGAATGGAGCTTTACAGGGGTGTGATCAATGACAGGGGGGTGATCAGGGAGTCTATATGGGGTGATCAACACAGTCATTGATCACGCCCCTGTAAGGCTCCATTCAGACGTCCGTGTGCGTTTTGCGGATCCGATCCATCTATCAGTGGATCCGTAAAAATCATGCGGACGTCTGAATGGAGCTTTACAGAGGTGTGATCAATGACAGGGGGGTAATCAATGACAGGGGGGTGATCAGGGAGTCTATATGGGGTGATCACCACAGTCATTGATCAAGCCCCTGTAAGGCTCCATTCAGACGTCCGTGTGCGTTTTGCGGATCCGATCCATCTATCAGTGGATCCGTAAAAATCATGCGGACGTCTGAATGGAGCTTTACAGGGGTGTGATCAATGACAGGGGGGTGATGAGGGAGTCTATATGGTGTGATCAACACATTCATTGATCACGCCCCTGTAAGGCTCCATTCAGACGTCCGTGTGCGTTTTGCGGATCCGATCCATCTATCAGTGGATCCATAAAAATCATGCGGACATCTGAATGGAGCTTTACAGGGGTGTGATCAATGACAGGGGGGTAATCAATGACAGGGGGGTGATCAGGGAGTATATATGGGGTGATCAGGGGCTAATAAGGGGTTAATAAGTGACGGGGGGGGGGGTGTAGTGTAGTGTAGTGGTGCTTGGTGCTACTTTACTGAGCTACCTGTGTCCTCTGGTGGTCGATCCAAACAAAGGGGACCACCAGAGGACCAGGTAGCAGGTATATTAGACGCTGTTATCATAACAGCGTCTAATATACCTGTTAGGGGTTAAAAAAATCACATCTCCAGCCTGCCAGCGAACGATCGCCGCTGGCAGGCTGGAGATCCACTCTCTTACCTTCCGTTCCTGTGAGCGCGCGCGCCTGTGTGCGCGCGTTCACAGGAAATCTCGGCTCACGCGAGATGACGCCAATCAGCGTTAGTGTGACCTGGGAGCGCCGCAAAAATGACGCCTTTCGGCGTTAGTGTGACGGTAAGTGGTTAAGCACAGCTTCTTGTGTATTGGTGCCTTTTCAATAAACCTTTTGTCTTCGTTCTTGTGTCAAGCAATTCCAGAATTAGAGATAGCACTTGTGTGAACATGCTTGAAAATTAAGAATTTATTATGGCTATCACAAATGTGAGGGAATCAAGTACAATGTTTTTGGTGGTAATAGGTCTGACCAATGGGGGAGGGAATCTCAGACTACCTTAGAATGCCTTGAGACTGTGGAGGCTATTACAGTACATGAATATAAAAAGGGAGATCAGTACACATGAACTGCAGACAAAATCATTCATTAAAGGGGTTTTACCATCACATACAATGAAAAAGCCTCACACTTTTACAGCAAGGCTTCTCATAAAACTGGGAGGGATTTTATAAAGTAAGGCTTCTTATTTATTCCACCATTTACAATAAAGTTTTCTTTCTCATAGGACATTAAAATCGGTAAGTGCCTGATAACACTTAGGACAGCAGCTTGTGTGCATGCTAATCTCCTCACAGTAAAATCTAAATGATGGTTACCATTTTGCAGCAGTCTCAAAAATGTAATAAAACGGTATCATAAAAAGGAAAGAGTCATCTGTTGTAGATAGGATTAGCTTCTCACCAATATGCTCCGAAAATGTGTGTGAATATTGATATTTTTGGAGGAGAGGTTGTTGAGAACATTTGAGCTTATTATCAGAAGGATGTTTAATAGGCCTTTGTGAGTGGAGACAATTTCAACAAATTAGTCAATGTTCTTGCAACACATTTAATCACTTGTTGAATAATTGTTTCTTATTACTCATTCTTATGAAGGATAATAAGTGACTAGACAATCAATACACAGTCAATTTTTTTTACAATTGTGTTTAGTGTTGAGCGAACTTGAACCGTAAAGTTCGGGTCCGTACCAAACTTTGCGAGTTCGGGTACCCGTACCCGAACTATGCCGAAAAAGTTTGGGTTTGAGTTTGGTGTTCAGGCATTTAATAAAGCTTTTAAAAGACTGCAGGGCAGCCAATCAAGAAGCTTTTAAGCTGTGGGCACTTAGAAGCCAACACAGCCAGGCCTAGTAATCGCATGGCTGGGATTGGCCGGTGCATCATGTGACCCAGCCTCTATACAAGCTGGATCACGTGTAGAACCGCCCATCAGCTCTAAGTAGTGCAGAGACAGGAAGCAGGCAACTGAAGTGAGGGAGAGTTTTAGGAATTTCATCTAGCTATTTATTCTGTGGGTGACCTATAGTGATTTTTTGTGGGTGCAATACACCAGCTTTGCACCCCCGACACAAAAATATAATAGTTAATCTGTCTGTTAGATCGGTGGGTGACATATACCCATTTTTGGTGTGAGGTACACCTGCACTGCATACGTGACAGGGAAATTAATCTAGTTAATCCGTCTGTTAGATTGGTGGGTGACATATACCAATTTTTGGTATAAGGTACACCTGTACTAAATCCATGACAGGGAAATTAATATAGTTATTCCGTCTGTTCGGTCAGTGGGTGACATATACCCATTTTTGGTGTTATGTACAAGCTGGATCTCGTGTAACACCGCCCTTCAGCTCTGAGTAGTGCAGGGACAGGAAGCAGGCAGCTGAAGCGAAGGAGAGTGTTAGGAATCTGGCTATTTGTTTTGTGGGTGACCTATAATGTTTTATTGTGGGTGCAATGCACCATCTTTGTACCCCTGACACAGAAATATAATAATTAATCTGGCTGTTAATTCTGTGAGTGACCTATAGTGATTTTTTGTGGGTGCAATGCACCATTTTTGTACCCATGACACAAAAATATAATAGTTAATCCGTCTGTCGGTTTCATGGGTGCCATATACCCATTTTAGGTGTGAGATACACGTACACTTTATACGTGACAGGGAAATTAATATAATTAATCTGTCTGTTAGTTCGCCTGGTGACATATACCAATTTTTGGTGCGAGATACACGTGCACTGCATATGTGACAGGGATATTAATATAGTTAATCCGTCTGTTAGTTTGGTGGGTGAAATTCCCATTTTTCATGTGAGGTACACCTGCACTGTGTGAGGGTTAAAGGGGTTATCCCACTTAGCAGTTTCATACTTACCTGCTGCCACCGCGCGTTCACTTCCTGGATTCTGGCTGGGGGCGGGCTTCATCTTGATTGAAGTCTTCTCCCGGCCGGGACGCGCGCTGGACTGAACGCGCACGCTGCCGCGCATGCGCAATGTGACTTATTTCTGGCCAGTATAGTACAGAGCCGGCGTGCGCGTTCGCAGCTCTGTACTATTCTGGCCGGGAAGAAGTCACCGTCGCGCATGCGCGGCAGCGTGCGCATTCAGGACAGCGAGTGGCCCGGCCGGGAGAAAAGAAGAAGTCTTCTGGGCAAGCGCGACCATCGGGATTTTGCGGAAGAGCGGTGGTCGTAACCAGGGGAGACCGAGTCATAACAATAAGGTAAGTGGGGATGAATTTTCTCCTAATCGGTGGGAATTTATTAATAAAGTATATTTACAAAAATGATCACTGTCAAATCATTAACAGATTTAACAGTGATCATTATGATGGGATAACCCCTTTAAGACTCCATATTGTGTCCTCAGCCTCCATGTTTGTATTTCATACTGCCATTTTTTGTGTAATAAACTGTGAGTTTCTTGTGGAAAGTTACTGTAACTTCAAGGTCACTCCTTTCCCCCACCAACGCTTGTTAGAAATGAATCTTAACAAGCAATAGGAGTACTAGTATGTGGCTAGCACTCACAGTTAAGATTAAGGAGATGTTCTAGGTGTATAGCCAAGAAGATGCTCATTTCAAATTGTGTTTTTAATGAGTTAATGAGGTAAATGTTTGACTACGTCTTCAGTTGGAAATGGTCCAAAAAATTAACCTGTGCTTTCTTTAATAAAGTTTAGAAACTCATGATACACGGCTCTATGCCTGTGTTGGTTTTTCCCTATGGATATCCATAACTTCTAATTTGGAGTCCACCGCTTATCCGGCATTGGGTTATTTGCCCCAACAGAAACTGGCGCCCGATGCGTGGGACACGACTAAGTCCTTCCTGCTAAGACCCCCAATGCCTGGACGTGCCACATTAGGACAAACAGATGAAAATCAGCACTGAGGTAAGAGCTTTTTCTTACAAGTAGTCTGTACCTCCCTGTCTGGCATTTGTCTTGTTCGAGGGTCCGGCAGAGTATAACGTAAGGTAAAGTCATGCCTAATTCAATGGAAGACCTGAGCATCAAACCAGGCGCCCCCTGCTCTGAAGAAGAGGGGGTGTCTGGTTTACAAAAAAAAGGTCAGAAATTGATGGAAACCCCATCAAAATGATTTGGAAACAGCATTAAGAGAATGGCTGGATGTGTCTTGGACTCCTATTATCTACAAAATACAAAAGACAACCACACAAAGGCTGTATGCCAAAAGCCAGGTATATGCAAGCCATCAATCTATCCATGAGACAGATGACAGGCTTAGTCAGCATACCTTACAACGGCAGCCTTGTGCACTATGAGACATTCCAAACCAGCTCTCATCTGACTGAGAGCCAGTAAGCCTCAAAGTTACTTCAGATCTGTTGGATGGCTTGGGTGGACCTGCGCACCTAGATCAATATCATTAGGGAGACAACGTTTTCTGATTGTCCTAACATATTCAATAACCTTTCTATACAGTTTTGTCATGTAAAAACTTATTTGCATAAACATGGGCATATGGTAAAGACATGCAAATGAGCAGAATCTGCCTTGTTTTTCAGCTGAAAAACCATTTGCATGGAAAATGTGCGATCTACACTACTCATGAACAGCGCCATCTATTGGTTTTTATAGTCTTATGATAAGAGTAATAGTATTGTCATAAGACTATGAAACCAATAGATGATATTCGAGATAAAATTCGCTATTCGAATATTCGCGCTCAACACTTTGTCATAAGACTATAAAACCAATAGATGGCGCTGTTCATGACAAAGTGTTGAGCGCGAATATTCGAATAGCGAATTTTATCTCGAATATCGCGTTTTTGAGAATTCACAAATATTTCGAATATAGTGCGATATATTTGTTATAGAGAATATTCGTCATTTTTTCCCATCTGAACACATGAGATCGTGAAAACTCAGATCCGATGGTATATTCTAACACCCAGGCGTTCCTATGGTGACGGGGACGCTTGTTTCGTGGAGGAGTATGCTGAAGTGGAACAACTATACGGATTGAAAAAAAATATATGAATATTCTAAAAAACAAATATATTCGATATAGTGCTATATATTAGTTTTTTTCGAATATTCGTAATTTTTTCCATCTAAAATCATGATTCCTCCCTGCTTAATGACTCATTGGCCCACAAGCAAGAAGCAGGGAGGAATCATGTGTTCAGATGGGGAAAAATTACGAGTATTCGCTATAATGAATCTATAGCACTATATTCAAAATATTTGGGAATTCTCAAAGTTGTGATATTCGAGATAAAAATTCGCTATTCGAATATTCGCACTCAACACTTTGTCCTAAATCTATGAAACCAATAGATGGCGCTGTTCATGAGTCATGAACAGCGCCATCTATTGGTTTCATAGTCTTATGACAATACTATTACTCTTGTCATAAGACTATGAAACCAATAGATGGCGCTGTTCATGAGTAGTGTAGATCGCAAATTTTCCATGCAAATGGTTTTTCAGCTGAAAAACAAGGCAGATTCTGCTCATTTGCACGTCTTTCCCATATGCCCATGTTAATGCTAATGAGATTTTACATGACAAAACTATATAGAAAGGTTAGGACAATCAGAAAACTTTATCTCCCTAATGATATTGATCTAGGTGTGCAGGTCCACCCAAGCCATCCAACAAATCTGAAGTAACTTTGAGGCTTACTGGCTCTCAGCCAGATGAGAGCTGGTTTGGAATGTCTCATAGTGCACAAGGCTGCCATTGTAAGGTATGCTGACTAAGCCTGTCATCTGTCTCATGGATAGGTTGATAGCTTGCATATATCTGGGTTTTAGCATAAAGCTTTTGTGTGGTTGTTTATTGTATGTCATAGATAATAGGAGTCCAAGATGCATCAAACTATTCTCTTAATGCTGTTCACAATCCATTTTGATGGGGTTTCCATCAATTTCTAACCTTTTCTTGTAAACCAAACACCCTCTTTTCTTCTGAGCAGGGGGTGCCTAGGGTTCTCCCATTGACTTATATTGTGTTTGGGTGCTCGGTAGAACACACGAGCATACCGATGTGTTCGACCCGAGCACACAAACACTTTGTTGCTTTATCAACACTAGCTAGCAGATAACTGCATGAGTGGTGTATGGATTTAAACCAGGATTTTAGTTGGGAATTTCTTGGGATTGTTCTGGGAGTAACTGTTTACGTATTTGTCATTGTTTATTGTGTGTGTAGAATCTGGCAGGAAGCTTGGGGAAGGGGCCAGAAGCCCAGAGAGGCTTTGGCTTTAAATTAACACAGTAGGTACACCTGGAAGGACAGGGTGGAGAAGCCACTGTGGGAGAAAATAGACATCTTAGGTTCTCCCTAGTAAGCACAGATTCAGGAATAGACAATGGGTAATCAGAACAGCATTCCCAAATAGTATGAGACAGCTAAACAACTGGTAGGCAAGACAGGTGGCAAAGATGCATTAAAGAAAGTTCACAAAGTGCTGGAAAAAGCAGGTATGGAAACCTCGATTTAGAGGTTTGGGAAAGGTTCAAGCACAACCACAGTGGGTGGATTAAGGATCATGCATGTGAAGATGTAGTTAGCATCTGGATTAAGGTAGCAAGAGAGATAGAAACCGAAGGTTGGAAGCCACAAGTTTACAGGGGAAAGTTGTACTACAAGCCCCCTGAAGAGGAAACTGAAAAGGTTAAATCTGGAGGTCCACCACCTTATAATCCTGCACAGGGACTGGAGGGATGGATATGCTGGACCTGCGGGAATCAGAATCCAGATTGGACTGAAACCTGTAGAGTGTGTGGTGCCCCAGATACAGCACTGGATTATATCCAGTGCTATTGAGAACAGGGATGATACCACAGGTCCCTCAGGCGCCCACCGCCGATTGAGCTGGTGGAGATGGCCAAGACGGCCAACAGACAGCACTACCTCCTCAGGCTGCCCATTATTTTCAACAGCACCTTATACAGTATGTTCCATAGTGTCCTAAGAAACAACTGGGACCACTGTCAAAGATACCTGACTCACTGAGGCGACACATGCCTACATCCCGAATGTTACAACAGATACAGGCAACTTACAGAGCAACATGGGCAAACTTAAAAATGACTTGGTAGCCCTTAAGTTAGGGGAGGCACAGTATAGCTCAGTTAAGAATGCCCTAAAGGATGACAGAGTGAAAAATTACCCAAATGTGGCCTGGAGAGATTGGGAGAAGACAGAACAGTCAGGGACAGAGTACTGCAGGACTTTTGGTAGATGGGCCAGGACAAAGGAGGATGAGAGTTCACAGAGCCTGAAGGACGTAGTGCAGGAGGCTAAAGAGGATGTAGTCTCCTTTTAGTCAAAACTAAGAACTGTCCGGACTGACATGGGGAGAGATGCCGCGGGACAAATGGGAGAAAAAACCTCTCACATCTGCTTTCATGGAAGGATTTAATTTAGGATTTGGGGTTTTAAAGTGCCTTGTAAGTCAGACCCAAATCCTGGGATTGGACTGAGACAGACCATGGGGACCAAACCAAGTAAGTCCGGGGAGAAAAAGAGGAAAACTGCTAGACAAATAGTGAGAGAGAGAGAGTAAAAAGGAACAGTAGAGACGTATGCAGCTGGACTGCGGACGATTACAGGATGTGATTCAAATGAAGAACTGAGTGTGGAAACTTGCTCGGTGTAGCGCAGAGGAAGTATTATGTCTTGCCTGTCCGTGTATCTGTGTGACCTGTTGCCCAGTGACTATGTCGCAGAACCTGTAGGAATAGAGTTGAGCAAACACCTAGATGTTCGGGGAGTTCGGCCGAACTTTAAAAAAAAGTTCGGGTTTGGGACCCGAACTTGATCCGAACTTGGACCCGAACCCTATTGAAGTCAATAGGGACCCGAACTTCACTTTATTATTTTCCGTTATAACATGGTTATAACGGAAAATAATAGTATTAGATTTTTCAGATCTGAGTTTTCACGATCGTGAAAACTCAGATCCAACAGTGTATTCTAACACAGAGGCGTTCCCATGGTGATGGGGACGCTTCAAGTTAGAATATACTAAGAACTGTGTACATAACTGCCCCCTGCTGCCTGGCAGCACCCGATCTCTTACAGGATCTGCACCTGAGGGGTTAATTGTGCGGATCTCAGCCCCCTGTAAGAGATTGGGTGCTGCCAGGCAGCAGGGGCCAGACCCCCCTCCCTCCCCAGTATTAAAATAATTGGTGGCCAGTGCGCCCCCCCTCCCCCATCCCCCCTATTAAAATCATTGGTGGTTAATGCGACCCCCCCCTATTAAAATCATTGGTGTCCAGTGCGGCCCCCCCACCCATAATTAAAATCATTGGTGGCAGTGGCCACAGGTTAACAACCCCCCTCACCCCCATCATTAGTGGCAGCGGAGCGGCAGTTCCGATCGAAGTCCCAGTTTAATCGCTGGGGCTCCGATCGGTTACCATGGCAGTCAGGACGCTACTGCAGTCCTGGCTGCCATGGTTACTTAGCACTTTTAGCAGCATTATACTTACGTGCGCTGTCTGTGGCCGGCCGGGCGCTCCTCCTACTGGTAAGTGACAGGTCTGTGCTATAAGCAATGCGCATGTAAGTCCTATAAGGACAGCGCATGTAAGTATAATGCTGCTAAAAATGCTAAGCAACCATGGCAGCCAGGACTGCAGTAGCGTCCTGGCTGCCATGGTAACCGATCGGAGCCCCATCGATTAAAATGGGACTCCAATCGGAACTGCCGCTCCGCTGCCACCAATGATGGGAGGGGGGTTGTTAACCAATGATTTTAATTAGGGGGGGAAGAGGGGAGGACGCACTAGACCCCAATGATTTTAAAAGGGGGTGGGTGGGGGGGGCCGCACTAGCCATCAATGATTTTATTAGGGGTGGGGGTGAGGGGAGGCTGCACTGGACACCAATGATTTTAATGGGGGGCCGCACTAACCACCAATGATTTTAATAGGGTGGGGGTGGGGGGGCCGCACTGGCCACCAATGATTTTAATACTAGGGAGGGAGGAGGTCTGGCCCCTGCTGCCTGGCAGCACTCGATCTCTTACAGGGGGCTGAGATCCGCACAATTAACCCCTTAGGTGCGGCACCTGAGGGGTTAATTGTGCGGATCACAGCCCTTGTAAGAGATCGGGTGCTGCCAGGTTATGTCCACAGTTCTCAGTATATTCTAACTTGAAGCTTCCCCATCACTATGGGAACGCCTCTGTGTTAGAATATACTGTCGGATCCGAGTTTTCACGATCTAACTCAAATCCGATGCTATATTCTAACATAGAGGCGTTCCCATGGTGATAGGGACGCTTCAAGTTAAAATATACCATTGAATTGGAGAAAACTCTGATCCAATGGTATATTAATATTACCCGAACACCGATCCCGAACCTGAACTTTTACTGAAATGTTCGGGTGTCGCTCAACCCTATGTAGGAACTCTGTTTGCCGAGATAGAGAACATATGGAGACAGAAAGCTGAGTATGAAGAGTGAGACAGAGGGGGTTGCTTGCTTGCTTGCAGCTGCGAGGGAGTGACGTCATGGCATTGGAATGTGTGATAGCGAGAACACTGTCTGCAATTTTAAGAGAAAATAACAAGGCAATGTATGTGAGGTACTTAGTGTGAATGTATGGAGCTCCAGAAAATTTTATTTGTTAATAAGTTTAAAGACTTGTGTGTGTGTGTGTGTTAATGTATGGGAAATATTTCTTTATGTTTGTGTGAGCGAAATCAGCTTTACTGATGGAATCATCACAAAAACACAGGGAGGTGTGTGATCTGGTTTTAGGACAAAAAGGAGTGAGATTATTCTATTCTGGATATTATATTTAAAAAAAAAAAAAAAAAAAAAATGAACAGACATAGGAAAACTCACCGTGTCTCCGGATACTGTGTATCTTAAGTCATAATGTCAGCCCCCTGGAGTGAAGCAGTACCCTGCACACTCAGTCATGCCCAGGAGAGAGCAGTGGCCAGTCAAATTGATGCTTTTCTCCAGCCCTGGGTATTCCAAAGCATGATGCAGGGTCACAGTACTCCTGTGCTTACTCAGAAGCATGGTGAATGTCAACACCTAGTGGCATACTTCTCAGCTAGATTAGATCCTGTTACTCGAGGAGCCCCCTCCCTCATCATCGCAGTCATGGCAGGGCAGGCAATGATTGAAAAAGCCTCAGAAGTAGTGTTGGACTACCCAGTGTTTGTGCAAACTCCCCATGACATACAGGGCATTCTCACACAGGTGCAACCAAAACATATTTCTGTGGCTAGACAACTCAGAATCCAATGTGCCCTCCTCATGCCAGACAATATTACTTTCAAAAGACGTACTACTCTGAATCCTGCTACTTTGTTACCAATCACAGATTCAGAAATGGGGGAGGGTAGCACAGGTAACCCTTTGTCTGATTTAGCTGAAAATGATCCTCATGATTGTATACAGTTGTATACAGTTGGATTTTCTGCATGAAAAACCTCTTGATAACCCTGATGTTGAGTATTTTGTAGATGGAAGCAGGTTTATGGGAGAAGATAGCTGGTTCCACACTGGATATGCAGTGGTCACACAGCATGAGGTAGCCGTTGCTGAACCACTCCCTCCGCACATGTCTGCGCAGGAGGCAGAGTTGAAGGCACTCCCTGAGGTGTGTAAAATGGCCGAAGGGAAGAAGGTAAACATCTACATGGACTCCAGGTATGCTTTTGGAATTGGACATGACTATGGACCCATATGGCGGGCTAGAGACTTTTTGACTTTTGCAGGTAAGCCCAATAAAAACAAAGACTCTGTGCTTGAACTAATAAACTCTTTACTGTTGCCAGAAGGAGTTGCTATTGTGAAAGTAAAGGCTCGCACAAGGTGTACCACGGCAGAGGTAAAAGGCAATAACAGAGCTGATAAGGCAGGCAAGCTAGCTGTGCTCCGGCTACTGAGTGCTGATGCCACCCCGGTAAGAGCCTTAAAACCTGTGAATATATCCAAAGACACTATGATCAAAATGTCTGAGCAGGCCTCACCTGAAGAAAAATAACTATGGACTAAACAAGGGGCTGGGCCAGATGACCAAGGACCATGGAGAAACAAAGATAGAATCTGCCTTCCACGCCCTCTGTACCCGGTTATGGCTCAGGAGGCCCATGGACCTATACATCTGTCCAAAGGGGCCATGGGCAAGTGGTGAAGACTCCAACAAGCACACCCGTAGGCCTCTTTACCAGTTTCAGAGACTGCAGATAGACTACATACAACTAACAAAAACCCTGGTTGGGTCTGGAGATTGGGTGGTGATAAAGAGGCATGTGAGGAAACCATTTGAACCCAGATTTGATGGTCCCTTCCAAGTCCTGTTGAAAACTGCAACCTTTGTAAAGGTGTAAGGAAAGCCTAACTGGAATCATGCCTCACATTGCAAAAAAGTGCCCAACCCTGAGGATGGAGATCTTTGTACTGATACTCCTGGGTCTGAGCATTCAACCTCTACATGTGAACCTAAAAAGAGACTGGGACAATGCCCTTATTAGGCATCATCAGGTCATGTTAAAAAATATGACAGATGCGTACAATTATACAAACTGCTGGATCTGTACTCACAGTCCTGTGAGTTCAAAGACTATGCCTTATTTAGCGATTCTGGTACCGTGGTTAGAACTTGCTGACATAAATTGTAGAGACTTCTTATCTATATGAAGACCAGAAAATGAAAGTTTTAAGTTTAACTCCACTACCTAGATGACCAAATATGGGATGTGTTAGACCTTGTAAATCAAACTAATCATGTACAATCTCAGTTAATCATAGTTACTAACCAGCATACTCTAGTTTTAGACTATCTTACTGCTAAGGAAGGAGGATTGTGTCAAATAATAGGATCTGCTTGTTGTCATTATATAGATCCACAAGGTAACCTTCAAGTAAGAGCAGGTATCAAAAAGATGAAAGAAATGAGAGATGCACATAGTGCTGAGAAGGACTCTTGGTAGTCAGATACCTTCTCTTTCTTGAATCCAGCAAACTGGTTTAAAAATGTTGGTGGGTGGCTTATGGGTATAGTACAGGGAATAATACCGATTTTCTTGATTGTTGACCTCATTTACATTGTAATTAAGCTCACATTGATGTGCTTGAGCAGAGTGTGTAACAGGAACAAAGGTAGAAAAGACTATGAGACATGTTGAGATGATCCCTCACACAGGTGCAGATATGCAGAATCTGGGAAACCAGCAGCAAGGGGAATGTCCGGCTGAAGTATGTGTATCTGACACCTGTGGTGAGTGTATATCTCAAAATGGGGGAATTGTGAGGGTTAAGACACCATGTTGTGTCCTCAGCCTCCATGTTTGTATTTCATATTGTCATTTTTTGTGTAATGAACTGTGAGCTTCTTGTGGAAAGTTACTGTAACTTCAAGGTCACTCCTTTCCCCCACCAACGCTTATGAGAAAGGAATCTTAACAAGCAATATGAGTACTAGTATGTGGCTAGCACCCAAAGTTAAAATTAAGGAGACTTTCTAGGCATATAGCCAAGAAGATGCTCATTTCAGATTGTGTTTTCTTTAATAAAGTCTAGAAACTCTTGATACACGGCTCTATGACTGTGTTGTTTTTTCTCTATAGATATCTACAACTTCTAATTTGGAGTCCACCGCTCATCCGGCATTGGGGATTTTGCCCCAATAACTTCATACGTAACAGGGAAATTAAAATAGTTAATCCGTCTGTTAGTTCAGTGGGTGACATATACCCATTTTTGGTGTGAGATACACGTGCGCCTTATACGTGACAGGAAAAATAATATAGTTAATCTGTCTGTTAGTTCAGCCGGTGACATACACCCATTTATGATGTGAGGTAAACCTGCACTGCATATGTGACAGGGAAATTAATGTAGTTAATCCGTCTGTAAATTCAGTGGGTGACTTATTCCCATTTTTGGTGTGAAGTTAGTTCGGTGGGTGACCTCAAAGAATGAGGTAAGCATCAAATAAGTGATCTGACGATGGTCGTGGTTATGCTGGTGCTGATGGAGCTCCTGTTGCAGGGAGAGGATGTGGTCGATCTGTGCCAGCTACACGCCCAAATGAAACAACTTTCTCAGGTGCACTTAGGCGACAGGATGTTCGCGTCATTTTGTAGGCCCGAATACCGGTGTACGAATGGTGAGCCAGAACAAGTAGAGGCGGTAGTAGATTTAATGGCTGACAGTGCCTACAGTTCCTTCACATTGTCTCCCACCCGGTCTCCTGCTGAAACCGCAGAGTTGGCACCTGCAGCCCATGGGCATCTGTCGTTCACCTCACCCCTTTGCAAATCAGCCAAGCAGTGTGAGCCCCAATTCATGCAGCAGTCTTATGATTTTTGATCACTCTGCTGGCGGGGTTTCTGTGGGCCATCCACCTAGCCCTGCCCCAGAAGTGGAAGAGATTGAGTGCACTGATGCCCAACCACTTATGCTTCAGTTTGTTGACATGGGAGGACCACCGCGGCACGTCTCTGATGATGATGACAAAACACAGGTGCCAACTGCTGCGGCTTTCTGCCATGTGCAGACCGGCAAAGAGGGCAGTGGTGAAGAGTGGGTGAAAGATGATGTGGAGGATGATGAGGTCCTAGTTTTTTAAATTAGGGTACACCCCAAAACATTGGAAAATATAACCCTCCAGTCGTGCTAAACACACGTTCAGACAATACACTGGCTGCAGGGCAGGCCAGCACCTCCAAGGCGTAAAGGGCAAGCTCAGGCCATGTGCACAATTTGGAGACCAAGAAGAAGCAGGGGCTGACCCCTGTCAGTTAGTTTGTGCATACTTACTGCCCCACCATGTCGCACGTCCCCGTGATGTTCACGATTAGAGTTGAGCGAACACCTGGATGGTCGGGTTCGAGAAGTTCGGCCGAACTTCCCGGAAATGTTCGGGTTCGGGATCCGAACTCGACCCGAACTTCGCCCCAAACCCCATTGAAGTCAATGGGGACCCAAACTTTTCGGCACTAAAAAGGCTGTAAAACAGCCCAGGAAAGGGCTAGAGGGCTGCAAAAGGCAGCCAAATGTAGTTAAATCCCCTGCAAACAAATGTGGATAGGAAAATGAATAAACATAAAAATAAAATAAATTAAAATTAACCAATATCAATTGGAGAGAGGTCCCATAGCAGAGAATCAGGCTTCATGTCATAGCAGAGAATCAGGCTTCACGTCACCCAACACTGGAACAGGCCACTGTCAGATATATTTAGGCCCCGACACCCAGACATAGAAACATAGAAACATAGAATGTGTCGGCAGATAAGAACCATTCGGCCCATCTAGTCTGCCCAATATACTGAATACTATGGATAGCCCCCGGCCCTATCTTATATGAAGGATGGCCTTATGCCTATCCCATGCATGCTTAAACCCCTTCACTGTATTTGCAGCTACCACTTCTGCAGGAAGGCTATTCCATGCATCCACTACTCTCTCAGTAAAGTAATACTTCCTTATATTACTGTTAAACCTTTGCCCCTCTAATTTAAAACTGTGTCCTCTTGTGGTAGTTTTTCTTCTTTTAAATATGCTCTCTTCCTTTACCGAGTTGATTCCCTTTATGTATTTAAAAGTTTCTATCATATCCCCTCTGTCTCTTCTTTCTTCCAAGCTATACATATTAAGGTCCTTTAACCTTTCCTGGTAAGTTTTATCCTGCAATCCATGTACTAGTTTAGTAGCTCTTCTCTGAACTCTCTCTAGAGTATCTATATCCTTCTGGAGATATGGCCTCCAGTACTGCGCACAATACTCCAAGTGAGGTCTCACCAGTGTTCTGTACAGCGGCATAAGCACTTCACTCTTTCTACTGCTTATACCTCTCCCTATACATCCAAGCATTCTGCTGGCATTTCGTGCTGCTCTATTACATTGTCTTCCCACCTTTAAGTCTTCTGAAATAATTACTCCTAAATCCCTTTCCTCAGATACTGAGGTCAGGACTGTGTCAAATATTCTATATTCTGCCCTTGGGTTTTTACGCCCCAGGTGCATTATCTTGCACTTATCCACATTAAATTTCAGTTTCCAGAGTTCTGACCATTCTTCTAGTTTTCCTAAATCCTTTTCCATTTGGCGTTTCCCTCCAGGAACATCAACCCTGTTACATATCTTTGTGTCATCAGCAAAAAGACAAACCTTACCAGCGAGGCCTTTTGCAATATCACTTATGAAGATATTAAACAAAATCGGTCCCAGTACAGATCCCTGTGGAACCCCACTGGTAACATTACCTTGTTTTGAATGTTCTCCATTGACTACAACCCTCTGTTGTCTGTCACTCAGCCACTGCCTAATCCACTCAACAATATGGGAGTCCATGCTCAATGACTGCAGTTTATTGATAAGTCTTCTATGTGGGACAGTGTCAAAAGCCTTACTAAAATCTAGATATGCGATGTCTACTGCACCTCCACCGTCTATTATTTTATTCACCCAGTCAAAAAAATCTATAAGATTTGTTTGACATGATCTCCCTGAAGTAAACCCATGTTGTTTTTCATCTTGCAATCCATGGGATTTTAGATGTTCCACAATCCTATCCTTTAATAGGGTTTCCATTAATTTGCCTACTATTGATGTCAGACTCACTGGTCTATAGTTGCTCGATTCCTCCCTACTACCTTTCTTGTGAATGGGCACGACATTTGCCAATTTCCAATCTTCCGGGACGACTCCTGTTACTAATGATTGGTTAAATAAATCTGTTAACGGTTTTGCCAGCTCACCACTAAGCTCTTTTAATAATTTTGGGTGTATCTCATCAGGCCCCTGTGACTTATCTGTCTTCACCTTAGACAGCAAACTTAGAACATCTTCCTCTGTAAAGATACATGCATCAAACGATTTAATAGTCATTCTTTCTAGTGGAGGTCCTTCTCCTTTTTCTTTTGTAAAAACTGAACAGAAGTATTCATTAAGGCAGTCGGCTAGCCCTTTATTCTCTTCTACATACCTTCCGTCCTTTGTTTTTAATTTAGTTATTCCTTGTTTTAATTTCCTTTTTTCATTTATATATCTGAAGAATGTCTTATCCCCTTTTTTCATAGACTGAGCTAGTTTTTCTTCTGCCTGCGCTTTAGAAGTTCTTATAACTTGCTTGGCCTCTCTCTGCCTAATCTTGTAGATTTCCTTATCTTCATTGCTCTGGGTTTTTTTATAATTACAAAATGCTAGCTTTTTATTTTTAATGATTTGGGCCACTTCTGCTGAGTACCACATTGGTCTCCTCCTTTTTTTGCTTTTACTGACAAGTCTAATGCAATTTTCTGTTGCCTTCAATAATGCACCTTTTAAGTAGTCCCATTTCTCCTGGACTCCATGTAATCCGTTCCAGTCTGATAAGGACTCATTTATGACTAATTTCATTTTTGAAAAGTCTGTTTTTCTAAAATCTAAAACTTTTGTTTTTGTGTGGTGGGACTCTTTCACAGTTCTTATATTAAACCACACTGACTGGTGATCACTAGATCCCAAGGTTTCGCCTACAATGACATCATATACCGAATCCCCGTTTGTGAATACCAAATCCAAAATGGCCTCCCTCCGGGTTGGCTCCTCAACCACTTGTTGTAGAGATAACCCCAGTAGGGAATTTAGAATATCTGTACTCCTGGTAGAACTTGCTATTTTGGTTTTCCAGTTTATATCTGGAAGATTGAAATCTCCCATAATGATAACTTCTCCTTTCATTGTCATTTTAGCTATTTCTTCAACTAGTAGATCATCTAGTTCTTTAACTTGACCAGGTGGTCTATATATCACACCTACACGAGTTACTGCATGGTTAGCAAACTGCAGCGTAACCCAAACTGACTCTATGTTGGCCTCACCAACTTGTATTAGGTTAGATTTAATGCTATCTTTCACATACAGGGCCACTCCTCCTCCTTTCTTGCCTTCTCTGTCTCTTCTGTATAAAGAGTACCCTGGTATGGTTATGTCCCAGTCATTTCTTTCATTAAACCATGTCTCCGTAACAGCCACTAAATCTACATTCTCAGATGCCATTATTGACCCAAGTTCATTGATTTTTTTACCTAAACTGCGAGCATTTGTAGACAGGACTCTGAGCTTATCATTTCTTAACCTCAGTGCTTCTGGCCTGTTCTGGCATTGTTTCGGGGGGCAATTGGACTCTTTTATTTTCACTCTTTTGCCCCCCCTTCCTAGTTTAAATACTCTTTCGCAAATTCTTGGAGTTGTTCACTAAGTACATTTGTTCCTTTGAGAGAAAGATGCAAACCATCTTTTTTGTACAGTTCCTTTCTATTCCAAGTAGAGCTATCATGAGAAACAAAGCCAAATCCTTGCTCTTGACACCATTTACCAAGCCATATGTTGAACTCCTTTATGCACCTCTGCCTATCATTCTGAACATTATGCACAGGCAGAACTTCAGAAAATGAAATGGTGGATGCAAAATCCTGTACGTCATTACCAAGTGTGATAAAAGATTTTTTCACCTCTGACACTTCATTGCAAGCCAGGTCATTTGTCCCTAGATGGACAAGAACATCCACGTCCCCTTCCTGCTTTGCTTGCTTAACAATATTAATAATACGTCTTCTATCTCTTCTAGCAGTAGCCCCAGGGAGACATCTCACAAAACCATTTTCTTTAAGCTCCACACTTCTTATGATTGAATCACCCAGCAACAGCTGCTTCCTTTGAGACTTCACTTTATCTTTTTTGTTGCATACATTAGACATAGGAGTCGATGGTTTCTCACCCTCTGTGCTTGAGTCCATATCCATGTTGTCCTTACATTCTGAGAGTGCTGCAAATGAATTATGGAGAACCACCGACTGTGGGACATGTCTTCTATCCACCACTCTAAGACTTCCAGAACCTACATTAACCCATCTGCCATTTCTGGGGGTCCTCTGTGGCAGTGGCATTGCAGCAGTCCTAGCTGGAGTTTGTTTAACAGATAATTTAAATATTTCAGCTTTCAAAAATGCAATTTCTGCTGCAGTAAGGAGAACTGTCTACAGATCTGACAGCATCCGAATCTCCAAAGAGTGGAACATGAAATAAATGCACAACAATTCCTGCACTGAACCAAGTCTGCCATTTTAAAGAGGAGAAAAAAATAAAAAAAATAAAAAAAATAAATTTGTAACTTTAAATCAAACAAATCTTACCTTTTTTTTTTTGTATTGTTTCCACCTTCCAGCCTACCTCCTGACTATCTCCTGCAATATCTCTTTACTAGTACTTAATGTAGTACTTGAAGCTAGTACTTTCAGCTAATGAATTAGGCCAGCTAATGAGTCTGTCTCTATATATACACACACTCCTTCCCAAACTCCTCCCCCAGCAACAAATGTAACACCTTAGTGAGCTAGGCTCATTAGCAAACGCACAATAGCAAACAGCTGACCGAATTCCTTACCTCTTCTCAATCAATGATCAGCAAAAACAACACAGATGAGCCAGTTGGAGACTCTAAGCCAATCTCTTGCAGTATCTCTTGAATCTCTTCAGTCTGCTGCAATATCTCTTTACTAGTACTTAATGTAGTACTTGAAGCTAGTACTTTCAGCTAATGAAGAGAGGTCCCATAGCAGAGATTCAGGCTTCATGTCATAGCAGAGAATCAGGCTTCACGTCACCCAACACTGGAACAGGCCACTGTCAGATATGTTTAGGCCCCGGAACCCAGACAGAGGAGAGAGGTCCCATAGCAGAGAATCAGGCTTCATGTCATAGCAGAGAATCTTGCTTCATGTCACCCAACACTGGAACAGGCCACTGTCAGATATGTTTAGGCCCCGGCACCCAGACAGAGGAGAGAGGTCCCATAGCAGAGAATCAGGCTTCATGTCATAGCAGAGAATCATGCTTCATGTCACCCAACACTAAAAACAGGCCACTGTCAGATATTTTTAGGCCCCGGCACCCAGACAGAGGAGAGAGGTCCCATAGCAGAGAATCAGGCTTCATGTCATAGCAGAGAATCAGGCTTCATGTCACCCACCACTGGAACAGGCCATTGTCAGATATTTTTAGGCCCCGGCACCCAGACAGAGGAGAGAGGTCCCATAGCAGAGATTCAGGCTTCATGTCATAGCAGAGAATCAGGCTTCATGTCACCCAACACTGGAACAGGACACTGTCAGATATTTAGGCTCCGGCACCCAGACAGAGGAGAGAGGTCCCATAGCAGAGAATCAGGCTTCATGTCATAGCAGAGAATCAGGCTTCATGTCACCCACCACTGGAACAGGCCATTGTCAGATATTTTTAGGCCCCGGCACCCAGACAGAGGAGAGAGGTCCCATAGCAGAGATTCAGGCTTCATGTCATAGCAGAGAATCAGGCTTCATGTCACCCAACACTGGAACAGGACACTGTCAGATATTTAGGCTCCGGCACCCAGACAAAGGAGAGAGGTCCCATTGCAGAGAATCAAGCTTCATGTCACCCACCACTGTAACAGGCCACTGTCAGATATTTAGGCTCCGGCACCCAGACAGAGGAGAGAGGTCCCATTGCAGAGAATCAGGCTTCATGTCACCCACCACTGGAACAGGCCACTGTCAGATATTTAGGCCCCAGCACCCAGACAGAAGAGAATGGTCCCATTGCAGAGAATCAGGCTTCATGTCACCCACCACTGGAACAGGCCACTGTCAGATATTTAGGCCCCGGCACCCAGACGGAGGAGAGGTTCATTCAACTTTGGGTTGCCCCGCAATATAATGGTAAAATTAAAAAAAGAGGATTGAATGAAGTGCCCTGGAGTACAAGAATATATTGTTAAGGGGATGTAGTTATAAATGTCTAATCTGCACAAGGGATGGACAGGTCCAGTGGGATCCATGCCTGGTTAGTTTTTATGAACGTCAGCTTGTCCACATTGGCTGTAGACAGGCGGCTGCGTTTGTCTGTAATGTTGCACCCTGCCGTGCTGAATACACTTTCAGACAAAATGCTGGCCGCCGGGCAGGCCAGCACCTCCAAGGCATAAAAGGCTAGCTCTGGCCACGTGGACAATTTGGAGACCCAGAAGTTGAATGGGGCCGAACCATCAGTCAGTACGTGGGGGGGTGTGCACACGTACTGTTCCACCATGTTAGTGAAATGCTGCCTCCTGCTAACACGTTCCGTATCAGGTGGTGGTGCAGTTAGCTGTGGCGTGGTGACAAATCTTTTCCACATCTCTGCCATGCTAACCCTGACATTTGGGAATGCTCTCAGTAGCACGTCTACCAACGTGCGCTTGTACTCGCGCATCGTCCTATCACGCTCCAGTGCAGGAAGTAAGGTGGGCACATTGTCTTTGTACCGGGGATCCAGCAGGGTGGCAACCCACTAGTCCACACACGTTAAAATGTGGGCAACTCTGCTGTCGTTGCGCAGGCACTGCAGCATGTAGTCTCTCATGTGTGCCAGGCTGCCCAGAGGTAAGGACAAGCTGTCCTCTGTGGGAGGCGTATCGTCATCGTCCTGCGTTTCCCCCCAGCCACACACCAGTGATGGGCCCGAGCTGCGTTGGGTGCCACCCCGCTGTGAACATGCTTCATCCTCATCCTTCTCCACCTCCTCCTCATCCTCGTCCTCCAGTAGTGGGCCCTGTCTGGCCACATTTGTACCTGGCCTCTGGTGTTGCAAAAAACCTCCGTCTGAGTCACTTCTAAGAGATTGGCCTGAAAGTGCTAAAAATGACCCCTCTTCTTCCTCCTCCTCCTCCTCCTCCTGGGCCACCTCCTCTTCCATCATCGCCCTAAGTGTTTTCTCAAGGAGACATAGAGTGGTATTGTAACGCTGATAACGGCGTCATCGCCACTGGCCATGTTGGTGGAGTACTTGAAACAGCGCAACAGGGCACACAGATCTCGCATGGAGGCCCAGTCATTGGTGGTGAAGTGGTGCTGTTCCGCAGTGCGACTGACCCGTGCGTGCTGCAGCTGAAACTCCACTATGTCCAGCATGTGCACGTTGCATATGAGGCGGTGAGCGGGAAGGCCGAATTTACGCTGTAGCGCAGACAGGCGTGCAGCCACAGGATATGAACGCCGGAAGCGCGCTCAGACGGACCGCACTTTATGCAGCAGCTCTGACATGTCGGGGTAGTTGTGAATGAACTTCTGCACCACCAAATTCAGCACATGCGCCAGGCAAGGGATGTGCGTCAAATCGGCTAGTCCCAGAGCTGCAATGAGATGTCGCCCATTATCGCACACCACCAGGCCGGGCTTGAGGCTCACCGGCAACAACCACTTGTCGGTCTGTTGTTCAATACCCCGCCACAACTCCTGCGCGGTGTGGGGCCTGTCCCCCAAACATATGAGTTTCAGAATTGCCTGCTGACGTTTACACCCGGCTGTGCTGAAGTTGGTGGTGAAGGTGTGTGGCTGACTGGATGAGCAGGTGGAAGAAGAGGAGGAGGAAGCCGAGTAGGAGGAGGAGGCTACAGGAGGCAAAGAATGTTGCCCTGCGATCCTTGGCGGCGGAAGGACGTGCGCCAAACAGCTCTCCGCCTGGGGCCCAGCCGCCACTACATTTACCCAGTGTGCAGTTAGGGAGATATAGCGTCCCTGGCCGTGCTTACTGGTCCACGTATCTGTGGTTAGGTGGACCTTGCCACAGATGGCGTTGCACAGTGCACAATTGATTTTATCGGATACTTGGTTGTGCAGGGAAGGAACGGCTCTCTTGGAGAAGTAGTGGCGGCTGGGAACAACATACTGTGGGACAGCAAGCGACATGAGCTGTTTGAAGCTGTCTGTGTCCACCAGCCTGAATGACAGCATTTCATAGGCCAGTAGTTTAGAAATGCTGGCATTCAGGGCCAGGGATCGAGGGTGGCTAGGTGGGAATTTACGCTTTCTCTCAAATGTTTGTGAGATGGAGAGCTGAACGCTGCCGTGTGACATGGTTGAGATGCTTGGTGACGGAGGTGGTGGTGTTGGTGGTATATCCTATGTTTGCTGGACGGCAGGTGCCAACGTTCCTCCAGAGGCGGAGGAAGAGGCAGAGGCAGCAGCAGAAGAGGTAGCAGGGGGAGCCTGAGTGAGTTCCTTGTTTTTAAGGTGTTTACTCCACTGCAGTTCATGCTTTGCATGCAGGTGCCTGGTCATGCAGGTTGTGCTAAGGTTCAGAACGTTAATGCCTCGCTTCAGGCTCTGATGGCACAGCGTGCAAACCACTCGGGTCTTGTCGTCAGCACATTGTTTGAAGAACTGCCACGCCAGGGAACTCCTTGAAGCTGCCTTTGGGGTGCTCGGTCCCAGATGGCGGTGGCCAGTAGCAGGCGGACTCTCTTGGCGGCGGGTGTTCTGCTTTTGCCCACTGCTCCCTCTTTTGCTACGCTGTTGGCTCGGTCTCACCACTGCCTCTTCCTCTGAACTCTGAAAGTCAGTGGCACGACCTTCATTCCATGTGGGGTCTAGGACCTCATCGTCCCCTGCATCGTCTTCCACCCAGTCTTCCTCCCTGACCTCCTGTTCGGTCTGCACACTGCAGAAAGACGCAGCAGTTGGCACCTGTGTTTTATCATCAGAGACGTGCTGAGGTGGTATTCCCATGTCCTCATCATCAGTAAACATAAGTGGTTGTGCGTCAGTGCATTCTATGTCTTCCACCGCTGGGGAAGGGCTAGGTGGATGCCCTTGGGAAACTCTGCCAGCAGAGTCTTCAAACAGCATAAGAGACTGCAGTATAAGTTGAGGCTCAGACAGTTTCCCTGATATGCATGGGGGTGATGTGACAGACTGATGGGCTTGGTTTTCAGGCGCCATCTGTGCGCTTTCTGCAGAAGACTGGGTGGGAGATAATGTGAACGTGCTGGATCCACTGTCGGCCACCCAATTGACTAATGCCTGTACCTGCTCAGGCCTTACCATCCTTAGAATGGCATTGGGCCCCACCAAATATCGCTGTAAATTCTGGCGTCTACTGGGACCTGAGGTAGTTGGTACACTAGGACGTGTGGCTGTGGCAGAACGGCCACGTCCTCTCCCAGCACCAGAGGGTCCACTAACACCACCACGACCATGTCCGCGTCCCTTACTAGATGTTTTCCTCATTGTTACCGTTCACCACAATAAGAAAAAAATTATTTGGCCCAATGTATTGAATTCAAATTCAGGCCTTTTTTTACAGGCACCTAACACTATCTGGCTATCTACTTAGGTACCGTATTACACAAATACAGGCACAGCAGTAACCACAGATTTAGCTAAATATAAATTGTAGGCCTAGTATTTAGGCGGTGGATGACAGGTATACGTTTACGGGCAGAATTAGACTTGGAGATGCACGGTAGCATTTGAAGTTATTGAGAATGACCCTATCCGCACCTTCAATCTAATATACCCTTTTATGGATAGATTTAAACTTGGCATGATACAGCAGAAACCACTGTTTTAGGGAATTGCTAAGTTGGGAATTGTATTTCAACCCAGAACAAAAACTGTGCTTTGGCGGACACTAAATTACTTTACCAGCCACAACAGTAAACACAGATTTAGCTGAATATAAATTGTAGGCCTATTATTTAGGCGCTGGATGACAGGTATACGTTTACGGCCAAAATTAGACTTGGAGATGCACGGTAGCGTTTGAAGTTATTGAGAATGACCCTATCCGCACCTTCAATCTAATATACCCTTTTATGGATAGATTTAAACTTGGCCTGATACAGCAGAAGCCACTGATTTAGGGAATTGCTAAGTTGGGAATTGTATTTCAACCCAGAACAAAAACTGTGCTTTGACGGACACTAAATAACTTTACCAGCCACAGCAGTAAACACAGATTTAGCTGAATATAAATTGTAGGCCTATTATTTAGGCGCTGGATGACAGGTATACGTTTACGGACAGAATTAGACTTGGAGATGCACGGTAGCGTTTGAAGTTATTGAGAATGACCCTATCCGCACCTTCAATCTAATATACCCTTTTATGGATAGATTTAAACTTGGCCTGCTACTGCAGAAACCACTGATTAAGGGAATTGCTAATTTGGTAATTGTATTTTAACCCAGAAAAATATATATCCTTTGCCAGACAGCAGACAGTATTACAATTGGCTAGCCACAGCTGAAACACCAGATTTAGGGTACTGCTATTTTGGCAATTGTATTTCACCCCTCAATAAAATAGCAAGCACAGCCAAGCCCCTGATGTAGGATATAGCAAAAAAAAAAACACACTATTGATGGTTAAATGTACTTGGTGGCAGCTTGTGCTGGCGCACCACAAGACACAAAATGGCCGCCGATCACCCCAGAAAAAAGTGACAGAAAAACGCTCTGGGCAGCCTTAAAACAGTGAGCAATTAAATAGCAGAGGTTGAATGATACACAGCTGTAAATCGATCACTTCAGTAATTGTTTTTGAAGACTAAATCACTGCCTAATCTGGCCCTAACAGCAGCAGCTGCATCCTATCCCTACACTGATCAGAGCAGAGTGACGTGCGCCGCTACGTGACTCCAGCTTAAATAGAGGCTGGGTCACATGCTGCACTGGCCAATCACAGCCATGC
This sequence comes from Bufo bufo, assembly GCF_905171765.1. Taxonomy (NCBI): domain Eukaryota; kingdom Metazoa; phylum Chordata; class Amphibia; order Anura; family Bufonidae; genus Bufo; species Bufo bufo. The sequence goes on from NC_053393.1 coordinate 137,050,330, forward strand.
CAATAGTAGGCATGGCTGTAATGGCCTCTTGGGGAAAGTAGTATGACGCTTGTTGATTGGCTGCTTTGCAGCCTTTCAAAAAGCGCCAAGAAAGCGCCGAACACCGAACCCGAACCCAGACTTTTACAAAAATGTTCGGGTTCGGGTCCGTGTCACAAACACCCCAAAATTCGGTACGAACCCTATTCACGATCCAATTTGATATCTGCTCTATCAACTTTCGATGTTCTTTTATGTGCCTACCATGGTGATCACGGGTGGTGGGGAATTAGGGTTCCAGGCCGGAGAGGGAGCGTGAGAAAAAGAGACCAAATTTAAGGGAGATAAATTAATTTAAAAAATTGGGATCGAGCGGAAATGTGGGAAATGTTATTGAGGCGCAAATATGGGACAAATTACAGAGGCCCAAATGTGGGCCAAAAGAGTCAAGCGGAAATGTGGGAAAAGCTATTAAGGCGCAAATGTTGTACAAATTACAGAAGCCCAAATGTGGGCCAAAAGAGTCAAGCGGAAATGTGGGAAAAGCTATTGAGGAGCAAATGTTTGCCAAAAGAGTATAGCGGAAATGTGGAACAAATTATTGAAGTGCAAATGTGGTACAACTTGTTTAAGTTTAAGCATTGAATCAAAGTAGGTGGCGCGCATCAATTAAAGAAGCATTTCAGAAATGTATTTTTCTGTCACCTATGCAGAGCAGGGGTTTATTCACGTCTAAAATTGTATAATGTCAACCCAAGAATGTAAAAATTGCAGAAATTTGTCTATGACAGAAAACAATTGTTTATTGTCACCCGAAAATGTAAAATAAAAATTATTGAAATTTAATAAGCTGTCAACTAGGTATTACACCTAAAAATTTGTGAATTTGACCCTAAAATGTAACTGACAATTTTTTATTTTTTTTTTTCCACCGGTCTACTAGGTATAGCAGTGGTACTTCACACACAAAAATTGTTGAATTTCAACAGAAAATGTAACTGACAATTATAATATTTTATTTTTTAACCGGTCTACTAGGTATAGCAATGGTACTTCACACCTAAAAATTTTAGAATTTCAACTGAAAATGTAACTGACAATTTTTTTTTCTTTTTTTAACCGACCTACTAGGTATAGCAGTGGTACATTACACCCAAAAATTGGTGAATTTCACCAGTAATTGTAACAGACAATTTTTTTTATTGTTTAACCTGTCTACTAGGTATAGCAGTGGTACTTCACACCCAAAAATTGTTGAATTTCAACTGAAAATGTAACTTACAATTATTTTTTTTTAACCGGCCTACTAGGTATAGCAGTGGTGCATCACACCCAAATATTTGTGAATTTCACCAGAAAATGTAACTGACAATTATTTTTTTTTTAACGGCCTACTAAGTATAGCAGTGGTACTATACACACAAAAATTGGTGAATTTTACCCAAAAATGTAAATGACAATTTTTTTTTAACCTGTCTACTAGGTATAGCAGTGGTACTATACACCCAAAAATTGGTGAATTTTACCCAAAAATTTAAATGACAATTTTTTTTTAACCTGTCTACTAGGTATAGCAGTGGTACTATACACCCAAAAATTGGTGAATTTCACCCGAAAATGTAACTGACAAAGTAGTGAAATGATATAAAATAAAATACGTACAAATAAAAAAAAAATTGATTTATGAGGTGGAGTTCCATATGGAGTAGGAGTTTGAGGAGGCGGAGGATGTAGCGGTCTAGGTGGAAGCGGCGGTGAAGGAGACAAGGTCGCCAACACAGGTTTTTTGTTTTAATTTAATTTTTTAAAATTAGGGTACACTCTAAAAGAATGTGAAATATCCAGAATACAAGAATGAGCAATTGCGCTGCAGTATAACAATGGCTGGTTAGTGCCGGTATTCATGTCTATTCTGCACAAGGTACGGACAAGTCCTGAGGGATCCATGCCTGGTTCAATTTAATGAACGTGAGCTTGTCCACATTGGCTGTGGACAGGCGGCTGCGCTTGTGATGACGCCCCTGCCGTGCTAAACACACGTTCAGATAATACACTGGCTGCAAGGCAGGCCAGCACCTCCAAGGCGTAAAGGGCAAGCTCAGGTCATGTGCCCAATTTGGAGACCCAGAAGTTGAAGGGGGCAGACCCGTCATTCAGTACCTGTAGGCGTGTGCACACATACTGCTCCACCATGTTGGTGAAATGCTGCCTCCTGCTAAGACGTTCCATATCAGCTGGTGGTGCTGGTTGTTGTGGCGTGCTGACAAAGCTTTTCCACATTTTGGCCATGCTAACCCTGCCTTCTGAGGTGCTGGCGGTGCCCCAGCTGCGTTGGTGACATCTTCCTCATCCTCTGCCGTCGCCTTGTGCTTCCACTGTGCCCCCGCTGTCAGGTGGGAATGCCACCAGCAGCGCGTCTACCAGCGTGCGCTTGTACTCGCGCATCTTGCGATCACACTCCAGTGAGGGAATTAAGGACGGTACGTTGTCCTTGTAATGGGGATCCAGCAGCGTGGCCACCCAGTAATCAGCACAAGTTAGAATGTGGGCAACTCGGCGGTCGTTGCGGAGACACTGCAGCATGTAATCACGCATGTAATCACTCCCAGAGGCAACAAAAAGCTCCACTATCGCCTGCTGCTGCTCGCACAGTCTGGCCAGCATGTGCAAGGTGGTGTTCCACCTTGTGGCCACGTCGCATATGAGGCGGTGAGCAAGATGGCTGAAGTTACGCTGCAGCGCTGACAGGCGAGCAGCAGCAGAGTGAGAGCGCCGAAAGCGCGCACAGACGGCCCGCACTTTATGCAGCAGTTCTGACATATCGGGGTAATTTTTATGGAATCTCTGCACCACCAAATTCAGCACATGCGCCAGGCAAGGGATGTGCGTCAAACTGGCTAGTCCCAGAGCTGCTACGAGATTTCGCTCATTATCGCACACCACCAGGCCGGGCTTGAGGCTGACTGGCACAAACCACTCATCGGTCTGTTGTTCAAGGCCCGTCCACAGCTCCTGCGCGGTGTGGGGTTTGTCCCCCAAACAGATAAGTTTTAAAACTGCCTGCTGTTGTTTACCCCTGGCTGTGCTGAAGTTGGTGGTGAAGGTGTTACGCTGACCGGATAAGGAGCTGGTAGAGGATGAGGAAGCAGAGCTGAGGAGGAAGCAACACGAGGTAAACTGAAGCGCCCTGCAATCCTCGGTGGTGGAAGGACATGCGCCAAACTGCTATCCGCCTCAGGCCCAGCCGCCACTTCATTTACCCAGTGTGCTGTAATGGAGACATAACGTCCCTGACCGTGCTTACTGGTCCACGTATCCGTAGTAAGGTGCAACCTTGCCACAGATGGCGTTGCGCAGGGCACACCTGATTTTGTCCCCTACTTGGTTGTGCAGGGAAGGGATGGCTTTCCTGGAAAAGTTGTGGCGGCTGGGCACGACGTACTGTGGGACAGCCACCGCCATACGGCCTTTAAAACTATCCATCTCCACCAGACGGAATGACAGCATTTCAAAGGCCAGTAATTTAGAAATGCTGGCATTCAGGGCTAGGGATCGCGGGTGAGTAGGGGGTACTTTCTCTTCCTCTCCAGCGTTTGGGAGATGGAGAGCTGAACGCTTCCGTGGGACATTGTGGACATGTTTGGTGACCCAGGTGTTGGTGTTGCTGGCAGATCCTCTGTTTGCGGGGTGGCAGGTGGCACTGTCACTCCAGAGGTGGATGAAGAGGCCGAGACTGCAGCAGAAGAGGAAGCAGGAGGAGCCAGAGACCTTTCTTGGTTTTTGAGGTGTCTACTCCACTGCAGCTCGTGCTTTGCACTTAAATGCCTGGTCATGCAGGTTGTGCTCAGGTTGAGAACGTTTATGCCTCACTTCAGGGTCTGATTGCACAGCGTGCAAACCACTCGTGTCTTGTCGTCAGCAGATTGTCTGAAGAACTGCCACGCCAGGGAACTCCTTGGATCTGGCTTTGATGTGCTCGGTCCCTTGCTGCGGTGGGCAGTAGCAGGCGTACTGTCTAGGGGACGGCCGCTCCGCTTTTGCACCCTGCTCCCTCTTCTGCTGTGCTGGTGGCTCTGTGCGACCACCGCCTCTTCCTCCAAACTACATAGGTCACTCGCATGACCTTGATTCCATGTGGGGTCGATGTCCTCATCGTCCTCCACATCATCTACCACCCAGTCTTCACCCCTGCCTTCCTTGTCGGTCTGCACACTTTCGAACGCCCCAGCAGTTGGCACCTGTGTTTCGTCATCACCCGAGACGTGCTGCGATGGTCCTCCCATGTACTCATCTGTAAAGATAAGTGGTTGGGCATCGGTGCACTCAATCTCTTCCACTTCTTAGGCAGGGCTAGGTGGATGGCCCTGGGAAACCCTGCTAACAGAGTCATCAAAAAGCAGAAGAGACTGCTGTATGACTTGGGGCTCAGACTGCTTGGCTGATTTGCAAGTGGGTGAGGTGAAAGACTGATGGACATCGGCTGCAAGTGCCAACTGTGGTCTTTCAGCAGGAGACTGGGTGGGAGACAATGTAAAGGAACTGGATCCACTGTCAGCAACCCAATCTACTATCGCCTGTACTTGTTCAGGCCTCACCATTCGTAGAGCCGCATTACGCCCGACCAAATACCGCTGCAGGTTCTGGTCGCCTACTCGCACCTGAGAAAGGGTTGTCACTAGTGCGTGCAGCTGGCACAGATCGACTACGTCCTCTGCACAGATCGACTACAGAGCTCCACCAGCAGCACCACGACCTGGGCCACGTCCCTTATTTGACGCTCTCCTCATATTTCTCGAATTTAGGAACTTGCCCTAAATGGGCGTTTAATTAATAGTAGAATATAACGACAGTATATAAAGGGTGTATCTCACACGGCCTGACCCACAGTAGGCCTCAATTAAAGATTTGTTTGCCCAAAATGACTGTATTTCAAATGCCTGAATCAAACCCTTGTATGTAAAGGGTGTATCTCACACGGCCTGAACCACTGTAGGCCTAAATTAATTATTGGTGCACCAAATGGCGGTATTTCAAATCTCTGAATCTAACCCAAATGTATTAAGGGTGTATCTCACAATGACATATGCATCAAAGGCTTCCAAATAAACTTTTTTTGCCCAAAGGGGTGTTTGTTTAATAACTGAATATAGCAGCAGTATATAACCAAGGAATTTCAAACGTCAAGATGCTGAAAGGCCTGAAATATTGTGTATTTTGCCCCCAAAAGGGTGTTTTATTAATTAAAGAATATAAGCCCTGTATATACAGGGTGTATCTCACACGGCCTGACCCACAGTAGGCCTCAATTAAAGATATCTTTGCCCAAAATGGCTTTATTTCAAATGCCTGAATCAAACCCCTGTATTTAAAGGGTGTATCTCACATGGCCTGACCCACAATAGGCCTCAATTAAAGATTGCTTTGCCCAAAATGGCTGTATTTCAAATACCTGAATCAAACCCCTGTATTTAAAGGGTGTATCTCACACAGCCTGACCCACAGTAGGCCTAAATTAAAGATTTGTGCACCAAATGGTATTTTAAATATCTGAATATAACCCAAATGTATAGAGGGTGTATCTCACAATGATATATGCAGAAAAGGCTGCCAAATAAACTTTTTTGGGCCAAACGGGTGTTTGTTTATTTATTTTTTCTTTATTGACAATTTTTTTATTGTTTTTGTACAACAAATCAAGTGAGAATGACATTGGCATATCACAAGGTATAAAATTAAGTGCATGTTTAACAATAGTCGGTCATGTAAAAACCAGTGAGTTATAGATTAATTCCACAGGTGAAAATTCAAAAAGAACAGAAAAGAAAAGGAGGGATAATCAGTCATGATTACATAGAGGTAGTTATACCGTGTAAGAGGTGTTAAGCGAAATGCCTATATTCTTTCCATAGAGACTAAATGGAAAGAAAGGTGGCTCTAGTATTCAGTTCCCAGTGGGAAAGTTCTTCCAGGCGGTACAGTTGATCCACCTTATTAAGCCACTTATCAACACTTGGAGCTTCGAGAGAGCGCCAATGGATAGGGATCAGCAGGCGAACGGCTGATATCAAGAAAGAAAAAAGGGACAGTGTATGTGCGTCCCTTCACCGAATGCCAAATGACAGAAGCGCAATTTCAGGAGTACATGGGAATGCAGACTTACAGACATTGTTGCTAAGTCGAAAAATGGCTTTCCACCACTCAGCTATTTTAGGGCATTCCCACCAAATGTGGAAAAAGGTGCCTTTCATGGTCGCATCTCCAGCAGCGATCAGAAACATTAGGGTAGTACAGAGAGATTTTATCTAGGGTTTTGTACCACCTAAACAATACCTTATACCCATTCTGCTGAACCCGCACACAACGGGAGAGTTTATGGGATATAGTACAAAGTTTGGTAATCTCCTTCTGGGAGAACTGTCTCTCCAAGTCTCTCTCCCATAGACCAATAAAAGCTGGTTTGGCATTCGTGAGAGGGAGGCCTAATCTTTTGTACATAGTGGAGATAAGTTTGGAGGGGTATTTGGAGGAAGTCAGCAGGTTTTCAAACCAATCTGGGACATTCTGAGTGTTCAGTGATTTTGCCCAATAAAGGAGATCTTTTCTAAGAGAATTAAAGAGTAGAGTACCCGAGGGAGGGAAGTTCAGGGTCTCTTTAAGTAGTATGTCGGATAGAATGCATCCATCCTTATCAAGTAAATCTAGTATTGTTTTGTTAGAGGATCTGATCTCAATGGGAGAGGAATCTCTCAGTTCTTGTGGTGAGAGAGAGATTATATCTCTAACTTGTAGGAGAGGAGAAGGTAATGTTTGGGCTTGATAGTTAGCGGAGAACCACTCCCACACCTTAATAGTTGTACGAACCAAAGGATTAGGTATAGAAGCTCGGGCGGGAAGTGGTCTGTCTGCCAACAACAGGGCCCTAAGGGTAGAGGGAAAGTATATATTTTCCAAGGCCAGTGTAACGGGGTTCTGAAGGTGCACTCGGTCCCCCATTGCCCGCAGAACTGTTGCTTAGCTTTGGGAATGAGGATCTGTGTTTGACCTCATTCCCAGGGCGGCTTTACTGCTTGATGGCTTCCTGCTCCTAAGTCTGCCTTGAGCGCCGAGCTGATCACTCGGTGCTCAACTGGTTGGTCTGTCGGTCATGTGATGCTGGCCACGTCACATGACCCTCACTCCCCACTATAAATACAGGCAGCCTGCTAGCCACAGATTGCCTGTTAATTCTAGGTTCCTGGCTATTTGTTGGAATACTGAATACTCACCTGATCCTGTTCCCTGACGATCCTTTGCCTGCTCCTCCTGTACTGCGCATCCCTCCTGGTATTGTGACCTCGGCTCCCACCTGACTACTCTTTGCGAACTCCTCTGGTACTTCTCTACTCTCCTGGTATTTGACCCCGGCTTCTCCTGACCATTTTTTGCTTAACCCTTTGTACTGCGTAGCTCTCTTGGTTCTGACCCGGTCCGTTCACGTTCCATATTTTGTCTTGTCTGTCTTCCCTGCACGTATCCTAAGTTAGGGACTGTCGTCCAGTTGTCCCCTGTCATCAGGACTCGTGAGGCAAGTAGGCCGGGCCAGGGGTGAGGGTGGAGCGCAGTGGTCACTATCCTTCCCCCTGTGTGTGTGTGGACGTGACCGTTACAGTCCAGGTGTTAGTCCCCTTGAAACAACTTTTCCATCACCATTGTGGTCAGAAAGAGTCCCTGAGGGTTTTCAAATTCGCCTGCCTATTGAAGTCTATGGCGGTTCGCCCGTTCGCGAACATTTGCGGAAATTTTATGTTTGCGACATCTCTACCAAACAGGTGTTTGTTTAATAACTGAATTTGACCGCAGTATATAACCCTGTAATTTCACACATGCTGATGCTGCAAGGCCTGAAAATAGTGTGTTTTTAAAACCCCAGAAAATGATGGCTGTATTTCTAGCTTAAATTGCACACTGACTAATCCAGATGTTGTATATTGCCAAAAAAGTTTTTTTTTTTTGGTAACAGAATATGAAAGCTGTATATATTAAACTTGCATTTAATACTTGCAGATCAGGAAAATAGTGTTTTTTGGCTAAAAAGTGTGTTTTTAAAACCCCAGAAAGTTATGGCTGTATTTCTAGCTTAAATTGCACACTGACTAATCCAGATGTTGTATATTACCAAAAAAGTGTTTTTTTTGTAACAGAATATGAAAGCTGTATATATTAAACTTGAATTTAACACTTGCAGATCAGGAAAATAGTGTTTTTTGGCAAAAAAGTGTGTTGTATTTCTAGCTTAAATTGCACACTGACTAAGCCTGCAAATGCACCAGATGTTGTAAATTGCACAAAAAAAATTGATTTTCAATGTCCCAAAAGCTCAGATACAGTGCTAGTGCACTGAGCTTGCATAAAATGGCCGCCGCCGCCCACCTAACTGACTTATTAAAGTTTTTTTTTTCGGTCACTGGGCTCAGGGCAGGATAACAAAATTGTGCTCTGCACCCACAAAACACAATATATGTAGAACGCTGAGTTAGATTCACATTTTGAGCAAAGACTCTCTCGTATTCTCTCCCTGAAATCACCAGCAGCATCCTCTCCCTACACTAAGCACAGCAGAGTGACGTGCAGCCACTCTGGCTTATTTAGCGGCTGGGTCACATGCGACACTGGACAATCACAGCCATACCATTAGTAGGCATGGCTATGATGGCTTCTAAGGTCAGACAGTTAACCGCTTGTTGATTGGCTGCTCTGCAGCCTTTCAAAAAGTGCCAAGAAAGCGCCAAACACCGAACCCGAACCTGAACTTTTACTGAAATGTTTGGGTTCGGGTCCGGGGTCCAAAAATCCTAAAGTTCGGTACGAACCCAAACTTTACAGTTCGGGTTCGCTCAAACCTACAAGACAGGAGTGGTTTGTACGCTGTGCAATCAGAGCCTGAAGCAAGGCATAAATGTTCTAAATGTGAGCACCACCAGCATGACCAGGCATCTAAATTCAAAGCATGAGCTGCAATGGAGTACACACCTGAAAAATGCAGTGGCGGCTGGGCCTGATGCGGATATCAGTTTGGCGCATGTTCTACCGCCACTGAGGATTTGAAAGACATTTCCGTTGTCCTCCTCCTCTTACTCCGCTTCCTCCTATACCGCCTCTTCATCAGGTCAGCGTAACACCTTCACCACTAACTTTAGCACAGCCAGGGGTACCCGACAGCAGGCTGTTTTAAAACTCATCTGTTTGGGGGGAAAAACCCACGCCATGCAGGAGCTGTGGACAGGCATGGAACAACAGACCGATGAGTGGTTGGTGCCACTGAGCCTCAAGCCTGGCCTGGTGGTGTGCGATAATGGGCGAAACCTCGTAGCAGCTCTGAAACTTGCCGTTTGACGCACATCCCTTGCCTGGAACATGTGCTGAATTTGGTGGTGCAGAGGTTCTTAAAATATTACTCCGATATGTCAGAGCTGCTTCAGAAAATGTGCACACTTTCTGCGTTTCCACCCTGCTGCTGCTCACCTGTCTGCGCTTACTTCAGCCTTCCCTCTCACCATCTCATATGTGATGTACCCACAAGGTGGAACTCCACCTTGCACATGCTGGAGAGACCATGCGAGCAGCAGCAGGCAATAGTGGAGTTTCAGCTGCAGCACGCACGGGTGAGTCGCTCTGTGGATCTTCACCACTTCACCACCAAGTGGGCCTCCATGCAGGACATGTGTGCTGTGTTGCTCTGTTTCGAGTACTCCACCAACATGGCCAGTGCCGATGACGCAGTCCTCAGTGTTACTATTCCACTTCTATGTCGCCTTGAAAAAACACTTCGGGTGATGATGGAAGAGGATGTGGCACAGGAGGAAGAGGAGGAGGAAGAGGGAGCATTTTCACGGTTATCAGGCCAGTCATTCACAAGTGACTCGGAGGGTGGGTTCCTGTACCAACAGAGGCCAGGTACACAACTGTAAAGCCAGGGCACAGTTCTGCAGGATGGGGAGGAGGAGGATGAGGAGGAACCGTGTTCACAGCAGCAAGGTGGCACCCAAAGCAGCTTATGGGCATCAATGGAACATGACTGGGGGGATACAAAGGACACAGACGATACACCTCCCACAAAGGACAACTTGTTGTTGCCTCTGGGCAGCCTGGCACACATGAGCGACTACATGCTGCAGTGCCTGCGCAATGACCACTGAGTTTCCCACATTATAACCAGTGCTGATTACTAGGTGGCCACCCTGCTGGATCCCTGCTACAAGGACAACGTGCTGTCCTTAATTCCGTCACTGGAGTGTGAATGGAAGATGCGCGAGTACAAGCGCACGCTAGTAGACACGCTGCTGATGGCATTCACACCTGACTGCGGGTGCTCAGTGGAAGCACAAGGTGAAGGCAGAGGAGGAGGAGTAAGAAATCTCCAATGCAGTTGGGGCACCGCCAGCACCTCAGAAGGGATGGTTAACATGGCTGAAATGTGGAAAAGCTTTGTCAGCACGCCACAACAACCAACAAGACTAGCTGATACGGAACGCTTTGGCAGAAGGCAGCATTTCAGCAACATGGTGGAACAGTACGTGTGTATACGCCTACACGTACTGACTGATGGGTCTGCCCCATTCAACTTCTGGGTCTCCAAATTGGGCACATGGCCTTAGCTTGCCCTTTACGCCTTGGAGGTGCTGACCTGCCCTACAGCAAGTGTATTGTCCGAACGTGTGTTTAGTACGGCTTGGGGGGTGATCACAGACAAGCGCAGCCACCTGTCCTGTGGACTAGCTCACATTAATTAAAATGAACCAGGCATGGATCCCGCAGGACATGTCCGCACCTTGTGCTGAGTAGACAAGTATACCGGCTGTACCCAGCCATTGTTATACTCCAGCGCACTTTCTCTTTGCATTCTTTGGGGTCTCCCAAATTTATAAAAAAATAAATAAAATAAGGAAAAAAAAACAAAAACTGTGTTGGCTACCTCCTCCACTGCCGCTTCCACCTACACCGCCACATCCACCGCCCCTCAACCTACCTATTCCACTTTGACCACCGCCTCCTAGTTCAAGATTATTATTATATATTTTTTTCTATTCTATGTTAATTAAAGTCTTTTCCCTATTTGTTTGCAGGGCAAACTGTCTGCTCTTACCCCTATTTTTCTTCCTTTTGCAGCCCTCTAGCCCTTACTACGACTATTTTACAGCCAGTTTAGTGCACCAAAGTTCAGGTCCCCATTGACTTCAATGGGGTTTGGGTTCGGGTTCAAGTTCGGGTCTAGTTCGGGTCTTGACCCCAAACTTTGACCCGAAGTTTGGCCGAACCCAAACATCCACAGATCCGCTCATCCCTTATTGTGTTTTAATCACTGTCCATTGCATCTCAGATTGAACGTAGCAGATGTGTATGGCAGAGTTTAAGTAAAATATTTTAAGTTGGGAAAAATATGGGAAATCAGTACAGTCACAATAAATGTTCAATATATGATTTCATTGTAACCGCTTCTTCAGAGTGCTACTATTGTTATAATAATGAATATAATAGCAAATGCAAAAAAAAAAGTTAGAGAACCCTTTGTAATTACCTAGATTTTTACATTTATAATTACTGTATTTTTCGCTTTATAAGACGCACCTGATGATAAGACGCACCTAGATTTTTGAGGAGGAAAATAAGAAAAAAAAATTTTAACCAAAAGGTGTGCTTTTGCTGGGTTTTGAACTAATGGTGGTCTGTGGATGACGCACTGTTATGGAGGGACCTGTGGAGGACGCACTGTTATGGGGGACCTGTGGATGACACTGTTATGGGGGGACCTGTGGATGACACTGTTATGGGGGGACCTGTGGATGACACTGTTATGGGGGGACCTGTGGATGACACTGTTATGGGGGGACCTGTGGATGACACTGTTATGGGGGGACCTGTGGATGACACTGTAATGGGGGGACCTGTGGATGACACTGTTATGGGGGGACCTGTGGATGACACTGTTATGGGGGGACCTGTGGATGACACTGTTATGGGGGGACCTGTGGATGACGCACTGTTATGAGGGGGATGTAGCATCATATATAGCATCTTATGTAATGGGGGTCACTATTCACACAGGGACAATATACTGTGATACATATGATACTGTGACCAGCATAAGATGATCTTATGCTGGTCACAGTATCATATGTGTCACAATATATTGTCCCTGTGCGAATAGTGACCCCGATTACACCACAGGGCACATAGTAGATTTTATATGTAAAATCTTTTAATGGCTCTGCTTTCTTCTATACCAGTACTCACTATAAAAGCAGCAGTCCGGCCAGCACGTGACATCACTCACTCAGTCAGTCACGCTCCTGCCAGCTTCATTAATGAAGTGGGAGGAGTATGATCGAGTGAGTGACGTCACGCGCCGGCTGGACCGCTGCTTTTATAATGAGTACTGTTATAGAAGAAAGCAGAGTGTAATTAAGCAGTTTTCATATGTAAAGTCTATTATCTTCAAGCAGTGTCTCTGCTTTTAACTAGGGCAATCCTCTGTAGTAGTACAACTCACTATGAAAGCGGCAGGCAGGGCGGCAGCGTAACCTCGCGATGCTCACTCATTCACGCTCCTCCCACTTCCTTCATGAATGAGTGAGCATCGCGAGGTTACGCTGCCGCCCTGCTTGCCGCTTTCATAGTGAGTTGTACTACTACAGAGGATTGCCCTAGTTAAAAGCAGAGACACTGCTTGTAGATAATTGACTTCACATGTGATAATTACCGTGAGCGGCGTCCGATGTATTACAGTACAGTGACTGCATCGGGCCCCGCCGCGAGTGTTGCCAGCCTCCGTCCCCTCCTCCCACCCCTCTGATACATCGCGGCTTGCGATGTATCAGCGTCAGCAAAGTAAACATGGCAGTGTTCGCTTTATAAGACGCATAAAGTGCGTCTTATAAAGAGAAAAATACGGTAATAATAAAACTCATAGACAAGCAATTTAACAACAAAAAACACTGCACACCAACATTAAATCCTCATCCCAACTATCATGGTTTCCCTCAAGGTCTGCCCATTTTGTGATCATTGATGAAACAATGAATTCTAGGGTGTTCCAAAACATTTTATAGGAAAATGTAAGGGCATCTGTCTATGACCTCAAGCTGAAGAGATGGGTGATGTAACAAGAAAAGCACCTAAAGGTCATAAGTAGAGATGAGCGAATCGAATTTCATGAAGTGGAATTCGATCCGAATTTCAGGATAAATTCAATTCGCCTCAAAGCCGAATTTCCTCATGCTTTGTGTAAGTGAATCGATTTAACCTAAATTAGTGTAAAAAAAAAAAATCATACTTACCTCCTCCATTTGCTCGCGACGGGCCGCCAGCTGCAATCTTGATTGAAGATCTCATCCGAAATCCCGTACGAGATATAGCGCCAGATCTTCAAGCAAGATGGTGGTGGCCGACCCATTGCGAGCAAATGGAGGCAGTAAGTTTGATTTAATGTAAAATTACACTCAGTAATCATGTATGAACGCGGCATCTGAGGGGTATAGTGATGGGGGGGCGGCGCTTTCGCAGCTCACTCACTACTTACAAAAAAATGCGCTTCGTGACGAATAGAGATGAGCAAATAAAAAAAAATTGATTCCTTTAATTTTTTTTTTTATTCGGTTCGATACAGATTTATTTGCGGTGAGTCGTGTTAAAAAAACTGCTATTTCCTGGCTGCAGAGAGCCTGTATAGTGGTGTAGAACACTGTGCCTTGCAGTAACACGCATAGGGAGTCTGCTCTGGTAGTGAAATAATACTGTGAGTCCGTATGACATGCAGATGACAGGCGTCGCTCTTAGAATCACTGCACACTTCACTTATTTGGGCAGTCACGGGGCCAAAACTGACCAAATAACTCTAGTGTGAACTCAGCCTTACAGGTCAAGGTTAGCATCAAGAAGAAGCGCTCTCCTTTTACATCATCAGCTGATTCCACATAGATGTCTACAGAACCTGTTCTATTAAACGCTTATACAAGTAGAGCCCCTCGACAGAGTGGAGAGGGTATCAGCAGTAAGTTTGTGCTGAAGTCACTGATTATTTTGCCCTTCTTCTGATCCATCAGAACAATAGCCCCCAAAAAACGGATCCTGTCGGTGGAACATTCGACTTCACTCGGTCAGCCTTTGGTCAATAATCCATCAGTATTGCTAATGCCAAAAAAATCTAATAAATAAATAAACAGGAAATTAAAACACCCCAATTAAAACACCTGTAATTTTCTCACTTTACCACATAACGGCAAATAAGCCCTTTTTTTCCCACTAATATACACCAAAAAGGGCTGCAATTTTCTCACTTCACCACACGGCAAATACTTTTTTTGTGCCACTAATACACCACAAAAAGCGCTTTAGAACATATAACTGTACCGCTGAATGGCAAATAGGACCTTCTACTTATACACCTTGTGTGCCTGTAGCCGTATTGCTGCCTGCATACGGCAGGTCCTCAATACACGGGCACCGGCCTGTGTGCACTCCGCATTGCGGATGCGGACCCATTCACTTTAATGGGTCTGCAATCAGGGAGATGCGGAACGGAAACACGGTTCGCAACCCCACAGAAGCACTTCTGAATGCTTCCGTGGTGTTTCAGTCCGTGACTCCGCACTGCAAAAAAATAGAACTTGTTCTATTTTTTTGCGGTGCGGACGGATCACGGACCCATTCAAGTTGAATGGGTCTCGATCCGTCCCGGCCGCCACATGGACGTTGCCTGTGCATTGGGGACCGCAAATTGTTAAAGGACAAATGAATGCATTTGAGGCATGTGCAGTTATTTGAGATTCTGCTACTTCTGATGCAGAAGAACTGGTACCCAGAAACTGCCCAAGGAAGCAGTCGTGTGAATAAGTCAAGGAGCAGCCAGCTGGGTCACAGTACAAAGTCATATATGCTTCTATGCAGCATACAGATGAAGCCGAGCTAAACTTGACTCTGATAACATGGCAAATTGTTATCTTGTTTATTTTGTGACAAAAGGCCATTAAAAAGTTTATCTTTTTCTTGCCGTTCTTTACATAACGTGTTAACCATCAACTTTAGCTCAGCTGCATCAGTACATGACTGTTTATGGCATTTCAAGAAATAGCATTGTAAACTGTTAGAAGATGTTAGGAGAATAAATGCATAAGACGACTGCAGAGTGTCACAGATTGATTTGCTGTCTGGATCCATAGGATATTTATTATTTATTATTATATTTAGGTGATCACCGCCCAATGGAATATAAGGGAGATATTCCTGAATGAAACTTAATACGTTAGAACAGGGTTTCTCAACTCAGGTCCTCGGAACCCACCTACCAGTCATGTTTTCAGGATATCCTTAGTATTGAGCAGGTGATATAATTAGTGTCCATGCATCAGGACCTACCACAGGCAGAGGCGTTGCTAGGGTCTCAAAAGATCATATGTATTGGGGCCCAAGCCCCAATACATATGTGCCATATTCTCAAAATATCTGCCTTAAACACACACAGACAAGCTCGCCCTAGGACTAAATACATATTTTACTTGCTGCATGGACACTAACAAACATACAGCACTATATACCTATAGCATTCACAAAGCCCCCACTGTGAACAAGATATAAAAAAATACTCACCTGACTTCCCACCACCGGAGGTCCAAGTTGCAGGCTTCTGGATTCAGAAGGGCATGTCGAAGTCACCGTGCCGTCTGAGTATTGGCGCAGGTGTGCGCGACAACATCATCACGCCACCTGAGACCCGGCACAGGCAGTTGCTTGGCGACTGCCCGCACCATTCTACAAGCAAGCGGTCACAGTAATTCAACTGTTGTATAGCTACCAGCTGTAACATTCGGGGCCCTGGAATAAAACATCAGGAGCTCAAGCCCCGAATGTTTTGACCTAGTGACGCCCCTGACCACAGGTATTCATTCTGTGGGATGTTCTCAAATCCTGACCGGTAGGTGGGTGCCGAGGACCGGAGTTGAGAAACCCTGCATTAGAAAGACCTATCACTGATATACACTGCTCAAAAAAATAAAGGGAACACAAAAATAACACATCCTAGATCTGAATTAATTAAATATTCTTCTGAAATACTTTGGTCTTTACATAGTTGAATGTGCTGACAACAAAATCACACAAAAATTAAAAAATGGAAATCAAATTTTTCAACCCATGGAGGTCTGGATTTGGAGTCACACTCAAAATTAAAGTGGAAAAACACACTACAGGCTGATCCAACTTTGATGTAATGTCCTTAAAACAAGTCAAAATGAGGCTCAGTAGTGTGTGTGGCCTCCACGTGCCTGTATGACCTCCCTACAATGCCTGTGCATGCTCCTGATGAGGTGGCGGACGGTCTCCTGAGGGATCTCCTCCCAGACCTGGACTAAAGCATCTGCCAACTCCTGGACAGTCTGTGGTGCAACGTGATGTTGGTGGATAGAGCGAGACATGATGTCCCAGATGTGCTCAATTGGATTCAGGTCTGGGGAACGGGCGGGCCAGTCCATAGCATCAATGCCTTTGTCTTGCAGGAACTGCTGACACACTTCAGCCACATGAGGTCTAGCATTGTCTTGCATTAGGAGGAACCCAGGGCCAACCGCACCAGCATATGGTCTCACAAGGGGTCTGAGGATCTCATCTCGGTACCTAATGGCAGTCAGGCTACCTCTGGCGAGCACATGGAGGGCTGTGCGGCCCTCCAAAGAAATGCCACCCCACACCATTACTGACCCAATGCAAAACCGGTCATGCTGTAGGATGTTGCAGGCAGCAGAACGTTCTCCACGGCATCTCCAGACTCTGTCACATCTGTCACATGTACTCAGTGTGAACCTGCTTTCATCTGTGAAGAGCACAGGGCACCAGTGGCAAATTTGCCAATCTTGGTGTTCTCTGACAAATGCCAAACGTCCTGCACGGTGTTGGGCTGTAAGCCCAACCCCCACCTGTGGACGTCGGGCCCTCATATCACCCTCATGGAGTCTGTTTCTGACCGTTTGACACATGCACATTTTTGGCCTGCTGGAGGTCATTTTGCAGGGCTCTGGCAGTGCTCCTCCTGTTCCTCCTTGCACAAAGGCGGAGGTAGCGGTCCTGCTGTTGGGTTGTTGCCCTCCTATGGCGTCATCCACGTCTCCTGATGTACTGGCCTGTCTCCTGGTAGCGCCTCCATGCTCTGGACACTACGCTGACAGACACAGCAAACCTTCTTGCCACAGCTCGCATTGATGTGCCATCCTGGATAAGCTGCACTACCTGAGCCACTTGTGTTGGTTGTAGACTCCGTCTCATGCTACCACTAGAGTGAAAGCACCGCCAGCATTCAAAAGTGACCAAAACATCAGCCAGGAAGCATAGGAACTGAGAAGTAGTCTGTTGTCACCACCTGCAGAACCACTTCTTTATTGGGGGTGTCTTGCTAATTGCCTATAATTTCCACCTGTTGTCTATCCCATTTGCACAACAGCATGTGAAATTGATTGTCACTCAGTGTTGCTTCCTAAGTGGACAGTTTGATTTCACAGAAGTGTGATTGACTTGGAGTTACATTGTGTTGTTTAAGTGTTCCCTTTATTTTTTTGAGCAGTGTATAATGAGATAATTTCTGGCCAGGTTAAAAGGAAATTCAAATTCATCAGGCATAGAAGAATTTACAATGGCAGAATGTGTGCAGTGAGTTCACCATCTGATTGTTTTAATCTAGTTAATATAAGATTAGCAATCAAAAAGATTCAAATGCATATTTTTCCTACTTAATTTCCAGCCATAGAACTGTAACTTATGTTGGAGGATGTGTGGGGTGTTAGGTGATTTGCTTCATGTTTGCTGAAAGTGTGAAGAAGTTAATTAATTCTGGCATAATGTATTTGAACTAATATTATATTATATATTATATAATATAGTAAATTATATAATATGATTAGAAGGAAGATGGGCAGTATGCTGCATTCTATATGGAACATGTAGCATGATATTAACAAATTGGAAATTCTCTGTGACTCCCTCTATTCAGGATGTTAAGTTTAAGGTTGCTTGAAGAAGTAGTGGCACTAGTGCAAGTGCTGCTTCCTCTTCAAAATGACAGATATGTCCACAATTAGCTGTTCATTTGTCTCAACATGGCCAGATATATGTAATACAAGATGCACTGCATAACTTATTTCAACACAATTGCCAATCTTGTGCCTCTTTGCAAATACCAGATGTGCCTACAATACAACTGCTCAGACAGCAGGTGGTGCATTGTGTTAAGCCCTAGCTAAGTCATGAGCGTAAGACCTGGAAGAAGCCTTTTATACTGTACATGTAGATCAAACTCAGATATATGGGATGCACAAAGATTTTTAATACCTCTGCAAACAATTGCAAAACCCCTCAAAAAGGTCAATAAAAACATTTGGATCAGCAGTCACTCTTTAATGCTAATAATTCTTCACTTTAGTGCCATAATCAGAATACAGGCAAATGTGATGCGTTTCGGCAAAACAGCCTTCTTCAAACAACCATGTTACATCTTCTACTTGGATGTATGGGCCTGCAACCCAGCATACGAGCACCACCACCTTCTTCTAGAGTGCCGAAAAAATGTTTTTGTGGAATTGTTTAACAAATCTTTGTCATTTTTCAAGTCCTATAAAAAACACATAGGGTAAAAACACCATAAAATGCTGCAGTTGCCAAAAAATAAAAAAATATAAAAATGCATCGAAATGCATTTTTTTTAAAGGCATGATTTTAATGAACATTGCTCATTATCAGTTATGTAAAACACATGTATGGATTTTGCTGCTGTGGATTTAGATCAGATACTGTATGCTGTGGATTTTCCTCTGCTACAAGTGACCATAGTCTACTTTGAAACTTTGTGGGAGATTTATCAAACCTGGTGTAAAGTAAAACTGACTGAGTTGCCTATAGTAACCAAGCAGCTCTGAAAAATGAAAGGTGGAATCTGATTGGTTGCTAAGCCATTTCTACTTTACATCAATCTCCCCTTTATTTTTTGCAAAGTATTACGTTTTAATTATGGCAAGTTCTCTGCTGCTGAAAATTGCTGAACTGTTAATCACCAAATCACACTGAGAACCATATAGCTGATTACTGAATCATTCCACGTAATAAAAATATTGACTGCAGAGAAAGACGTTTAAACCTTGCAGTTTATCTATCATTTAGCAGCACCGTTCACTGAATTTTAATTTGCATGCCTAGGATTCATTGCCAATTCCCAATAGAAAAAGTCTCCGACTTTATAAAATGTAGTTTTAGATTAGAAAGTTTGAAATATATGTATATAATATAAAGCTGAGTGTATCTATGTGTGTATGTCCGCTAAAGAAATCCGCACCAGGGCATTTACAATCATGAAATTTGGCACACAGGTGTACATCAGGTGTCCGGGAAGGTTTTAGACCGGGTCTCAGATCTCTAGCAAGTACCGTTCCTGAGATATTTCCAAAAAATGCATTAGCCAATAGAGATGGCCTTGCGGTTCGCCCGGCAGTCGTTTCGAGCCGAACTTTGCTCGTTCGCGGTTCCCGAATGTGCGAACATATGGCGATGTCTGCCGGCGCCATATTCTTTTACATTGTGAAGAACTTTGACCCATGACACATCCATCAGGTGGTACAGGACAGCCAATTAAGACGTTTAAGTACATGGACATACCCCCTACCATATAAATAAACCCGACCTGGCCGCCATTTTATATTCAGTCTTTTGCTAGTGTAGGGAGAGGTTTCTGTGTGGGGCAGGGACAGGCTGTTAGGGACAACAAACGCTAGCTAATAGGGCCACAAAAGTCCTTTTAAGGACTGGTATAGGTGTGCTATCGATAGGTGTGACTTACTGAGGGGTGTAATATACTTATAATATACTTTCTAACATAGAAAGTATATTATAGTGCATTTGTATTGTGCAGCAGTTGTGTGCGGTTCTGCTGCGATACTGCAGGTATATAGAGGGGCAAACGCAATTAGAACAAATAATTTCTACTGGTGTGATATACCAGTTTCTCCCCCCAAAACGTGATTGAGGCAGGGGTGTGATATACCAATAATATACTTTCTATATAGTGCATTTGGGTAGTGCAGCATTTGTTTGCGGTTTTGCTGCGTTACCGCATCTACACAGAGTGACAAACGCTATTGGAACAAATAATTTCTACTGGTGTGATATACCAGTTGCCCCCCAAAAAAACTGACTGAACCAGGTGATATAACTTCTTCCACAAATACAAGCTCTTCTATAGGGACTTTTGTCACAGGGTCATTTTGAAAATGACAGGCAGAGGAAGAGTCAGGCCATTCCGCAGGTGTGGTAAGGGTCGGGCAGGTGCACCAGGCCAGTGGGAAGTTGCAGAAGGTGTGTGCGATTACGTCAAAGGATGCACCAGAGTTGGTTGAGTGGCTCACTCAGCCTTCCGCTTCTGCACCCTCCTCATCCTCTCTATCTGCACCCTCTTCTCTCTCTGCTGTGTGCGCCCCCAAAGACACCACCACCACCACCATATCCCCTCGGCTCAAGTCAGAGAAATTATTTTCCCATCCATTCCAAGACCTTACCGATGCGCAGCCATTCTTGGCATCGGATCAAGAAGAGGAGGTATCAACAGTCGCCACCCAGCAGTCTGACGACAGTACCCAGATCAGCCCAAGGAGGGTGGTCCCCGCTGTTCCTGCCTACTCCGAGATCTCTGATTCACAAGCGATCACAGCACTCAGCAGATAACTGGCAGAGAAATGGGTGCTTGTCACTTTATTATCCCTGACTCCACCTCAGGAATTTCTTCAACGCGCTGGAACTCCACCTTGTATATGCTTGATAGGCTGCTCCAGCAGAAACGTGCAGGTCACGACTACCTGTACGAACTCTGCAGCAGAACAGGTTCTGGGGAGCTTGTTTTTTTTCCACCGTACCAGTGGCTGCTCATGCGTGATGCATGCAGACTTCTGCGGTCATTTGATGAGATCACCAAACTGGTCAGTCGTAGCCAGGGCGCCATCAGTGACATCGTACCTTACGCCTTCTTTCTGGAGCGTGCATTGCGTTGTGCCATTGATCAAGCTGTTGAGGAGCAGGAGAAGGAAGATGAGGAAGTCGCAATGCAGGATGAATTCCCAGGGGGGGCTACTCCATTTGAGACAAGTTAACAGGAGTCTGAAAAGGAGTCAGAGGAGGATGGTGCCGGGGCGGAGGAGGAGCAAGAAGAGCATGCTCTAAACTTTTCTGGGATCCTTGGTGCTGGGGGGAGGAGACTGAGGATGACATTATTCTGGACGATGAGCAGGAGCCAGGCCACTCCACCACTTCCAGTTTAGTGCAAATGGGAGCCTTCATGCTCCAGTGTTTGAAGAGGGACCGCCGTATAAAAAGCATAAAGGGCAAGGACCAGTACTGGGTGGCAACGTACTTAGACCCCCGGTACAAACACTGACATGTTACCAGCATCACAGAGGGCTGTCAGAATGCAGCACTTCCAGGCCTTGCTTCGAGAAATGCTGCATTCTGCAGTTGCAGGCGCTGGCAGAGGAATTTCCATTCACAGAGAAACAGTTGCGGATACCAATCCAACAGCGCATGCAAGAAGAGGGCGGTTTGAAGATGTGTTGGTCACTTCGGATTTGATATCATTCTTACAGCCAACCCATCGACAGCCGCCCTCCGGACCCAGCCTCAGGGAACGCCTAGACCGACAGGTGTCTGACTACATCAGGTTAATGGCCGATGTGAATGCTCTGAGAAGCGAGGAACTCCTGGACTACTGGGTGTGCAGGCTTGACCTGTGGCCAGGGCTGGCACAATTTGTCATGGAACTCTTGGCTTGCCCCTCGTCCAGTGTCCAGTCCGAAAGGACTGTTCAGCACAGCAGGGGGGGTTGTGATCGATAAGCACACTCAACGGGCTCACGACAGTGTGGACTACCTCACATTTCTAAAAAATGAATGAGGCATGGATCTCGGAGGAATTCAACACGTGACGAGTCGACGACAACGTTTAATTGAATTTCCTCATGACAGCCCACATATATCCCCCACCACCCAGAACAAATAATGGTTCCTGTCTTAAGTAAATACAGCGGTATAAAAGGCCTTTTCTGTCCGGTGAATGCCTAATGTTTTGGGCCTCGGAGGAATTCAACACCTGTGGCGGCCACGTGTTTCAAGTATTATCTTTAGTTTTTTTTTTTCAAGAGAGGGGGTATTTCGTTAGCCATGTTTTTAATCCAATTTTATATTTTTAGCTCTTTTAAACATATGTATTTGACCTGTATTTGTACTGTCCTTCAGTAAAATTGATATCCATTGACCATCTAATAGACCTCCAGCCACGTAATCATTTGATCGTTTCTGGACGGTGAATGCATAAATTTTGGGGCCTGTAGTCCACTGGCCTGCAGTAAAATTGATATCCAATGACCGTGTAATCTACCTCCAGCCACATACTTACTTGTTCCTTTCTGTACGCTGAATGCATCATTTTTGGGGCCTGTAGTCCACTGGCCTGCTGTAAAATTGATATCTACCTCCAGCCACATAATTACTTGTTCTTTTCTGTGCGCTGAATGCATAATTGTTTGGGCCTCGGAGGAATTCAACACCAGTGACGACCACGTGTTATCGAATTTCAACTATTATCATTAGGGTTTTTTACAAAGGGGGATTTCGTTAGCCATGTTTTTAATCCAATTTAATATTTTTAGTTCTTTTAAACATATGTATTTGACCTATATTTGTACTGGCCTGCAATAAAATTGATATCCATTGACCGTGTAATATACCTCCGGCCACATAATCACTTGATCTTTTCTGTCTGGTGAATGCCTAATGTTTGGGGCCTGTAGTCCAGTGGCCTACAGTAACATTTTTATCCATTGACTGCATAATGTACCTCGAGCCACATAATCATAATTTCTTTTATGTCAGGTGAATGCCTAATTTTTATGGCCCGTACTCCCGTGGCCTAAAATAAAAATTTTCTAGGCTCCAACAGGGCACTTTTAGAGAATTTCCTTTTAAGACGCATAAAAATGTCCCCAAATTAGGACACATATTTTTTGTTGGAATTTTTGTCATTGATCCCCCTCTAGTATGTCACTGTCCATGTTGTGGGACTATTTGGGCACTTCTTCTAAGTATTTGGTGACTGCAAATATGAGCTGAAGGTTTTTTAGGTTCGCCTGCCATTAAAGTCAATGGGCCGCCGCGAACATTTGATCGCTTTCGCGAACAGTCCCAGCCGATGTTCGTCCATCACTATTAGCCAATAGAAGCCTGGTCACATGACCCTTATCAGCCAAGAGAAGCTCACAGGCCATTAGTCTCCACATACACACAGTTTTACACCAGGTTTCCAAAACAAGCCAACCCAGGGGAAGGGCACTGTGGATGACACTGTTTACGGAGCGGAGTGCTGTGTACGTCACAGTCAAGAGGGCAGGTAGGGTGGCCATTCAGGCCACCCTCAAAAGACGGACTTAAAAACCCCACCCCCAGGTCCTGGTAAGCCATGCCCCGACCCGGTTAGGCCACACTCCCTCCCACTTCGCAGCTGACGGGGATTGAAAAAATTAAGGTAAAAATCAGCTGCAGGGGTGGGAGAAAGGGTGACTTTCTCCCTGCAGCTCAATCTCAGACAGCACAGTGCAACCATAACTTGAGACATATTGTATCACCAGTTATTCCAACACAGAAAGTACTGATCAATGAGGTAAAATACAGTAGCAGTAGCCGTATATATACTTTCAGTGATATATATTCTCTCTGGAATCCCACAGTTCCTGGACAGCTAACTCATTTTTTGTACAAATGAGAGCAGAGGATGACATTATATATATAGGATCATTATCCACTACCACTCCATCTATCTATATATCTACCATTCTGTGATATGTGTATATTTTATTTTATAAAGAGACTTTGATTATTCTTATAGGTATCACATTGGCACTTGTCACTTCGGGTTGCACTTTGGGTTGCACTTGCATCTTGCCACTTCCTGTGTTTGTCTTGGCACCTATCACTTTGCTTTGATTGCACTATATCAATTATAAAAAATATATATATTCTTTCATTTATTCATGTTTCAACAAAATGTGTAATTAGCACTTTCAATTTTGTTGCATGGTGATACATGCAACCTTTATTATTAATTGCTAAATTAAATGTTTTTTATTGCACTCTCAATTTAAATCTCACTGCCTGTGGGCAAGTGATATGTATTTAAGGTTAATTGATTGCTATCACGGACAATGGTCAGTAATATAGTTCATGAATATGCAGTCTGCGGATGTGCACACTTTTTACATATTTTTGAGTTGCTACATAGCATATTGTTTTTATGTGTGGTACTTTATATGCAGTCTTTTATACAAATCATGTGATGGAGTTGGTGGAATGGTCGAATGGGGTCACATGCTTAGTCATGTGATGTCTCTATGTGACTTCTGGCTCGCATTTTGTTAATCTCATATGAGTGATCACGTGCTATTACGGGTCAGGGTTTCGGTTATTTCCCTAATACCAACGTTCAGTTAGCGGAGGTGCACACTTTCCACATATCTCAGAGCGGCTACATAGTGTATAGTATATTGTCTTTGTGTGTGGTATTTTATGTGCAGTTTTTTATTCAAATCATGTGATTGAGCTGGCGAGCTGGTCGAATAGGGTTACATGCTTTGTCATGTGACATCTCCATATGTCTTCTGGCTCGTTTTTTGTTCTCTCCAGCACCCTGGTGATCATGTGAGCGATCATGTGACATTACGGGGCAGGGTCTGGGTTATTTCCCCAATACCAACGTTCAGCCCGTCACCGCGTGATGAGGTGGGATAAGCCCATCGGATATCTGTTGGGTGTGGATTGATTGAGTGAGATTTATATAGGTAGGTCTAGGACATGGCAGGACACGCCCCCTGGAAGAAGCGCACTTTGCGAAATGTATGTCAGGCTTTCGGCTGTCCCCAAACTGGTTGGTATTTATTATTACAGGTATTTTGCCTCTTGTATTTATGCTCAGGGTGTGATTGGTTGTTGGCTGTGTTGGGTGTCGACCATGCCACCACATATACCCTACTATAACCAGTTTTTCACACAGTGAATTTTGCTGTTCACATTGAGTTGCAGAGAACTTTTCTGGGATAAGGGATGATCTATTTATGGGGTAGATGATTTATGTTCATTGTTACCCCACTATTATTACCTGGTATCCCCACGCTACTGCTACTGTATTTTATCTCATTGATCAGTACTTTCTGTGTTGGATTAACTGGTGATACAATATGTCTCAAATTATGGTTATATAACTGTGGCGAAAACAACCTCGCCACTGAGTTTTGGAGGGGCCTAGCTACCAGCCTCTTGCCTCAGGATTATGGCCCATACTAACTTTAAAGGAGCAGACAGACCGGCCGCACAGCTTAAATCTGTCTTTTGTTATGTGAGGGTACCCAGATAGCTAATTTTATTGTATTTGTGTATTCACCTAATGATATGCACTCAGACTTGAGCTATCTGGGAATATGTTAAATGTCTGTGTTTGCTGTGGGGGTGTGACATTGTGTGTTTGGGTGGTGCTTTCTGTCCTGTTGTCCCCCACATGTGTATTGGCGATTTCCCTTTGTCCTGAGAGATAATTGAATTACTCCTCGGGTGTCTCCAGGGCAGAGAGGAGGAAACCATGATGCATCGTGGGGATGTGTTGGGTCTGTGTATCCTGAGTTGCTACGTATCTGTCCTGTGTCACAGTCTTCCTTCTGGTCCCCTAGGGGCGTGTCCACCAGATGGGGACCTGCATAAATACGGGCGGGTAGCCCTCAATAAAGTGTTCCTGTTTTACCCTTTATCATGTTGAGGCTGATGTTTGGGTAACTGATCGACGCAGGGGATTGCTATACGCTGGGAGATTTGCTATACTCCCCTGGCTATAACTACTAGCTCTTTTAAGAGCTGTTCCTGCTCTCTGGTTTTAGGAGAGGTTCACCCACTGGAGCCTGGAGCCTTGTCGTAGGTCCAGGGTGGGTAGGAGACGGTGAGACCTCAACCAAGCTTCGGCGGTTCGTGGGGTCTGCAGTGCTTACGGTGTCAAGTGGAGTGCTTGGAGTCCTCGGGAAGCACTAGGAGCAACTATCGACGGAGGTACCCGGTCGGGGTGCTAGGAGATCCGTTACAATACCAATGAAATATTTATTATCACATATTACTTCTGCTTTGGGGTTTGCCAGTTTTTTCCACTTTTTAACACTCTCTGCATTTTTTACTCATTGTTATATTGATTAATAAAGATGTTATTTTTGTATTTATCGATGTGTGGCTTTGATTACTTTTAGGTTTTCTGATATGATCCCAGACATGTTTTGTTATATTGTGTATCTATGGATAATTAATTTTAAGAATTCATCTAAACTCTTTTTGAAACTATCCACGGCTTCACAGTTCTTACAGTAAAAAATAGTGATGGACAAACATCGGCCGGGACGGTTCGCGGTCGCCCGAACGCGATTAAATGTTCGCGAACCGCAAGTTCACGGCAGGTCCCATTCACTTTAAAGGCAGGCGAACCTGGAATACCTTCATGTCATATTTGCAGCATCCAAATACTTACTAGAAGTGCACAAATAGTCCCACAACATGGACAGTATATTATTCGAATTTGCGATCTCCATTCATAATTTTTTTCAATGCGAAATATCGGCAATGTAATTCTCGCCTATGCTCATGCGCAAAATATGCGCGCCCTACTACAGCAACTGGGCTTCCACCAGACCGATGTTGGATGCGATCAGAAAAGATGGTTGGCAACAATTTTCGTGACGTTGAGGAAGAATTTCTGATCACTGTAAGTTATTTGACATTAAAGCAGTGTATTTGATTACATTTCACATGCATGTTATAACAATCGCTGTATATGCAGATCGAGTGCTTAAAAAAAGCTCCATTGCGAAAATCCCTAATGATGCGATTTCTTTTTTCGGTACACACATCACATTTTATAAGGTCTCATGAGATATTAGTGATTGGTGCACTAAGTGTTGTTGTGAGAACTTGCCACTCCAGTACAGGCCCCAAAAATTAGCCAATAGGCATTCACCTGACAGCAAAGAACTTTGGATTCAGTGGCTGGAGGTACATTAGGCGGTCACAAGCTAAAAATGTAACTGTCAACCAGTACAGGCCCCAAAAATTAGCCAATAGGCATCCACCTGACAGCAAAGAACTTTGGATTCAGTGGCTGGAGGTACATTAGGCGGTCACAGTATACAAATGTAACTGTCGGCCAGTACAGGCCCCAAAAATTAGTCAATAGGCATTCACCTGACAGCAAAGAACTTTGGATTCTCTGGCTGGAGGTACATTAGGCTTTCACAGGTTCAATATGTAACTGTAGGCCAGTACAGGCCCCAAAAATTAGCCAATAGGCATTCACCTGGCAGCAAAGAACTTTGGATTCTGTGGCTAGAGGTACATTAGGCTTTCACAGGATAAATATGTAACTGTCGGCCAGTACAGGCCCCAAAAATTAGCCAATAGGAATCCACCTGACAGCAAAGAACTTTGGATTCAGTGGCTGGAGGTACATTAGGCGGTCACAGTATACAAATGTAACTGTCGACCAGTACAGGCCCCAAAAATTAGTCAATAGGCATTCACCTGACAGCAAAGAACTTTGGATTCTGTGGCTGGGGGTACATTTGGCTTTCACAGGATAAATATGTAACTGTAGGCCAGTACAGGCCACAAAAATTAGCCAATAGGCATTCACCTGACAGCAAAGAACTTTGGATTCTGTGGCTGGAGGTACATTAGGCAGTCACAGAATAAAAATGTAACTGTCGGCCAGTACAGGCCCCAAAAATTAGGCATTCAACAGACATAAAAGGCCACTGTATTTACCTAAGACAGGGACCATGATTTGTTCTGGGTGGTGGTGGATAGTTGTGGGCTGTCATGAGGAATTTCAATCAAACATGGTCACATGTGTTGAATTCCTCTGAGATCCATGCCTCATTCATTTTTAGAAATGTGAGTGTGGACTCACTGTTGTGAGCTAGGCGAGTGCGCTTATCGGTCACGATCCCCCCTGCTGCGCTGAACATCCTTTCAGACAGGACACTGGACAAGGGGCAAGCCAAAGGTTCCATGACAAATTGTGCCAGCACTGGCCACAGGTCAAGCCTGCACACCCAGTAGTCCAGGGGTTCATCGCTTCTCAGAGTGTCCACATCGGCCGTTAACACGAAGTAGTTGGACACCTGTCGGTCTAGGCGTTCCCTGAGGCTGGATCCAGAGGACGGGTGTCGATGGGTTGGCTGCAAGAATTATATCATATCCGAAGTGACCAACACATCTTCAAACCGCCCTCTTCTTCCATGTGCTGTTGGATTTGTACCTGCAACTGTTTCTCTGTGAATGGAAATTCCTCTGCCAGCGCCCGCAAAAGCTGAATGCAGAATTTCTCGAAGCAAGGCCTGGAAGTGCTGCATTCTGACAGCCCTCTGTGATGGTGGTAACATTTCCGCTATTTTGTGTTTGTACCGGGGGTCTAAGTACGTTGCCACCCAGTACTGGTCCTTGCCCTTTATGCTTTTTATACGGAGGTCCCTCTTCAAACACTGGAGCATGAAGGCCCCCATTTGCACTAAACTGGAAGCGGTGGAGTGGCCTGGCTCCTGCTCATCATCCAGGATAATGTCGTCCTTGTTCTCCTCCCCCCATCCACGGCCAAAACCAGGGATCCCAGAAACGTTTAAAACATGCTCTTCTTGCTCCTCCTCCTCCCCGACACCATCCTTCTCCTCCTCCTCCTCCTCTTCAGGCTCCTGTTGTTGACTTGTCTCAGATGGAGTAGACCCCCCTGGGAATTCATCCAGCATTGCGGCTTCCACATCTTCCAGCTCCTGCTCCTTGATGGCTTGATCAATGACACGACGCAATGCCCGCTCCAGAAAGAAGGGTAAGGTACGATGTCACTGATGGCACCCTGGCTGCGACTGACCAGTTTGGTGATCTCATCAAATGGCTGCAGAAGTCTGCATGTGTCGCTGTCACGGGGCGCCAAAGGCGCACTCGGTCTCCCATCAGCCGCAGACCTGCTGCTTAGCTTCGGGAGCGAGGATCTGTGTTTGGCCTCATTCCCAGGGCGGCTCCCTGATCCTAGGTCTGCCTTGAGTGATGAGCTGATCACTCGGTGCTCGACTTGTCTGTCTGTCGGTCATGTGACGCTGGCCACGTCACATGACCCTCAGACCCCACTATAAATACAGGCAGCCTGCTGGCCACCGGTTGCCTGTTAATTCTAGGTTCCTGGCTATTTGTTGGACTACTGATTACTCACCTGATCCTGTTCCCTGACGATCCTTTTCCTGCTCCTCCTGTACTGCGCATCCCTCCTGGTATTGGGACCTCGGCTCCTTTCTGGTATTGTGACCTCGGCACCCACCTGACTACTCTTTGCGGACTCCTCTGGTACTTCTCTACTCTCCTGGTATTTGACCCCGGCTTCTCCTGACCATTCTTTCCTTAACCCTTTGTACTGCGTAGCTCTCTTGGTTCTGAACCGGTCCGTTCACATTCCGTTATTTGTCTTGTCTGTCTTCCCAGCACGTATCCTAAGTTAGGGACTGCCGTCTAGTTGTCCCCTGTCATTAGGACTTGCGAGGCAAGTAGGCAGGGCCAGGGGTAAGAGTGGAGCACAGTGGTCACTATCCTCCCTCCTGTGTGTAGTGTACGTGACCATCACAGTGGCGCATGAGCAGCCACTGGCGCGGTGAAAAAAAAAACAAGCTCCCCGAACCTGTCCTGGGTGCAGAGTTCGTACAGGTAGTCATTAACTGCACGTGTCTGCTGGAGCAGGCTATCAAGCATATACAAGGTGGAGTTCCATCGCGTCGGGCAATTACAAATCAGACGTCTGACAGGCAGGTTGTGTCGCCGCTGAATGTCAGCAAGGCGAGCCATGGCCGTGTAAGATCTTCTGAAATGGCCAGAGATTTTCCTGGCCTACCGCAAGACGTCCTGGACCCCGGGGTATTTGGAAAATCGCTGCACGACTAAGTTCAGGAAGTGTGCCATGCATGGCACGTGTGTCATTTTGCCCTGTTTCAACGTGCTTAGCAGATTGTTACCGTTGTCGCACACCACTTTGCCAACTGTCAAATTGAGCGGGGTTAGCCACTAATCTGCCTGTGAACGCAAAGCTGAAAGGAGTGCAGGACCCGTGTGGCTCTTGGCTTCCAGGCACAACAGACACAGTACAGCATGGCAAAGTCTCACGTGGCAGATCGAACAGGTTCTGGGGATCTTGGGGGGCGAAGCAGAAAAAACGGTAGCAGCGGAAAAGGAGGAGTCAGCCGAGGAGGATAGGGAGGATGGAGTAGGAGTATGAGAAGAGGCAGGCCTGCATGCAATCCGTGGCGGTAACACCAAATCTACACGGGTGCCACAGGTTGCATGCATGACGGCTGTCAGAAGGTTCACCCAGTGGGCAGTAAAAGTTATGTACCTTCCCTGCCTGTGTTTGCTAGACCACGTGTCTGTGGTGAGATGTATCTTGGCACCGACACTGTGTGCCAGAGATACATTTACTTGCTGCTGAATGTCGCCATATAGCTCTGGGATGCCCTTCTGGGTGAAATATTTCCTTCCTGAGACCTTCCATTGCTGTGTTCAAATGGCTATAAATTTTCTAAAGGCCTCCGAGTCCACCAATTTATATGGCAGTAGTTGGCGGGCTAGCAGTTCCAACAAGCCAGCGGTCAACCGTTGGGCAAGAGGGTTATAAGGCATCATCATCTTTTACGCACGAACATTTTGGCTACGGGAGCCTGCCTTTTGCCAGATAAACGCGAAGATGGCAAGGTGGAAGGTGGAGTGGAGGACAATTGGGAGGAGAGAGGAGAAGGAGAAGAGGCAGGATGTGGAGCGCCAGGAGTGTGGCTTTGTGGGTTCTGACAGCATTGCTCCCACTGGGCTCATGATGGGAGGCCAGGTGCCTTCTTATGGCAGTCATCCCTAGGTTAGTGTTTGGCTTACCGCAACTTATGCGTTGACAGCAAAAGCTGCAGATGGCAACACTATTGTCAGCTGCGGACACATAAAAAAAAAGCCATCACTGCGGAGCCATGTGCCGGCATCCTGGGAGAGTGACCGTGCATGGTAAATGGCTCGCTCCTGATACATTTGCAGTCTGCTTTTTGCCTCCTGTGCAATGTAAGTTCTGCCTGCTTCTCCTCCCTATCTGCTGCTCCGTCTCTCCCTCTGAACTCCCCTCCTTTTCCTCTCTTGTGGGCACTCATGTGACGTCCATTGACACGTCATCATCGACGTCACCTTCCCCACCACTAACATTAGAGATCTCGGAGTAGGCAGCAACAGCACGTACCACCTAGTGATGAGCGGGGGGGGTGCCATATTCGATTTTGCGATATTTCGCGAATATTTGCCTTATATTTGCAGAAATCGAATATTCGTCATTATTCCATTTATCGCGAATAATATGCGATTTAATTAATCGCGTATTGCGATTTTTCTTTTGACAGTATAAGGCAATGTTCCTATGACTAATGTTCCTATGACTATGGCTAGGCTAATATGTGTATTTTACGAATATTCTTAATATTGCTCTAACTTCGTCTTTTTGAATATTCGTAATATTCTAAAAGACGAAGTTAGAGCAATATTACGAATATTTGTAAAATATATACACATATAGATTGTAATTTAGCTAATATAGTGCTATAATCTTTTTTTTTTTAGTCAATTTTTTTTGCCTCTTCTGAACTTCAGTTTTGGAAAATATGTACACTATCAAAAAAATTACTATAGCACTATATTAGCTAAATTACAATCTATATGTGTATTTTATGAATATTCTTAATATTGCTCTAACTTCGTCTTTTAGAATATTCGTAATATTCTAAAAGACGAAGTTAGAGCAATATTACGAAAATTCTAAAAGACGAAGTTAGAGCAATATTAAGAATACATTCGTTATTTAGAATATTCGTCTTGTTTTTTCCCAATGTGTAGTTATTCCACTTTGGCATACTGCTTCCCGATAAGCGTCCCCGTAACCATGGCAATGCCTGTGGGTTAGAATATACCATCGGATTTGAGTTTTTACGATCTCAGGGAAAACTCAGATCCGATGGTATTTTCTAACCCACAGGCGTTCCCATGGTGACGGGACGCTTGTCGGGGAGGTGTATGCCAAAGCTGATTAAATAACGAATATATTCACTATATTATACATGTATTAGTTTTTTTGAATATTCGTGAAATAATCGAAATCTTGATTTCGATTTTATTTTTTTTGTTCCAAATAATATTTGATATTTTTTATTTTTTTTTGCTATCGCTGTCCCTAATTTAAATAAAGTGGGTAACGTAAACGTGCGTGAAAAAGCGTATGACATAATTTACAGTACTAGAACCGCCCAGTGACTGTGACCAGTGTCTATAAAGCATTCATCATCACTATTTGAACTTTACAAGTGAATGACTACAATGGCTACTGGAAGTACGTCAAAGTTCAGACACATATTGGAGAAAGATGAGGATGACATCATATTAACTGTAAGTAATATTCTCTTAAAGCATATATGTTGTTTGTGTAGATATTGCATGCAGCACAATGATTGTTCTGTAGATCACGAATTCTGAAATATTCGTAGATGCGATTATTATCTATATTGATACGATTTTATTTTTTGGACTGTATGTCTCGTAGGGCATACGGTCGTGTGCAAGTGGCGTAAGTGTCTAAAGTAGCTAATAAATATAAATTACCCCAAAAAATAATGACTTACATGATGACTTATGTGTGGGCCTTATACTCCACCGTTACCGATAATTGCTGTTGTAGGTCCTACTCCCGACACTGCTGAGTTATGTGTGGGCCTTATACTCCACCGTTACCGATAATTGCTGTTGTAGGTCCTACTCCCTTCACTGCTGAGTTATGTAGGCCTTATACTCCACCGTTACCGATACTTGCTGTTGTAGGTCCTGACACTGCTGAGTTATGTGTGGGGCGTATACTACAGTGTTACCATGTACCTAATGCTGTCTGTTCTGCTGTTTGTCCTGACCCTGGAATAAACGGGCCTTACAACAAATGTCTAAAATTACACCGTAACATTACATTAAAAAAAAAACTGTAAAAAATTTATTTATTATAACAAAAATAATAAAGCAAGCCTCTATGGCAACTTTTTCAGCTCCAATAATATTTTATTAAGTTTTCGGAGCTGGTGAAGGTTTTTTTCCTCCATTTGCCGAATCCTCTTATTAAAGCGATGCTACATTTTCTTAAGCTCTGCAACATCTTTACTGAATTCCTTTTTGGTGGCCTCCAATTCCTTTATAGCCATGTTCACTACTAGAAAAAAAAATATTATAATTAAAATGAGGGTTACTTATAAGACAAATAGTGCATTTTTTTATTTTAATATAACACTAGTTTCTGTTGTCCCCTCATTGTTACCACTTTTAACCAGTTCACGACCGGCCATTAAGCTTAGGCCTCAGCGGAACGTGACTTGATGCAGAGGGACAGTCTATTACGGACCGACAAATACCCTGCCCCCAGGCATAATCGTTTGTGAACCGGGGTGCAAATGCAACTCAGCTAAACAGGCAGCCATGTTAACTAAGGGATACTATTTGTCAGATTCATTACACATGTGCATTACAGCTCCGGAGATGCAGGGTGTTGTGGGGATCGTGGAATGCTTGTGAATATGTTATGTATATCAAATTATAGTAATGTGTGCACATATTTACCCTCCCGGTGGGGGGGTGTAGACCACCTCTTCCTCCTTTTCTGGAGCTGGGGGGGCGTAATCAGGTGGCTGGGAAGGTCCGGCCTCCTCCTCAGTGGCCTCTGTATCACCTATATCTGGGGGTGAAGTGGCCTGCAAATTTTCGACCTCATCCTCCATGGGCGCCTCCACATTTTCTTCCTCCTCCTCGATGTGCGCCATCTTTTTTTTTTTTTTTGTGGTGGCGGACCGAGGGAACAGGTTTACCTGTAATAATGACACAATGTTAAGAATTTACACAAACAACTCATAAACCATAATCAAGGTAAAGATCAAGAAATTCCTATATGGTGGAATCTGCATGGTATTATGAATTATACCAATTGTGGATTAACCTTTTTTAAGAAAAAAAAAATAAATGTTTATAGATGGGTAAAACTAGTCTAAGTTACAAGGTAGGATGAGGTAACATGGGATTTGTTAGGAAGGTGCCCTAAGGGTATTGTGACTGAGTAATGGATGTTTAGGTAAAGCAAACAACAGTTCGGAAATTAGATAAGGGGTTATTGGATGGTGTTATGTTGGGTATATAATTTTTTGTGGCTGCCAGCGTTAGACTGTCTGCCAAGCCGCATTTTGAAGATCTGCTGCCAAACCGCCCTCCCTCCCTGTTGATTTAGTTGTCAAGGTAACTTTATAATTAGAAGGAGGCTTAAAGTCTCCCCTTTAAGTGTCACTTTGACGGTGACCACCCCTTTAACAGTGACTTTGATGGGGACCGGCCCTAATACACAGTGACTTTCACGGTGAACGCCCCTTTAACTGTGAACTCCACAGCTCCCGTCAATTGGCAGTTAGGATTTAAGTGAAAGGCTGGCAGGCTTGTATTGGATAATACAGGTCATTTTTTGGGAATATCTCGTGTACGTCGTAGAGAGACGAGACCCTGCAAGATTTCGTTCCAGGTAGCAAGGGATGTGTATACCAAGTTTCGTTTAAATCGATGGTTGCGTTTTTGAGTTTTTGCGGAACATACATATATATATATATATATAAAATCTTGAATCCCATGCAAATTAAGTGGGGGATGTATGTAATGGTCGGGGACGTTGCCTGGAATGCTGAATGATGTTTGCAGTTTATGTAGATATAAACGTGTGAAGCGTATGAAATCATCTGGTGACATCATACATCAGTACCGCGCTGTGTGTATAACAATATATATACAATCTCAGCGAGGTAGAGATATATGATGAAACCAGAAGATTTTGTACATGTCACAACAGGTATTAAGTAATCATTTGAAAAGGGATGAAATACGGATGTAGTAGAGTTAACACACATGCTTTATGAGACGTGTTATGTAAACTTAATGCAATTAAATACGTTAAGATATTTTAAAAATACCTTGTGTTTCAAGATTATGTGATGAGTTAAGAAATTTGAGTTAAGAGGTTGTGTGTCAACCATACTACATCTGTACGGATTAGCAGCATAACTGAATATATACATTACTGAGTGTTGTAGAGAGAGATACAAAAATCATGTAAGCATTGTACCTGGGCATAATCGCCGACTATACTCATCGACCTGCTTTGGGTGCAGGCGCTTCAGGTCGCAGTACTTTTTTTGAATTGCCTTGTAGTCGTGCCATATGCCACTTTTTAATTTTAATTCGGCCCGGACAGACCGTACGATAGCCACTTTTTCTACCCTTTTGCTGGTCCAAGGTTAACCCCGCTCCAGAAAGCGCTGAAGGTTAAAGATTAAAGCATATAATCACAATTTTTTTTATTCTACAAATATTCTAAGAAATATCCACCAAAAAAAAATCTAAAAGTAGTTACGTCTTTAACCCCTTCACACATTATGACGTAAAGGTATGTCATTGCGTGACAGGGGATGTATGGAGCAGGCCTCTGCAGTGAGCCCGCTCTATACGCACGATCTGCCGGCTATATGATACAGCCGGCATCCGGCCGCACTAACAGGAAGCGGCGATCGCGCCGCCCCTGCCATTCAACCCCTCAGGTACTCAAGGCTCATGGCGGCACCTGTGACGTGATGCGCCTCCATCTTCCTTCCAATCGGAGCCCCTGCAGTGAAATCGCGGGGCTCCGATCAGTTGCCATGGCAGCATGGACGCTGCTGAAGCTATTCAGGCCTGCCATGGCTTTCTCCATACTGAGCTATGCACGAGGCTTAGCACAGAATGGAGTGTGTAAAAATCCTATTCACCGTAATAGATCTCTATTATCGTGAATAGGAGACGGGATCAAAAGATCCCATGTACAAGGCCCCTATGGGGGCTAATTGCTGTAAAAAAAAAAAAGTTAAATAAAGTTTAAATAAACACCACTATATTAAAAGTTTGAATCACCACCCTTTCCCAATTTTACATATAAAACCATTTTTTCTAATACAAAACATGGTAAATTAAATGGTGGCATTAAAAAATGCATCTTGTCCCGCAAAAAAAAAAAAAAAAGTTATGGCTTTTGGAACATGACGGAGGACAAAACAAAAATGTAGAAATGAAAATAGGCCTGGTCTTGAAGGGGTTAAAGGGGAAATATTAGATTTAAAGTTAACGATATAAGATCGGATTGTATTGCGATTATATGTATGTGAGGTCTGAGCAATTAGATATTGGCCAGCCAAGCTGCGATGTACCTGTCTAGTTAAGTGACGGTACGGTATTGGGTGTACTGCTGGTTTGCATCCCCGTGGTGCACGTTGGGTAACGCTAAATGAACCAGCAAATACTGGCGGTCTGACAAACAAAGATCATGGACATAAATTTAAATCTATATACATTGTGTGTATGGTATATAGTGTGTGGTATATATTGCATGGCAGGAAAACGAACATGCTATGTGCATCATTATCTGTTGTCCATACATACATGCTACTGACATAGTGCTGCAAAGTAACAAGAATACTTAGTGCACCAATCAGTAGTATCTGCTATTGGGTGGGCGGGCGGGCGGCGGAGGAAATTTTTTTTTTTGCATACACGAATATTTAGCAACATTCAATCTACATATAAATTATTTAGATGTAGATTGAGTGTTGCTAAATATTGTTCTGACATGCATGCAATATGAAATAAAATACAGTGCTGTAATACAATATTACTTACAGTGAGAAGAATTTCTTCTTCTTCCTTTTGAAATCGAATTTTGCCCATTTTCGATCGTCGATTTTAAGACAGAATGCACGCCAAACTCCACTGGAAGCAATGCAAAACCGAAACCAGGACACATGTCACGTGACACGATTACGTCACTCATAAGATCGATTCCTCACGCGATCATTCATAACATTCCCGATTTTCGGGTAAAAATCGGGAATTCGAATAACAAGATTGATTCCACCCTGCTTCTTGCAATATAGCGAATATTCTAAAAAAATTATTTAGAATCGATCGATTTAGCTAATATAGTGGTATAATCTTATTTGTGGGCCAATGACTCATTGGCCCACAAGCAAGAAGCAGGGAGGGATCATGTTTTTTCAGATGTTTAAAATTTACGAATATTCGATATAGCGAATATATAGTACTATAATCGAAATATTCGCGAATTCTCTAATTTGCGATATTCGAGAAACAAATTTGATATTCGAATATTCACGCTCAACACTATTTATCACATGGCGGTTTAATATTTCTCTATGGTTAATTAAAACCCACTATCCAATATGTACAGGACACACACTGAATCAGGTGCGTTCCCTCTATCAATGGCTGATTTCCAAAAACAGTAGGGCTCGTCATAATTTGGGAATGGGGAAAGAGCTGCATGATTGGCTGGTCAGATTTATACAAGTTGATACACTTTGATGGACTTGGTGTAAATAGCAATGTCAATAGGCCTAACATCTGAATAAGCCTGAACATCCTGTTTTCTTCCTGTCGTAAACAGCATCTGAATAAGACTGAACAGTTTGCTATTTATTGTCGTAAAAGATGCAACAATAGCAATGTGAATATACTTGACATCTGACTGATAAGAATGGAAATGAGATAGGGTTCCTGTTTCCCCCTGTCCTGATGACTCGAAACCAGCCCCTGCGGTGTTATACACAATGGACTGCGCATTTGTAATGGAGTAGGCATCCTGTCGGCCCTAAAAGGTCTGATTCTCATTATGCCATGCCTCAGGCCCAAGGCAAACTACAAGGACACCAGTGCCATCCTCAGGAAGGTGGCAGTTACTGCATCAATATGAAGGAAGCCGGAAGATACTGGAGTAAGGGGTGGAATTGTGGGTGTGAATGTGGTTTGATTTGATATCTAAATATATATATATATATATATATATATATATACACTAGATCAATGGTAGTTAGTTAGATAGATATACAGTACAGACCAAAAGTTTGGACACACCTTCTCATTCAAAGAGTTTTCTTTATTTTCATGACAATGAAGGCATCAAAACTATGAATTAACACATGTGGAATTATATACATAACAAACAAGTGTGAAACAACTGAAAATATGTCATATTCTAGGTTCTTCAAAGTAGCCACCTTTTGCTTTGATTACTGCTTTGCACACTCTTGGCATTCTCTTGATGAGCTTCAAGAGGTAGTCCCCTGAAATGGTCTTCCAACAGTCTTGAAGGAGTTCCCAGAGATGCTTTGCACTTGTTGGCCCTTTTGCCTTCACTCTGCGGTCCAGCTCACCCCAAACCATCTCGATTGGGTTCAGGTCCGGTGACTGTGGAGGCCAGGTCATCTGGCGCAGCACCCCATCACTCTCCTTCATGGTCAAATAGCCCTTACTTTCAAAGTTTTCCCAATTTTTCAGCTGACTGACTGACCTTCATTTCTTAAAGTAATGATGGCCACTCGTTTTCTTTACTTAGCTGCTTTTTTCTTGCCATAATACAAATTCTAACAGTCTATTCAGTAGGACTATCAGCTGTGTATTCACCTGACTTCTCCTCAACGCAACTGATGGTCCCAACCCCATTTATAAGGCAAGAAATCCCACTTATTAAACCTGACAGGGCACACCTGTGAATTGAAACCCATTTCAGGGGACTACCTCTTGAAGCTCATCAAGAGAATGCCAAGAGTGTGCAAAGCAGTAATCAAAGCAAAAGGTGGCTACTTTGAAGAACCTAGAATATGACATATTTTCAGTTGTTTCACACTTGTTTGTTATGTATATAATTCCACATGTGTTAATTCATAGTTTTGATGCCTTCAGTGTGAATCTACAATTTTCATAGTCATGAAAATAAAGAAAACTCTTTGAATGAGAAGGTGTGTCCAAATTTTGGTCTGTACTGTATATTCTTATATTGATTATTGGGAAGCTAGTACTAGGATTTATTAGTGATGTTTATATTCTTTTCAAGTATAGGACATTAAAGGAAGGTTTGCTTTATACTCTGTTATCCATTTATCTTGTAACCTTTTACTTTACTTTTATTAATTAAATAAGCCATTGCTTAAATCCGGATTCCTCATCTTTCAAAGACCATGCAAGGATAGTCAGCAGAAACTCTTGGATACAACACCGGTGTCTCTCCATGCACTACTCTGGTCCTGGATTCTGTGCCTGCAGATGCTGTAGAATCTGCTCCACAGTTTTCTTTCTGCCCTGGACACAGAATGCCTTTTAGCCGGTTTCCTGCAGCACCTCAGTAAGCATGACTTACTGTGATGTAAGGGTTTTGCACATATGCCCTGTACAACCAATCCAAGCCATCTTGCACCTGTTTTAGTGGTCCAGCACCCTTCCCAGTGGTTATCTGTGCTTGTGTTCCTGTATACCTGACCCGTGCTTGTGTTTATGGACTCCACTACCTGTTTTATCCTTGCCTGCTTTGCCTCAACTCTACTGTTCTTGATCCAGATTTCCTGACCTGTACCTGTGCCGCCTGCCCTGACCCATTGCTTGTTTGACTTCGCCTCTGCCTCATCCTTCAGTCCTGCACTGTCGCTCCCATTTCTGACTCAACCTGATGACTACAACTGTACCTCTGGTACCTTGCAATGGTACCACTGGTCTGCCTGGACCAGCTGCCTCGTGTGCCAATCTCCTTAAGAGGTAGCAACCTGACGTTCCACTCGAGAAAGTTTTTCCCCACCTTCGGGAGCACTGCGAAGAATGAAGGGTTGACTTATACAATGCCCTTAGAGGAGGTTGATCACGTGGCACAGTGGGTTCACACCCTTGGGTTTGTGACAGCTGCACAATAAGATTTTGGGTCTTACTGTATGTACTAGACTAGTTTGGCATGCTCTGCCAATGTCTTCCTGGTAGTATAGAAAATCCAGAAAGGGAATTTGGCAGCACAAAATTAGTATGCGTAGAATTCACAAAGTCCAGAACCTTTTCCAGTATCTGTTCAATTTTAGGTATCTCCACATTATATGAAGGAAATCCACCTGATTGTTTTTTTCTATTATATACTTATACATATATTATATTGTACTTAACCCCATAAATATAAAAAAAGAAGAGGGATCTGAGATATCATATGCACTATTCTGTTTTCCTTATTTCAATGAAGACCCTGCTTTTGACCTGGGGCTACACGCAGGGGCGTAGCTAAAGGCTCATGGGCCCTGGTGCAAGAGTTCAGCTTGGGCCCCCTACTTTGTGGCAAGGGACAGGGAAACACATAGCCTTCGTGCCACCTAAGGCAAAAATTGAAACAGCACCCCCCCTCAATCCAAATTCTTGACCTAACCCCTTCCCTTCAGCCAGAGGTGTAACTTGACTAGCATGTACTTTCTATAATACCAGTGTCCTCTTATATGGCACAAGGGACTTTAGGCCCCCTCAGGCTCCTGGGCCCGGTAGCGACTGCTACCTCTGCACCCCCTATAGCTACGCCGCTGGCTACACGGCAACATGTGTTACATGACGGCAAGTTGCAGAAAGGTTGCTGTAAAAACACAACAAAATTGTAGAAAGTCGCAATAGCATGAGACCTAAAATCCAGCAGTGTTTTTTTTCTGTGATTGATGCATCACTTGTGCAACATGATGCGTGTGACACTGATACACCACTGACAAACGTTATATGCAATGTCATGCAATTTTCATGTTGCATGAAAAATGGTGCCATGTAGCCCCAGCCTAGTATCATTCATCATCCATTTGTTGTTTCTCAGAACATGGTCAAATGTAAGGACAGGTGTAGATTTGTTTCTGAGAGAAAGCAAAATAGTTATTTTAATCCACTGAAACCCCTTTAAGGTATGCTGTGGAACCAGGCAGGTATAATGTATCATCTGGAGCAATTTATGCACTAACATTGACCTTAGCCAGGAGAATTACAGATAAGATTCATTTGACTGGTTTAAGGAATGGGCAAAATGTGTATAAAGTTATTCGGTTTGTAGATGAATTATTGCTACGTTACTTAGGCCACTTGAAACTTTGCTCAGTCTCTCAAAATACTGTAGAAATTTGACATTATCACTAACTATACATATTGCATGATTCTCTTGCCTTAAGGTTCCAATGTCCGATGCAAATATTACTGGAAATGATGGATTATACCTTTCTAGTACCTCTACAGTTCTTAAAGGGGTTGTACAGGATTAGAAAAACTTGGCTGCTTTTTTTTTTAAGAAACATAGTCAGTAGATTGCAGCTCACCTTCATTCAACTCGATGGATGCCTGCTGTCTGACTGTGCCACTAGCTCCTTGCGACGACCTCCCCCTGCTTCGAACTCGTCTCCTCCTCCTCTCTATCTCCCCATCTGAACTTTCCCCCTGTTCTTCTTCTCTTCGAGCAGGCACCCACGTGACATCCACGGACACATCGTCATCATCAACCGCTTCACTTGTATCTGACAACTCAGCAAAGGAAGCAGCAGCGGGTACAACATCATCATCATCACACCGTACGTCCATGTGTGTAATGCTGCCTGACTGAGACATATCCCTATTCTCTCCATCCTCTGGCAATAATGGTTGCACATCACTCATTTCTTCCAACTGATGTGTAAATAACTCTGACAGATCAAGTGAAGCGGCTGTGGTGCTAGTGTTGGTGGTGGCAGCAGGCGGGCGAGTGGTAACTTGAGAGGTGCCTGAAGCCGAGCAGGAGGAGTATGGTGCGTCAAGGTTCCGAGCGGAAGCTGTAGAAAATTGGATGTACTGTGTTAGCCAGTCAACTATGTCCTCAGAACTTTTCGGGTTCAGGGTACGTGGTCTCTGAACACTGGGCATTATTCTAGGGCCAAAGGGAATCACAGCACCACGACCACGACGGCCCCTGCGGGGTGGCCTGCCTCTGCCTGTCATTTTTTTTAGATAAGTTAAGTTGTGCTATGCATGCAAGCTACTGTGACACCAGATATGAATGGCGCTGAAGTGACACTGTGAAGTTGCAGCTGGGCCTTAAACACACAAACACGTGTGTGCAACTGACTGCTATTTATTCACAGTCAAAAATTTTGTTTTTCTTTAAAGAGGACCTTTCACCAGAAGAAAGCCTCTAAACTGACTATACAGAAGTGTAGAGCGGCGCCCAGGGATCCCGCTGCACTTACTGTTATCCCCGGGCGCCGCTCCGTTCTTCGGTTATAGCCTCCGGTATGTAAGTAGTTAGGCTCCACCCACTTGATCCTGCCGGCGTCTTCTTCTCCTATGCTGTAACGCTGGCCAATCGCAGCGCTCAGCTCATAGCCTGCTTCCGAATGAATCTAAAATGGATGCTGTCCAGGAGGTGGGAGGGTCTGGGAGGGAGGGTCTGCTGCTGATTGGCTGGAATGTGTCTGCTGACTGTTAGGTACAGGGTCAAAGTTTACACAATGATGACGAATAGGGGGCAGACCGAACATCGCATATGTTCGCCCGGCGCGGCGAACGCGAACAAGCTATGTTCGCCGGGAACTATTCACCGGTGAATAGTTCGGGACATCTCTAGTCAGGTACCACCAGCCTCAAAAAAATCATGGACACATAAAAAAAAAAATTCACGGACACAGGAAAAAAGTCGCCTATTTTTATGGACTGTCCAAAAATTTCTGAACGATTGGCAACCCTGATTCAAGTGAATGAAGCAAGTACTTGTCATTACAATGCACCACTGAAACTTTAGAGATGACAGGCAGTGTAATGAAAAGGAAGCAGTGCTCCCATGGAGCATTGCCTCCTCTTCAAAAAGCTGACAGGCAGGGGTGCCAGGTGTTGGACACTTTGCCGATCAGATATTGATGACCTATCCTGATGATAGGTCATCAATATACAGTATATGGATTGCATAAATCCTTTAAGTGGGGTGTTGTGGAGCAGGGAAGTCATTTAGGAGCCCATTCTCCAACATACAGTACACTAGGGTCAATGTTCATAAGAAGCCAACTATACTGTCAATGTTTTTGGCACGAAACTAGAGTAGTCAGAATAAACCTGCACGGCAACTGGGACCAGGGTACAATAGGAGAATGTACAGCCTGGGTAATAGGAGCGATTCTATTACACCTTGCTGCACTAATTGGGGATCCAAATTGCTGTTATACTGCTGCTTTTAGGTTTGCACTATATGATAGTTCAGTAATTCCAGCAAACCTTGCTTGTTATTGGGTTGCAAGTGCTGTGTGATACAGCCAATTACGGGGTGTATTAATAGGAACTATTCGTACGTCTTATTAGCCGTTTTGTGGTGGAAGTACATTGTTTTATAGACATTTTTGTGGTGTATTAATAAGAAAAAAAAGTGTGTGTTATTAGCCGTTCATCTGTGAATGTACAAGGTGGGCCATTTATATGAATACACCTTAATAAAATGGGAATGGTTGGTGATATTAACTTCCTGTTTGTGGCACATTAGTATATGTGAGGGGGGAAACTTTTCAAGATGGGTGGTGACCATGGCGGCCATTTTGAAGTCGGCCATTTTGAATCCAACTTTTGTTTTTTCAATAGGAAGAGGGTCATGTGACACATCAAACGTATTGGGAATTTCACACGAAAAACAATGGTGTGCTTGGTTTTAACATAACTTTATTCTTTCATGAGTTATTTACAAGTTTCTCTTTGTTTACAGCCATTGACATGTCGCAAGGTTAACACGTGAGGAGAGGATACAAATTGTGTTGATGTCTGGTGAACGCAGTAACCGGGTCATTGCAGCAGATTTCAATGCAAGACCCCCTACGAGACCACCCATCTCCCATGCTACAGTTAGCAAACTGCTTGCTAAGTTTTGTGAAACTGGTTCAGTGTTGGATTTGCCAAAATGTGGATGCAT
Source organism: Bufo bufo (assembly GCF_905171765.1). NCBI lineage: Eukaryota > Metazoa > Chordata > Amphibia > Anura > Bufonidae > Bufo > Bufo bufo. The sequence continues at coordinate 137,094,292 of NC_053393.1, forward strand.
GAAATCTGTCTCTAATGAAGAAACATCAGTGGCTGTCCTAGCTTCATTCAGCAAGAGCCCACAGCATAGCACTCGCCGCATGTCACTGGAGAGTGGCATTAGTCGAACATCCCTTCGGCGGATATTAGCTACTCACAAATGGCACCCTTACAAACTCCAGCTACTGCAGCATCTCAACGAGGATGACCCAGATCGGCGCACTAAATTTGCAGAATGGGCAAAATAAAAATTGGAACAGGACCCTCAGTTTACGCAGAAGATTTTGTTCAGTGATGAGGCAAACTTTTATGTGAATGGTGAAGTTAACAAACAAAACCACCGCTATTGGTCTGACACTAACCCACATTGGATAGATCCCTCCAAGACTGTTGGAACAAAACAATTGATGGTATGGTGTGGTATATGGGGTACAAAGATAGTGGGACCATTCTTCATCAATGGAAACCTCAAGGCCACTGGATATGCGAAATTGCTACATGATGATGTGTTTCCCTCTTTATGCACTGAAGCTGGCACGTTCCCTGAGTTTTTCCAGCAAGATGGTGTACCACCACATTATGGGTGTCAGGTCCGAGCATTCCTAGATGAACAGTTTCCTGGAAAGTGGATTGGTCGTCGTGGGCCAGTTGAATGGCCCCCAAGGTCTCCCGATCTGACCTCCTTAGACTTTTATCTTTGGGGTCATCTGAAGGCAATTGTCTATGCTGTGAAGATAAGAGATGTGCAGCACCTGAAACAACGGATACTGGAAGCCTGTGCTAGCATTTCTCCTGCGATGTTGCTATCAGTGTGTGAAGAGTGGGAGAAGAGGGTTGCATTGACAATCCAACACAATGGGCAGCACATTGAACACATTTTATAAGTGGTCAGAAACTTGTAAATAACTCATGAAAGAATAAAGTTACGTTAAAACCAAGCACACCATTGTTTTTCTTGTAAAATTCCCAATAAGTTTCATGTGTCACATGACCCTCTTCCTATTGAAAAAACAAAAGTTGGATTCAAAATGGCCGACTTCAAAATGGCCACCATGGTCACCACTCATCTTGAAAAGTTTCCCCCCTCACATATACTAATGTGCCACAAACAGGAAGTTAATATCACCAACCATTCCTATTTTATTAAGGTGTATTCATATAAATGGCCCACCCTGTACATTGTTTTATAGACATTTTTCTGGAGCATTAATAAGAAGAAAAAGTACTTCTAAATAGCCAAGCGCTTCATTAGTACTGGAGGACTGGGAAGCGGTGAAGGCTCTGTACTCACCGCTTCCTGGTTCTCGGTTCGGCTATCGGCTATTCAGGACTGCGCACAGCATTAGGGTGCTCTGTGACCTCACACTGTGCACTGCGATACACAGCCGACAGCAGGATGAAGAGGATCGCGATGGTGAGGAGCGTTGGCGTCCAGGAGCAGGAGAGGTAAGTGTTTTTTTTTATTTTATTTGCACTGGGGTCTGATGGCTGACGTATAGGGGTTGATATATGGGGCTGCTGGCTGACATATAGGGGCTGCTGGCTGACATATGGGGACTAATGGCTGACATATGGGGACTAATGGCTGACATATAGGGGCTTATATATGGAGCTGATGGCTGAATATATGGGGCTGATGGCTGACATTTGGGGGCTGATAGCTGACATATAGGGGCTGCTGGATGACATATGGGGGCTGCTGGCTTACATATGGGGGCTGATGGCTGACATATGGGGGCTGATGGCTGACATATGGGGGCTGATAGATGGCTGACATATGGGGGCTGATAGATGGCTGAAGGTTGGGGGGTTGATCTGGGACATTGGGGGTCTGATCTGAGGTCTGATTGACATTGGGGGTCTGATCTGAGTTCTGATTGATATTGGGGTCTGATTGGGGCTGTAAGCTGAGGTCTGATTAACTTTGGGGGTCTGATTGCTGGTCTGACCTGAGGTGTAATGGAAAATATTTTTTTCTTATTGTTCTCCTCTAAAACCTAGGTGCGTCTTATGGGCATGGTGTGTCTTATAGGGCGAAGAATATGGTACATTGTTTTATAGACATTTTTCTAGTGTATTAAAATAAAGAAAGTACATCTAATTAGCCGTGCAGTGGTGAATGTATATTGCTTTATAGACATTTTTGTGTAAACATGGCTATTTGCAGAATCTGTGGGCAGAAGGTGAAGCGTGGCCAGGGTGCCAATGTTGGCACCACGGCCCTTCATCAACGCATGCAGCATCACCATAAAGTGGGCTGAGAGAACCATGCTGCTATTATAGTGGACCAGCCAGCTGCAGCAACTGCTGCTCACCCAGTGGCCCGCACCCATTTTCTGCAAGTCAAGGCTCCACCCCCTCAGCCGAAAGGAGCTGTCTGTGGTTCCCATCATCTACCGGTCCTGATGCTCCTGCTCCTCATCCTCCTACTCCTCATTAGTCATTTCATCAGCAGTCGATCACCGAAGCGATTTCCAAGAGACAACAGTATGTGTGCACTTATCCAACGGCGCAGAAGCTGAACGTGCTTCTGGCTAAGTTGCTGGTGCTGCAGTCCCTCCAAGTGCTGGACTCTGCACCTTTCAGAGAACTGATGGCTTGTGCCGAGCCAAGGTGGAGAGTCCCAAGCCATAATTTCTTTGCCAAAAAGGCAGTACCAGCCCTGCACACCTATGTTAAACAGAAAATGGTCCAGTCCTTAAGCCTGTCGGTGTCCGCCAAAGTGCACGGCAGCGCCGATGTGTGGAGCTGTAACTACGGTCAAGGACCATATACTGTATGTCCTTTACAGCCCACTGGGTAAATTTTGGTTCCTGCCCAGCCACACCAGCAACTTGGTCAGGTGACACCACTGCTACCTCCACGTTCTCACTCCGTTGGTCCTGTGACAATGTCCGCCTCTTCCTCCTCATCCTCCACTGTGTCCTCAGCCTCCACTGCAGGGACAATTCAAAGTGCTCCTCCAGCATACCACATGTGCAGGGCTCGGTAGTGCCATGCTGTTCTGCACCTAGTTTGCCTGGGCGAACGGAGTCAAATAGGGGAGGACCTGCTCCGTGTCCTTCATCAAGAAATTAAATCCTGTCTTTCTCCTTGACAACTCAAAATCGGAACCATGGTCACCAACAACGGTAATAACATAGTGTGGGAGCTGCATCAAGGAGGTCTGAGCTATGTGCCCTGCATGGCCCATGTGTTCAATATTATTGTAAAGAGGTTCCTAAAGTATTCCACTTATCTTCAAGACATCCTGAAAATGGCCAGGAAACTGTGCATGCACTTTAGACATTCTTGCACTGCAAAGCACACCCACCTTGAGCTGCAAAGGCAGAATGGCATTCCCCAACATTGGCTGATATGCAACGTTCCCACCCATTGGAACTCCACCCTCCATATGTTGGACCGACTATCAACAGAGATATATCAACAGAAAAAGGCCATAAACGATTTCTTGATGATATAGGGGGACAGAGGTACTCCCCTGTGTAACTTTGATGTTAGTCAGTGGCAGCTCATGCGTAGCACCTGCCATTTGCTCGGGCCCTTTGAGGCTACTTTATTTGTCAGTCGCTAAGACTACCGAATGAACAATGTCATTCCACTGCTTCTTGTCCTGGAGCACATGCTGCTAAATCTGGCTGGCCAGGGGACAGGAGACGAGGCTACTACATCCAGGGCCGACTACTACAATTCCTCATGCGATTCCCACCCTCGCCCCTCTGTGAATTTGTAGACCACTCATGCGATTCCTCATACGATTCCCACCCTTACCACTCTGTGATTGGGCCACTGTGTTGATGACTCATGGGATTCCTCATGAGATTCCTCATGCAAATCCCACCCTCGCCACTCTGTGACTTTGTTGACAACTCATGCGATTCCTCATGCGATTCCCACCCTTACCACTCTGTGACTGGGCCACTGTGTTGACGACTCATGGGATTCCTTATGGTATTCCTCATGCGATTCCCACCCTCACCACTCTGTGACTGGGCCACTGTGTTGACGACACATACAATTCCTCATGCGATTCCCACCCTCACCCCTCTGTGAATTTGTTGACAACTCATGCAATTCCTCATGCTATTCCCACCCTTACCACTCTGTGACTGGGCCACTGTATTGACGACTCATGTGATTCCTCATGGGATTCCTCATGCGATTTCCAACCTCATCACTCTGTGACTTTGTTGACAACTCATGCGATTCCTCATGCGATTCCCACCCTTACCACTCTGTGACTGGGCCACTGTGTTGACGACTCATGGGATTCCTCATGTGATTCCCACCCTCGCCCCTCGGTGAATTTATTGACAACTCATGCGATTCCTCATGCGATTCCCACCCTTACCACTCTGTGACTGGGCCACTGTGTTGACGATTCATGGGATTCCTCATGGGATTCCTCATGCGATTCCCACCCTCACCACTCTGTGACTGGGCCACTGTGTTGACAACACATACAATTCCTCATGCAATTCCCACCCTCGCCCCTCTGTGAATTTGTTGACAACTCATGCAATTCCTCATGCGATTCCCACCCTTACCACTCTGTGACTGGGCCACTGTGTTGACAACTCATGTGATTCCTCATGTGATTCCTCATGCGATTTCCAACCTCGCCACTCTGTGACTTTGTTGACAACTCATGCGATTCCCACCCTTACCACTCTGTAACTGGGCCACTGTGTTGACGACTCATGGGATTCCTCATGCGATTCCCACCCTCGCCCCTCTGTGAATTTGTTGACAACTCATGCGATTCCTCATGCGATTCCCACCCTTACCACTCTGTGACTGGGCCACTGTGTTGACGACTCATGGGATTCCTCATGTGATTTCTCATGCAAATCCCACCCTCGCCACTCTGTGACTTTGTTGACAACTAATGCGATTCCTCATGCGATTCCCACCCTTACCACTCCTTGACTGGGCCACTGTGTTGACGACTCATGGGATTCCTCATGTGATTCCTCATGCGATTTCCAACCTCACCACTTTGTGACTGAGCCACTGTGTTGACTCCTCATGCTGTTGCCACCTCACCACTCGGTCATGGTGGTACTACTTGTTTCAGCATGTAACAGAACAGGTTCTGTGGAAATCTATGTGGAATCAGCTGACGACGGTGTAAAAGGAGTGTGCTTATTCCTGACGCTAACACGGACCTGTAATGCGGAGTTGAGTTATTTGGTCACGTTTGGCCCTGTAACTGACCAAATAAGTAAAGTGTTAAGTGAATTATAACTGTAATGCCTATCATCTACGTGTCATGATGACTCACAGTACTGTTTCACTAGCACAGCGGCTCCCTATGCATGTTTCTGCAATGTACAATGTTCTATACCCCTATACAGGCTCTCAGCAGCCAGAAAAAAGCATTTTTTTAACGTGATTCGTCACAAATAAATTCAGATCGAATCAATTCTTTTTGGAAATTTTGATGAACCGACCGAATCAATTCGCTCATCTTTAATAATTGACATTGACAGGAAAATATTACTCTGATTATGTGTGTCGCAAAGGCAAAAAACAGAAGTGCCTAGATACATGGATTTGACGTTAACTTTATTACCGATATTAATTATTGGTTAGGTTTTTGACAGTTTTATTTTAAGATAAGAATAAACCAATTTAAAAAAGTGACAGACAATCACCCATATCTAGGTATACTGTGGAAAGACCTATTTGATGGATGCCTATAGCTGCCTCTACTGTATGTTTATGATATTTCTGATATTGCATTTTTATATTATTTCTTACACCTAGATATTATAAATCAGAAAACTCTTGAGAATAGATTTTTCTTTTATGTCTGTGCCTTTTTACTGTAATTTGCTATTGACCTTCACGGCATGATAAATCACTGTTTTGTGTTTTCTGTAATTATTTTTAATATTTGCATAACACTTATCTTCTGTACATTTGTTTTTTACGTCTTTAAATTGGATTTTGTTCCTTTAGAAGTTTACAGGATTTTAATGTTCCTCTTCATCTTCGTCAGTGTCTAATCAGCGTGGCTTAATTTAATGTTTTTGCTTTTATTCAGCCCTGATTACCTTGAGTCTAGATCATGTAATGCATCTGCACATTCAAATTACATGATTTATAGAATAGAAAAAAAGGAGGAAAAGTGTCAAAGGAAAGTTTAAAATTTTTAGAAAAATACTGTGTTGTTGGAACAAAAATTGCTTTAAAGGGAACCTGTCACCAGGATTTTGTGCATAGAGCTGGGGACATGGGCTGCTAGATGGCCGCTAGCACATCTGCAATACCCAGTCCCCATAGCTCTCTGCGCTTTTATTGTGTTAAAAAACAGTTTTGATCCATATGCAAATGACCTGATATGAGTCCTGTATCCAGAGATGAGTCAAGCGGAAAGGAACCCAGCACCGCCCTGCGTCATCCCAATCTCCTCCTTGCTGGCTGATGTCACAGAGCTGGAGTGCCGAAATCTCGCGATGCGCGAGCTAGCGCATGCATACTTCGTTCCCTGTGCTGATGCCAGTACAGGGAATGAACATGATGCCAACACTGCGCATGCGCTAGCTCGCACATCGCGAGATTTCGGTGCTCCAGCTCTGTGACGTCAGTCAGCAAGGAGGAGATTCGGAGGACGCGGGGCGGTGCTGGGCTCCTTTCCGCTTGACTCATCTCCGGATACAGGACTCATATCAGGTCATTTGCATATGGATCAAAACTGTTTTTTAACACAATAAAAGCGCAGAGAGCTATGGGGACTGGGTATTGCAGATGTGCTAGCGGCCATCTAGCAGCCCATGTCCCCAGCTCTATGCACAAAATCCTGGTGACAGGTTCCCTTTAACCGGTAGACGCTGACCCAGAGTACCATTACCACCTCCTTTTGTACCCCCATTATCTATATTGTGTGATCCTGTGTCATCTCTCAGATTTAATGCCATTTCCTGCAATGTGTGTATGCATTTCCTTGCAAGTGTAATGTTTACATGTAATGTGCCTGGTACATAAGTGGGTGGCAGCAAAACTGTGCTACTTAGTGGAGCCTTTTTGTCCATTCCAGCCCTCTCTAGAGAGGGAGGAGTTTAGCTAGTGATAGTGAAGGTCAGTCTAACCTACTCCATCTTGGGGAGAGGTCGACTCTAGTCCACCCTCCTTTGGGAGAGGTTGTCTGTCGGCTAGTAGAGCACTGCCTGCTCTGCTAAGCCCAGAGGCCCTGCCTCTGAAGTCTACATGGCTGCTTGTGTAGTGTACGGGGACTGTAATGCCCGTCACTACAAAAGGGTCACTTGGTGTGCTGTCGTCCCCCCTTATTTATGGGGAAGTTGGTATAAGTCATCTTTATAAAATGTAATGTAATGTAATGCTATGTATTTCCCTGTTACTGTGAAACTTGCATGTACAGGCCTGCTAGGGGTGTCATTTCAGCTCTTAGTCACTAGAGGGAGCTAGGGAGCCCTAGTTTATATAAGGCCCAGTCAGGGAAAGGAAAGTCAGTCTAGAGTCTTAAGTGGGAGTCTAAAGCTGCAGCCTGTAGTCTGAAGTTGGAGCTTAGACTATGTCAGAGACAAGTCCAGGCCTGAAGCCTGCGGACCAGGAGAGGGTATTGCAGTCCCTGTAACCGGGTTCCAGATCCAAGGAGAAGGTTCCCCTCCTGAATTTATATATGCAGAAGCAGGAAGACCACTGTTAAACAGCCTGGGAGTTCAGAAGTTTCTAGAGTCTGAGGAAGCTGAGAGAGAGACAGAGGCAAAGCTCAGAAAAGCAAGAGGTACTCAAGACAACAGAGGAGGTACTTGATAAAGATAAAACCAAGGATATACGCCAGAGCTAGGGCATTGGGCCTTGGGGAAGAGTTTATATGATCCAGGATCAGTCAGGAATAGAGTGCAAGTGTTTAACACTCTGAAGTCACCTTGCTATACATATATTGCCTGCATCAACTGTATTGAAAATCGACTGTCTGCAAAGGAACTGCGTTTCCGTTAATGTCCCTAAATGATGACTACTAAAGTTTGAGTTCTGCTTTAACATCACGTGGTTCCTCAGTTATTCCTGCTATCAGCAAACGGCGTGCCACCGTTTAATTGGCACTGGCGTCACGAACATTTCTCATCATCACCTGCCCTTGCAGAGAGTCAGCCGTCTCAGGTTAGTGTCTATTGCACTACAACACCCAGGAACATTTATACACCTAACTTGAGTACGCTGCACTTGTCCCCTCCTGGGCTTGCATTGCCTTCATCCAACCTGAGCTAAAGCTGAGGTACTCACTGCTAGGACAAGAAGTTCCTAGGATTCTAAGTAAGAGACAGACTACAGCAAACTAAAGTTCCAACAGAAGAGGATGAGTTTCCTAGTTATCCAGCCTAAATAGCAGGGCTGAGATTGTGGCAGAGAAGTGTTTGCCTGCAAGATTAAGCTAATACCTGCTGATGACCAAGATAAAGTTTGGAAACTGTTTGGATTACCAATTTATGCCAAGTAAAAGCAACTGTTCAACGTTACTGCAAAGTCTGGACTCCATTTATTCTACTTACTTATATCCAGGTAGGAACACCGTGATATGTGTACATAACATCTATAGAGACTGTAGGCTACCCTGCACCACTCTGTCAATCCTACCTCTGGGTACCAACATTACCATCTACAAAGGGAGCCTTGAGCTTCCGCTGCTTAACCACAGCTGGCGTCACGTTTACTTGCTCTATAAGAGGGACATATTTCGTAGAAACCTCCTAAGGGGCAAGAGATACCCCAGGTGTGGCCTAGTGGGCCCGTTGCATCGTGAAATGGTAGGAGCTGCTTATTCATTATTTCTCTTTTACAATAATATATATTTTTTGCTTTCTTTAACTGGTGACTTGTTTTAATGTATTTTTACAGTATTCAATTGAATACATTAAGCAGAAAAAAACTCTTGTTGTCCATAGCAACCTTCACAGTGCAGCCTGCATTTGCTAAAGACAATTTTCCCCGTCTAGTTAAGATCTATTCCAACGTCAAGCTAAGAGTACATTTCCATTAAATGAATACTCTTTTTTAATAACTCCTATACAGGTAAAAAGTACTGTACAGAAATATCAAAGCACAGTGATCTATGCTGTATCCATAACTTTTGAGATACAGAAGCACTATAGCTGCTACACAATTTCTGTAACCCACATTCACTTGTATGGAAGTTACGAAAACAGCATAGCACAGCCTGCTCAGATGTTTCTGTAGTCTCAACCACTACTTGTGGGGTGAAGCTGGGTAACGGGCAATGTTCCAAAGGTGGGTCTCAAGTCTATCAGACATTTGTTGGTGAGGAACAGGTTTGGAAACAATTTTGAAAGAAGTGATTATATAAAATTTTGTATATTTTCTCTAGTAGCACCAAACCAGGGCTTAACAGCATAACTCACTCCTTTTGTGCTTATTTTAATATTCTACAGAGTTTAGAAGACAAATTTTTAGATAAAAGGAGATAATTTTTAAAAAGGTTGGCACAGTCAATAACCAATGGTAAGACCCCAGTAAAATAAAATTAGAATCCTTTCTTTACTGTTTGTGCTTTTTATGGGACACTACTAGAGATGGGCGAAGTTTTGAAAAATTTGATTTGGCAGCTTCGCCGAAGTTCCTCAAGAAAATCGGTTTGTTACGAATTAATTTGTCACAAATCACTATAAATCAGGAATACCCAGGCCACTCTACCTTAGGGTACAGCCACATGAAGAGGCAGTTATGCGGGCGGGTTGCGGCCATGCTGAGGCCACACTGTATAGTTGGTCTTCATTGTTAATGGCCACGCAGCACCTTTAATGAATATTTAAACAGGGGCTCTTGTTAGTATGGGATTTGGCTGGTTAGGTGTGGGCACAATATGCTGGCATACCTACTTCTCCAACTCCAGCGCTCTCCTGTCCTACAGGTGGGAGTCCTTCTCTTGCCATCTGCTTTTCCTCCTTTTCCAGATTATCTAATATCCATGAGAATATATAATCAGGAACATCCAGCTCATCTTCTTTCTGCATCTTGCTGACTTTCCTATGACATGGAGACTTTGAAAGATGATTTGGATAAAGTAAAGCCAGCAAAGATGATGATGGTCATCATTAAGACCTTGCACCGTTAAGGGGTGCAGACTGGATGGCATTGGTTGGCATGCTGGGCACTGGAATAATGAAGGCTTCCATCTTATTGGTATTAAATTCTTCTATTAATAATTTTCAGCAACACAGTCCCTAGCGTATTAGCACTTGCCACATCTCTCCCTATGCTCAGCTCACAGGACAATGGCAGAGACAACGCGGGATGAGGGTTTTATAGGGCTATCTGCAGATAGCTATCTGCAGATTGGGATAGCTATCTGCAGATTGGCTGGCTGCACAGCATTATGGGTGATCTTGTGTTCTCAGGCTTGTCTCCTCTACACTTAACTTAGCTTTGTAACATGTGCAGATGCCGTTATAGGAAAATCTGATTAATTACCACTAGAGTTGATCGAATCAAAGCTTCGCAACAAAGCCAAATTTCCTCGCGCTTCGTGGTAACGAATCATATTTTTTCCTAAAATGGCTGCTGCACGTGTGAGGACATGAAGAAATGAACTCTGGGAAGGCTGGATCACCCATAATGCCATGCATGCAGCCAGGGCCGGTACAAGGCAGGGGCCGAAGGAGCGGGTGCCCTGGGCGCTACCATTTGCGGACAGGAGGGGGGCGCAGGTGAAGTGCCAGCAGCAGTGGCGTCGCCAGGGGGGGGGCCAGAGGGGGCCCACGGCCCCCCCTACATCATGCTGTGCCCCCCCATGTGCCCCCCCAACTAAAATGACCCCCCCCCAAGTGAGCAGCCGCCGCCGGGCACAGGGAGATGAGCGCTTCCATTGCGCTCATCTCCATTGTAAACTGTCTGTGCCAGCGGAGGTGCAGGGGAGGGAGAGGCGTGTCCCTTCCCTTTCCTCTGATAGGCTGCAGGCAGGCACCGAAGTGGAGGAGAGGCCCCGCCCCCTAATTACTCCTGTTTACCTTTCTAAAGCTAAAGGACCTTTGATGATGTCATCACAGGTCCTGTAAGGGAACTGCACAGTGTAAAGTGTAGTTCCCAGGTTAGAACAGTGCATCTGCCAGGACCTGTGATGACATCATCTTCAACATCACAGGTCCTGCAGAATCTAGCAAAGGAACTGCACCAAAAATGGTGTAGTTCCTAGGTTTCAAAGGTACATCTGCCAGGACCTGTGATGACATCATCACAGGTCCTTCAACCACTAACAGCAAGTATTAAAAGTTCACAAGCAGCTCTGTATTGATCCATACAGACTGGAATGGAGAGGTAAGAGGAGGTCCTCCACTTTTCATCATTTACCCCCCCCCCCTCCATGCCCTGTTTTTACTCATTGCTCACTCATGTATACTACTTCAGACAGTTACCACTACCTCATGTACCTCACAGTGACTATAATGCATAACTGACCACATATTTCTATAAACACTGCATCTACAGTATTATACCTTCTATGTGTCACATCAATACACTGCTCTGTATATATATATATATATATATATATATATATATATACACACACACATACATGCACACACACTGCATATATTACACAGTATTATACATGCAATATGTACAGATATATAGTATATACCGCAGTGCACTGATATGTGAGGTATGAGGTATAATAGATGCTGTGTGTACAGATATCAGTACACTTCTGTATATACTATATATGTGAGGTACGAGGTATAATAGATGCAGTGTGTACAGATATATAGTATATACAGCAGTGTACTGATATGTGAGGTACGAGGTGTCAATACACTGCTGTATTTACTATATACCTGTACACACTGCATCTATTATACCTCGTACCTCACATATTACACTACTGTATATACTGTATACACTGCATATATTATACCCCGTACCTCACATATCAGTACACTGCTGTATATACTATATACCTGTACACACTGCATCTATTATACCCTGTACCTCACATATCAGAACACTAGGGAATATACTATATACCTGTACACACTGCATCTATTATACCGCGTACCTCACATAACTGTACACTGCTGTATATAATATACATCTGCATCTATTATACCTCTTTTGTGTGCCAGGGCTGTTTTGTAATCCCATTCCGGCCCTGATGGCATAAATTATAAAACGCAGCAGCAAGAATAGTTCATGGAACAAAGGGAGGGGCTATAAAAGGGGAATGGGGGCCCAATTTAGATTCCTGCTATGGGGCCCAGTGATTTTTATGTACGCCCCTGGCTGCAGGCACTAGGCCGGCAGCCTATCAGAGGCCGGCGCAATGACGTCATCGTGCCGCCTGAGCCTTACATTACAGCGTGGGACACAGGAAGAGGCTGCATCGCATCGCTGACACTTAGGTAAGTATAAGTGTTTTTTTTTTGTTTTTTTTTACAATAGTGTTACTGGCACATTGGGGGGGGCTTATTACAAAACTGGCACATGATGATGGGGGGGACTTTATACTGGCACATGATGATGGGGGGGAACTTTATAGTGTCTGTGACTTTCAAAGTCCCACAGTCCTTTGTTCTATTGCTTTAAGTATATTCTTGTTTTGAAACAACATTGATTCTTTCTTAAAAACGGGGGGGGGGGGGGGGGCGCAGTTTGCCATCTTCGCCCTGGGCACCAAATGGCCTTGTCCCAGCCCTGCATGCAGCCAATCAGCAGCCAGTCAGTCCTGTGATGTCACAGTCTTATAAATATCCTTAGCCATCTTAGATTCTGCCATTTACCAGTGTACTTAGTGCAGGGAGAGACGTCAGCAGGAAAGATTATTCAAGGAAAGATTATTCAAGGTGTAGGGAATGGATAGGGAGGAATCATTCCACAGCATTTATGTTAAACAGGGTTCAGTAGGGGAGGTTACAGCCTGAGTAATAGGAACAATCCTTTTACACCTTCCTGCACTGACTGGGGATCCAAATTGCCATTATACAGCTCTGTAATTCCAGTAAACTGTTCTTGTTATTGGTGTGCAAGTGCTGATTGATACAAGCATTAACAGGGTTTATTACAAGAAATATTTATATGTCTTATTTGCCCTTGTGCGGTGCAGTTATATGTTCTAAAGCATTTTTTGGCTTGTATTAGTGGGACAAAGGGGCTTATTAGCGGTTGTGTGGTGAAGTGCTAAAATGACAGCACTTTTTGTCGTGTTTTAGTGTAAAAAGAAAAAATATGTTTGCTGCTCAGTGGTGCAGTTATCTGTTGTAAAGTCTTTTGTGGCTTGTATTAGTGGGAAAAAAAGGGCTTATTAGCCGTTGTCTGATGAAGTAAGAAAATTACAGACTTTTTGGGGGGGTTTTAATTTCCTTTTTATTTTTTTTATTTGATCTAACAGTATGTCAGACAGAGAAGTGCCAGGCCCTGCACAGGGGAGTGGCAGAGGCGTAAATGTTACTGGCACAAGCAGAGATCGCAGCAGAGTAAGGGGCTGTGATAGCAGGGGTCACTTTGAGAGGCCTGAGCTCCCAGTGTCAGCTAGCGGTTGTGACGTGACCAGCAACCCAGCGGTTCTTGAGTGGTTGACTCGATCTTCGACTTCGTCGCAAGTGACATCAGACACCCCCAGCCAAGAGTCAGTGGGTTCGTCAGACACAACCCTTAGTTGGCATGGCCCTGTGCCCTCACCTGTCCTCAACCTGCCTCTGTCCTTTTCTTTTACCAGAGCCAGAGAAGTATTGTATGCTGTGGGCTCAGCTCCACTATACACTGAGGACGAGCTACTAGAAGACACTCAGCACACTCCTGAAATACTTTGTGCTGCTGGGGACCCTACTCTTTCCACCTTGTAACTCTTTGTCCACAATCTTCAACAAGATCAGCACACTCCTCTCCTGAAATACTCTGCACTGTTGAGGAATCCTGCTCCTTTCACTCTGTGTGTGTGATATGTTTCTCATCTTTTATTTTTTTTATTTTTTTATTAGAAATTCAAACAATACAATTCACCAAAAACAAAACATTATTATATACTTTTCCCCCTAATAAACCCTACCCCTCTGTTAATACCCAACCAACCCTCTCCCTTGAGATGGGTCTCCCGCCCCCGCCATCAATAAGTGAAAAAGGGGGGGATAATGTGGGAGTGTAGGCAGGAAAACCTTAAAACTTCCATTCTCCCCAAATTTAGTCCATTTTTCCTCAGTATTTCTCTGCTTATATAGAATGTTTTCATATCTTTTAATCTTATTAACCAGGTTAACCCATGAAGTAATACTTGGCGTATTTCGAGAAAACCAAACCATTGCAATCAAAAGTCTCTCCAAAAACATTATTTTAATCAAAATAATCCTTTTATATTTTGGACATTCTGCCTTGGTTAGGTCACTCAGTACCCAACATTCCACCGTAAACGGAATCTCCAACGAGATGACCAAAACATATACAAGTGATCTGCCCCAGATAAATCACACTGTGGACAATTAGAAGTATGCCTTAAACCACATTTATTAAGCCATAAAGGTGTGATATAGATTTGGTGCAAAATATAAAATTGAACCAAAATGTGATTAAAATGATAAGAAACTAAACTTAAATTCGCCAATATATTATCCCAATCTTCGAGGGAAATTCCCGGACAATCCGTTTGCCAAGTCTTTTGTCCTGAAGAACATGTATTATTAAATCGTGTTTTAAGCAACACTTTATAAAGTTGAGAAATTTTAACCTTCTGTCCCATATTCCCTATAAATGAATAGACGAAGCGGGGACATCAAGAAAACGATTACACAGGGCATGGTGGAGGAGGGGTCAAACATGGAGGCAGAGGAGGACATGAAGCAACATATATTCAATACTTCAAGCTTAAAACGTATAACCAGGTCCCAGCCGACACCGAAGATCCAAGGAGGGGGGCGGCAGAAGGCAGCGGAGACCGAAACATCAGAAGGAGGGCGACCGCCCCAACTGCAAGTGAGGCAGCAAGCAGACACCGCCATAAAAGACGGACAAATGCAGAGGATCTGCCGAGAGTCCGATCCAGCAGAACGCAAAGGGCCCAGAGGTGGGGGCATCCCGCGGTTAAGATAGAGAGGTTCGTGTCTTGCATAGTGCGGCGGGATAGAACGGTCGGAGGGTGGAGCGATGCAGCAAACCTTCGTCATTACGTCTTCACCCCCTCTGACGAAGGGGCTTCATCATCGGGGAAGAGGGTGGCTTGCGGTGGACTTGCTGGCAGCGGCAGAGCCAGCAAGTCGCTAGCGTGGCCGGGAGTCAGCAGGGTGGCAGCAGTGAGAGGCCGGTACCCAAACGTGCCCTGGGTAGACCACCCGCTTTGCAGGAGAATACCTACCCAGGTTCACGGAGGCAGTAGCAGTCAGTCAGTGAGTAGTGTTTGGGCTAAAATTACCTACTCGGCAGTGTGGCATTCTTTTGTTAAGCGGCGGGAGGAGGTGAACATGGCCATATGTAGAGTCTGTGGGCAGAAGGTGAAGCGTGGCCAGGATGCCAATGTTGGCACCATGGCCCTGCATCAACATATGTAGCATCGCCATAAAGTGGTTTGGGATAACTGTGGCTCTGATGTGGTGGTCCAGCCTGCCCCAGCAACCGATGCATCACCAAATGGCACAACGCCGATTTCAGGCAGTCAAGGCTCCACCACCTCAGCCGAAGGGAGCTGTCTGTCCTTCCCATCATCTACCGGTGCTGATCAGGGGAGGGCTGGCAGCCTTAGTCCTGGGTGGCAAATCCAGTCAAGTGGCCCATTTTAGCCCCGCCCATTATTAAAAGCCCCTCCTACATATAATAGGCCACTCCCAACACACACTGTACAGCTGACATTCTATAGTTGAGGCCTGTCTACACATCATACGGAGAGGGGAGGGTCTGTCCTGGCTGCACTGCCTGCTTATATAACAAGCTACAGCCAGGAAGCTCCTCCGCTCTCCTCCCTCCCCTGATCCTGCTCAAGGCTTGTGGTTCCCCCCACCATCTGTCACCCGCCCGTGGCCTGCTGCCCCCTTTCGTCGTCCTCACCCAGCTCTGAATCCTCCTTCTGCAAATGGCAGGGGGAGGAGCCGGAGCATCTCTTCTCCTACATAGCGCCCCATACCTCTTACATCCAGTGATGTCACCTTTGTTGTAGACGTTCTCTTTCCTCATCTTCTCCATTCAGACCAGACCGCCATGATGATTTTTCTGCCATCTCCCGTCTCTGCAGAGATTGAGAAACAGACATTAGTTTCCTGCCACCCCCAATACTATACTGCAGAAACAGTCCCCCTGGAAATACTACTACCACACAGATAGTGCCCCCAATACTGTACCCGCTATGCCCCCAATACTATACTGCAGAAACAGTACCCCTGGGAATAATACTACCACACAGATAGTGCCCCCAATACTATACTGCAGAGAAAGTCCCCCTGGAAATACTACTACCACACAGATAGTGCCCCCTTAAACAATTATTGGCACACAGTGCTCTAAAAAATAACTGTGCCCAGACACTAATAGTATAAAGATAATGTCCCCCAAAAATAATTGTGCTAACCTGATACTATGCCAGGGTGCCCCCAAAGTAACAGTGCTCCCCAAAATCCCATCAATAGAAATAATTCTCTGCCAGAGCATACTTAGTAGTAATAATTCCCCTATAGTGCCCTAGTAATCATGTTCCTCATAGCCCCCAGTAGTAGTAAAGCTCCCCATAATACCCCTTAGCAGTAATAATTTTCCCCATAATATGACAGTACATGAAATACCCCCGCTTAGTGCCCGCAGTTGAGCTAATGTCCCCATAATGGATGCCAGTATAAAATACCCCTATATAGTGCCCCAGTAAATGCCCTCATACTGCTCCTCTCCCCCTCCCCCATAGTGTCCCCCATAATATGCCAGTGAAAAATGCCCCTTAGTGCCCCCAGCAGATACCCCTATAGTGCTCCTCTCCCCCACAATGTGCCAGTAAAAAAATGCCCCTTCTTAGTGCCACCATATGGCCCAATATTGCCCCCAAATAATGCCCCATAGTGCCGCTCTCCCCTATAGTGCCTGCCATAATGTGCCAGTAAAAAATGCCCCCTTAGTGCCACCAAATGCCATAGTGCCCCCCATAATGTTCCAATACAAAAGGCCCCTTTAGAGCCCCCACTTCCCCATAGTGCCCCCAAATAATGCCCCTAGAGTAACACCAGATGCCCCAAAGTGCTGCTCTCCCCTATAGTGCCCCCCAGAATGTGCCAATAATAAAAAAAAAAGCCCCTTTAGACCCCCCAGATACCCCCATAGTGCTCCTCTCCCCCATGGTGCCCCCCCATAATGTGCCAGTAAGAAATGCCCCCATAGTGCCAGCTCCTCCAATAGTGCCAGCTCCCCTCATAGTGCCAGCTCCCCCCCATAGTGCCAGCCCCCCCATAGTGCCAGCTCCCCCCCATAGTGCCAGCCCCCCCATAGTACCAGCCCCCCCATAGTGCCAGCCCCCTTATAGTGCCAGCTCCCCCATAGTGCCAGCCCCCCCATAGTGCCAGCCCCCTTATAGTGCCAGCTCCCCCATAGTGCCAGCCCCCACCCCCATAGTGCTAGCTCCCCCATAGTGCCAGCCCCCTTATAGTGCCAGCCCCCCCATAGTGCCAGCCCCCCCTATAGTGCCAGCTCCCCTATAGTGCCAGCTCCCCCATAGTGCCAGCCCCCCCATAGTGCCAGCTCCCCCATAGTGCCAGCCCCCCTATATTGCCAGCTCCCCCTATAGTGCCCCCCCATAGTGCTAGCTCCCCCATAGTGCCAGCTCCCCCCATAGTGCCAGCCCCCCTATAGTGCCAGATCCCGCCCCATAGTGCCAGATCCCCCCCCATAGTGAAAGCCCCCCTATAGTGCCAGATCCCCCCCATAGTGCCAGATCCCCCCCATAGTGCCAGCCCCCCGCAAAAAAGAAAAAAAAACACTAATACTTACCTCCATCAGCAGCGATGCAAGCCTCTTCCGGCCTGTGTCCCTGATGTGTGCTGCCCGGCTCAGGCGTCGCGATGATAATGACGTCATCGCGCTGCCTGAGCCGGCCTCTGATAGGCTGCAGGCATTAATGCCTGTGGCCTATCAGAAGAACAGGGGAGGGACACGCCTCTCCCTCCCCTGCCCGGCCACAGCACGGCCGCAATTACATCCAGGGCCGCGCCGCCTGTGGTGATCGGCGGCCCTGCCCCCCGGCCCCCTCGGCGGTGCGGCAATTGCCTCCCTGCCCCCCGGCCCAGCCCGCCCCTGGTGCTGATGCTTCTGCTCCTCATCCTCCTACTCCCCTTGTCACTCATACCATCAGCAATAGATTACCGAAGCGACAACAGTATGCGTGCACTGGATTCCAAAAAAGTTTGGGACACTAAACAAATTGTGAATAAAAACTGAATGCAATGATGTGGAGATGGCAAATGTCAATATTTTATTTATGGGAGAGGCTTAGGGCTATGATGAGGGGGAAGCGCTTCCCCTGACCTAAGCTGGCTGTGTTGTGCCGGGAGCCAGGAGCGAGGGTAAGCCTAGCAGTGGGCATACCCTAAAGGGAGTGTTTGAGAACAGGGGGGGTGGGTGGGTATGAACAGAAGCGCCCTGAGGAGCTGGGGGCTGGAGCTTAAGAAGGTAAGACGCCCCTCCCACAAATTACTTTTCAGCCTTCCACTTATGGGAGAGGCTTAGGGCTATGATGAGGGGGAAGCGCTTCCCCTGACCTAAGCTGGCTGTGTTGTGTCGGGAGCCAGGAGCGAGGGTAAGCCTAGCAGTGGGCAAAAATAGACGAGGAGAGCAGAGTAGTGTCCAAAACATTTAATTCCTCTCAGAGAGCAAGGTTACAGAAAGCAGTGGCGTAGGGATAGCAGTGGCTATGGGGCCCTACGCCACTAGGGGGCCCGTCCGACCGCATTCAAATTTTTATTTTTATTTTTTATTAACACACACAGACACTACACACAGGCAGCGTAACTACCGGGGAAGCAGCTGCTTCGGGGCCCGACAGTTTATTTTCAAGTTAGTTAAATATCGATGTCTTACTGTTCAGGGCCCCTTCACAGCAGCGGTCTTAATGTTCCCTTGCTAATGTGCTCTAATCTTACTGTATATACTAAAGTCTCCTGATGTGTCTGGGATTCGAACCCACAACCTCCAATGTATCAGTGTATCAGAGGCAAAGCATTAACCCTCACAGCCATAAAGAAGGCATTGCAACTGACTGAAAAAATTTGACACTTCTACTGTTATAGCTGGCTAGGTGTACATCTATACACATGACAGCTGCCCCAACACACCCAGCACTGCTATATCTCTATATGACAGCTATCCCAGCACACTCAGCTCTGCTATATCTCAATATATGAGCAGCTATGTGTATAGATGTACACTTAGCCAGCTATTACAGTAGAAGTCTCATAATTTTTCAGTCAGCAGCAAGGCAGCTGTTATGGTCTTGAGGTTAGGTGCTCTACAGAAGGTCGTGGGTTCGAATCCCAGCAGAAACCTTTTCTGAAATACAAGCAGTGACTCCATATATGGACATACAGGGCGGGACACAATACAGGGAGGGACACAGGAAGAGGCTGCATCGCATCGCTGACATGGAGGTAAGTAGAAGTGTTTATTTTATTTTTTTTAATACCCGACTGTTACTGCCATGGGGGGAGCGGGGGGGGGCACTTGATACTGGCACATGGGGGGAGGGGGGTTGGCACCTGACCTGATACTGGCACCTGGGGGGGGGGGGTTGGCACCTGATACTGGCACATGGGGGGGGGGGGAGAGAGGCACCTGATACTGTGGATGGCACTGTTCAGGGGAGGGGGATCTGTGTATGGCACTATTTAGGGGAGTGTGGATGGCACTGTGGATGGCACCATTTAGGGGAGAGGGATCTGTGGATGGCACTATTTAGGGGAGAGGGATCTGTGGATGGCACTATTTAGGGGAGAGGGATCTGTGTATGGCACTGTTTAGGGGAGGGGGATCTGTGGATGGCACTATTTAGGGGAGGGGTGATCTGTTGATGGCACTATTTAGGGGAGGGGGATCTGTGTATGGCACTATTTAGGGGAGGGGGAACTGTGGATGGCACTATTTAGGGGAGGGGGGATCTGTGGATGGCACTATTTAGGGGAGGGGGATCTGTGGATGGCACTATTTAGGGGAGGGGGGATCTGTGGATGGCACTATTTAGGGGAGGGGGGATCTGTGGATGGCACTATTTAGGGGAGGGGGGATCTGTGTATGGCACTATTTAGGGGAGGGGGATCTGTTGATGGCACTATTTAGGGGAGGGGGATCTGTGGATGGCACTATTTAGGGGAGGGGGATCTGTGGATGGCACAGAGGGGGGGGGGGCCCATAATTTTTTTTTGCTATGGGGCCCATGCATTTTTAGCTACACCCCTGACAGAAAGCCTGGGAAATCTCTACGTTTGGGTTCGGGATGTACCTCGTGAAGCAAGAAGAATGCCAGCGACCCATGCATTTGATCACGTGCGCCGGGACCCCATTTTTGATGCTGAGGACGCGGCCCCGATTCGGAGTGAGTGTCCTGTGATGGCCAGCGGGTTGTAACCGAGACCTGAAGCCAGCGTTCTGATGTGGGACATGAACTGGATTGAAGTCAGGAAACTCCCACGCCAAGGAAGCAGCGGGCCATCTAGGGGGGCATCTGGCAACAGGGCTACCAATTGACGGAGGACCATGACCGGGCACCAATCGTTCGAAGTTTTGAAGAACCTGACCTCCGAGGGAGGCCCAAGCTGATTGGATTTCGTGTAAGGGAGCCAGAGGACAAAAGGGTCATGGACCCAGGACAATTGCCGCACCTGCAATCCCTGACGTTTAGGGGAGGTGCTGGTGAACTCACCTGGCCTAAGGAACCCATAAAACCTGAGGTACATGGCTGCCTTAATAACCAAACTAGGAGAGTGCCCAAAAGGATGTCCATCCAGCGCGGACGACAATCTCCTAAACATCTCGCCGGAGACAGGCTGTCTACGGCCGGTAGGGGCATCCCCGCACTTCTGGATCCCCCTAAGGGCCGCCTTGACTGCCTGCACTGAAGAAATGGAACCTCCATTTGGATTATGAAGCATGGCGCAGTGCTGTATCCCTGCTAGGTACAGCCCGATGGTGTTAAATGACAGCCTGAGATTGAGGTGACAGTAGGCTATGAACGCCAGGGTGTAGGAGACATCGTCCAAGTCACCTTGCGGGCTTGGTAGACACCTTGTAAACCTTGACGCCGGCTTGGTAGTTTCCTGATGGTATGGGAAAACCCCTGAGCGTTTTCAGGCAAATATATTGGATCCTGAGCGATTCAGGCAACTGCGTACACCCTGTGGGAAATAAGACCTGAGCGATTCAGGCAAATGCGTACAACCTGTGGGAAATAAGACCTGAGCGATTCAGGGAAATACGTGACCTGAGTGAATCAGGAAAATACATACAACCTGGAAATACCGTCAACCTGAAAGAAACAGGAAAATACAAAACCTGAGCGATTCAGGGAAATACATAACCCTGAGCGATTCAGGAAAATACATGACCTGAGTGTTTCAGGGAAAATACGTAAAACCTGAGCGATTCAGGGAAATACATAAAACCTGAACGATTCAGGGAAATAAGACCTGGGTGAATCGTGGAAATACGTGAAAATTTGAGCTAATCAGGGAAATATATGAAACCTGAGATTCAGGAAAATACACCCTGAAATATTCAGGAGAAAACACAACCTGAGTGCATCAGAAAAGACTATATATATATTTGTGGTCAGGGCGTCGGCCCCTGGACGTAGGAACTAGAGCTAACCTCAGGCTGGAAAATGCCGGGAGCCCGTAGCGAGGATAGGCCTAAAAGGGGGCCTATCCTTAAGGAAGAGCTAAGAAAAGGGAAGGGAGGGAGGGGTACCTGGCCGCACGTCCCGTCCCCTGACCTGCGAGGGGGTTAATATAGCCAAGGGGCGTGGCCTCTGCCCATCCCACAAATACAGGCTGCACGGCAGCCTTAACTACTTGTGGTCAGGGCGACGGCCCCTGGACGTAGGAACTAGAGCTAACATCAGGCTGGGAAATGCCGGGAGCCCGTAGCGAGGATAGGCCTAAAAGGGGCCAAAAAGGAGACCCAACCATACCATCAAACACTCATTGCACCGTACAGGGCAAGTTAACCGAAAGCATCACGGATCTCCGAACGGAGGACTTGGACCATATCTGGAGAACACGACTACCTCCAACGTCCCATGCACCTGATAACCTGAGGAGGCATCTGGTGCTTAGACACCGCCTCAAAACGAAAGGAGTGGAGCAGACCCTGTTTAGAGTAAATATACACCTACCGTTATGACACCCGTTTTGAACCAAAAGACCCTTCACAATGGAGGTGCGGGATATACCGTCTTATATCACCGTGACTTCCATCTACCTTACCTCCTTGCCATGTGTACCGCCACACCGTTATTGGAGCTGGTTAAATGCTGATGCAATTGAAAGAGTGTCTGGAACCAGGAACGATTTACTCCAATGCTGACTAACAGATGATCATATACGAGAAGGTCTGAATCCTGAGAGCTGCAGACTGAAACAAACAATGGTGAAACGGTTGGAAGTGCCTAGATCAGGCCTCTCAAACCGCGGCCCCTCAGCTGCCGCAACCACAACCCCCACAACGCCCTGCTGCAGGCAGATACCTGCAGGCTGTCCGGGCACCGCTGGAGCCACAACCTCGCAACAGCCGGAGGGCCGCAGCCCACGACCTCCGGCCCAGATGAACCCCAACCATCCACCAAGGGCCCCGATCGGGCACCAACTGTTCCTGGTGGCAAAATACTTACCTCTACTTATTCCCCAGGCCACACTTCCTAATAAGGGCCAAAAAGAGTCAGAACATGGTGCCTGTTGCCCTACCGAAGTAGCACACTCAGTGAAGTGTAAACCCACCAGGTCTGGGGAACCATCCCCAGGAATATATGGCTATTATGATTAATGAGCTAATGTGCCCGTACTAAGGACAGGACGTACCCCAATACCTGCAGTTGTGACAGAAAAAGCTTACGGTCGTGATAAACTATGTATGCTGCACCCGTAGTCGTGATAGCACTTGTCGTGTCAGGTGACACGACAGACTTCGTAAACTTGCGCCTTATTACTGTACCTCCTACTGGAAGATGGACCGATACCCAGGATTTAGGCCGGACACCAACACCCTCAGCCCGAGTTTGTAGATGAAGTAAGCATGCCTGGGAGAAGATGATGTCCGCAACGGCAGGCTTGGAATGACTGCTTACAAAGAAACAATGAAACCCAACAACCTAGAAAATAACAGAGTCAGAGAAAACAATAACGAGAGTGGGACTCTAATGGCACAAGCCAGACGTGCGAGCCACCCCAAGAAAATTGTATTGCGAGCCACAGATGACCGAGCCATGCGAGCGGGACTGAGGACAGAAAAGACATGGAACTTACTTGTTATGGGACCACGCAGCCGGCCTCGACTGGCGTTGTGTGTGTATTTTTTTTTCTTTTTTTTTTTCTTTGAGAAGCCATGCGTGAGAGACTCAAATGGCAAACACCTGTGTAACCCTAAATGGGGGAAGCCAAGCGTGAGAGACTAATGGCGGAGTCATATGTGTAAAACTAACACGGAGAAGCCATGCGTGAAAGACTCTAATGGCAGAGACATGTGCAACCCTAAAACGGAGAAGCCATGCGTGAGAGACTCATGGCGGAGACATATGTGTAACCCTACAACGAAGAAGCCATGCGTGGAAGACTAATGGCGGAGTCATACGTGTAAGACTAAATGGAGAAGCCATGCATGAGACTCTAATGGTAGAGACATGTGTAACCCTAAAAGGGAGAAGCCCTGCGTGAGACTAATGGTGAATTCATATGTGTAACACCAAAAGGGGAGAAGCCGTGCGTGAGAGACTAATGGCAGAGTCATATGTGCAACACTAGAATGGAGAAGCCATGCATAAGAGACTAATGGCAGAGTCATACGTGAAGACTAAAACGGAGAAGGCATGCGCGAGACTCCAATGGCGGAGTCCTATGTGACACTGACGGGGGAAACCATACGTGAGAGACTCAAATGGCAAAGCCATGCGTGAGAGACTCTAATGGCGGAGTCATGTGTACCACTCAAAAGGAAAAGCCACACGAGAGAGACTCTAATGGCGGAGGCATATGTACCCTTACAGTGAGAAGCCATAAGTGAGAGACTCTAATGGCGGAGTCATATGTGACACTAACAAGGGAGAAGCCATACGTGAGAGACTCTAATGGCACAGCCATACGTGAGAGACTCTAATGGCGGAGTTATATGTAACACTAAAGGGGAAAGCCATACGTAAGAGACTCTAATGGCAAAGCCATGCGTGAGAGACTCTAATGGCGGAGTCATATGTAACACTAAAGGGAGAAGCCATACATGAGATTCAAATGGCGGAGTCATACGTGACACTAAAAAAGGGGGAAGCCATGCGTGAGAGACTCTAATGGCTAAGCCATGCGTGAGAGACCCTAATGGCGGAGTCATATGGCGGCTTAATTTCCCTCTTAATTAATTAACAACCACTATACTCGCATAACCATGATCCTCTCCGACAATGACCTAGGACGCTAACCAGCCTACAACCATATTGCCCCCCACCGAAGCACATGACGAACGAACACCGGGCCCCCGAAGCCCTGAGGCCCCCCCGAAGCCAAGGGATCGACCCGGAAGACCTTACCGTGATGATAAGTAATTAAACGTGAGCCCGACCTAAAGGCAAATGCATAGACATTAGAGATCCGAACCACTTGCATGAATGAAACATTAACCAACCGTGAAATTGAAATAGATGGGAGAAAAACCAGAGCCAGAGGCATTTGCAGTTAGCTAAGAAAAGCCCCTAGTCGTGACAAACACATGAACAACTGTGAAACATAGTAGGAACTCACTCCTATCGGCCCACTGTCCGCTAGGGAGCTACTTGGTTAACTGGGGCGGGAGATCCAACTGCGTAAATGTGAACCAGAAGTAAAGGAGATCAGTCTGCGTAACCCACCACCGAGGAACGAAACTCAAGCCTGAAGAAGCAGCTATGTTTTAACGGAAGAGCAGAATTAGAGCGGTGCGCTGATAGCCCTAGCAAGAATACTGAGTAACCATGATGTAGAAATGAAAGAAATGCAGCTTAATGTGGAAGCAGAGTAGAACACATGATGCAAGAACAAGTGGGTAACTGCAGCTCTGGATGTGGGAGGTGCCTACAACATGGTATGGGCACAGCTCTGAGTATGAGCATGAGGAGCATGGTATAACGCAGCTGTATGAATGCAAGCTGAAAGGGAACAGAGTATTAATGTAATGCAACCGCGACCGCTGCTCTAGAAGTGAATGGCGTATAGGACAAAATGTAAAAGCAGACTCACGGCTGTAGCTTGAAGGTAACAATCCTGACCACCTTTTTTTTTTTTTTTTTTTTTTTTACATGACAACCTGGACGTACCAGGCAGGACCACCTGTCACAGGAGTGACCAATATAATGCTTAAACGCTTTAAGCGGACTAACCACATGAGATGACAAGACACCCTGGACATCCAGGCAGGACACCGTGCCACGAAGTGGCGGACGTAACATTGCCTGTACGTTTTAGGCAGACATACCACAATAAGGAAAAAATGACAACCTGGAGTTTCAGGTAGGACCACATGCCACTGACGCGGCGGACGCCACAAAGCCTGAACGCTTCAAGCAGACGTACCACAATAAACAAAGCGACAACCTGGAGTTCCAGGCAGGACTACATGCCACCGGAGTGGCGGACGCCACGATGCCTGAACGCTTCAAGCCGACGTACCATAGTAGACAAGTGACAACCTGGACGTTCCAGGCAGAATCCTGTGCCACCGGGGAGGGCGACAGAATAGCGCCTGAACGTTTTAAAGCCATGCCACGGATAACATACGGGACGTGAAAAATGTGCCTGCGGCCAACCCCCGTGACACATATCATAACCATATAACAGGACATACCACCTACTGCAAGTACGGAATCCTTGGAACGGAATTGAGCGTCAGATACTTGATCAGACGAAAACTCTGCAATATGATGATGCATGACAGCAATGTAAATGTACAACAAATTAAATATTTTGCCCTTTTTTTTATTAAATAAACAGACATCGGCACTGCTGCTCCCGCACAGAAAGCCCATCACACCGCTCCAGAGCAGGGCAAGTAGAAGATACCTAAATTAGGGTAACCCTAAATGACACCCCCAGTCAGGGAATTAAATAGCGATCTATGTGAAAGGTGCACCAACACCCTCCTAAATGTAGGTAGACAGTGAAACACGTTTGGGGCTACTGTCTATGCAAGCCAAACCTAGACATAATAGTTCCCCATAAAAATTGCTAGGACCCCGCAATTCTTGCACATTAAAGGTTAGCTGTTGCCACAACACAGACCTAGGTATGAAGACCCCAAAGTGCATGCCCTCAGTGGTGGCCTTTGTGTCCTGTGATATTGATCCGTAAGAAGCAACACCCGTCACAGAAGATTTATATACAGTGAGGAACAGAAGTATTTGAACACCCTGCGATTTTGCAAGTTCTCCCACTTAGAAATCATGGAGGGGTCTGAAATTCACATTGTAGGTGCATTCCCACTCTGAAAGATAGAATAAAATATAAAAAAAAACAGGAAATCACATTGTATGGTTTTTAAAGAATGTATTTGTCTTGCACTGCTGAACATAAGTATTTGAACACCTGAGAAAATCAGTGTTAATACTTGGTACAGAAGCCTTTCTTTGCAATTACAGAGGTCAAACGTTTCCTGTAGTTCTTAACCAGGTTTGCACACACTGCAACAGGGATTGTGGCCCACTCCTCCACACAGATCTCCTCTATATCTGTCAGGTTTCGGGGCTGAGCAACACAGAGTTTCAGCTCCCTCTAAAGATGTTCTATTTGATTTAGGTCTGGAGACTGGCTAGGCCACTTCAGAACCTTGAAATGCTTCTTACGGAGCCACTCCTTGGTTATCCTGGCTGTGTGCTTCGGGTCGTTGTCATGTTGAAAGACCCAGCCACAACCCATCTTCAATGCTCTGACTGAGGGAAGGAGATTGTTGCTCAATATCTCACAATAAATGGCCCTTTTCATCCTTTCCTTAATACAGTGCAGTCGTCCTGTCCCCTTCACAGAAAAGCACCCCCAAAGCATGATGTTACCACCCCATGCTTCACAGTACGGATGGTGTTCTTGGGATGCAACTCATCCTTCTTTTTCCTCCAAACACGACGAGTGAAGTTTAGACCAAAAAGTTCTACTTTGGTCTCATCTGACCACATGACTTTCTCCCATGCCTCCTCTGGATCATCCAGATGGTCATTGGCAAACTTCAGACGGGCCTGGACATGTGATGACTTGAGCAGGGGAACCTACTGTGCAATGCATGATTTGGAACCATGACGGCGTAGTGTTCTACCGACAGTGACCTTTGAAACTGTGGTCCCAGCTCTCCTCATGTCATTGACCAGCTCCTCCCTTGTAGTTCTGGGCTGATTCCTCACCTTTCTTATCATCAGTGATACCCCACGAGGTGAGATCTTGCATGGAGCCCCAGTCCGAGGAAGACTGACAGTCGTCTTTAGCCTCTTCCATTTTATAACAATTGCTCCAACAGTTGATCTATTTTCACCAAGCTGCTTGGCAATTGCCCCGTAGCCCTTTCCAGCCTTGTGGAGGTCCACAATTTTGTCTCTGGTGTCTTTTGACAGCTCTTTGGTCTTGCCCATGGTAGTAGTTGGCGTCTGACTGACTGTGGGGTGGACAGGTGTCTTTAAAGAGCTCAGACAGGTGCTACTAAGTTAGATTAATGAGTGGAGTAGAGGTGGACTTTTTAAAGGCACAGTAACAGGTCTTTGAGAGCCAAAATTCTTGCTGTTTCTTAGGTGTTCAAATACTTATGTTCAGCAGTGCAAGACAAATAAATTCTTTAAAAATCATACAATGTGATTTCCTGATTGTTTTTTATTTATTCTGTCTCTCAGAGTGGGAATGCACCTACAATATGAATTTCAGACCCCTCCATGATTTCTAAGTGGGAGAACCTGCAAAATCGCAGGGTGTTCAAATACTTCTGTTCCTCACTGTATATTGCTCCACACTGCACGGCCACATGATTGAAGACACTGCCATAGTTGTAAGGCTTGTCACGTGGCGTGCAGGCAGCCATTCGCAGCACCATATACAAATGAACCCCGTGACTGGTATTGACCTAAGGTGTGGGGCGCAATATAAGGCAAACATCAAAGCCACAATTACTGTGAATTCTTACCTTTCAAAACCAGCGTTTGCCGCCTGTTATTACACATGCCTCAGCTCAACAGGCTTAAACAGTTTGTCCAGTTCCCATGGAAACCAGCCACGTGCCTAGGAACAGCACGCGCTGGCCTACATGCGCTACTGCCATCCACCATGACCCCCGGCGGGTTATGAGAAACCAAAGAGCGCGTTACCAGGGGCGGCGCCGCCGGCGTGCCTAGCAACCGGCACCCGCGGCCGCCCCCCGGAACACACACACACGCCCTCGGCTGACAGTGCCGGCCGGCTGGACCAGGAGGTGAGCGGAGCTCCGGCCCCCAACCCCCCCGCGTGGATGTGCCGTCCCCGTGGTGATGAGCCTTGCACTGCCCAATTGCTGCAGGCTCAGCGAAGGACCAAAAGAAGGGATCCTGGCCTGTCCAACTTGCACAAACTTGGACAAACCCGCCCCACAACAAGGTGTAGTACTGATCACGGATGTGAGAGACTGTGTGAACAGGCACCAAGACGCCTGCAGCGTTTGGGGATCCGTTGTGGGAGGTGGGGTTTATGAACATTGCTGTTGTGTGAATTGCACAGTTTTGATGTGATGCACTAGAGTGAATAAAAGAGCACGGTTTGGACACAAAGTCTGTCTCCTGAGCCTCTATACTGCCACCGCTACCATCGGCCTACCAGAGCAAACCCCCACAATTGGTGGCTTCAGCGGGCAAAAGGCAGTGAGGCCGAAAATTGTGTTGTTTGGACTGTATGTCATATATTAAGCCGGCAAGTTTTGTGGCTCCAGATAAGATGGAGGAGGCCATTAGACACTTGGTGCAAAGTAATGAGGAGGCAACTCGGAGACATGAGGAAGCCCTGAGAGACCAGCGGCAGTTGAATAGTCTACTGGCCCAGCAATTGGCGACTATGCAGGAGTCCATGCATGTGTTACAACAACAAGCTGCCCTGGGGGGGACCGCAATCCTACCTGCTGCCCGGGATAGGGTGCGCTCAGCGTTAAGAAAGATGGGCCCCGAGGATGATATCGAGGCGTTCCTGATGGTCTTCGGACGCACTGCGGAACAGGAAAGGTTACCGGCAGAACAGTGGGCCGAAGTAGTGGCGCCATTTTTAGTGGGAGACGCACAAAAGGCCTACTTCGACCTCAGTCAGGAGGAAGCCAAGAGCTATGAGAGGCTCAAAGGGGAGGTGTTGGCTCGTCTTGGGGTTAATACCTATGTGCGTGCACATCGAGTCTACCAGTGGGCCTTCTCCGAGTCCCGGGCTGCTCGGTCCCAGGCCTATGACCTGTTATACCTGGTAAAAAAATGGCTGCAGCCTGAGACATTGAGCCCCTCGCAGATGGTGGAACGGGTGGTGGTCGATCGTTTGGTGCATACCCTCCCAAGAGCAATACAGCGCTGGGTGGGACAAGGTGATCCAGGCACCCTGGAGCAAATGGTTGGCCTAGTCGAGAGATACATGGCAACCCAGGACTTGGTCCGAGACTCCGCCTTCCTGCAAAAGCCGCGTTTACTCTCCCTGCCACAAAGGGGACCTGAGAAGGGGGCTCAACCGCTTAAGGGGGGGAGGTGATTTCCACTCCTGGGAGGCCAAACCTGGGGAGACAAGAGGCCCCGGTGGTTAGATGTTGGCATTGTCAGGGCCTGGGACACATTGCTGCCAACTGCCCGAGGGCGGCAGAGCCCATGGACTGCGGGTTCGCACGCCGGTCCTCCTTTTTCGGCCAGCCGGTGTATGTTGCTGCTTCGCTGCTATCCGCTGATACACCTCCGTTGTGTGCCATCTCTTTTAATGGACACCCAGTTAAGGCATTGCTGGACTCGGGGAGCTGAGTGACCCTCGTGCACGAGTCCCTGGTGGCCAGTCGTGGCCCAGGAAAGCAAACCATTAGTATTGTGTGTATTCATGGGGACCGGCGAGAATATCCTACAACCTGTGTGACCTTGTCTACCCTCGGAAGGGAGATACAGCAGGTGGTTGGGGTGGGGCGACAAATCCCTTACGCTGCCATCCTAGGTAGGGATAGTCCCCTGTTTTGGTCTCTCTGGGAGGGACGGGGTGCAGAGCCGGTGCCCATTGATCCTGAAGAGGGGCTACCAGCTGTAGGGGTCACCAATAGGGAGGAAGAGTGTCACCCCGATAGCTTGTCCCTAGAAGGGTTGGCTGGTGAGCCGGTGGCAGCCCCATCTATTCCAGAACTAGAAGTATCCCGAGACACATTCGGGACCGCCCAGCTCCAGGATCCTACATTGTCACGGGCCAGAGAAGGGGTGACTGTCATCAATGGAGTGGCTCAGCACCCGGGAGCAGACTCAGAATTTCCCCACCTGGCCTGTAACCAGGACCTACTGTACCGGGTCGACAAAGTCCGGCAAGAGGTAATAGAACAGTTGGTGGTACCCCAGCCGTATCGCCGCATGGTATTAGACCTAGCGCATACTCATATGTTAGGAGGACATCTGGGGTCCAGAAAACTCAGGAACGTATATTGCAGCGTTTCTATTGGCCGGGGATATATGAGGAAGTCAGGAGGTTTTGCCAGTCCTGTCCAGAGTGTCAGAGGACCAGCCCACAGCCTCACTATCGTAGTCCCCTGGTGCCCATGCCTATTATTGAAGTACCTTTCGAAAGGGTCGCTATGGACCTGGTAGGCCCCATTAACAAGTCAGCCAGAGGCCACAAACATATCCTGGTCATGAATAAATAAATACAGAGTAATGTCACACTCGAATGAGGTGGAGATCCAACAGAGGTGCTCCCACTAACAGACAACACCCAGTCTGATAATGGTAAGTGTAATAAAGAAATAGAAGTGGGGCACTTGTGGTGCTAATCCCCCCACTAAGGAAAGCAAGGATACTGCGACATTCAGGAGGTCTGGACTTTATGATAAAGAATTGCCAAAGAAAGCACTACTATATGGAAGAGACAAAACCATGTGCAGCAAACAATTCAACTGGCGGGAAAATTCGAATTTGAACATACAGCCCTTGAGACCGGAATTCTAAAGAAAAAACACACCGAGTCGAGGGCTTATTCGTCCAGTGAAAACACCTTCTGGTAAGACAACGCAAATCCGATATAAGCGATCGCTTCTTAATCAAATACAGCGGGACGCCGCTGTGCTAGCAAGCAGCTGTAACATTGTCTGTTTAAACTATTGAAAGCTACAATTACTTGGAGCTCTGGCCACTACCAAGGCTGTCCGCAAATCGAATATAATATTAGGTAGTCAGCAACTTTTTACATGATGAAAATCACGTATTGACTATTCATTTGCTTATGTGTATAAGAGACTGGTCACAAGCTTATTATCACCAAGATATAAACGACTATTCATTTATCCACTCATACAGCATATGTGGAAAACGTATCCATTCACCATCAGTTGAAAATAATATTCTTGAGATTATTTATCCGAATATTTATACAGCATATGTGGAAAAAGCATCTATTCACCATCAGTGGAAAATAATATTCTTAAGATTATTTATCCAAATTTTTTTGATTCTTATATATTCGAATTTATTGTCTTATATTTATTGGGATCTATATATTCTTTTATCTTATATTTTATTATTTTAGGTTTTATCCATTGCTGAACTTGTAATACTGACATTTATCCTCCGCTATTTTAAATATTATTGAATTTTATTGCATATTGTCAATTTATTGTATTTCACGTATATTAAAGATCCCTTTACTTTTAGAGAGTGCCCCACTTCTATTTCTTTATATCCTGGTCATAGTAGACTACGCTTTTCGCTACCCTGAGGCGATACCCCTGCGCCACACGTCAGCCAAGCTAATAGTCAAGGAGCTGATGGGGGTGTTCTCCCGGGTGGGGATCCCGAAGGAGATATTGACGGACCAAGGGACCAAGGGAGGGAGTGATGAGGGAGCTCTGCAAAATATTAAATATTAAGCACTTGCGTACGTCCGTCTATCACCCCCAAACTGACGGGCTGGTGGAACGCTTTAATAAGACCCTAAAGTCCATGCTCAAGAGAGCGGTGGCAAAAGACGGAAAGGACTGGGACCTCTTGCTGCCCTATGTGTTATTTGCGGTGCGAGAAGTGCCCCAGGCGTCCATGGGGTTCTCACCATTTGAGCTGTTATATGGTAGGCATCCCCGAGGGCTGTTGGATATCGCTAAAGAGGCATGGGAGCAACAGCCTACCCCTCACAAAAGCATAATCGAGCACATCGAGAAGATGCAGGACCGGATAGGGACAGTTCTGCCCATAGTCCGTGAACATATGGAAGCGGCACAGCTGGCCCAGAGCCGCGTGTACAACCGGGCCGCCCAGGTAAGGACGTTTAACCCGGGCGACCGAGTGTTAGTACTAGTGCCCACCATAGACAGCAAGTTCCTGGCCAGGTGGCAAGGGCCGTATGAGATAAGAGAGAAGGTAGGCCCCGTGAATTACAGGGTATACCAGTCAGGAAGGCGGAAGCCCGAGCAGGTGTACCACATTAATTTACTGAAAGCCTGGAAAGATAAAGTCTCCTTGGGGATGACCCGTGCTTTGTCTTGGCTGCAGAGAACGTCCCCGGCCCTTCTGTGGTACCAGAGGACACCCCTGCAGTAAAGATAGGTAGCGGTTTGTCAACTAAGCAGACTCAAGAAGTGAAGGAGTTCATTAGCAGAAATAAAGACGTGTTCTCTGACCTTCCGGGACGTACCAATCTAGTCCAACATGACATTGTCACCGAGCCCCAGGAAAAGGTCCTTTTACGACCGTACCGGGTACCGGAGGCTCGGCGACAAGCCATTTCAGAGGAAGTAAAGTTTATGCTGAAGTTAGGGGTCATTGAGGAGTCTAGAAGCGAGTGGGCTAGTCCGATCGTTCTTATCCCAAAGCCCGACGGATCCTTACGTTTTTGTAATGATTTCCGGAAACTAAACGAGATTTCAAAGTTTGACGCCTATCCCATGCCGCGAGTAGATGAGTTAATAGAGCGAATGGGTAAAGCCAGGTATTTCTCGGTGATAGATCTCACAAAAGGGTACTGGCAGGTACCTTTAACAGAGACAGCAAAAGAGAAGACCGCCTTTGTCACGCCGGAGGGGCTGTTCCATTATAGAGTGTTGCCCTTCGGGTTGCACGGTGCTCCAGCCACGTTTCAATGGCTGATGGATATCGTCCTCAGACCACATCTCCGGTATGCCTCAGCATATTTGGATGATATAATCATGTTTAGCCAGGACTGGGAAAGTCACTTGTCGAAGGTTCAAGCAGTGATAGACTCGCTCAGGAAGGCAGGATTGACCGCCAACCCAAAAAAGTGCTCAGTGGGCCTGGAGAAGCGTGGTATTTGGGTTATGTCATTGGACGCGGAGTCGTTAAGCCCCAAATAAATAAGATCGAGGCGATCCGAAATTGGCCTAGACCCCTTACGACCAGGCAACTGCGGTCATTTTTAGGGATGGTAGGGTATTATATGCGGTTCATCCCACATTTCGCCACTATAGCTGCCCCGTTGACAGGACTCCTGAAAGGTAGGAAGTCAGTAATGGTTCGCTGGGATGAGCAGGCGGAAGACGCGTTCTCCCGTTTGAAGTCGGCCCTATGCGGGTCCCCAGTTCTGGTGACGCCCGACTTCGGACGGGAGTTTATAGTTCAGACGGACGCCTCTGGAGTAGGCCTCGGGGCGGTACTCTCCCAGGAAATCAATGGTGAAGAACACCCCGTTGGTTTCCTGAGCCGCAAGCTCACCCCAGCGGAAACCCTGTACAGCGTGGTAGAAAGAGAATGCCTCGCCATCAAGTGGGCACTTGAATCTCTCAGGTATTACCTGTTGGGGAGAAGGTTCCGTCTGGTGACTGACCACTCCCCTCTCCGGTGGATGAGCCAGGCTAAGGAGGGGAGCGCTCGGGTCACCAGATGGTTCTTATCCCTCCAGAATTTTAAGTTCAGGGTGGCTGGTCGCACGGTCAGGCTGAGCTCTGTAGTCTGCTCGTCTAACAAAGACTGCCCAATTACTGCAGGCTCAGCGAAGGACCAAAAGAAGGGATCCTGTGGCCGGAGCCAATCCCTTGTCCAGGCCGACACGTGGCCTGTCTAACTTGCACGAACTTGGACAAACCCGCCCCACAACAAGGTGTAGTACTGATCACGGATGTGAGAGACTGTGTGAACAGGCACCAAGTCGCCTGCAGCGTTTGGGGATCCGTTGTGGGAGGTGGGGTTTATGAACATTGCTGTTGTGTGAATTGCACAGTTTTGATGTGATGCACTGGAGTGAATAAAAGAGCACGGTTTGGACACAAAGTCTGTCTCCTGAGCCTCTATACTGCCACCGCTACCATCTGCCTACCAGAGCAAACCCCCACAATATATATATATTTCCTTTCCCTTTTTTTATTTTTTTTATTTTTTGTTTTTATTTATTATTATTATTTTTTTTTAATTTTTTTTTTGAGCGGTGGCCGAGGGACCGGGCGAGAGTGGAAAGGAAACAGGAATGACCATGGTATAGAAGGGATCGCAACCTACCCGAATCAACGGACAGCGCTGCCAACTCTCCGGCGATACTGAAGACCTAGGAATGGAGGCTCGTGATGAATAAAGGAAGGCTCCGAGCTGCAGAGGAGCGTAAAGCCGCCACTCGGCTGGACCTTACCTGAAACCGTGGAGTGACCGGACACGGAGGAGCCCTGCGACACAATTGAGGATGGATCGAAATTCCGGTGGCTTGAGGCCCTGCTTACATGAAAATAAGCAGACCCGGAGAGAGGTGCGATCTGGTGGCACTGGAATGAAGCGACGGAAAACCAGGATGCAGCCTGGGCGCCATGGCCAACTGCTGGATGACCCTGAACTGCCAGAATCAGGGCCCGAAGTCGCGCTGCATGCAACGAGACCTGCGGAAAACAGGAATCCAGACATGCAGGACACGAACCGGGTAACCAGGAACCAGCCGGACCCTGCTGAAAACCCCTGAGCGTTCCAGGCAGATGCTTGGAACCTGAACGATTCAGGCAAATACATTGAATCCTGAGCGGTTCAGGCAACATGGAGTCCTGAGCGAATCAGGCGATTGCATACACCTTTCGTGAAGATGACGGACCCTGGGTGCGTCGGGCATTACCTTGAACCTGGGTGGACCTGGCCACTACCTACCCACTGAGAGACCAGGGAAAAATACAGAAGCATGAGCGATTCAGGCCAATACCTAAACCTGAGTGATTCAGGGGAATACATAACCAGACTGTTCCAGGAAAAATATGCAATAACTATATGTGACCGGAACGTAGTATGACCGGTGCCTACGAGAAGGCTTTTGTCGGTCTGGGTACGTACCTGGGCTTAGAGGCTACTACCTGTACTGATGTCTTGGGTCACCTGACCTTGGTCCAAATGTCGTACAAGTGAACGGTCAGGACACGTTCCTGAGAGGACAAATCCATAAAGTTCGGAAGGGAAAGAGAACATAACTGGGGAGGATGACAGGCCTGGGCGAACCAGGAGACAGAGGTAGGTGTGAGCCTGGGCGATCCAGGAGACAGAGGTAGGTGTGTGCCTGGGCGATCCAGGAGGCAGAAGTAGGTGTGAGCCTGGGCGAACCAGGAGACAGAGGTAGTTGCGTGCCTGGGGCGATCCAGGAGGCAGAGGTAGGTGTGAGCCTGGGCGAACCAGGAGACAGAGGTAGTTGCGTGCCTGGGCGATCCAGGAGGCAGAGGTAGGCATGAGCCTGGGCGATCCAGGAGACAGAAGTAAGTATGAGTCTGGGCGATCCAGGAGACAGAGGTAGGTGTGAGCCTGGGCGAACCAGGAGACAGAGGTAGTTGCGTGTCTGGGCGATCCAGGAGACAGAGGTAGGTATGAGCCTGGGCGATCCAGGAGACAGAGGTAGGTGTGAGCCTGGGCGATCCAGGAGACAGAGGTAGGTGTGAGCCTGGGCAATCCAGGAGGCAGAGGTAGGTATGAGCCTGGGCGATCCAGGAGACAGAGGTAGGTGTGAGCCTGGGCGATCCAGGAGACAGAGGTAGTTGCGTGCCTGGGCGATCCAGGAGGCAGAGGTAGGTGTGAGCCTGGGCGATCCAGGAGGCAGAGGTAGGTGTGAGCCTGGGCGATCCAGGAGACAGAGGTAGATGAGAGCCTGGGCGAACCAGTAGAGCAGGGAGACAACAGCATATAACGTGAAAGCACATACATATATATACCTGTCGCCACCATAGAACAGATGACTGCAGTGAGCGTTTAGTGACCGCTGATCGCGTATGGCGTGTGATAACGACCTAGCCTACTCGTGGTGAGACCCCCAGCTCTTTGACCACCGCACTAAAACTAGCGCCCTTCCAGCCCAGCGGGGCCCCAGGAGCCCTCACCCTATACGAGGGGACCGAGGATGACTTTGTCTTCCTCCCACCTGGCGCTGCGTGGCACGGCGGGAGTGTGTATGAGATGGCTGGTTTGTTGGATAATGCTGCTGAGGTTTTTTTTTTTTTTTTTTTACCCGTTTGTAGACGTGGGCCGTTGTTACCCAGGGGCTAGACACCCCTATTTACTTTGTATATGGCTCGTTTTAGCGAAAGGGGGGGGGGGACCCAGTGGGGACCGAATTTACCTACACTGGAGCCGCCGCACTGGAGCCGCCAGGTCGATTAAGTCCGCCAGGCCTGAGTGAAGATTCCGGCGTGCACTCCACTCTGGAACGCACGCCAAACACGTGACCAGGAGCGCAGGCCTGGCGGAGGATTTCCAGCTTGCGCTCCAAGCTGGAACGCACGCCGGGCTGCAACGGGACGGGGAAGGCCTTGTGGAGGGGGTAACCGCAGGCCGGACCCTGCCCCCCCTGCCGCCTCAGGAGGGAGGTAAAAATTTCTTGGAACGCACGCCGGAACGCACGCCGACCCAGAGAGCCAAAAGTATGTGACCACCGCTGGAGGAGCCCTTGTGGAGCAGGGAGCATCATCGCACATTATTTACCTCTCCTGAAGACGTGAACGGCGGTGTATGGAAAACTAAGCAGATGAAGCAACTCACGACGTGCACGGATGCAGTACCAGAGCAAGCGACTCCTTATCCAGCTATGAACAGAAGCGCCCTGAGGAGCTGGGGGCTGGAGCTTAAGAAGGTAAGACGCCCCTCCCACAAATTTAGGCTGACTTTTCAGCCTTCCACTTGTAATAGAACGTAGATGACAGATCAAACGTTTAATCCGAGTAAATGTATTATTTTAAAGGAAAAATACATTGATTCCAATTTTCACGGTGTCAACAAATCCCAAAAAAGTTGCGACAAGTAGCAATAAGAGGCTGGAAAAAGTAAATTTGAGCATAACGAAGAGCTGGAAGACCAATTAACACTAATTAGGTCAAATGGCAACATGATTGGGTATAAAAAAAGCTTCTCAGAGTGGCAGTATCTCTCAGAAGCCAAGATGGGTATAGGATCACCAATTCCCACAATGTTGCGCAGAAAGATAGTGGAGCAATATCAGAAAGGTGTTACCCAGCGAAAAATTGCAAAGACTTTGCATCTATCATCATCAACTGTGCATAACATCATCCGAAGATTCAGAGAATCTGGAACAATCTCTGTGCGTAAGGGTCAAGGCCGTAAAACCATACTGGATGCCCGTGATCTCCGGGCCCTTAAACGACACTGCACCACAAACAGTAATGCTACTGTAAAGGAAATCACAGAATGGGCTCAGGAATACTTCCAGAAACCATTGTCAGTGAACACAATCCACCGTGCAATCCGCCGTTGCCAGCTGAAACTCTACAGTGCAAAGAAGAAGCCATTTCTAAGCAAGATCCACAAGTCCAGGCGTTTTCACTGGGCCAGGGATCATTTAAAATGGAGTGTGGCAAAATGGAAGACTGTTCTGTGGTCAGACGAGTCACGATTCGAAGTTCTTTTGGGAAATCTGGGACGCCATGTCATCCGGACCAAAGAGGACAAGGACAACCCAAGTTGTTATCAACGCTCAGTTCAGAAGCCTGCATCTCTGATGGTATGGGGTTGCATGAGTGCGTGTGGCATGGGCAGCTTGCATGTCTGGAAAGGCACCATCAATGCAGAAAAATATATTCAGGTTCTAGAACAACATATGCTCCCATCCAGACGTCATCTCTTTCAGGGAAGACCCTGCATTTTTCAACAAGATAATGCCAGACCACATTCTGCATCAATCACAACATCATGGCTGCGTAGGAGAAGGATCCGGGTACTGAAATGGCCAGTCTGCAGTCCAGATCTTTCACCTATAGAGAACATTTGGCGCATCATAAAGAGGAAGGTGCAACAAAGAAGGCCCAAGACCATTGAACAGTTAGAGGCCTGTATTAGACAAGAATGGGAGAGCATTCCTATTTCTAAACTTGGGAAACTGGTCTCCTCGGTCCTCAGACGTCTGTTGAGTGTTGTAAGAAGAAGGGGAGATGCCACACAGTGGTGAAAATAGCCTTGTCCCGACTTTTTGGGGATTTGTTGACACCATGAAATTCTGATTCAACATATTTTTCCCTTAAAATGGTACATTTTCTCAGTTTAAACTTTTGTTCCGTGATTTATGTTCTATTCTGAATAAAATATTAGAAGTTGGCACCTCCACATCATTGCATTCAGTTTTTATTCACGATTTGCATAGTGTCCCAACTTTTTTGGAATCCGGTTTATATACAGTACAGACCAAAAGTTTGGACACACCTTCTCATTCAAAGAGTTTTCTTTATTTTCATGACTATGAAAATTGTAGATTCACACTGAAGGCATCAAAACTATGAATTAACACATGTGGAATTATATACATAACAAACAAGTGTGAAACAACTGAAAATATGTCATATTCTAGGTTCTTCAAAGTAGCCACCTTTTGCTTTTATTACTGCTTTGCGCACTCTTGGCATTCTCTTGATGAGCCCCAAGAGTAGAAAATAAAGAAAACTCTTTGAATGAGAAGGTGTGTCCAAACTTTTGGTGTCTGTACTGTATATATATATATATATATATACACTCACCTAAAGAATTATTAGGA
Organism: Bufo bufo; assembly: GCF_905171765.1. NCBI lineage: Eukaryota > Metazoa > Chordata > Amphibia > Anura > Bufonidae > Bufo > Bufo bufo. Next base: position 137,133,563 of record NC_053393.1, read on the forward strand.
ACACCATACTAATACGGTGTTGGACCCCCTTTTGCCTTCAGAACTGCCTTAATTCAACAAGGTGCTGATAGCATTCTTTAGAAATGTTGGCCCATATTGATAGGATAGCATCTGGCAGTTGATGGAGATTTGAGGGATGCACATCCAGGGCACGAAGCTCCCGTTCCACCACATCCCAAAGATGCTCTATTGGGTTGAGATCTGGTCACTGTGGGGGCCATTTTAGTACAGTGAACTCATTGTCATGTTCAAGAAACCAATTTGAAATGATTTGAGCTTTGTGACATGGTGCATTATCCTGCTGGAAGTAGCCATCAGAGGATGGATACATGTTCTCATTCTGTTTACGCCAAATTCGGACTCTACCATTTGAATGTCTCAACAGAAATCAAGACTCATCAGACCAGGCAACATTTTTCCAGTCCTCAACAGTCCAATTTTGGTGAGCTCGTGCAAATTGTAGCCTCTTTTTCCTATTTGTAGTGGAGATGAGTGGTACCCCGTGGGGTCTTCTGCTGTAGTAGCCCATCCGCCTCAAGGTTGTGCGTGTTGTGGCTTCACAAATGCTTTGCTGCATACCTCGGTTGTAACGAGTGGTTATTTCAGTCAACGTTGCTCTTCTATCAGCTTGAATCAGTCGGCCCATTCTCCTCTGACCTCTAGCATCCACAAGGCATTTTTGCCCACAGGACTGCCGCATACTGGATGTTTTTCCCTTTTCACACCATTCTTTGTAAACCCTAGAAATGGTTGTGCGTGAAAATCCCAGTAACTGAGCAGATTGTGAAATACTCAGACCGGCCCGTCTGGCACCAACAACCATGCCACGCTCAAAATTGCTTAAATCACCTTTCTTTCCCATTCTGACATTCAGTTTGGAGTTCAGGAGATTGTCTTGACCAGGACCACCCCCCTAAATGCATTGAAGCAACTGCCATGTGATTAGTTGACTAGATAATTGCATTAATGAGAAATAGATTCTTTAGGTGAGTGTATGTGTGTATATATATATATATATATATATATATATACTTAACAAAATGATGAGGCAGCACTTCCAGCTTTAAGGTGACAGGGTGAAGACCCCAATAGACTTTAATCCGGCAACGTTTCGGCCTGCTCAATGAGGCCTTTATCAAGCTACATAACAGTGTATACAACCAGGTATATATACCCACAATCCAATACAAAATAATTACAATCAGTGATTACACATGTCATCAATCAAGTCACATGATCTCCAACTCCATCATCACGTGACTTTTGTGCATAGTAAACATTTATAAAAAAGTCATACAAAGATATAAAAGATACAAAATAGTGATCATCCTTGCTTACAGTAGATATGTGCATTTCAATCAATATATGTACGTACATCCATTTTAAAAAAGAGTTTATGTCCCCTGCATACATAACCCCAAGATGTACATAAAGTGCATAAGTGCTCCGTGCATAAAGAGTTAAAATCTTTTATTTGTGATGCAGCTGCATCATATCTAAACTTAAAATCAACCTGTTGGAGCTCACCATTCATGGACCCATAGAACAGACCGGCGTTGGCGTCCCTCAGTATGCAGCGCGCATGCTCCGGGTCAGACGTCACTGGTCCCGCCCCCTACGTCGCCGCGCTCCTACGTGCCAACTCCATGGACCGCAGCGTCATCCAATGGAGCGCATCGCAGGACCAACAGCAACGAGGGGAGGAGGGCCAGGTCATGTGACACAGAAATACGTCACGCTACATCAGAGGGCGTGTTCACGCTCCGGGTCAGACGTCACTGGTCCCGCCCCCCACACTGCCGCGCCCCTATGTGCCTACTCCATGGACCACAACGTCATCCAATGGAGCGCATCACAGGGACAACAGCATAGGAGGGAGAAGGGCCAGGTCATGTGACACGGCGTAAACACCTCGCCGCACCAGAAGGCGTGTTCAGTGTTCAAGGAGATCTGAAAAATCTCATAGCGGACAATCGCGGAGATGCCTGTAGTGACAGTGCGCAACCTTGCATGCTACAACAAATCTACAACCTCAGCGTATAAAGGGCGGACGGGGTGGAAAAAATGAATGAAATCGACCCCCAACCAGAGGCGATCCCATCTCTTCCACCGAGTCCCCAACTATCAAAATCATTATATGTGCAATTACAATGGGACAAACCCTTCCCATCTATCTGCACCGCGAACTCTGACATCAGTATATAACCACTCGCTATCCGGCTTGTGGCAAGTGAATATTGTATATCAACTCATGTAGTTCGCTAGTTGTAAAATAATTTATAGAGGTCAATAGACACATTGCGCATCAAGTCGCCCACTTGGACACACATCCGCCACCGTCCATCTAATCTCCTCTCTATGGTCACTTCATTCACCGGCGTGTTCAAGGGTCCATAGGCGGCTCCATGTAATGAAACAGATAAAGGGTCATTGGGCTCATCTACAGATTTATCTGAAATAGATGAAAAAATGTATCAACTTTTGTTCAAGAAAGAGTGTACACTGTTACATATCCCCCACATCAAAACAAAATGGAAGAGGACCCCCACGTCCGGCATGCTGACTGCACATCTACTATCCACATAGTTCCCATCTACATTCTGCATTGAGGCCATCAGGCTTCAATGTATGTAACCTGTGTATCCACATAATCTCACGTTGTTTAAGAAGCTTTTCCCTGTTACCTCCCCTTTTCAGTGGTGGGATATGATCTATTACCCTGAATTTGAGGTCCTTTTCCCTGTGTCCAGCTTCAATAAAGTGCTTGGGCACAGGAAGATCTTTCCTCTTTTGGCGAATGGAATATCTGTGATAGTTCATCCTGGTCTTAACATCACATATGGTCTCCCCTACATAAAGAAGATTGCAGGGGCAAGACAAGAGATAGACCACATATGAGCTATCACAGGTCAGAAAGTGCCGTATGTCAAACTGCGTATTTAATACTGGGTGTGTGAATCTCTCCCCTTTAAGCATATAGCTGCAGTTAACACAGCTCAAACACGGATAACATCCGTATTTTTTGCGACCTATATACGTCTGGACTTTAGCCTTATCACCAACCACCTCAGCTCTGACTAACTTGTCCCTCAGGTTATCTGCTCTCCTATATGACATTAGAGGGGGTACCGTGAATTCTTTCACTTTACCAAAGTTGCTGCTTAGTATGGGCCAGTGTTTTTTAACGGCACCTGCTATTTTGTAACTGCCTTCAGTGTATGTCGAAATGAATGGCACCCTCGCCTGCTTGCTTACTTCCTTCGGACTCTCTGTTTTCAATTCATTCAATTGTCTATGAACCAGTCTTCTGGGGTACCCTCTATTGATGAACTTATCTGCCATCTCAGACAGTCTCTTAGTTCGTACCTGTGAGTATTACAGGTCGCATAGAATCCCAAGGGGGATGCGTTCCCAACTGAAGCCAAGTCTGTTTCCAGCTGACAGCAAATTTGCACTTAAATTCACGCAGATCTCCAACAAATATGCCCTGGATGTCATACTGCTTAATCTGGAGTTCCTCCAGCATGAATTGGGCATGACTCGTGAACAGCTGGAAAAAGCTGATAATAAATTGAAGGAAGCCCTCCCTACACAGGACTATGAGACATACTTAACCAGCTGCTCTGCGTATTTGGAAAGATTTAGGAAAGAGCAGGAGGTGATTAAACGGCGTAAATGGCTGCGTGACGAAGAGGATTATAGACGGGGTAACGTCTACACGTGGCAGGAGCCAAAAGGCCAGAGACGGCAACCGTTTAACGGTAACTACAACAACAACAACAAAAAAGGTAATTTCAACCCCAGGGGAAGAATGACACCGACAACTGAGGAGGGACGTATACCTATCGATCAACGACCAGACGACTGTTTTTTAGGCCCAGTGCTGGACTTAAAAGAACCAGACGTGGTGGACAGAGACAATACAGATGGAGAAAAAGAGCAACGGAGTGTAAGAAATCGGCCGACAAGGAAAAGAAATCCACAGTGGTAAATATATCTTCACAAGTACTGACTACTGCACAAACCGAGTTGTTATCTAAAGGTTTAACTTTTTGCCCTGCAGTGGGTATTGATTGGTTCCAACTAGAAGTGGACTTGCAGAAGTTTTTTAGAAGTATTAAATTGAAGGTTTGGTTTTCTGAAACTGACAAACAAGTGATTGGTGGTGACATTGAACGGTGTTGTGAACTCTCTCTTCGCGGTGTGGGCTTACATGCCAGGAGCGACTTCACACCACAGATCAAATGTCCAGCTATAGACGCGTATATCAATGCAGTGAGGGCTGATATTGAGAGCCTTAAAGGCACATTGCAGACTGAAGGTTTGAGGCATCCAAACATGACGTCTGCTGAGATACAGGCATTGGGTGAACTGCGCAGCGACGGCTCTCTCACGGTAAAGCCTGCCGATAAGGGGGGAGCCGTCGTTGTGATGGACACCGAATGGTATATCTCCGAAATACAGAGACAACTGGGTGATACCCAGGTGTACAGACGGCTCAACCATGACCCTAAATTTGAAGTGATGAAGGTAATCACTGGAGTATTGGATAGAGCCAAAATGGGGGGTCTGATTGATGATGCTCTGTATAAGTACCTATTAATAACTCAGCCTAAGACACCATTGATATACGTGTTACCTAAAATTCATAAGTGTGTAAAAAAAACCCCGGGGAGACCAATTGTCTCCGGGAGGGAGTCCGAATTCTCCAATCTGGCGATCTTTCTAGATAAGATCTTGCGGAAGTTTGCGGTTGGGGCTAGATCTTACATACGTGATACGGGAGACTTCTTGGATAGAATCGCTAATGTGGGGGTAACGGCAAACACACTGCTAGTTTCATTTGATGTGGTGAGCCTCTACACCTCTATCAATCATGATAGGGGTGTAGAGGCAGTCAAGAAATGTTTGATTGAGACAGAATACACTGATGAATGCAGGGAGTTCATTTTGGACCTGCTCGGTGTAGTACTGAGATATAATTACTTTGCGTTCCAAGATGGCTACTACCTTCAACAGCGGGGAACCGCAATGGGTTCAAATATGGCGCCGACTTACGCCAACATTTTCATGTCGGGCCTGGAGGCTGAACACGTCTATGTGTCCCACCACTTCAGCCATGTGCGGGGGTGGTGGAGATACATAGACGATGTTTTTGTCATCTGGGACGGCACTGAGAATGAGTTGGCTAGTTTTCATGGATTTCTAAATGAAATGGATCCTGAGATCCAGTTCACTCTCACGTACTCCACCGAGCAGGTCCAATTTCTGGACACCATGGTTATGAAGCATGATACTGTACTCATAACCGATTTGTTTACCAAGCCGACGGACTGTAACAAACTATTGAGGTTTGAGAGTTGTCATCCGCGGTCTATGGTTAAGACATTGCCACGGAGCCAGTTCCTCCGTGTGCAACGTATAGTAAAAGACTCACAGGTACGAACTAAGAGACTGTCTGAGATGGCAGATAAGTTCATCAATAGAGGGTACCCCAGAAGACTGGTTCATAGACAATTGAATGAATTGAAAACAGAGAGTCCGAAGGAAGTAAGCAAGCAGGCGAGGGTGCCATTCATTTCGACATACACTGAAGGCAGTTACAAAATAGCAGGTGCCGTTAAAAAACACTGGCCCATACTAAGCAGCAACTTTGGTAAAGTGAAAGAATTCACGGTACCCCCTCTAATGTCATATAGGAGAGCAGATAACCTGAGGGACAAGTTAGTCAGAGCTGAGGTGGTTGGTGATAAGGCTAAAGTCCAGACGTATATAGGTCGCAAAAAATACGGATGTTATCCGTGTTTGAGCTGTGTTAACTGCAGCTATATGCTTAAAGGGGAGAGATTCACACACCCAGTATTAAATACGCAGTTTGACATACGGCACTTTCTGACCTGTGATAGCTCATATGTGGTCTATCTCTTGTCTTGCCCCTGCAATCTTCTTTATGTAGGGGAGACCATATGTGATGTTAAGACCAGGATGAACTATCACAGATATTCCATTCGCCAAAAGAGGAAAGATCTTTCTGTGCCCAAGCACTTTATTGAAGCTGGACACAGGGAAAAGGACCTCAAATTCAGGGTAATAGATCATATCCCACCACTGAAAAGGGGAGGTAACAGGGAAAAGCTTCTTAAACAACGTGAGATTATGTGGATACACAGGTTACATACATTGAAGCCTGATGGCCTCAATGCAGAATGTAGATGGGAACTATGTGGATAGTAGATGTGCAGTCAGCATGCCGGACGTGGGGGTCCTCTTCCATTTTGTTTTGATGTGGGGGATATGTAACAGTGTACACTCTTTCTTGAACAAAAGTTGATACATTTTTTCATCTATTTCAGATAAATCTGTAGATGAGCCCAATGACCCTTTATCTGTTTCATTACATGGAGCCGCCTATGGACCCTTGAACACGCCGGTGAATGAAGTGACCATAGAGAGGAGATTAGATGGACGGTGGCGGATGTGTGTCCAAGTGGGCGACTTGATGCGCAATGTGTCTATTGACCTCTATAAATTATTTTACAACTAGCGAACTACATGAGTTGATATACAATATTCACTTGCCACAAGCCGGATAGCGAGTGGTTATATACTGATGTCAGAGTTCGCGGTGCAGATAGATGGGAAGGGTTTGTCCCATTGTAATTGCACATATAATGATTTTGATAGTTGGGGACTCGGTGGAAGAGATGGGATCGCCTCTGGTTGGGGGTCGATTTCATTCATTTTTTCCACCCCGTCCGCCCTTTATACGCTGAGGTTGTAGATTTGTTGTAGCATGCAAGGTTGCGCACTGTCACTACAGGCATCTCCGCGATTGTCCGCTATGAGATTTTTCAGATCTCCTTGAACACTGAACACGCCTTCTGGTGCGGCGAGGTGTTTACGCCGTGTCACATGACCTGGCCCTTCTCCCTCCTATGCTGTTGTCCCTGTGATGCGCTCCATTGGATGACGTTGTGGTCCATGGAGTAGGCACATAGGGGCGCGGCAGTGTGGGGGGCGGGACCAGTGACGTCTGACCCGGAGCGTGAACACGCCCTCCGATGTAGCGTGACGTATTTCTGTGTCACATGACCTGGCCCTCCTCCCCTCGTTGCTGTTGGTCCTGCGATGCGCTCCATTGGATGACGCTGCGGTCCATGGAGTTGGCACGTAGGAGCGCGGCGACGTAGGGGGCGGGACCAGTGACGTCTGACCCGGAGCATGCGCGCTGCATACTGAGGGACGCCAACGCCGGTCTGTTCTATGGGTCCATGAATGGTGAGCTCCAACAGGTTGATTTTAAGTTTAGATATGATGCAGCTGCATCACAAATAAAAGATTTTAACTCTTTATGCACGGAGCACTTATGCACTTTATGTACATCTTGGGGTTATGTATGCAGGGGACATAAACTCTTTTTTAAAATGGATGTACGTACATATATTGATTGAAATGCACATATCTACTGTAAGCAAGGATGATCACTATTTTGTATCTTTTATATCTTTGTATGACTTTTTTATAAATGTTTACTATGCACAAAAGTCACGTGATGATGGAGTTGGAGATCATGTGACTTGATTGATGACATGTGTAATCACTGATTGTAATTATTTTGTATTGGATTGTGGGTATATATACCTGGTTGTATACACTGTTATGTAGCTTGATAAAGGCCTCATTGAGCAGGCCGAAACGTTGCCGGATTAAAGTCTATTGGGGTCTTCACCCTGTCACCTTAAAGCTGGAAGTGCTGCCTCATCATTTTGTTAAGTATATATCTTGGAGGAGGGGCCGGCCTCTGTGAGGAATTGCACCCAGTGCACAACGTCTGACTGTGCTGCTGCAATATTTGGGATTTTATATATATATATATATATATATATGAAGATGTGTGTATGCCCCTTATATTTCACACATCTGTATGTGTGTGTTTATGGGCTTATATTAGGGGATGTCTATATATGGATGGATGGATGGATGCCCCAGTTATTACATGCATCTATATATACATCCATAGCTGTCCCCAGGTATATATTGTTATATATAGATGTGTATATGCCCTTTATATTACATACATCAAAATATATATATATATATATATACTTATAAACATCTAAATGCGGCCAGAGTAGATGACCCCAGTCACGGTGCCCCCCCCCCCCCCCCCCCCCCCCAGCCTAATCCTCCTGCATTCCTGCGAAGGAGAGACACCAGATGGCTGGACAATTATGTCCAGCTCTGGGTCACTTCAAAAGGCAAGGGATCATTTAAGATCTTCCTGTCTTTTGGCAAAACATCTCCAGCAGGGCTGGACATGCCCCACCTTCCTCAGGGGGCCAGTTGGCAGTTATCTGTTCTGTGTGTATGCATTTCATCACATGCACACGATGTCATCACCCTCCTGTTGAAGAGGGGGGAGGTGGGCTGCTTTTGGGCTTATATTAGCCCAAGCCAGGACAAAGGCTCGCTCTCTTGGGACTTGGCCTCAAACAGACACACATGGGAGAGAAAGAGATGAACTGAGCAGCTCCATGAAGGAAAATGGACCGAACACCTCCATGAAGGAAGAGAGGCCATGAAGAGAGGCATAGCCCCACGTGCCCCTGGAGATGGCTGAGTAACCCTTTCCCTCCTGCATTGCAGTGCCACATACCCTGTGTCTGCAATTAACCCTTTCCCTCCAGCATTGCAGTAACCCTTTTACGGCTGTCACCATTATAACCCATGAAGTACCCCTAATACACCTGCCCTGATTTACCCCTATTCACCCCTGGCCTGCATTGTGTAATCCTGTACCCCAGTAGTAACCCCTGCACCCCTGCCATACAAGGTGTTAGCCATTTCTTAGGTTAACCCTTACCCTGCAGTTAACCCCTTGCTGGACTGATTCTGTACACCTCCCTTGCAGGGCTGTATTATATTGTCACTGCATCTACCCCTGAAATAGCCAAGCATTAACCCTTTACTGGGCTAAATCCTAACAGTTAACCTTGCAGTCCCACTATACCCCTGGTGTGCATTGTGTTTCACTGGCCTGCAAGTATATTAACCCTTGCAGTGCCACAATTGCGTTATTAACCCCTTTGTCTCCCCATAGGGACAGAGTGTAAAGTCAGGTTGGGTGGGCTGCTGCTATATACGTAATTGTGGACTGTATAGATAGTATTTGGGGTGGAATTGAATTGAATTGTGTAGTTAGGTTTGTATTGTGTTTATTGTAGTGCTATTATTGTATTGCAGTGTGTGCGTCTATATGTATATATTTATTACCATTGATATATAAATATATATAGATATAGCGTAATAGATTGTATTTGTGTAATAAATATTTCTTTATTCAAAACATACAGTGTATAGTGTTTTTAGTGACCGCCGTAGTATAGTAGCAGTAAGTCGCACGTAGTTTAGTTCAGTGTAGTGTATAGGCAACAGAGGTAGTTAATTAGTTAGACAATTAGCTATATAACATAGTTAGAATTTCCTTTCATAGTATAAATAGGCGGAGTCATCACTAGACAACTCACGCCTATTTATGAATAATAATTATTGAGATTACCCTAAATTTCAATAATTAATATTTCCCTTAACAGTACCCAACCATAAGTGATATCTATTTCCCACCATTTTCTTATTTGAGCAACCTGTGTAGCTAAGAAATAATCGTATATTTGAGGGAAACCTAGCCCCCACAGTGTTTATGTTTCTGTAAGATCTTGACAGCTACCTACCTGCTACCTGAATTCCATACAAAGGAATTAATAAGTTTAGTATCTTTTTAAAATAAATTTTGTGGTGGAGAAATGGGGAGAGTACAGAAAATATATATAAATTTGGGGAGAATAAACATCTTAAATAGAGTTGAGCGAACCCGAACTGTGTTCGGCGCTTTCTTGGCGCTTTTTGAAGGGCTGCACAGCAGCCAACCAACATGCGTCATGCTACTTGCCCCAAAAGGCCATCACAGCCATGCCTACTATTGGCATGGCTGTGATTGGCCAACTGCAGCATGTGACCCAGCCTCTATTTAAGCTGGAGTCACGTAGCGCCGCCCGTCACTCTGCTCGGATTAGTGTAGGGATAGGCTGCAGCTGTTGTGAGGGAGAGATCAGAGAGAAATCTTATGAAGAACTGCTTATTTACTCAGCGATCTACAGCAAATGTGTTTTGTGGGTGCAGTGCACAATCTTTTTAAGCCTGCCCTGAGCCAACTACTACTGAAAACAAACTTTTTTTACTTCAGTTTGTCAATATCAATACATAATCGGCAACCATTTTATGCAACGATAGTGCACCAGCACAGGATATCTGCATGTCTGCAAGTCCAGAAATACAGCTTTTTGCTTATTGGGGTTAAAAAAAAAACGTTGTTTCCGCCAAACAACAACAGACTAACAACCTGTTGATTGAACAGATTGCGGCCCTGCAAAAGACCCTGCGAGCGTCCCAGCAAGAACCCCACCTGCGGTGACCCCTTTTCCGTCTTCCGCCCGGGATAAAGTCTCAGCGCTAAGGAAAATGAGTCCTGTGGACGAAGGGGAGGCCTTCCTCATGTTATTTGAAAGGCTGAAGTGGTGGCACCGTTCCTGGTAGGAAATGCCCAGAAAGCCTACTTTGACCTCAGCCGTGAAGACGCCCAGGACTATGAGAAACTTAAAGGTGAGGTCATGGCTCGGATGGGGGTTGACATGTATGTGCGGGCGCATAGGATGTACCAATGGGTCTTTTCAGAGTCCCGGCCCGCCAGGTCTCAGGCATATGACTTGTTGTACCTGGTAAAGAAGTTGCTCCAGCCTGAGACCTTTGTCGGGTGGTAATAATTCAATTAAGAATTATTAATTATGGTCATAAAAATAATTTACCATAAAAAAATGTAATTTATAAAATTTGTCATAAATTCTTAAAATCATTACCTGGTGAATTGTAGACAACCTAATTGATACAATTCACATCTGAGTCCGACTATTTCCTCAGATAAATAAGTTCTTTTTGACGTGAGATGACGTTAATGATAAAATGTAGTTCTGCATTATACAATGATACACAGGTATTATAAAAATATGCAGATTTATTGGTTACAAGGTTATAAACATATATAAGTAAATAAACACAATGATACATGCAAATGAATATATATAGCATTAATATAAAGCATTACAAGCTTAACAATACATGTGAGTGGAAATAACTTGTCACATTATACACAAGCTATTAATAGGTTAGGATATCAAAATATGAACATAAGTTATATACATTACTTCTGTTCAGAGAAAACCTCATGATATCAAGATGGGCATGTCTAATCCTAGACATCAATATAGAATGCTAAATACATTCCACCCCCCCTAACCAACTACACATCACAAGACTTCAGGCATGGGCAAATCCATTCAAGGATATAACTTAGAAGAGACAACTGTATCCTTCCACCCCATCCTGGACTATTTTCACATATATGACTTTGGTAAGACTATTAAGACAAATAACAGGGATCTAGGATCTTAAATGGGAAGGACTTGACGTCTTTCCTGTGGGAATCCATCACTTAGCTTGGCGAAGAATGTTCTATCAATATATATATATATATATATATATATATATATATTATTTAATGCTTTGCTAGATTATGAGTCTAGATTCTTCTGCAGGTAGAATGAAGCCTCACAATATCCTAAGACTACATCTCAATATGGAGATGATCAATTTATTTAATTATTTATTTATTCGCCAATCTAGATGGTATAATTTCACCCACGCTATCAAATTAGTCTTAATAAAATGAAATATCATTTTCTGTGTCTCTTACCAAGTCCTAGTAGGAATCTCACTTCTGCTCCTAGGAAAGCTGGGTGGTCCATCATAGCGCATCTCACCATGGCTTCCATCTTGATAGACCTCAACTTCTCCTCTCCTCTCTTTCTCCTTTTTTTTCTCTCCAGCTCTCGCCTTTTTTCTCTTGCTAGCTCCTTTTTTTTAATGCTACTCCGCACACGAGTAATTATTCCCCCCCTTATCTAAGAATCATCCCCTTTAGATTAGGGATTCCCAATCAGGTAAGGTGGGTGTATTCATATGCTAATAACCTCATGACGTTATCTTAACTCCTAATATGGTATAGAGCAAATATTGAAATAATATAATGTTGCCCATCTGCCTCCAGATGGCACTGCGGTACTGTAGGTGAACATCACAACTTTTAAGCATTAAAATTAAATATCTAATACTACGTTCTCAGGACCTCTTTGACCTTTCCATATAAATCACTGAGGAAGGTCTTTTCCTTACACTTTTAATTACCAATATCCTGGACTTGTTGGAGTTGACTGTCTTCTATCTTTTTGAAATAAAGTTGAGCGGCTTTGATGCTTGGCATCGGAACTTGTACATTTCATTTATCTACATCCATGAATAACTATTGTTTTGAAATCCAATTAACTTAAACTTACTTTTTTCTGTACCTTCTAAATGGTAAATACATGGTATAACATATATATAAATCGATACATTGTTACACATAGATAACACATTATATGAATTATCGATTAACATATGTTGTAAACTAAATATACCATGCAAAGATATATATATATAATATAATTATGAATATATAAATTGAAGCTCATACAGCAGGTGTGTGATACGGACATGAGTCCTTATCAAGTAACCTTGTTCCCTCCAGACAGACATGTTTCAGGGAGTTGACTTACTCCTTAACAGATGGTCTCATATCTTTAGCACTAACTTTTAAATACAATGTCCATTTATGTTAACAATTATATATATTTTTTTTATATAGACTGAACTTGCCATGAACTCATCTTGGCTTTTTCAGCCACATAACAAAACTTTGGTTCAGGCTGATCTTATTCATAAAGGCAATGAGATGAGCATTAATTTTGATTATAATGTCATTAGATAATATTGTATACGTATGAAAATGCACAACACCTTGAACCCCGCCCAAATGATTGAGAGAGTGGTAGTTGACCGTTTTGTGCGCACGCTGCCGGTGGCCATTCAACACTGGGTGGGTCAAGGAGACCCAGTGTCACGGCGGGGAGTGGGGGAAACCCCCCACCGTGCGGTGTCAAAGGGTAAAAGGGAATCAGCCTGGCCAAAAGAAGTAATAAGGGAGCAGGTCACCTCCTACAGCTTCCCTAATCCTCTCCCTGACTCCTCACCATATGAGCGGACCCCAATGGTAGGACGACTCATACTCAGGATTCCTAGAAACCCTAAGTCGCCCTGGTAATCCCTCACCAAGGAGCAGGGAAGAGACGACCTGTTAATCCCAATAATGGAGGAACAGAAGTCTCTATCTGAGGCCAGGCTGCAAGGAGAGGGGAACACATACAGCATATGGAGATGGCAGGTAAGCAACACCCATAACACACTTACCTGCCACAGACACACTGACTGGAACCCGTGCACAAGTGCTGGTGTCCACACCAACATAAAAGGACACAGCACACACCACAAACCACAGGGACCAGGACACCATAGTTGCAATAACATGAGACAGGGGAATGTCTAGTAAACAAGCTGGACAACAAACACAACCAGACATGTAACACCAAACTAGACATACAAACAAACTGAAAATAACCCACTCCATACAAATAAGGACAGGAAGGGAAGGAGACATCGGGATAACATTGATGACCACAAGGGTGGCCCTCATTGGACAGATGGAACACCCAGGACTGGAGCAGAGCTCCAGCACCAACAACAGCTGAAGTACAACTGACTCCAGCCAGGAAACCACAGAAGAGGTAAGCCAAGTGACCACACCCAGTCAGGGAGTTGACCCTTACAGCACCAGACAGGGGGAGGTTACAACTTAAAGGGGAAGTGCACACACAAGCATACCAAACACGTAACCACCGGCAACAGCATGCGTGGCAACCATGTCACGGCAATCACCCAGAAGGCCGAGACACTGCCACCGCATGCTCTCACAGCAACACGTTGCCGCGGGCAACCGCAAGAGTGGCAACAGTGTCACAGCGTACACATAGGCCGTGACACCCAGGCAACCTTGACCAGTTGGTTAATCTGGTCCAGCAGTATATGGTGACCCAGGACTTTATGCGGGGCTCTGCTCAGATTGGGGAGACCCGCCAGCCCCCCTCCCAGCCTAAGGAGCTTGGAAGAAGGTCCCAGATTCCTATGAGGGGTAACGCAAACCAAGCTCCTGTTAGGCGAGTCCCGGGGACCCGCGAGGCCACTGTGATTCGGTGCTGGCACTGAAAGGCCCGGGACATGTGGCTGATAACTGTCCCTTGACTTATGAACCCATGGATTGCGGGTTCGCTTGTCGGTCCTCATTCTATGCCCGACCGGTGTGTATCGCTGATCCCCTGGTGGCTAGTGATATGCCTCTCTTGTGTCAGGTCTCTGTTAACGGGTACCAGGTCAAGGCACTACTGGATTCTGGGAGCCTGGTGACCCTCGTACATGAGTCACTGATTTCAGAAGAAATCCCAGGAAAATAAAAATTAACCATAGTCTGTGTCCATGGGGACCTCCGGGAGTATCCAACAACGAGGGTTACCCTGTCTGCGTCAGGCAGGGAAGTCTAACATGTTGTGGTGGTAGTGCGACATCTCCCTTACGACACCATTTTGGGAAGAGACTTACCTATTTTCTGGACCTTATGGAAGGACGGAATGCATTCTCTTGGGGAGGAAAGCTGTCCGGGTATTGAACCCGAAGACCCCGATTCCGGGTACCAGCCATAGGGGTCACGGCCACAGGTCTAGAGGTGTATACCTGATAGGTTTTCCCTAGAGGTGTTGGCTGGCGAGACTGTAGAGACCCCATCCATTCTGGAACTGGAGACACATTCAGGACAGCCCAGCTGCAGGATCCTACGTTGGTGCAGGCGAGAGAAAGGGTAACAATAATCAATGGGGTAGCTCAGCACCCTGGTGCAGAATCTGTGTTTCCCCACCTGGCCGGTAACCAAGACCTATTGCACAGGGTGGACAAGGTTCAACAAGAGGTAATAGAGCAGTTGGTGGTACCACAGCCCTACCGCCGGATGGTATTAGACTTGGCCCACACGCAAGTACTGGGAGGTCATCTTGGGGTGAAAAAGATCCAAGAGCGAATATTGTAGAGTTTTTTTTGGCCTGGGATATATGAGGAGGTTAGGAGGTTCTGTCAGTCATGTCCAGTGTGTCAGGTAACCTGCCCCTGGCCCCACTACTGTCATCCATTAGTACCTATGCCAATCATAGAGGTACTGTTTGAAAGGATAGCCATGGATCTGGTGGGTCCAACAAATAAGTCGGCCAGAGATCGCCAGCATATCTTGGTGGTCTTAGATTACGCTACCAGGTATCCTGAGGCGGTTCCACTGCGCCATACGTCGGCTAAGCTTATAGCCAAAGAATTAATAGGCATGTTTTCTCGGGTAGGGATACCTAAGGAGATCTTGACAGACCAGGGGACTCCCTTCATGTCTAAGGTAATGAAGGAACTCTGCCGGTTGTTAAATGTTAAACACTTACACACATCTGTTTACCCCCCCAAACAGAGAGACTGGTGGAAAGGTTTAACAAAACTTTAAAGAACATGCTCAAGAAAGCCGTGTCAAAAGATGGGAAGGACTGGGATCTTTTGCTGCCGTATGTTGCTAAGGAAGCATGGGAGCAACAGCCCACCCCACATAAGAGTGTCATCGAACATATAGAAAAAAATTCAAGAAAGGGTGGGGACAGTTCTGCCGATTTTCTGGCAACATATGGAGACAGCACAACTAGCCGGGTATACCACCGGGCAGCCCAGGTACGGACTTTTAACCCAGGAGACCGGGTACTGGTTCTTGTGCCCACGGTCATCAGTAAGTTCCTTGCAAGGTGGCATTGACCTTACTAGGTGATAGAGAAAATGGGCACAGTCAACTACAAGGTATACCAGCCAGGTTGGTGAAAGCCGGAGCAGGTATACCATGTTAATTTACTAAAGCCCTGGAAAGATAGGGAAAGTCTATCTCTCTCCACTCTCTCCACTCTCTGTCTTGTCTGCGGGGAAGGCTCAATTGCCACCGGCGGTCCCGGGGAGAGCATCTGCCGCAGTGAAGATAGCGGATGGCCTGTCTACTAAACTGGTTCCGGAGGCCAGCGAGTTTGTGAGTCAGAATAGGGATGTATTCTCTGAATTTCCTGGATGTACCTCCGTAGTCCGGGATGACATTGTCACTGAGCCCCAGGTCAAAGTTTGCTTAAAGCCATATCGGATGCCTGAGGCTCGGCGACAAGCCATCACTGAGGAAGTGAAGTTGATGCTGTGACTAGGGGTCATTGAAGAGTCCCGGAGTGAGTGGGCTAGTCCAATAGTCCTTATACCAAAACCAGATGGAACATTACGGTTCTGTAACGACTTCTGGAAGCTCAATGAGATATCATAGTTTGACGCCTACCCCATGCCTCGGGTCAATGAGTTGATAGAGCGACTAGGGCAAGCTCGATACTTTTCGGTCTTGGACCTCACAAAAGGGTACTGGCAGGTGCCCTTAACGGAGGCTGCAAAGGAGAAAACTGCCTTTGTCACCCCCTAAGGGCTGTTTTGATATAAGGTGTTGCCCTTTGGCGCTCCAGCCACATTCCAGCGGTTAATGGATATCATCCTCTGGCCCCATCGTCAGTATGCTTCGGCCTACCTCGATGATATAGTTGCATTTAGCACGGACTGGGAGAGAACTTACAGAAAGTGTAGGCGGTGGTAGATTCTTTCCGGAAAGAGGGATTGACCGCCAACCCAAAGAAATGAACTATAGGGTTGGAAGAAGCTCGGTACCTGGAGTATGTAATTGGATGCGGAGTTATCAAACTCCCGGTAAATAAAATAGAAGCCATACAGAACTGGCCCCGGCCCCGGCCCCTTACGACGAGGCAGGTGAAAGCCTTCATAGGGTTAGTAGGATATTACTGGAGGTTTATTCCCAATTTTGCCACGTTGTCATCTCCATTAACGGACCTCCTGAAAGGGCGTAAGTCTATAATGGTCTGCTGGGGTGTTCAGGCAGAGGAGGGCTTTACGACATTGAAGTTGGTGTTGTGTGGGACATCTGCCCTGGTTACACACAATTTCAATAAAGTGTTTATTGTACAGACAGATGCCTTTGAAGTAGGTCTAGGTGCAGTGCTGTCTCAGGAGGTTAACGGGTAGGAGCATCCCGTTAGTTTCCCAAGCCGCAAGCTAACGCCAGCCGAAACTAGGTATAGTACAGTGGAGAGGGAGTGCCTCGCCATCAAGTGGGCACTCGAGTCTCTCCGCTATTATCTGCTGGGGAGGATATTCCGCCTGGTAACCGATCAGTCACCAGATGGTTCCTCTCCATGCAAAATTTTAAGTTTACAGTGGAATGCAGATGCCCTGTCCAGAGTCCACTGTATGGCATGTGTTCACCCCCACAGGTTTGAACAAAGAGGGGGGGTATGTGAGGCAGTGACAGGAGTCATTTATAGGAGATATGTGTCACCCAGAATGCTGCAGGAAGCATTCTAAAAGGGGTTTTGTTTGCACCGAGAATGTGTCACCAAGGTGCCTGGGCTTGGTGGAGTAAAGGCCCCTAGATTAGGTGTCCACTAAGGTAGTTGGTGGACACCATGATAGATAGCATAGCTGGTTCCAGCTAGTCCGGGTCGGGCTTTGTGCTGGGTGGGTGCCAGTTCCCTATGCTCCAGTCCAGGACTTGGGGACATGCTCATGTCCAGGGATTCTAATAAATCTTGCTGCTGGACTTAGGTGTGTCTCAGTCTGGGGAAGAAAGTAGTCAGTGTGAGGTAACACTGTCAGTGGGTGCTGTGATTGTTTGAGACGGCTGTGATCCGGATTTATCGGCTGTACTTATTTGGAAAAGCCTAAATAAAGAAGACTTTGATAAACTTTGGGGTGTGCCTGCCTCTGTACACTGGTCAAGCGAGTATTGTTACTTACACCAAGTTGAATTTGTAATAGGAAGGTTTTCCAAATTCCTGAATAACTTCTAAGGAGTGTTTTAGAGAACTGAGGGGGTTTGACAATGAAAGGATAATGTCATCCCCAAATATGGAAATCTTATGACTGAAGTTCCCTACAATGATACCTGCTATTGCAAAATGCTGTCTAATAGCTTGAGCCAATGGTTCACTAGTTAATATAAAGATTAAAGGTGATAAGTGGACACCCTTGGCGAGTTCCGTTGGTAATATCAAAAGCATTTTAAAGGACACCATTAGACAGAACTCTAACTGAAGGATGTGTTTACAATGCCTTAATGGAATCCGCAATAAAGCCTGTAAACCATATTACCTCTAACACCATAAAAGCAAAGGACCAGGTGCTCAAACCCTTTTTCCGTGTCCATGGCAACGGCAACTAATATTGTAGGTGTTTTTGTGTGCTCCACTCTATCTATACTGTAAGAATGATGAGATGCCTGGTGTTGTCAGAAGATTGTCGGCCTTTTATAAACCCTGACTGATCAGTATTTATTAGATGAGATACGATGCATGATAGTCTGAGTGCGATAGTTTTGGCAAAAATCTTTACATCTGAATTGAGAAGGGAAATCAGTTGGAAATTTTGGGTAACATCAGGATTTTTGCTCAGCTTAGTCAGTGTGACAATTGTTACAGTTAGCATTTCCATCTCAAATGTGCCCTGTGATACATATATTGCTTCAGAGAAGGTATTGTGAAGATCAGTGTCCAAAATGCCACTAAATACCTTATAATAAGTATTTTAGAGGCCATCAAGGCTAGGGGCTTTATGCAGTAGAAGACCCTTTATGGTGTGTTTGATTTCCGCAACAGAGAAAAAAAGCATTTAAGAAGGCTATATAACTTTCATTAAGCTTCTGCAGAGATAGTTTCTCAAGAAAGGAAGATACGTCAGTTGAGGATGGGGGGACGGTGCCATTTGATTCCAGATTATAGAGGGAAGAATAGTATATTTTAAAGTGGTTGGCAATAGCTTTGGGTCCATAGATAGGGTTGAGCGAACCCGAACTTTCGTACCGAACTTTAGGATTTTTGGACCCCGGACCCGAACCCGAACATTTCAGTAAAAGTTCGGGTTCGGGTTCGGTGTTCGGCGCTTTCTTGGTGCTTTTTGAAAGGCTAACAAGCGGTTAACTGTCTGACCTTAGAAGCCATCACAGCCATGCCTACTAATGGCATGGCTGTGATTGGCCAGTGTAGCATGTGACCCAGCCTCTATATAATCTGGAGTCATGTAGCGCTGCACGTCACTCTGCTGTGCTTAGTGTAGGGAGAGGATGCTGCTGGAGATTTCAGGAGAGAATAGGAGAGAGTCTTTGCTCAAAATCTGAATCTAACTCAGCGATCTACATACATTGTGTTTTGTGGGTGCAGGGCACAATTTTTTTATCCTGCCCTGAGCCCAGTGACCTAAAAAAAATAACTTTAATAAGTCAGTTAGGTGGGCGGCAGCGGCAGCCATTTTATGCAAGCTCAGTGCACCAGCACTGCATCTGAGCTTTTGAGACATTGAAAATCCCAATTTTTTTGACAATTTACAACATCTGGATTAGTCAGTGTGTAATTTAAGCTAGAAATACAGCCATAATTTTCTGGGGTTTTAAAAACACACTTTTTTTTAGCAAAAAACACAATTTTCCTGATCTGCAAGTGTTAAATTCAAGTTTAATATATACAGCTTTCATATTCTGTTACCAAAAAAACACTTTTTTGGCAATATACAACATCTGGATTAGTCAATGTGCAATTTAAGCTAGAAATACACCCATCATTATCTGGGGTTTTAAAAACACACTTTTTTGGCCAAAACCACTATTTTCAGGCCTTGCAGCATCAGCACGTGTGAAATTACAGGCTTATATACTGCTGTCAAATTCATTTATTAAACAAACACTCGTTTGGGCAAAAAAAATTTAGTTGGTAGCCTTTGATGCAGATGTCATTGTGAGATACACCCTTTATACATTTGGGTTAGATTCAGATATTTGAAATACCGCCATTTGGTGCACAAATCTTTAATTCAGGCCTACTGTGGGTCAGGCCGTGCGAGATACATCCTGTATATACAGGGCTTATATTCTTTCATTAATAAAACACCCTTTTTGGGGCAAAATACACAATATTTCAGGCCTTGCAGCATCTTGACGTTTGACATTTATGGGTTATATACTGCTGCCATATTGAGTTATTAACCGCCTCAGCTCCCCTAGCTTAAACCCCCTTAATGACCAGACCACTTTTTACAATTCTGCTCTACACTACTTTCACAGTTTATTGCTCGGTCATACAACTTACCACCCAAATGAATTTTACCTCCTTTTCTTCTCACTAATAGAGCTTTCATTTGGTGGTATTTCATTGCTGCTGACATTTTTACTTTGCCCCTTTGCCCACCTAGGCTGCAAAAAGGTGTCACACATGTGGTATTGCCGTATTTAGGAGAAGTTGGACAATGTGTTTTGTGGTGTATTTTTACATATACCCATGCTGGGTGAGAGAAATATCTCTCTAAAAGACAACTTTTCCCATTTTTTTTTATACAAAGTTGACATTTGACAGAGCTATTTATCTCATCCAGCATGGGCATGTGTAAAAAAGTGTCACACATGTGGTATCGCCGTACTCAGGAGAAGTTGGGCAATGTGTTTGTGGGTGTCTTTTTACATATACCCATGCTGGGTGAGAGAAATATCTCTCTAAAATGACAACTTTGTATAAAAAAATGGGAAAAGTAGATGCGCAAAGGGGCCCAAATTCCTTTTAGGAGGGCATTTTTAGACATTTGGATCCCAGACTTCTTCTCATGCTTTAGGGCCCCTAAAATGCCAGGGGCCCTAAAGTCTCCCTTTCCGCTAACTTGGGACAAAAATTCCAATCTTTCATGTACTCAATATGCCCCTCAGCGAATACCTTGGGGTGTCTTCTTTCCAAAATGGGGTCATTTGTGGGGTGTTTGTACTGCCCTGGCATTTGAGGGTCTCCGCAATCATTACATGTATGGCCAGCATTAGGAGTTTCTGCTATTCTCCTTATATTGAGCATACGGGTAATGAGATTTTTTTTTTTCGTTCAGCCTCTGGGCTGAAAGAAAAAATGAACGGCACAGATTTCTTCATTCGCATCGATCAATGTGGATGAAAAAATCTCTGCCAAAAAAAAAAAGGAGGGGAAAGGCGTCTGCCAGGACATAGGAGCTCCGCCCAACATCCAAACCCACTTAGCTTTTATGCCCTGGCAAACCCAAATTCTCCATTCACATCAATCGATGTGGATGAATAAATCATTGCCGGGATTTTTAATTTTTTTTATATATACAAAGTGTTTGCCAAAGCATATGAACACCGCCCCCACGCTCATAAGCCTCGGCAAACATATATTTTACTGCAGAGGAGAAATCTCTCATTCTGTCAGAATGCACATCAGTGCTGCAGCTGGTTCATCGGTTGGTCCACCTAGAAGGTAAAAAAAACAAAACAAAAAAGAAAAAATCAGGCCGCAACACAATAAATTTATTAACATTAACTTTATAATAACATTTGAACGGAACATTAACTTTTATAAACTTTTTGAACAGAACATTAACATTTTTGCTTACCGGTGATTTTTTAAATTATTTTTTTTACCTTTTTTATAGGACAAACCTCTCCTTCCCATTGGACAATGTGCAAAGCGCAAATCGCCCAGAGATGTGGCGAAGTACATTATGCACTTTGTCCCAGGTGAAAGGAGAGGTTTGCAGCAGCTCTGTGTGAAAGGGCCCTAACAGCCCTGTGTGCCTGTCCTGCGTAACGTAATCCCTATGCTAATAGTGTACCTGTGTGTGGTACTTCCGGAAACACTCCCCTGAGCATAGGGCAGGGTGGTCAGGGTAGTCAGGACAGAAATATCCGGTGTCACGCCTTATTCCACTCCTGCTACAGACACGACATCTTTTTCAGGGTGGCGCTTGGGTTGAGGTACCAGCAACGACATTGGGGAAATGTAGACGGCTCACTACACTGGTGGATGGGGCCACAGAACCTCCTGGATACAGGAGGTTCTCGATGATCTCTTCCTGAAATTTGAGGAAGGATCTTGTGCTCCCAGCCTTACTGTAGAGAACAAAACTATTATATACAGCCAATTGAATTAAATATAGAGACACCTTCTTATACCAGCGTCTGGTGCATCGGGAAACTAAATAAAGAGCCAACATCTGGTCATTGAAGTCCACCCCTCCCATGAGCAAATTATAGTCGTGGACCGAGAGGGGCTTTTCAATGACACCTGTTGCTCGTTCTATTTGTATTGTTGTGTCTGCGTGAATGGAGGAGAGCATGTAAACGTCACGCTTGTCTCTCCATTTCACCACGAGCAGTTCTTCGTTACACAAGGCAGCCCTCTCCCCCCTTGCAAGACGGGTGGTAACGAGCCGTTGGGGGAAGCCCCGGCGACTGGGTCGCACGGTGCCACAGCAGCCAATCTGTTCTAGGAACAAATGCCTGAAAAATTGTCCACATAAAGATGGTACCCCTTGCCAAAAAAGGGTGACACCAAGTCCCAGACTGTCTTCCCACTGCTCCCCAGGTAGTCAGGGCAACCGACCGGCTCCAGGGTCTGATCTTTACCCTCATAGATCCGAAATTTGTGGGTATAGCCTATGGCCCTTTCACAGAGCTTATACAATTTGACCCCATACCGGGCGCGCTTGCTTGGGATGTATTGTTTGAAGCCAAGGCGCCCGGTAAAATGTATAAGGAACTCGTCTACGCAGATGTTTTGCTCAGGGGTATACAAATCTGCAAATTTGGTGTTAAGGTGGTCTAGGAGGGGCCGAATTCTGTGGAGCCGGTCAAAAGCTGGGTGGCCTCTGGGACGAGAGGTGCTGTTGTCGCTAAAGTGCAGGAAAACGCAGGATGGCCTCAAATCGTGCACTGGACATGGCAGCAGAGAACATGGGCACGTGATGAATTGGGTTCATGGACCAATATGACCACAATTGATGCTTTTTGGTTAGGCCCATGTTGAGGAGAAGGCCCCGAATTTTTTTTTATTCTGGAAACTTGGACGGGTTTCCACCGGAAAGACTGGGCATAATAGCTTCCCGGGTTGGCGGCTATAAATTGAGTGGCATACCGATTTGTTTCTGCCACGACTAAGTCCAAGAGCTCCGCAGTCAAGAACAGCTCAAAAAATCCCAGTGCCGAACCGATCTGAGCTGTCTCAACCCGAACTCCAGACTGGGCGGTGAAAGGGGGAACTACTGGTGCGGCTGAAGTTGGGGGCTGCCAATCAGTGTTTTCCAGCACCTCAGGGACTCTAGGGGCTCTATGGGCCTGTCTGTGCAGTGGCTGCGACGGGGGAACTCCTGCACGTGCCACCGTACCAGCTTCAACTGCCCTTCTGGTGCTCGCCACTTTACCATGTTGTACGGCAGTGCTGGTACTAGGTCCAGGATGGGCTGCGCTGCTGGTGTATGCCTCACCACGTAATCCGACAGCAACAGCCCCACTCTGCTGCCCTTGAAGCGGATCCTGCGCAACCTGTGGTCTAGCAACACGGGGCCGGGTACGCCTGGTGGTATCAGGGACCTCAACCTCCTCGTCCGAACTTTGGGTCAGACTGCCACTGCTTTCTACAGGTTCATATTCTGACCCGCTGGATTCGTCAGTTGAGGGTTCCCATTCCTCATCCGACTGGGTCAGAATCCTGTAGGCCTCTTCAGAAGAATACCACTTATTTGCCATTTGGTCAACTAAATTTAGGGGGTATTCCCTGAGACTACCCAAGAAAAAAAGCAAGCCTGTCTTACAAATGGGAGGCTAGCGAAGTACCGGAAGCCGCTGCGATTGATAAAAAATATCAAAACAGATTTTTTTTATCGCCGCAGCGCTTGTAAAGTGATTGTGCAGTGATCAAAAAAAAATAAAATTTTTGTCACTGCGGCGGGGCGGGCGTGGGTGAACGCACGTGTGGTCGACCGATCAGGCCTGATCGGGCAAACACTGCATTTTGGGTGGAGGGCGAACTAAGGTGACACTAATACTATTATAGATCTGACTGTGATCAGTTCTGATCACTTACAGATACTATAAAAGTACAAATGCTGAATTAGCGAATCAGCGAATCAGTGACTGCGGTGGGCTGGGCGCTAACCGACGCTAACTGCCTAACAAAGGGGCCTAAACTATCCTAAACCTAAGCGTCAATACTAGTGGGAAAAAAAAGTGACAGTTTACACTGATCACTTTTTTCCCTTTCACTAGGTGATTGACAGGGGCAATCAAGGGTTGATCAAGGGGTTAATTGGGGTGATGGGGGGGTGATCTGGGGCTAAGTGTTGTGTCTTGTGTATTTACAGGAGCACAGAAGCCATTTAACACATTATATTTATAAATATAATGTGTTAGATGGCTTCTGATTCGTTTTTTTGAAAATCATCAGCCTGCCAGCGACGATCATTGGCTGGCAGGCTGATGACGAACTTGTCCTCTAACTTTTGCTGTCCCGGGATGTGCATGCGCAGGCCGGCTGTGAGCGTAATCTCGCGTCTCGACTGACTGTGCCTGAGTGAGCCGCCTCCGGAACGCGATCCTGCGTTAGGCGGTCCGGAGGCGGTTAAACAAACACCCGTTTGGGCAATAAAAGTTTATTTGGCAGCCTTTGCTGCATAAGTCATTGTGAGATACACCCTTAATACATTTGGGTTAGATTCAGATATTTGAAATACCACCATTTGGTGCACAAATCTTTAATTCAGGCCTACTGTGGGTCAGGCCGTGTGAGATACAGGGCTTATGTTCTTTCATTAATAAAACACCCTTTTTGGGGGAAAATACACAATATTTCAGGCCTTGCAGCATCTTGACATTTTAAATTCCTGGGTTATATACTGCTGCCATATTGCGTTATTAAACAAACACCCTTTTGGGCAAAAAAGGTTTATTTGGTAGCCTTTGCTGCATATGTCATTGTGAGATACACCCTTAACCCTTTCAGGACCAAGCCATTTTTCACCTTAAGGACCAGGCTATTTTTTGCAAATCTGACCAGTGTCAGTTTATGTGTGAATAACTTTAAAACGCTTTTACTTATCCAGGCCGTTCTGAGATTGTTTTTTTGTCACATACTGTACTTCATGACACTGGTAAAATGGAGTCAAAAAATTTCATATTTTTTTATAAAAAAATACCAAATTTACGAAAAATTTGGAAAATTTCCAAGTTTCAATTTCTCTACTTCTATAATACATAGTAATACCTCCAAAAATAGTTATTACTTTACATTCCCCATATGTCTACTTCATGTTTGGATAATTTTGGGAATGATATTTTATTTTTTGGGGACGTTACAAGGCTTAGAAGTTTAGAAGCATTTTTCAGAGAATTTCCAAAACCCATTTTTTAAGACCAGTTCAGGTCTGAAGTCACTTTGTGAGGCTTACATAGTTGAAACCACTCAAAAAAGACCCCATTTTGGAAACTACACCCCTCAAGGTATTCAAAACTGATTTTACAAACTTTGTTAACCATTTATGTGTTCCACAAGAGTTATTTGCAAATGGAGATGAAATTTCAGAATTTCAATTTTTTTGCAAATTTACAATTTTAATCCATTTTTTACAGTAACAAAGCAAGGGTTAACAGCCAAACAAAACTCATTATTTATGGCCCTGATTCTGTAGTTTACAGAAACACCCCATATGTGGTCGTAAACTGCTGTACGGGCACACGGCAGGGCGCAGAAGGAAAGGAATGCCATACGGTTTTTGGAAGGCAGATTTTGCAGGACTGTTTTTTTTGACACCATGTCCCATTTGAAGCCCCCCTGATGCACCTCTAGAGTAGAAACTCCATAAAAGTGACCCCATCTAAGAAACTACACCCCTCAAGGTATTCAAAACTGATTTTACAAACTTTGTTAACCATTTATGTGTTCCACAAGAGTTATTTGCAAATGGAGATGAAATTTCAGAATTTCAATTTTTTTGCAAATTTACAATTTTAATCCATTTTTTCCAGTAACAAAGCAAGGGTTAACAGCCAAACAAAACTCATTATTTATGGCCCTGATTCTTTAGTTTACAGAAACACCCCATATGTGGTCGTAAACCGCTGTTCGGGCACACGGCAGGGCGCAGAAGGAAAGGAATGCCATACGGTTTTTGGAAGGCAGATTTTGCAGGACTGTTTTTTTTTACACCATGTCCCATTTGAAGCCCCCCTGATGCACCTCTAGAGTAGAAACTTCATAAAAGTGACCCCATCTAAGAAACTACACCCCTCAAGGTATTCAAAACTGATTTTACAAACATTGTTAACCCTTTAGGTGTTCCACAAGAATTAATGGAAAATAGAGATTCAATTTCAAAATTTCACTTTTTCGGCAGATTTTCCATTTTAATATTTTTTTTTCAGTAACAAAGCAAGGGTTAACAGCCAAACAAAACTCTTTATTTATGGCCCTGATTCTGTAGTTTACAGAAACACCCCATATGTGGTCGTAAACTGCTGTACGGGCACACGGCAGGGCGCAGAAGGAAAGGAACACCATATGGTTTCTGGAAGGCTGGATTGTTTTTAGACACCATGTCCCATTTAAAGCCCCCTGATGCACCCCTAGGTTAGAAACTCCAAAAAAGTGGCCCCATTTTGGAAACTACGGGATAAGGTGGCAGTTTTTTTGGTACTATTTTAGGGTACATATGATTTTTGATTGCTCTATATTACACTTTTTGTGAGGCAAAGTAACAAAAAATAGAAATTCAGAAATTTCATCTCCATTTGCCATTAACTCTTGTGGAACACTCAAAGAGTTAACAAAGCTTGTAAAATCAGTTTTGAATACCTTGAGGGGTGTAGTTTCCAAAATGGGGTAATTTTTTGGAGTTTATACTCTAGGGGTGCATCGGGGGGGCTTCAAATGGGACATGGTGTCAAAAAACCAGTCCAGCAAAAACTGCCTTCCAAAAACCATATGGCGCTCCTTTCCTTCTGCGCCCTGCCGTGTGGCCATACAGCAGTTTACGACCACACATGGGGCATTTCTATAAACTAAAGAACCAGGGCAATAAATATTGAGTTTTGTTTGGCTGTTAACCCTTGCTTTGTTATGGGAAAAAATGAATTAAAATGGAAAATTTGCCAAAAAATAGCTGTTTTGGCACTGTTTTTATTTTTCATTATTTACAACATTCATCTGACAGGTTAGATCATGTGCTATTTTTATAGAGCAGGTTCTTAAGGACGTGACGATACCTAATATGTATACTTTTTTATTTATTTAGGTTTTACACAATAATATCATT
Source organism: Bufo bufo (assembly GCF_905171765.1). NCBI lineage: Eukaryota > Metazoa > Chordata > Amphibia > Anura > Bufonidae > Bufo > Bufo bufo. The sequence continues at coordinate 137,160,839 of NC_053393.1, forward strand.
TTTGACACAAAAAAAAACATGTTTTAGTGTCTCCATAGTCTGAGAGCCATAGTTTTTTCAGTTTTTTTGGCGATTGTCTCAGGTTGGGTATCATTTTTGCGGGATGAGATGACGGTTAGATTGGTACTATTTTGAAGTGCATATGACTTTTTGATCGCTTGCTATTACACTTTTTCTGATGTAAGGTAACAAAAAAATAGCTTTTTTGACACCGTTTTTATTTAATTTTTTTTACAGTATTCACCTGAGGGGTTAGATCATGTGGTATTTTTATAGATCAGGTTCTTACGGACATGGCAATACCTAATATGTCTACCTTTTTATAATTGATCAGGGTTTTACACAATAATATCATTTTTGAAACTAAAAAAAATCATGTTTTAGTGTCTCCATAGTCTGAGACCCATAGTTTTTTTTATTTTTTGGCCCATTGTCTCATGTAAGGGCTCATTTTTTGCGGGATGAGGTGACGGTTTGATTGGTACTTTTTTGGCGTGCATGCGACTTTTTTGATCACTTTTATTACCTTTTTTGGGAAGTAAGGTGGGCAAAATTTCAATTTCCTCATAGTTTTTATTTTTTTATTTTTATGGCGTTCACCGTGCGGGGAAAGTAACATGACCGTTTTATAGATCAGGTCGTTATGGACGCGCGATACCTAATATGTGTAGTGTATTATTTTTTTTTTATTCAGTGATAAATGTGTTTTTTTGAAACTTTACTTTTTTCACTTTTCTAACTTTTTTTTTGACCCAGACCCACTTGGTTCTTGAAGATCCAGTGGGTCTGATGTCTGTATAATACAGTACAGTACAATATATATTGTACTGCACTGTATTTTACTTACACTGAACAGATCTATGCCTTTCAGCACAGATCTGTTCAGCACCATGGACAGCAGGACGCCTGAGAGGCGTCCTGTTGCCATGGGAACCTTCCCCGTCTGCTCAGTACTGGTCAGAACTGCGCAGACGGGGAAGGGTAAGCACAGGGCTGAGGGGGGCTCTCTGGGGGCTCTCTCCCTCTCCCATCGGGGGGCTGCAAAGGCACAGCAGCCCCCCGATGGGAGAGGGAGGGAGCTCCCTGCGCTGTTAACCTTTTCCATACAGCGGTCCGTACGGACCGCTGTATGGAAAGGGTTAAACGGCTGACATCGCATCGCAGATATCAGCCGTTTATACCAGGGTGCCAGCAATGTGCTGGCACCCTGGTATACCCACTAGACGCCAACGATCATTCAAGGGGAGGCGGGGGGGGGATCGCGATCCCGCCTGCTGCACCGCCCACCTCTCGCACCTTACCGCACCTCCCGCACCGCCTGCGACACCCCCCCTGCACCACCCGCCCACATAATATCATTCAGGGGTGCAGGGGGGGGGTGAAAAATCTTTATTTTGGACATACTAAAGTTTCTGATCCCCGCGGTCAGGGACCGCGGGGATCAGAAACTGCAGAAAGCGCTACAAACCGCAGGTCTGAATTGACCTGCGGTTTGCAGCGATCGCCGATAGGGGGGGGGGGGGTCACAGTCCTGCTTCCTCTTCTGCTGCAGTCTCGGCCTCTTCATCCACCTCTGGAGTGACAGTGCCACCTGCCACCCCGCAAACAGAGGATCTGCCAGCAACACCAACACCTGGGTCACCAAGCATGTCCACAATGTCCCAAGGAAGCGTTCAGCTCTCCATCTCCCAAACTCTGGAGAGGAAGAGGAAGTACCCCCCTACCCACCCGCGATCCCTGGCCCTGAATGCCAGCATTTCTAAATTACTGGCCTTTGAAATGCTGTCATTCAGTCTGGTGGAGACGGATAGTTTTAAAGGCCTTATGGCGGTGGCTGTCCCACAGTACGTCGTGCCCAGCCACCAGTATTTTTCCAAGAGAGTCATCCCTTCCCTGCACAACCAAGTAGGGGACAAAATCAGGTGTGCCCTGCGCAACACCATCTGTAGCAAGGTGCACCTCACTACGGATACGTGGACCAGTAAGCACGGTCAGGGACGTTATATCTCCATAACAGCACACTGGGTAAATGCAGTGGCGGCTGGGCCTGAGGCGGATAGCAGTTTGGCGCATGTCCTTCCACCACCGAGGATTGTAGGGCGCTTCAGTTTGCCTCCTGTTACTTGCTCCTCCTAGTCTGCTTCCTCATCCTCTACCAGCTCCTTATCCGGTCAGCGTAACACCTTCACCCCCAACTTCAGCACAGCCAGGGGTAAACAACAGCAGGTAGTTTTAAAACTTATCTGTTTGGGGGACAAACCCCACACTGCGCAGGAGCTGTGGACGGGCCTTGAACAACAGACCGATGAGTGGTTTGTGCTAGTCAGCCTCAAGCCCGGCCTGGTGGTGTGCGATAATGGGCGAAATCACGTAGCAGCTCTGGGACTAGCCGGTTTGACGCACATCCCTTGCCTGGTGCATGTGCTGAATTTGGTGGTGCAGAGATTCCTTAAAAATATGCTGCATAAAGTGCGGGCCATCTGTGCGCACTTTCAGCGTTCTCACCCTGCAGCTCAACTTCGGCCTTCCCGCTCACCGCCTCATATGCGACGTGCCCCCAAGGTGGAACTCCACCTTGCACATGCTGGCCAGACTGTGCTAGCAGCAGCAGGCGATAGTGAAGTTTCAGCTGCAGCACGCACGGGTGAGTCGCTCGGCGGAACAGCACTACTTCACCACCAATGACTGGGCCTCCATGTGAGACCTGTGTTCCTTGTTGCGCTGTTTCGAGTACTCCACCAACATGGCCAGTGCCGATAACGCCGTTCTCAGCGTTACTATCCCACTTCTATGCCTCCTTGAAAAAACGCTCATGGCGATGATGGAAGAGGATATGGCACAGGAGGAGGAGGAGGAAGAGGGATCATTTCGTAGGGTTTCCGGCAAGTCATTCTCAAGTGGCTTCGAGGGTGGGTTCCTGCACCCACAAACCCAAGGTACACAATTGTCCAGCCAGGGCACAGTTCTGGAGGATGAGGAGGTGGAGGATGAGGAGGAGGAGATGCAGGAGGAGGAACCATGTTCACAGCAGGGTGGCACCCAGACCAGCTCATGGCCATCACTAGTGCATGGCTGGGGGGATACAGAGGACACAGACGATACACCTCCCACAGAGGACAGCTTTTCGTTGCCTCTGGGCAGCCTGGCACACATAAGCGATTACATGCTGCAGTGTCACCGCAACGACCGCCGAGTTGCCCACATTCTAACTTGTGCTGATTACTGGGTGGCCACGCTGCTGGATCCCCGTTACAAGGACAACGTACCGTCCTTAATTCCCTCACTGGAGCGTGAACATAAGATGCGCGTGTACAAGCGCACACTGGTAGACGCGCTGCTGGTGGCATTCCCACCTTACAGCGGGGGCACAGTGGAAGCAAAAGGCGAAAGCAGAGGACGGAAAAGCTTTGTCAGCACGCCACAACAACCAGCACCACCAGCTGATATGGAACGTCTTAGCAGGAGGCAGCATTTCACCAACATGGTGGAGCAGTATGTGTGCACCCGCCTACACGTACTGAATGACGGGTCTGCCCCTTCTGGGTCTCAAAATTGGGCACATGGCCTGAGCTTGCCCTTTACGCCTTGGAGGTGCTGGCCTGCACTGCAGCCAGTGTATAATCTGAACGTGGGTTTAGCACGGCAGGGGGCGTCATCACAGACAAGCGCAACCGCCTGTCCACAGAAAATGTGGAAAAGCTCACGTTCATTAAAATTAACCAGGCATGGATCCCTCAGGACTTGTCTGTACCTTGTGCAGAATAGACATGTATACCGGCACTAACCAGCCATTGCTATACTGCAGCGCAATTGCTCATTCTTGTATTTTGGATATTTCACACTCTTTTAGAGTGTACCCTAATCTTAAAATATAAAATTAAAAACAAAAACCTGTGTTGGCTACCTCGTCCTCCTCCACCGACGCTTCCACCTACACCGCTACGTCCACCGCCTCCTCAAACTCCTACTCCATATGGAACTCCACCTCATAAATCAATTTTTTTTTTTTATTTGTACGTATTTTATTTTATATCATTTCACTACTTTGTCAGTTTTTTCGGGTGAAATTCACCAATTTTTGGGTGTGATGTACTACTGCTATACCTAGTAGGCCGTTTAAAAAAAAAAAAAAACAATTGTGATTTCCATTTTCGGGTGAAATTCACCAATTTTTGGGTGTGAAGTACCACTTATATACCTATTAGACAGGTTAAACAATAAAAAAATTTGTCTGTTACATTTTATGGTGAAATTCAGCAAATTTTGGGTGTGATGTACCACTGCTATACCTAGTAGGCCAGTTCAATTTTTTTTTTTAATTGTCATTTACATTTTCAGTTTCAATTAAAAAATGTTGGGTGTGAAGTACCACTGCTATACCTAGTAGACCGGTAAAAAAATAATAATAAAAAATTGTCAGTTACATTTTCCGGTGAAATTCAGCAATTTTTTGGTGTGATGTACCACTGCTATACCTATTAGACCGGTAAAAAAAAGATATATATTTGTCAGTTACATTTTAGGGTCAAATTCACCAATTTTTGGATGTAATATACCCCTCCTCTACCTAGTTGACAGCTTAATAAATTTCAATAATTTTTATTTTACATTTTCGGGTGACAATAAACAACTGTTTTCTGTCATAGACCCCTGCTCTACCAAGTAGACAGGTTAATAAATTTCTGTAAATTTTCTGTTACATTCTTGGGTTGACATTATACAATTTTAGACGTGAATAAACCCCTGCTCTGCATAGGTGTTCAATTCTTGTTAAGAAGGCTTCAGGGCGTCCAAGAAAGTCCAGCAAGCGACAGGATCGTCTCCTAAAGAGGATTCAGCTGCGGGATCGGAGTGCCACATGTGCAGAGCTTGCTCAGGAATGGCAGCAGGCAGGTGTGAGCGCATCTGCACGCACAGTGAGGCGAAGACTTTTGGAAGATGGCATGGTGTCAAGAAGGCCAGCAAAGAAGCCACTTCTCTCCAAAAAAAACATCAGGGACAGATTGATCTTCTGCAGAAAGTATGGTGAATGGACTGCTGAGGACTGGGGCAAAGTCATATTCTCCGATGAAGCCTCTTTCCGATTGTTTGGGGCATCTGGAAAAAGGCTTGTCTGGAGAAGAAAAGGTGAGCGCTACCATCAGTCCTGTGTCATGCCAACAGTAAAGCATCCTGAGACCATTCATGTGTGGGGTTGCTTCTCATCCAAAGGAGTGGGCTCACTCACAATTTTGCCCAAAAACACAGCCATGAATAAAGAATGGTACCAAAACACCCTCCAACAGCAACTTCTTCCAACAATCCAACAACAGTTTGGTGAAGAACAATGCATTTTCCAGCACGATGGAGCACCGTGCCATAAGGCAAAAGTGATAACTAAGTGGCTCGGGGACCAAAACGTTGACATTTTGGGTCCACGGTTGGAAACTCCCCAGATCTTAATCCCATTGAGAACTTGTGGTCAATCCTCAAGAGGCGGGTGGACAAACAAAAACCCACTAATTCTGACAAACTCCAAGAAGTGATTATGAAAGAATGGGTTGCAATTAATCAGGAATTGGCCCAGAAGTTGATTGAGAGCATGCCCAGTCGAATTGCAGAGGTCCTGAAAAAGAAGGGCCAACACTGCAAATACTGACTCTTTGCATAAATGTCATGTACCGTATTTTTCGCTTTATAAGACGCACCTGATGATAAGACGCACCTAGGTTTTTGAGGAGGAAAATAAGAAAAAAATATTTTGAACCAAAAGGTGTGCTTTTGGTAGCTTTTGAACTAATGGTGGTCTGTGGATGACGCACTGTTATGGGGGGATCTGTGGATGACGCACTGTTATGGGGATCTGTGGATGACACTGTTATGGGGGAATCTGTGGATGACGCGCTGTTATGGGGGAATCTGTGGATGACACTGTTATGGGGGAATCTGTGGATGACGCACTGTTATGGGGGAATCTGTGGATGACGCACTGTTATGGGGATCTGTGGATGACGCACTGTTATGGGGATCTGTGGATGACGCACTGTTATGGGGATCTGTGGATGACACTGATAGGGGATCTGTGGATGACACTGATGGGGGATCTGTGGATGACACTGATGGGGGATCTGTGGATGACACTGATGGGGGATCTGTGGATGACACTGATGGGGGATCTGTGGATGACACTGATGGGGGATCTGTGGATGACACTGATGGGGGATCTGTGGATGACACTGATGGGGGATCTGTGGATGACACTGATGGGGGATCTGTGGATGACACTGATGGGGGATCTGTGGATGACACTGATGGGGGATCTGTGGATGACACTGATGGGGGATCTGTGGATGACACTGATGGGGGGATCTGTGAATGACAGAGGGGGGATCTGTGCATTACACTGAGGGGGGATCTGTGCATGACACTTATGGGGCTCTGTGGATGACACTTATGTCATCCACAGATCCCCATAAGTGTCATCTACAGATCCCCCATCAGATGCATCAGTGTGGAGGGAGGAGGCGGGGCCCGGTGTAGTGACTCTACTCTAATACACCGGGCCCCGCAACTGTTAAACATTCAATCTGATAGTATATGCTCTGTACGGGCGGCTCTTACTGTAGTACCGTAAGTATAGCGCAGACCGGCATCTCCATCGGTCATGCGCCACCTGCCGCAGCTTCCTCTGTCATGCGCCGTCTGCTCCAGCTCCCTCTGTCATGCGCCGCCTGCCCCAGCTCCCTCCTCATGCGCCGCCTGCCTGCTTATCTCACTTTATGAATGAACAGGCAGGCGGCGCATGACAGAGGGAGCTGGGGCAGGCGGCGCATGACAGAGGGAGCTGGAGCAGAGGGCGCATGAGGAAGGAGGTGCGGCAAGCGGCGCATGACCGATGGAGATGACGCTCTGCGCTATACTTACGGTACTATAGTAAGAGCCACCCGTACAGAGCATATACTATTAGATTGAATGTTTAACAGTTGCGGGGCCCGGTGTATTAGAGTAGAGTCACTGTACCGGGCCCCGCCTCCTCCCTCCACACTGTCACTGATACTTCGCTGGCCGCGCTGTGCAGCATAGCGGCCAGTGAAGTATTCGCTTTATAAGACGCACGGCCATTTCCCCCCCACTTTTGGGGGGAAAAAAGTGCGTCTTATAAAGCGAAAAATACGGTAATTGTCGATAAAAGCCTTTGAAACGTATGAAGTGCGTGTAATTATATTTCACAACATCACAGAAAGAACTGAAACAAAGATCTAAAAGCAGTTTAGAAGCAAACTTTGTGAAAACTAATATTTTTGTCATTCTCAAAACTTTTGGCCACGACTGTACACCGCCACATCCACCGCCTCCTCAGCCTCCTACTCCATATGGACCTGTTCCTCCTAGATCAAGATTCATATTTTTTACTTTTACGTATTTTATGTTATTTAAAGTCATTTCCCTATCCACATTTGTTTGCAGAGCACTTGCCATGCTCTTAACCAAATTTTGACGCCATTTGCAGCCCTCTAGCCCTTTCCATGACATTTTTACAGCCATTTTAGTGCTCAAAAGTTCGGGTCGCCATTGACTTCAATAGGGTTTGGGTTCGGGGTCAAGTTCGGGTCCCGAATTCGAACTTTTTTGTCAAGTTCGGCCAAACTTGTCGAACCGGAACATCCAGGTTTCTGCTCAACTCTAGTCATAGACTTTATGGTTACCGACTGAATGCAATAGATATGGTTTTTCGAGTTCAGGGCTCGTTGTTTTAGCCATGTAGCTAGAAGTTCACTATTTTTGTTGTTTTGAGAATACTATTGAGCACTGACTGCCTTCAACTGTTTTTCATAAGAATACAGAAGGAATTTATTGAGCTGTGTGCATAATAGGCGCAAATGGGCTTGTTAGTGGCTGTTGCTTTATTCAGGCTCTCTATTTTGTGTATTTCCTGTAAAGTATCATTAAAACACTTCTCCCTGTCTTTTTTTTTCACCTGGTGGCCTAGCTTTATTAAAATGCTTCTAATTAAAGCCTTATTGGCATTCCACAATTTGGTTGATTTGAAAACTAGAGATGTCCCGAATAGTTTGCCGGCGAACATAGTTTGTTCGCGTTCGCTGCGGCGGGCGAACATATGCGATGTTCGGTCCGCCCCCTATACATCATCATTGAGTAAACTTTGACCCTGTACCTCACAGTCAGCAGACACATTCTAGCCAATCAGCAGCAGACCCTCCCTCCCAGACCCTCCCACCTCCTGGACAGCATCCATTTTAGATTCATTCGGAAGCTGCATTCTTAGTGAGAGGAGGGACAGTGCTGCTGCTGCTGATTTAATAGGGAAATCGTTAGCTAGGGCAGTGTTCTGTGTCCACAGACTCATCTGCTGTATGGACAGCGTCCTGACAGCACCCCAAAAAGCCCTTTTCAGGGCTGGTACATCAGTCTGCTTTTTTTTAAATTTTTTTATATTTATATATATCGCAGTTGCCTGCCCGTGTTGTGTGAGAGGCTGCAGGCTCAGTCACAGACAGTACTGTGTGCACACCATTCATACAGAGTGTGACAGAAATTACCTTGTAGATAAAAAAAATCAATTTATTATTTCTCTGTGATATAATAGCAGTTGCAAGCCAGTGAGTGACTGTCTGGCCTACAGACTGTACTGTGTGCACACCATTCATACAGGGTGTCACTCACACAAACCTTTTAGATAAAAAAAAAAATTCAATTTTAATATTTTTCTGTGATATAATCCCAGTTGCAAGCCAGTGTGTGTCTGGCCCACAGACTGTACTGTGGCCACTGGCTAGCCCACCACTCATACCGTTACAGGGTGTCACTCACTCAGAAATACCTTGCAGATAAAAAAAATTCAATTTAATAATTTTCTGTGATATAATCCCAGTTGCAAGCCAGTGTGTGTCTGGCCCACAGACTGTACTGTGGCCACTGGCTAGCCCACCACTCATACCGTTACAGGGTGTCACTCACTCACAAATACCTTGCAGGTAAAAAAAAAATCTAATATTTTTCTGTGATATAATCCCAGTTGCAATTCAGTGTGTGTCTGGCCCATAGACTGTACTGTGGCCACTGGCTAGCCCACCACTAATACCGTTACAGGGTGTCACTCACTCACAAATACCTTTTAGATAAAAAAACATCAATTTAATATTTTTCGGTGATATAATCCCAGTTGCAAGCCAGTGTGTGTCTGGCCCACAGACTGTACTGTGGCCATTGGCTAGCCCACTACTCATACCGTTACAGGGTGTCACTCACTCACAAATACCTTTTAGATAAAAAAAATTATATTTAATATTTTTCTGTGATATAAATCCCAGTTGCAAGCCAGTGTGTGTCTGGCCCACAGCCTGTACTGTGGCCACTGGCTAGCCCATCACTCATACCGTTACAGGGTGTCACTCACTCACAAATACCTTGCAGATAAAAAAATAATAATTTAATATTTTTCTGTGATATAATTCCAGTTGCAAGCCTGTGTGTGTCTGGCCCCCACAGACTGTACTGTGGCCACTGGCTAGCCCACCACTCATACCGTTACAGGGTGTCACTCACTCACAAATACCTTGCAGGTAAAAAAAAAATCTAATATTTTTTGGTGATATAATCCCAGTTGCAAGCCAGTGTGTGTCTGGCCCACAGACTGTACTGTGGCCACTAGCTAGCCCACTACTCATACCGTTACAGGGTGTCACTCACTCACAAATACCTTTTAGATAAAAAAAATTATATTTAATATTTTTCTGTGATATAAATCCCAGTTGCAAACCAGTGTGTGTCTGGCCCATAGACTGTACTGTTGCCACTGGCTAGCCCACCACTCATACCGTTACAGGGTGTCACTCACTCACAAATACCTTTTAGATAAAAAAAAAATCAATTTAATATTTTTCTGTGATATAATCCCAGTTGCAAGCCAGTGTCTGTCTGGCCCACAGCCTGTACTGTGGCCACTGGCTAGCCCACCACTCATACCGTTACAGGGTCTCACTCACTCACAAATACCTTGCAGATAAAAAAAAAAATAATTTAATATTTTTCTGTGATATAATTCCAGTTGCAAGCCTGTGTGTGTCTGGCCCACACAGAATGTACTGTGCCCACTGCCCACCACTTATATAGGGTGGCACAGTACCTTGCACGCATAGTACCACTTATCTAAAAAACAATGACAATCAGAGGCAGGCCACCCCGCAGGGGCCGTCGTGGTGCTGTGATTTCCACTGGCCCTGGAATAATGCCCAGTGTTCAGAGGCCACATACCCTGAACCCAAAAAATTCGGAGAAAATAGTTGACTGGCTTACACAGGACACCCAATCTTCAACAGCTTCTGCTAAGAACCTTGACGCACCATCCTCCTCCAGCTCAGCTTTGGTCACCTGCTCTCAAGTTACCACTCTCCCGCCCGCCGCCACCACCACCACTACCACCACAGCCACCACAGCCACTTCAATGGATTCCTCAGAGGAGTTATTTACACATCAGTTGGATAAAATTAGTGATGCGCAACCATTATTGCCAGAGGATGTAGATAACAGGGATATGTCTCAGTCAGGCAGCATTACGCACATGTACGTACAGTGTGATGATGATGATGATGTTGTACCCGCTGCTGCTTCCTTTGCTGAGGTGTCAGATACAAGTGAAATGGTTGATGATGACGATGTGTCCGTGGATGCCACGTGGGTGCCTGCTCGAAGAGAAGAAGAAAAGGGGGAAAGTTCAGAAGGGGAGACAGAGAGAAGGAGGAGACGAGTTGGAGCAGGGGGAGGTCGTCGCAAGGAGCTAGTGGCACAGTCAGACAGCATGTATCGGCACCCGGGGTCAGCCAGACAGCACGCCAACCAACGCATGCTGTTGCCACCACCAGAATGCCGTCATTGCAAAGCTCAGCAGTGTGGCATTTTTTTTGTGTGTCTGCCTCTGATAACAGCAATGCCATTTGCAACCTGTGCCAAAAGAAACTGAATCGTGGGAAGTCCAACACCCACCTCGGTACAACTGCTTTGCGAAGGCACATGATCGCACATCACAAACGCCTATGGGATCAACACATGAGTACAAGCAGCACACAAACTCAAAGCCACCATCCTCCTCCTGATCCAGCATCTTCAGCCACGTCAACCACTGCTGTCCTCCTTGCCCCCTCTCAACCACCCGCCACTCCGCCTCTCACCTTCAGCAGTTCCATCTCATCTGCCCACAGTCAGGTGTCTGTCAAGGAAATGTTTGAGTGTAAGAAGCCAATGTCACAGAGTCACCCCCTTGCCCGGCATCTGACAGCTGGCTTGACGGAACTCTTAGCCCGCCAGCTTTTACCATACCAGCTGGTGGAGTCTGAGGCCTTCAAAAAATTTGTCGCTATTGGGACACCACAGTGGAAGGTACCCCGCCTAAATTTTTTTTCACAAAAGGCAATCCCTGATATGGGACGTAACAGGGATTAAACTGATGAGAATAGTACTACAGAAAATACCACTCATATCGGGTGTGAGAGTAAATTGCACGGCGCAGACGCAGTGACCGTGGCGTGGATTTAAACAAAGGGGAGGGAGCCAGCGTTTTTTTTAACCATCTCCCCGTTCGAAAAATCTATTTAATAAATGGACCCCAGATTGGGGACGTAACAGGTATTAACCACCTCCGGACCGCCTAACGCAGGATCGCGTTCCGGAGGTGGCAGCGCTGCGCACAGTCACGCATATACGCGTCATCTCGCAAAGGCCGAGATTTCCTGTGAACGCGCGCACACAGGCGCGCGCTCACAGGAACGGAAGGTAAGAGAGTTGATCTTCAGCCTGCCAGCGGCGATCGTTCGCTGGCAGCCTGGAGATGTGTTTTTTTTAACCCCTAACAGGTATATTAGACGCTGTTTTGATAACAGCGTCTAATATACCTGCTACCTGGTCCTCTGGTGGTCCCCTTTGTTTGGATCGACCACCAGAGGACACAGGCAGCTCTGTAAAGTAGCACCAAGCACCACTACACTACACTACACCCCCCCCCGTCACTTATTAACCCCTTATTAGCCCCTGATCACCCCTGATCACCCCATATAGACTCCCTGATCACCCCCCTGTCATTGATTACCCCCCTGTCATTGATCACCCCCCTGTAAAGCTCCATTCAGATGTCCGCATGATTTTTACGGATCCACTGATAGATGGATCGGATCCGCAAAACGCATCCGGACGTCTGAATGAAGCCTTACAGGGGCATGATCAATGACTGTGGTTATCACCCCATATAGACTCCCTGATCACCCCCCTGTCATTGATTACACCCCTGTCATTGATCAACCCCCTGTAAAGCTCCATTCAGATGTCCGCATGATTTTTACGGATCCACTGATAGATGGATCGGATCCGCAAAACGCATCCGGACGTCTGAATGAAGCCTTACAGGGGCATGATCAATGACTGTGGTTATCACCCCATATAGACTCCCTGATCACCCCCCTGTCATTGATTACCCCCCTGTAAAGCTCCATTCAGATGTCCGCATGATTTTTACGGATCCACTGATAGATGGATCGGATCCGCAAAACGCATCCGGACGTCTGAATGAAGCCTTACAGGGGCATGATCAATGACTGTGGTGATCACCCCATATAGACTCCCTGATCACCCCCCTGTCATTGATTACCCCCCTGTCATTGATTACCCCCCTGTAAAGCTCCATTCAGACGTCCGCATGATTTTTACGGATGCACTGATAGATGGATCCGATCCGCAAAACGCATCCGGACGTCTGAATGAAGCCTTACAGGGGCATGATCAATGACTGTGGTGATCACCCCATATAGACTCCCTGATCACCCCCCTGTCATTGATTACCCCCCTGTCATTGATCACCCCCCTGTCATTGATCACCCCCCTGTAAAGCTCCATTCAGACATTTTTTTGGCCCAAGTTAGCGGAATTTTTTTATTTTTTTCTTACAAAGTCTCATATTCCACTAACTTGTGTCAAAAAATAAAATCTCACATGAACTCACCATACCCCTCACGGAAACCAAATGCGTAAAATTTTTTAGACATTTATATTCCAGACTTCTTCTCACGCTTTAGGGCCCCTAGAATGCCAGGGCAGTATAAATACCCCACATGTGACCCCATTTCGGAAAGAAGACACCCCCAGGTATTCCGTGAGGGGCATATTGAGTCCATGAAAGATTGAAATTTTTGTCCCAAGTTAGCGGAACGGGAGACTTTGTGAGAAAAAAATTAAAAATATCAATTTCCGCTAACTTGTGCCAAAAAAAAAAAATTTCTATGAACTCGCCATGCCCCTCATTGAATACCTTGGGGTGTCTTCTTTCCAAAATGGGGTCACATGTGGGGTATTTATACTGCCCTGGCATTCTAGGGGCCCCAAAGCGTGAGAAGAAGTCTGGTATCCAAATGTCTAAAAATGCCCTCCTAAAAGGAATTTGGGCACCTTTGCGCATCTAGGCTGCAAAAAAGTGTCACACATCTGGTATCGCCGTACTCAGGAGAAGTTGGGGAATGTGTTTTGGGGTGTCATTTTACATATACCCATGCTGGGTGAGAGAAATATCTTGGTCAAATGCCAACTTTGTATAAAAAAATGGGAAAAGTTGTCTTTTGCCAAGATATTTCTCTCACCCAGCATGGGTATATGTACAATGACACCGCAAAACACATTCTCCAACTTCTCCTGAATACGGCGATACCAGATGTGTGACACTTTTTTGCAGCCTAGGTGGGCAAAGGGGCCCACATTCCAAAGAGCACCTTTAGGATTTCACAGGTCATTTACCTACTTACCACACATTAGGGCCCCTGGAAAATGCCAGGGCAGTATAACTACCCCACAAGTGACCCCATTTTGGAAAGAAGACACCCCAAGGTATTCCGTGAGGGGCATGGCGAGTTCCTAGAATTTTTTATTTTTTGTCACAAGTTAGTGGAAAATGCTGATTTTTTTTTTTTTTTTTTTCATACAAAGTCTCATATTCCACTAACTTGTGACAAAAAATAAAAACTTCCATGAACTCACTATGCCCATCAGCGAATACCTTGGGGTCTCTTCTTTCCAAAATGGGGTCACTTGTGGGGTAGTTATACTGCCCTGGCATTCTAGGGGCCCAAATGTGTGGTAAGGAGTTTGAAATCAAATTCTGTAAAAAATGACCTGTGAAATCCTAAAGGTGCTCTTTGGAATGTGGGCCCCTTTGCCCACCTAGGCTGCAAAAAAGTGTCACACATCTGGTATCTCCGTACTCAGGAGAAGGTGGGGAATGTGTTTTGGGGTGTCTTTTTACATATACCCATGCTGGGTGAGATAAATATCTTGGTCAAATGCCAACTTTGTATAAAAAAATTGGAAAAGTTGTCTTTTGCCAAGATATTTCTCTCACCCAGCATGGGTATATGTAAAATGACACCCCAAAACACATTCCCCACCTTCTCCTGAGTACGGAGATACCAGATGTGTGACACTTTTTTGCAGCCTAGGTGGGCAAAGGGGCCCATATTCCAAAGAGCACCTTTCGGATTTCACAGGTCATTTTTTACAGAATTTGATTTCAAACTCCTTACCACACATTTGGGCCCCTAGAATGCCAGGGCAGTATAACTACCCCACAAGTGACCCCATTTTGGAAAGAAGAGACCCCAAGGTATTCGCTGATGGGCATAGTGAGTTCATGGAAGTTTTTATTTTTTGTCACAAGTTAGTGGAATATGAGACTTTGTATGAAAAAAAATAAAAAATAAAAAATCATCATTTTCCACTAACTTGTGAAATCCGAAAGGTGCTCTTTGGAATATGGGCCCCTTTGCCCACCTAGGCTGCAAAAAAGTGTCACACATCTGGTATTGCCGTACTCAGGAGAAGGTGGGGAATGTGTTTTGGGGTGTCATTTTACATATACCCATGCTGGGTGAGAGAAATATCTTGGCAAAAGACAACTTTTCCCATTTTTTTATACAAAGTTGGCATTTGACCAAGATATTTATCTCACCCAGCATGGGTATATGTAAAAAGACACCCCAAAACACATTCCCCACCTTCTCCTGAGTACGGAGATACCAGATGTGTGACACTTTTTTGCAGCCTAGGTGGGCAAAGGGGCCCATATTCCAAAGAGCACCTTTCGGATTT
Source organism: Bufo bufo (assembly GCF_905171765.1). NCBI lineage: Eukaryota > Metazoa > Chordata > Amphibia > Anura > Bufonidae > Bufo > Bufo bufo. Next base: position 137,175,959 of record NC_053393.1, read on the forward strand.
CACAGGTCATTTTTTACAGAATTTGATTTCAAACTCCTTACCACACATTTGGGCCCCTAGAATGCCAGGGCAGTATAACTACCCCACAAGTGACCCCATTTTGGAAAGAAGAGACCCCAAGGTATTTCGTGATGGGCATAGTGAGTTCATAGAAGTTTTTATTTTTTGTCACAAGTTAGTGGAATATGAGACTTTGTAAGAAAAAAAAAAAAAAAATCATCATTTTCCGCTAACTTGTGACAAAAAATAAAAAGTTCTATGAACTCACTATGCCCATCAGCGAATACCTTAGGGTGTGTACTTTCCGAAATGGGGTCATTTGTGGGGTGTTTGTACTGTCTGGCCATTGTAGAACCTCAGGAAACATGACAGGTGCTCAGAAAGTCAGAGCTGCTTCAAAAAGCGGAAATTCACATTTTTGTACCATAGTTTGTAAACGCTATAACTTTTACCTAAACCATTTTTTTTTTACCCAAAGATTTTTTTTTTATCAAAGACATGTAGAACTATGAATTTAGAGCAAAATTTCTATATGGATCTCGTTTTTTTTGCAAAATTTTACAACTGAAAGTGAAAAATGTCATTTTTTTGCAAAAAAATCGTTAAATTTCGATTAATAACAAAAAAAGTAAAAATGTCAGCAGCAATGAAATACCACCAAATGAAAGCTCTATTAGTGAGAAGAAAAGGAGGTAAAATTCATTTGGGTGGTAAGTTGCATGACCGAGCAATAAACGGTGAAAGTAGTGTAGGTCAGAAGTGTAAAAAGTGGCCTGGTCTTTCAGGGTGTTTAAGCACTGGGGGCTGAGGTGGTTAAACTGATGAGAAGAGAGAACTACAGAAAATACCACTCATATCGGGTGTGAGAGTAAATTGCACGGTGCAGACGCAGTGACCGTGGCGTGGATTCAAACAAAGGGGAGGGAGCCAGCGTTTTTTTAACCATCTCCCCGTTCGAAAAATCAATTTCATAAATGGAGCCCAAATTGGGGACGTAACAGGGATTAAACTGATGAGAAGAGAGAACTACAGAAAATACCACTCATATTGGGTGTGAGAGTAAATTGCACGGCGCAGACGCAGAGACCGTGGCGTGGATTCAAACAAAGGGGAGGAAGCCAGCGTTTTTTTAACCATCTCCACGTTCGAAAAATCTATTCAATTCACGTTTCGGGGACCCTTGGTGTTGTACGTGGCTGGGTGGAGGAAGAAACCTTCAATGACATCAACGGGACATGGCTAGCTTGGTATCCAAACTTGTGCAAATGGGGAGTTTGCGGTTGGGCAAATGGACTGTTTGCGTTTGTTCGCGGTGCATTAAAAGGGGAGTTTGGTCTGTCAATGTCTGTGAAGCGGGCGTAACCCTTACACTACCTGATCGATACAACATCAAACCTGATCGTATACACACACTGGATGTTTTAAACCACGTTGTTCAAAAAAATTTAGGATTGTTAGGTGATTTATGCCCTTTATGGATTAAAACCCAACTCTGCGTCAACTATGTAATTTTCCATGGGAGTTTTGCCATGGATCCCCCTCCGGCATGCCACAGTCCAGGTGTTAGTCCCCTTGAAACAACTTTTCCATCACTACTGTGGCTAGAAAGAGTCCCTGTGGGTTTTAAAATTCGCCTGCCTATTGAAGTCTATGGCGGTTCGCCCGGTTCGCCCGTTTGCGACCATTTGCAAAAATTCGCGTTCGCCGTTCGCGAACGGAAAATTTTATGTTCGCGACATCTGTATTGAAAACACAACCAGTATTAAGCTGGACATATGCTGTAAGTACAGAGCATAAGGCTTCTTTACATTTGGAGTGGGCCATAAGATAAGCATTATCTCTGTACATAAAACAGGATTGGTTAGTATGAGTTACTTCAATGGATAATGTGATAGCTGCCAGTGATGAGCGGCAGAGGCAATATTCGAATTCACGATATTTCACAAATATTTGGGCGAATACTCGTCATATATTCGCGAATTCGAGAATTCGTGATATCCAGTCATTATTTTCTTGATTGCGAAAATTGGCGGTACGAAAATTCGCGATCAACACTACTCCTAATGTCAAAGATATTGCAGGTTTCTCATTGGCCCACAAGCAAGAAGCAGTGAGGGATCATGGGTACTGCTGATTTTTTTTTTTTTGAATATTCGCGATCAACACTAATAGCTGCATGATCTGACCATGTAATGGTTTCTATTGTGGAGGCAGAAACTATCTGCAGAATGGTGTGGTAATCAGGAAAAGGTCTATTTGGGAATAGGAGTTAAGAGTGGGAATAATAAGTAAAGACTCTCAGACTCATGTTGTATCCTTTAAATATCAAAAACATCAGGCCTAGTGATTAAAATTGCTAGGATATTTGAGCGCCAAGTCGAGAGAGATGTTTTACCCCAAGAGATATCATGGACTATATTAAAATCCTTACATAGTATCATATGGCCTTGTTTAACTTTTATTAATTTAATATCTTTATCAGCGAAATTGCAGAAGGCCTCGATGGTAAGGTGTGTCTTTTTGCTGATGGCACAAAGATTTGTAACAGGGTTGATGTTTCTGGAGGGATACACCAAATGGAAATGGATTTAGGAAAACTAGAGGAATGGTCAAAAATCTGGCAACTAAAATTTAATGTTGATAAGTGCAAGATAATGCACCTGGGGCGTAAAAACCCAAGAGCAGAACATACAATCAGTGATACAGTCCTAACCTCAGTATCTGAGGAAAGGGATTTAGGGGTCATTATTTCAGAAGACTTAAAGGTAGGCAGACAATGTCATAGAGCAGCAGGAAATGCTAGCAGAATGCTTGGGTGTATAGGGAGAGGCATTACCAGTAGAACGAGGGAGGTGCTCATGCCGCACTACAGAGCACTAGTGAGACCTCATTTGGAGTATTGTGCTCAGTACTGGAGACCATATCTCCAGAAGGATATTGATACTTTGGAGAGAGTTCAGAGAAGAGCTACTAAACTGGTACATGGATTGCAGGATAAAACTTACCAGGAAAGATTAAAGGACCTTAACATGTATAGCTTGGAAGAAAGACGAGACAGAGGGGATATGATAGAAACTTTTAAATACATAAAGGGAATCAACAAGGTAATAGAGGAGAGAATATTAAAAAGAAGAAAAACTGCTACAAGAGGACATAGTTTTAAATTAGAGGGGAAAAGGTTTAAAAGTAATATAAGGAAGTATTACTTGACTGAGAGAGTAGTGGATGCATGGAATAGCCTTCCTGCAGAAGTGGTAGCTGCAAATACAGTGAAGGAGTTTAAGCATGCATGGGATAGGCATAAGGCCATCCTTCATATAAGATAGGGCCAGGGGCTATTCATAGTATTCAGTATATTGGGCAGACTAGATGGGCCAAATGGTTCTTATCTACCGACATATTCTGTTTCTATCACTATATTAAATACCTTGTAGAGAAAATGTGACTGTGTCCTGTTTGGCGCATAGAGCGCCACAAATGTGTACATGATATTATTTATTAGACCTATCACCAAAATGTATCTACCTTTGGGGTTAGTTATAACTAAGGATAATGAAAAGGCTACTGTATTTTTAATAGCCAGTAAAGCTCCTCTTTGCTTTTTATTAAAGTGGGCCTGGTATATATGTCTGTGTCTTGGGCACATAATATATACGTTTTGAGTGCTTGAGCTTATTTCCACATGAAAGATCGCTTATGGGGGCTGTTTAGGCCCTTGACATTTAAAGAGGTTAGTTTAGCTACCATGGTGTATTTGCCAAAAGCTGTACCAAAAGCTGCACCGTTGTAATGCTATGTCTGGGAATATTTGCTATGAAAGGACACAATTTCTAGGCAGTGTAGAGGAGGCGGGCATGGAGAGCTGGAGAGGCTGGGAGGACCCTATAGACCAGGGGTGCACAAACTGCAGCCCAGGGGCCATAAGGGGCCCTTGATGCCATTTTGTGTGGCCCCCAACCATCTGGTAATAGACATGTATGTCCTTGTCTTGTGGCTGCCGACAAGTATTTTTCATGTATTTCTTCCACTAGATGGGAGTCCTGGAACTGTAACTAGACATTAATGGTATATACTGTGTGTTCAATATGCTAAAAAGTATTTCAGCTTTTAATACCCCTTTAAATTTTCTTATTTTTCCGCAAATCTCTTTTTATTGAATAGAGAACAATAAATTGCATAGACAAACAACTAAGGCTACTTTCACACTGGCGTTTCTGTGTCGCTTGTGAGATCCGTTTCAGGGCTCTCACAAGCGGCCCAAAATGGATCAGTTCAGCCCCAATGCATTCTTAATGGATAAGGATCCGTTCAGAATGAATCAATTTGGCTGCATTTGGTCTCCGTTGCGCTTTTAAGGCGGACACTAAAACGCAGCTTGCAGCGTTTTGGTGTCCGCCTGATGATGCAGAGCCAAACGGATCCGTCCTGACTTACAATGTAAGTCAATGGGGACGGATCCGTTTTCACTGACACAATATGGTGCAATTGAAAATGGATCCGTCTCCCATTGACTTTTTGTTGAATGAATAATGCAAACGGCTCCGTTATGAAAGGACACAAGCGTTTGCATTATCGGTGCGGATCCGTCTGTGCAGATACAAGACAGATCCGCACCGAACACAGGTGTGAAAGTAGCCTAAGAACTGCACACAGGCGACTTATAAGTCATAAGTTAACAAAGTACTTATACCTATGCAATACAGAAAAGTCCCCAATGTGCATTAACCTGACCAATTGAAAGTTCTGAAACTGGAAATTAATCAGGCCATATAGAAAATAACAGCAATGTGCATAAGTATAGGATTGCTCCAATTAATCTGACTTATATCCAATACACTCATATGCATAGAAGTGGACATTAACAAACCATAAAAAAAGAAAAAACTATAAAATAAAGTCAGGGTTAGGACACATGGCCGCCGAGGGAGAACACAGTGACACGCTCCAAGCATAAAAGATGGAGAAACAAAATCATCTCGCTTGAGTAAATATAAAGTAAAACTTATATGATCGACGCTGAAAATACAATACACACAGGTAATTGAATGTAAAATATACAGACAAAGAACGACACATCAATTTCTATAGTTTGCGAAATGCCTTCCACGGCTCCTAAGGCCTTATTCAGACGTCCGTTGTTTCTTTCCTGATCTGTTCCGTTTTTTGCTGAACAGATCTGGACCAGATCTGGACCCATTCATTTTCAATGGGTCCTGAAAAAAAACGGACAGCTCAATGTCTGATTTTTTTTCAGGACCCATTGAAAATGAATGGGTCCAGATCTGGTCCAGATCTGTTCAGCAAAAAACGGAACAGATCAGGAATGAAACAACGGACGTGTGAATGGACCCTAAACCCGAGTAAAATGTTCATGCGTCCGCTCTATCCAGGAGGTAAGTTCTTCCAATCTACAGATTTGGTCTACTTTATTCATCCATTCCTGCTGAGAAGGACGGGAGGGACTCAACCAATGCAGCGGTATCAGCAATTTGGCGGCAAGTATAAGGAAGCTGGGCAACGTCTTCTTATTGGAACTAAAAAGCCCAGAGTCTAGCCATAGTAATATCAAGCTTGGCGTTAATGTCACAGATTCAGTGCAAACTTTTCCTATAAGTTCTTCTACTCCTGCCCAGAAAGGCCTGATTTTCTTACAATGCCACCAGATATGAGACACTGTCCCTGAGTCTTTTTTGCACCTCCAACATATATCATTGTCTATCACTCCCCTTTCATACCATCTAGATAAGGTTTTATATGAATTTTCTTGTAACCTGACACACCTTGAAAAACAATGTGACCTGGAAAGTATCTGATGGACTTCTGTGACCTCGGCATCTCTACCTCTCCATCCTGTAGCAGAAGCTTATAAATGCCAGACATTGCTTTCGGCCAAGACCTGGGAGACAGCAGCGCTGACTCAAAAGCTGTATTTGGTCTGTGTTGGGAGGTATTAGTAACAGCTTTTTGGCATATTTGACGGAAATATAGATATTGCAAATTGTGCAAAGGGGGCCAGTAAGTTTTTGCGAAAGGGAATCTTGCGATGGAATCAAGCCGCCAAGAAGAAGGACCGATATAGGACATGAGCGTAATTGTCTCCAGAGGGCTTCATAATAAAAAGGTGGAGAAGAGTCCCCGACTAAATACGGCAAAAAACATGCAGGTGTTAGAGGAGATGGGCCCGGTTTACAGATAACGTCCCTGGGAGGGTCAGATGGGCCCGATTTGGGGCGTAATGCTCTATGGATACGTTAAATCACTATATCCGGGAGATTCCTACTTCCACCCCACGATAGTAAAAGACCTTTCGTCAGACAATTAATATTGCACATCGAAGAAGGAATTTTACCATTAGACCACATTAATGGGATGAGTGAGTAATCTAAACCATTGTGCTCTAATAGGGCAGACAGAACGTTGCCCATATATTTGTAAAGTCAAACCAGCGGTGCAATTGTATATCTGTATAATATAATTTTATATCTATTCCACCCTGTTTTTTTGGTAGAGAAAGAAGTCTGTAACTCAATGTAAGACGTGAATTTTTCCACAGAAATTTAGAAAACAGCCTTCTAACTGTATGAAAAAAGAGACTGCTAGATGTATAAGGGCCATTTGCATCAAATATAAAACTTAGGTAGCATATAAGTCGTGAGGTAATGTTTCCTCCCAATCCAAGAAAGAAAGGGTAATTTAGTAGTGACTAGTAGGGATGAGCGAACCCGAACTGTATAGTTCGGGTTCGTACCGAATTTTGGGGTGTCCGTTACGCGGACCCGAACCCGAACATTTTCGTAAAAGTCCGGGTTCGGTGTTCGGCGCTTTCTTGGCGCTTTTTGAAAGGCTGCAAAGCAGCCAATCAACAAGCGTCATAATACTTGCCCCAAGAGGCCATCACAGCCTTGCCTACTATTGGCATGGCTGTGATTGGCCAGTGCAGCATGTGACCCAGCCTCTATATAAGCTTGGGTCACGTAGCGCTGCACGTCACTCTGCTGATTCAAGCATAGGGAGAGGTTGCTGCTGCGACGTTAGGGCGAGATTAGGCAGATTAACTCCTCCAAAAGACTTCATTCTGTGATCGATCTGCAGCTGTGGATCATTGAAGTGCTAATATCGACTTGCTCACTTTTTTGAGGCTGCCCAGAGCGTTTTTAGATCACTTTTTTCTGTGGTGATCGGCGACCATTTTGTGGCTTGTGGTGCGCCAGCACAAGCTATCACCAAGTGTATTTAACCATCAATAGTGTGGTTATTTTGTGCTATATCCTACATCAGCTGCAGGCTGAGCCTGTGTCACCGAAGTGCATTTAACCATCAACAGTCTGGTTATTTTTTGGCCATATACTACATCAGCTGCAGGCTGAGCCTGTGTCACCGAAGTGCATTTAACCATCAACAGTCTGGTTATTTTTTGGCCATATACTACATCTGGTGCAGGCTGAGCCTGTGTCACCCAAGTGCATTTAACCATCAACAGTGTGGTTATTTTTTGGCCATATACTACATCAGGGGCAAGTTGAGCCTGTCACCCAGCGCCTGAAAAATAGACCTGACATTTCTATTCAACCAAATTTGTACTGTTTTAGCTGGTCAAGTTATTTGTAGTGACCGTAAAAGCACACTTTTTGTTCTGGGTTGAAAAACTATTTTCTGCTAACTAGTTTCTGCTATATGAGGCCTACTTGAAATCTATCCCAAAAAGGATATCTTACATTGAAGGTGCTGATGGTATCATTCAGAAAAACTTAACACACACGCTACCGTGCAGATACAAGTCTAATTCTGTGATTAAACCTATACCTGTCACACAGCGCAAAAAAAAACAGGCCTCACATTTCTATTCAACCAAATCTGTACGGTTTTAGCTGGTCAAGTTATTTGTAGTGACCGTAAAAGCACACTTTTTGTTCTGGGTTGAAAAACTATTCCCAAATTTGCCATTCTCAAAATAACTAGTTTCTGCTATATAAGGCCTACTTGAAATCTAGCCCAAAAAGGATATCTTACATTGAAGGTGCTGGTAGTGTCATTCAGAAAAACTTAACACACACGCTACCGTGCAGATACAAGTCTAATTCTGTGATTAAACCTATACCTGTCACACAGCGCAAAAAAAAACAGGCCTCACATTTCTATTCAACCAAATCTGTACTGTTTTAGCTGGTCAAGTTATTTGTAGTGACCGTAAAAGCAGACTTTTTGTTCTGGGTTGAAAAAGCATTCCCAAATTTGCCATTCTGAAAATAACTAGTTTGTGGTATTTGAGGCCTACTTGAAATCTATCCCAAAAAGAAAATCTTACATTGAAGTTATTGATAGTGTCATTCAGAAAAACCTAAGACACACGCTAGCGTGCTGATAGAAGTGTCATTCTGTGATTAAACCTATAACTGTCACACAGCGCAACAAAAAAAACAGGTCTCACATCTCTATTCAACCAAATCTGCACAGTTTTAGCTGGTCAAGTTATTTGTAGTGACCGTAAAAGCAGACTTTTTGTTCTGGGTTGAAAAAGCATTCCCAAATTTGCCATTCTCAAAATTGTGGTGAACGGGAACAATGAGGAAAACATCTAATAAGGGACGCGGACGCGGACGTGGACATGGTCGTGGTGGTGTTAGTGGACCCTCTGGTGCTGGGAGAGGACGTGGCCGTTCTGCCACAGCCACACGTCCTAGTGAACCAACTAACTCAGGTCCTAGTAGCCAGCAGAATTTACAGCGATATTTGGTGGGGCCCAATGCCGTTCTAAGGATGGTAAGGCCTGAGCAGGTACAGGCATTAGTCAATTGGGTGGCCGACAGTGGATCCAGCACGTTCACATTATCTCCCACCCAGTCTTCTGCAGAAAGCGCACAGATGGCGCATGAAAACCAAGCCCATCGGTCTGTCACATCACCCCCATGCATATCAGGGAAACTGTCTGAGCCTCAAGTTATGCAGCAGTCTCTTATGCTGTTTGAAGACTCTGCTGCCAGGGTTTCCCAAGGGCATCCACCTAGCCCTTCCCCAGGGGTGGAAGAGATAGAATGCACTAACGCACAACCACTTATTTTTCCTGATGATGAGGACATGGGAATACCACCTCAGCACGTCTCTGATGATGACGAAACACAGGTGCCAACTGCTGCGTCTTTCTGCAGTGTGCAGACTGAACAGGAGGTCAGGGATCAAGACTGGGTGGAAGACGATGCAGGGGACGATGAGGTCCTAGACCCCACATGGAATGAAGGTCGTGCCACTGACTTTTACAGTTCGGAGGAAGAGGCAGTGGTGAGACCGAGCCAACAGCGTAGCAAAAGAGGGAGCAGTGGGCAAAATCAGAACACCCGCCGCCAAGAGACTCCGCCTGCTACTGACCGCCACCATCTGGGACCGAGCACCCCAAAGGCAGCTTCAAGGAGTTCCCTGGCATGGCACTTCTTCAAACAATGTGCTGACGACAAGACCCAAATGGTTTGCACGCTGTGCCATCAGAGCCTGAAGCGAGGCATTAACGTTCTGAACCTTAGCACAACCTGCATGACCAGGCACCTGCATGCAAAGCATGAACTGCAGTGGAGTAAACACCTTAAAAACAAGGAACTCACTCAGGCTTCCCCTGCTACCTCTTCTGCTGCTGCCGCCTCCTCGGCCTCTTCTGCTGCTGCCGCCGCCTCGGCCTCTTCCTCCGCCTCTGGAGGAACGTTGGCACCTGCCGCCCAGCAAACATGGGATGTACCACCAACACCACCACCTGCGTCACCAAGCATCTCAACCATGTCACACGGCAGCGTTCAGCTCTCCATCTCACAAACATTTTAGAGAAAGCGTAAATTCTCACCTAGCCACCCTCGATCCCTGGCCCTGAATGCCAGCATTTCTAAACTACTGGCCTATGAAATGCTGTCATTTAGGCTGGTGGACACACACAGCTTCAAACAGCTCATGTCGCTTGCTGTCCCACAGTATGTTGTTCCCAGCCGGCACTACTTCTCCAAGAGAGCCGTGCCTTCCCTGCACAACCAAGTGTCCGATAAAATCAAGTGTCCACTGCGCAACGCCATCTGTGTCAAGGTCCACCTAACCACAGATACGTGGACCAGTAAGCACGGCCAGGGACGCTATATCTCCCTAACTGCACACTGGGTAAATGTAGTGGCGGCTGGGCCCCAGGCGGAGAGCTGTTTGGCGCACGTCCTTCCGCCGCCAAGGATCGCAGAGCAACATTCTTTGCCTCCTGTCTCCTCCTCCTCCTACTCAGCTTCCTCCTCCTCTTCTTCCACCTGCTCATCCAGTCAGCCACACACCTTCACCACCAACTTCAGCACAGCCCGGGGTAAACGTCAGCAGGCCGTTCTGAAACTCATATGTTTAGGGGACAGGCCCCACACCGCACAGGAGTTGTGGCGGGGTATAGAACAACAGACCGACGAGTGGATGCTGCCGGTGAGCCTCATGCCCGGCCTGGTGGTGTGCGATAATGGGCGAAATCTCGTTGCAGCTCTGGGACTAGCCGGTTTGACACACATCCCTTGCCTGGCGCATGTGCTGAATTTGGTGGTGCAGAAGTTCATTCGCAACTACCCCGACATGTCAGAGCTGCTGCATAAAGTGCGGGCCATCTGTTCGCGCTTCCGGCATTCACACCCTGCAGCTGCTCGTCTGTCTGCGCTACAGCGTAACTTCGGCCTTCCCGCTCACAGCCTCATATGCTACGTGCCCACCAGGTGGAACTCCACCTTGCATATGCTGGACAGACGGTGCGAGCAGCAGCAGGCCATAGTGGAGTTTCAGCTGCAGCACGCATGGGTCAGTCGCACTGCGGATCAGACCCACTTCACCACCAATGACTGGGCCTCCATGCGAGACCTGTGTGCCCTGTTGCGCTGTTTCGAGTACTCCACCAACATGGCCAGTGGCGATGACGCCGTTATCAGCGTTACAATACCACTTCTATGTCTCCTTGAGAAAACACTTAGGGCGATGATGGAAGAGGAGGTGGCCCAGGAGGAAGAGGAGGAAGAGGGGTCATTTTTAGCACTTTCAGGCCAGTCTCTTCGAAGTGACTCAGAGGGAGGTTTTTTGCAACAGCAGAGGCCAGGTACAAATGTGGCCAGACAGGGCCCACTACTGGAGGACGAGGAGGACAAGGATGAGGAGGAGGTGGAGGAGGATGAGGATGAAGCATGTTCACAGCGGGGTGGCACCCAAAGCAGCTCGGGCCCATCACTGGTGCGTGGCTGGGGGGAAACACAGGACGATGATGATATGCCTCCTCACACAGAGGACAGCTTACCTCTGGGCAGCCTGGCACACATGAGCGACTACATGCTGCAGTGCCTGCGCAACGACAGCAGAGTTGCCCACATTTTAACGTGTGCGGACTACTGGGTTGCCACCCTGCTGGATCCCCGGTGCAAAGACAATGTGCCCACCTTACTTCCTACACTGGAGCATGATAGGAAGATGCGCGAGTACAAGCGCACGTTGGTAGACGCGCTACTGAGAGCATTCCCAAATGTCACAGGGGAACCAGTGGAAGCCCAAGGCGAAGGCAGAGGAGGAGCAAGAGGTCGCCAACGCAGCTGTGTCACGGCCAGCTCCTCTGAGGGCAGGGTTAGCATGGCAGAGATGTGGAAAAGTTTTGTCACCACGCCACAGCTAACTGCACCACCACCTGATACGGAACGTGTTAGCAGGAGGCAACATTTCACTAACATGGTGGAACAGTACCTGTGCACACCCCTCCACGTACTGACTGATGGTTCGGCCCCATTCAACTTCTGGGTCTCCAAATTGTCCACGTGGCCAGAGCTAGCCTTTTATGCCTTGGAGGTGCTGGCCTGCCCGGCGGCCAGCGTTTTGTCTGAACGTGTATTCAGCACGGCAGGGGGCGTCATTACAGACAAACGCAGCCGCCTGTCTACAGCCAATGTGGACAAGCTGACGTTCATAAAAATGAACCAGGCATGGATCCCACAGGACCTGTCCATCCCTTGTGTAGATTAGATATTAACTACCTCCCCTTAACAATATATTATTCTACTTCAGGGCACTTCCTCATTCAATACTATTTTTATTTTCATTTTTCCATTATATTGCGGGGCAACCCAAAATTGAATGAACCTCTCCTCTGCCTGGGTGCCGGGGCCTAAATGTGTGACAGTGGCCTGTTCCAGTGGTGGGTGACGTGAGGCCTGATTCTCTGCTATGACATGAAGACAGATTCTGTGCTGACATAAGGCCAGATTCTCTGTTACGGGACCTCTCTCCTCTGTCTGGGTGCCGGGGCCTAAATATGTGACAGTGGCCTGTTCCAGTGGTGGGTGACGTGATGCCTGATTCTCTGCTATGACATGAAGACAGATTCTGTGCTGACATAAGGCCAAATTCTCTGTTACGGGACCTCTCTCCTCTGTCTGGGTGCCGGGGCCTAAATATGTGACAGTGGCCTGTTCCAGTGGTGGGTGACGTGAAGCCTGATTCTCTGCTATGACATGAAGACAGATTCTGTGCTGACATAAGGCCAGATTCTCTGTTACGGGACCTCTCTCCTCTGCCTGGATGCCTGGGCCTAAATACCGTATTTATCGGCGTATAACACGCACTTTTTCCCCCTGAAAATAGGGGGCAAATCATGTATGCGTGTTATACGCCGATATTCACTGCTATGTAAGAGCCGGGAGAGAGGAGGGGCTGGAGTCCGTAACTAGGGGCGGGGCCCGGTGCAGTCACTGTACTCTTACACCGGGCCCCGCCGCTCACCGAAGTATTTATAAACGTGAATCCTTATCCTGTTATTAAGCTGCCCTCTCCCATGTTCCCCCTGTATCCCCATAGCACTTACTTAAGCTTCAATAGCAGGCAGAGCGGACGGCAGCAGTAACGTCACTCACTGACGTCGAGCGCCTGCTCCGCCCCCTTTATGAATGAAGCAGGCGGAGCAGACGCGCGACGTCAGTGAGTGACGTTACTGGTGCCGTCCGCCCTGCCTGCTATGGTAGCGTGTGAATCGTAAGTGCTGTGGGGATACAGGGGGGACATGGGAACATGGGAGAGGGCAGCCTAATAACAGGATAAGGATTCACGTTTATAAATACTTCGGTGAGCGGCGGGGCCCGGTGTATTGGGGGACACTGTTATGAGGGGGATCTGTGGATGACATATAGCAGTGTCATCCACAGATCCCCCCCATAACAGTTCCATCCACAGATCCCCCCACCCCATAGCAGTACAATTTGAAATGGACACTGTTATGAGGGGGATCTGTGGATGACATATAGCAGTGTCATCCACAGATCCCCCCCATAACAGTTCCATCCACAGATCCCCCCACCCCATTGCAGTACAATTTGAAATTTATTTTTTTTCCCTAAAAATTTCCCTTAAAATGAAGGGTGCGTGTTATACGCCAGTGCGTGTTATACGCCGATAAATACGGTATGTGACAGTGGCCTGTTCCAGTGGTGGGTGACGTGAAGCCTGATTCTCTGCTATATAAGTAAATTTGAGGCACACAATTTTTTGAGTTGCAAAAAATGGGGCATTTATTCATTTAGCATATAATGCTGTCATCCATAGGCCCAATCTTTTTTAAATTATGCACATATGGCAGAAACCGTACGTTTCGGTCGCGCAGGACCTTCATCTGCGGTTTTATCTATAATACAATAATGGACATGAGCTGGATAGTCGCAAATATAGCAGTAGAATTAAATGCATATAATAATATATTTTTTTATATAAAAAAAGGCATGGAAAAATCATAGTGTCATAAAAAAATCAAACAAAAAGGGTTTTCTTTAGAAAAGAATCATACATTGCATAAGGGGTATGTGGAACACACTGTGCACATCATATACATCAAGCAACAGCTATATAGTTAAATAGCAATATAGATAAATAGCATGTCATAGCCTTATATTAGCTACGTGGACCATGTCATAGTGAAAGCCAGTATCCGATTGAAGTGTTGATGTGTCACAATGTGCTCCATTTACCCTTGCCCTGCAGAAATGTAACATACATAAGGTCACCACCTGGACCGAAGGATAACCACATATAATCATAGCCCCTCATAATACATAGTCTGGCACATTAAGTATGGTGACTTTGTCAATGGTCGTCCGGATATTGCGGAAGGACATGCCGGTATAATCGCCTGTGCTGGGGTCTTGTATAACGGACCAATATTATAAACAAATAGAAGAAGAAAAAGCTGAAAAGAAAGACATCTTGTTAGAGTTATATTCACCACAGACTGTACCTGCTCAGACGGATGTGTGTAAGTGGGGCGCTGGATGCATGGTTTGTGTGCCGAGCGGCCGTTCTTACTGTAAATATGTATGGGCTGCTTGGAGGTTCCGGTCATGTGAGCGGAAATCATGTGATCATAGGGGCGGGCCTATGCGTTCCACTCTGTTGTATGCGTTCCACTGGGAGGTTGCTGGAAGTTCCGGTCATGTGACCACAGGTCACATGATCACTATGGAAGATGTGTATGCCTTCTAGCTGGATTTAAACGCAAACGCTGCATTCCATTCCATTTTTAAGTAGCTAGCCATGAATGGGGAACATTAATGAATATAGAGTTATATGAAATTATGGAAACTTGGTAATACTATGTTGCTTCTATAGTCTAATTTATGGCGGAGACTATAATGTGGTACAAAGTCAAGTCGTGTTAGATATATTAAATAAGAAATATAATCATGAATATAAGGAGCTAAAACTATAATCAAGGATAGGTGGTAGGTAAAAGGTGATGGGGAAAGAGGCAGGGAGAAAAAAGGGGGGGGAAGGGAGGGAGGGGAAGGTCAGTCTCACCCACACCCGTTGTAGACAAAAAAACAATTTTCAGCGAGTCTGTGGAAAAAAGAAAGATATTTAGAACATTTCCAAATACAATAACGACAGATAATACATACGACATGGTCATCAGATATTAATGAGAGGACATGAGGACCAATTAAGTATTGTCTCAAGTGTCCTCGAGATGAAACATCAAATATCGCAACTTCGGTTCCAAATTTTGGAACAAGTGGACCGACCCAGGAGGGGCGGCAATCGGACCATCCTCCTTAAGCAAAAGGAGGCCTTTTGGATCCATAAATTAGGAACACTTTCACCAAACGGCTTGAATCGGGAATGTGACTTTTTCATTAACACTTGAGACAATACTTAATTGGTCCTCATGTCCTCTCATTAATATCTGATGACCATGTCGTATGTATTATCTGTCGTTATTGTATTTGGAAATGTTCTAAATATCTTTCTTTTTTCCACAGACTCGCTGAAAATTGTTTTTTTGTCTACAACGGGTGTGGGTGAGACTGACCTTCCCCTCCCTCCCTTCCCCCCCCTTTTTTCTCCCTGCCTCTTTCCCCATCACCTTTTACCTACCA
The DNA here is from genome assembly GCF_905171765.1 of Bufo bufo. Taxonomy (NCBI): domain Eukaryota; kingdom Metazoa; phylum Chordata; class Amphibia; order Anura; family Bufonidae; genus Bufo; species Bufo bufo. The sequence continues at coordinate 137,191,348 of NC_053393.1, forward strand.
CCTATCCTTGATTATAGTTTTAGCTCCTTATATTCATGATTATATTTCTTATTTAATATATCTAACACGACTTGACTTTGTACCACATTATAGTCTCCGCCATAAATTAGACTATAGAAGCAACATAGTATTACCAAGTTTCCATAATTTCATATAACTCTATATTCATTAATGTTCCCCATTCATGGCTAGCTACTTAAAAATGGAATGGAATGCAGCGTTTGCGTTTAAATCCAGCTAGAAGGCATACACATCTTCCATAGTGATCATGTGACCTGTGGTCACATGACCGGAACTTCCAGCAACCTCCCAGTGGAACGCATACAACAGAGTGGAACGCATAGGCCCGCCCCTATGATCACATGATTTCCGCTCACATGACCGGAACCTCCAGGCAGCCCATACATATTTACAGTAAGAACGGCCGCTCGGCACACAAACCATGCATCCAGCGCCCCACTTACACACATCCGTCTGAGCAGGTACAGTCTGTGGTGAATATAACTCTAACAAGATGTCTTTCTTTTCAGCTTTTTCTTCTTCTATTTGTTTATAATATTGGTCCGTTATACAAGACCCCAGCACAGGCGATTATACCGGCATGTCCTTCCGCAATATCCGGACGACCATTGACAAAGTCACCATACTTAATGTGCCAGACTATGTATTATGAGGGGCTATGATTATATGTGGTTATCCTTCGGTCCAAGTGGTGACCTTATGTATGTTACATTTCTGCAGGGCAAGGGTAAATGGAGCACATTGTGACACATCAACACTTCAATCGGATACTGGCTTTCACTATGACATGGTCCACGTAGCTAATATAAGGCTATGACATGCTATTTATCTATATTGCTATTTAACTATATAGCTGTTGCTTGATGTATATGATGTGCACAGTGTGTTCCACATACCCCTTATGCAATGTATGATTCTTTTCTAAAGAAAACCCTTTTTGTTTGATTTTTTTATGACACTATGATTTTTCCATGCCTTTTTTTATATAAAAAAATATATTATTATATGCATTTAATTCTACTGCTATATTTGCGACTATCCAGCTCATGTCCATTATTGTATTATAGATAAAACCGCAGATAAGGGTCCTGCGCGACCGAAACGTACGGTTTCTGCCATATGTGCATAATTTAAAAAAGATTGGGCCTATGGATGACAGCATTATATGCTAAATGAATAAATGCCCCATTTTTTGCAACTCAAAAAATTGTGTGCCTCAAATTTACTTATATATTTATTGGCTATCTATAGCCCTTGATTGGCACCTAAACGGAACGAATAGAGTGCGGTTCTCAATTTCTTTCAAAAATTGATTCTCTGCTATGACATGAAGACAGATTCTGTGCTGACATAAGGCCAGATTCTCTGTTACGGGACCTCTCTCCTCTGTCTGGGTGCCGGGGCCTAAATATGTGACAGTGGCCTGTTCCAGTGGTGGGTGACGTGAAGCCTGATTCTCTGCTATGACATGAAGACTGATTCTGCGCTGACATGAAGCCAGATTCTCTGCTATGGCATGAAGAGACTGATTCTCTGCTGACATGAAGCCAGATTCTTTGCTATGGCATGAAGAGACTGATTCTCTGCTGACGTGAAGCCAGATTCTCTGCTATGGGACCTCTGTCCAATTGATATTGGTTAATTTCTATTTTTTTAATTTTTATTTTAATTCATTTCCCTATCCACATTTGTTTGCAGGGGATTTACCTACATGCAGCTGCCTTTTGCAGCCCTCTAGCTCTTTCCTGGGCTGTTTTACAGCCTTTTTAGTGCCGAAAAGTTCGGGTCCCCATTGACTTCGATGGGGTTCGGGTTCGGGACGAAGTTCGGGTCGGGTTCGGATCCCAAACCCGAACATTTCCGGGAAGTTCGGCCGAACTTCTCGAACCCGAACATCCAGGTGTTCGCTCAACTCTAGTGACTAGCTGTGCACATATCGAGTTGAGTAATTCAGATCATATACCTTTGAGAGTTCATCCAGTACCTTCATGCCCAGATATGTAATTGAAGTGGTTTGCCAGGGGAAGGGAGTTGAGACTTTCAGACTCTCCACCTCAGCAGTGTCTAATGTAATATTAAGAACCTCAGATTTCCCAAAATTAATCTTAAAGTTAGATAACCGACCAAATTCCTGGAAAAGATCTAATATATGAGGAAAAGCTATAGTTGGATTAGTGAGGTATATTAAAAGATCATCCGCGTAAGCAGCTACTGTGTGGGTTCCCGACGGGGCTTTTAAACCTTTTATGTGTGGATGTTGTCTTATGGCCTGTATTGTGGCTTCCATACACAGAACAAATAAGCTTGGCAACAGCGGGCAGCCTTGTCGAGTGCCATTAGCTATAGTAAAGGTAGGGGACAGCGAGTTATTAACTTTGACCCTTGCCGAGGGTTAATAAAGGGAGAGGGAAATCCAAAATTAAGTAAGGCTTCTTTCATGAAACTCCAATCAATTCTGTTAAAAGCCTTCTCGGCATCTGTACCGAGAAGAATTATGGGAATTCCATTGGACTTGGCATAATGTATAGTATTTAAAACCCAATTGGCATTGTCCTTGCCTTCCCTGGATGGAACAAAACCAGTTTGCTCCATATGTATCAGAGAAGGGAGGAATATCTGAATGCATCTGGCCAAGATCTTCGCCCATAGTTTCACATCACAATTCAAAAGTGAAATGGGACAATAACTACTGCAGAGCTCTGGATCCTTACCATCTTTTGGCAAGATAGCAATGTGGGCCTCTAACGCCTGTCTAGGGAACACTCCACCCTTCTGCATAGTATGGCAGAGGGATTGGAAATGAGGCAACAACACCTTCTGAAACTTCTTATAATAACTGATGGGCAGGCCGTCAGGTCCAGGGCTTTTCCCTACCGGTGTTGATGACAATGCTTGCTGGATTTCTGACATAGAAATAGGATCTAATAATGATGAGGCATCCCCTTGAGGAAGAACTGGAAGACACAAGGATGCTAAAAATTGTTTGATTGTATGCGCTCCTCCTTACTCTCCGGGCCCTCGTCTACATTTAGATTTTATAGCTGCCCATAAAAATTTGCAAACTGGGAGGCGATTTCGTCCGTTTGATATAAAAGGAAGTTTGTAGAGGAACGCACAGAGGCCATATGGGAACGGGCAGAGAGACCTTTAAGTATAGCAGTCATCATTTTCCCACCCCTATCACCATGAGCATATATACGCTGTTTCGCATACATAAAAATTTTTGCAAATCTGGCCCCCAGGAGATCTTCAAGCTGGCCTCGTAAAGAGGACAATTCTGAAAGTTGTGCTACCAACAAAGAGCGTTTATGAGTTTTCTCCAGATTCGCGATCCCACTTAGCAAAGAATCAATCTCCCTCGACTTTTTCTGCTTCACAGCAGACCCCAAAGCTATAAGTTCTCCTCTAATATAAGCCTTATGGGTCTCCCAGATCATGGGGAATGAAATATCCGGGGTAATGTTATTTATAAAAAAATCTGTGAGTTTGTCACTGAGTGCCAATATTACACGATCATCTTGCAGGAGAGTTTCATTTAATCTCCAGGACCAAGCCTTCTTACCTGGAGTAGGGAGCCGCAAGTTGACATAAAGAGGAGTGTGATCTGAGATGGAGATTCTTGATATGGATGGTGTGCCTGTGAAAAAAGGTATAATCCTTAACCTCTGGGTGAAATATTCTCCAAACATCCACCAAATGTAGGTTCTCCAAGGCCGATTTCAAGCTACTCAGCCCCAAGAACGAGATAGCAGAACGTGAGGAAGAGGAGTCTAACAAAGGGTTGAGTGTAACATTAAAATCCCCTCCCAGCAGTATCATACCTTCTGCAAACAACCGCAGCTGGTGAACAGTGTCCGGGAGCCACTTCACCTGTCCCTGGTTAGGGGCATACACATTTGCCAGGGTAAGGCCTCATGCACACGACCGTTGTTGTGTTCCGTTCCGCAAAATGGGGTTCCATTGTTCCGTAATCCATTTCCGTTTTTGTTTCCGTGTGTCTTCCTTTATTTTTGGAGGACCACCAGACATAAAGGAAAGTAAAAAAAAGTCTAAGACAGGTTTGCAAATGATAGGGAAAAAAACAGACACAGACGCGCGAACACGGATGATAATATTAAGTGCCTCCGCATTTTTTAGCGGTCTCATTGACTTGAATGGGTCCGCAAACCGTTTTCCGCGAAAATAGTAGGACAGGTTATATTTTTTTGACGGACTGGAACCACGGATCACGGACGCGGATGGCAAACGGTGCATTAGCCAAGTTTTCAACGGACCCTGCAGAAAATCACGAAAAACGGCACAACGGACACGGAATAAAACAACTGACGTGTGCATGAGGCCTAATAGGAATATTGTCCAATTTCCCCTTGACAAATATGAACCTACCCTCCAAATCAGATTTGGATTGGCTACATGTAAAAGCTAAGCCTCTTTTAAGAGCAATGCTGACATCCTTCGAGCCATTGAACTTATGGAACCAAGTATCAAAGGAGGAGTACTGTAGCTTGGGAGTTTTATGACCATCATCCACAGAAAGTCGTTCGGGGTGGGGGTATGGTGTAAGTGACACCATAACGAAACCCGTTTCACAAAGGCAGCCGAACCTGGCTAACATATGAACCAAAGGTAGGTTACAGCAGGTAGAGGGTTGACAGTCTACTACTGTATATATAGTATAACACAGGCAAGCATCAGTTAAAAATGACAACCTGAAATAATAGCAACAACAACAAAAGAGAAAGAAAGCAAGGGAGTAGAAAACAGATGAGGATGGGGGGGGGGGGGGATAGGGAAAGAAAGGAAGAAAAGCACAAGGTAAAGGAATTAAAAACAGAAGGCTATGCAACCTGGTCATGAGCTGGCTAAATAGTCTCTGAGGGCCTTAACTCCTTCCCGACTGTGCAATGATTAAACAAAGGCACACGTCTACACCAGTCAGAAATTTGTGAGGACCACAGCCAGTGGGAGAAAGGGATGCCCATCAGACAACTGATCAAGTGATCTAAGTAGTGTTGAGCGCGAATATTCGAATATCGAATTTTTTTTGCGAATATCGGCACTTCGCTAATTCGTGAATATTTCGAATATAGTGCTATAAATTCGATATTTCGAATATCGAATAATTTTTTTATTTTTTTATTGTTATATTTTTTTCTTTCCCACTTCTAAAAAGTAGTTCTTACCTGTCCTTAGGATTCCTGGCTTCCTGGCTGCTCCAGTCAGTGCCCGTTGCCGCTTCTGACGACTTCCGTGCTCATGGAGCATCCCCATCACCATGGGAACGTCTCCATACTAGAATGTACTGTCGGATTTGAGAATTACGTTGAAATCGCAATTTGATTAATTCAAGTTATAATAATCGAATTGCGATTGCTATATTCCATATTAGGCTAGAATTAATGAATATGGAATATAGCAGTGCTTAGTTGAAATCGCAATTTGATTATTATAACTTGAATTAATCGCATTGCTATTTCAACTTGGACCTGGTTTACTATGGTTGGCTTGGTAGAATTAGCGAATATGACAAATGTATTCGTCATATTCCTCAAAACGAAGATAACGAAGTATTCTCCATCTTCGTTTTAGCTCCATATTCGTCAACTTCGCTAATTCTAGCAATCAAATAGGAAAGTTGACTATAGAGACAGCTAAGTTTAATTCGCTATGCGATTATATTACTTTGATTTAAAAAAAAAAATTGAATAGTTATAAATAATTCTTGATTATTATAATCATTCTATTTATAAAAAAAAGCAAAGTAATATAATCGCATAGCTAATTAAACACAGCTGTCTCTATAGTCAACCTTCCTATTTGATTGCAAGAATTAGCAAAGTTGACGAATAGGTAGCTAAAATGAAAATGGAGAATACTTTGTTATCTTCGTTTTGAGGAATATGACGAATACATTCGTCATATTCGCTAATTCTACCAAGTTAACAATAGTAAACCAGGTCTAAGTTGAAATAGCAATGCGATTAATTCAAGTTATAATAATCGAATTGCGATTTCAACTAAGCACTGCTATATTCCATATTCGTTAATTCTAGCCTAATATGTAATCGAGCTCTGATCCTCCAAAGCCTCTACACGGCCCCCAAGATGGCGGATGTCCACCCCTATATCTTTCAGCTCTTTCATAATGGGCCGCATTGCTAATGTAATGGTTTGCTTTAAAAAGGCCTGGGTGATGGGCTCTACATCTCTCACCCCTCCTGCTGCGCTGTCCACATCAGACTCCTCTGCAGCGTCTGAGTCCAAAGCGTCAGTGTCCGGCGCCATCTTGGACGCCATAGCGCCAGCCGTGAGATCCTTCTTTCTCAAATACTTTTCAATTTCCACTTGCTGCTTTAGAGGTGTTGATGTTCCAGAAGGCTCCTTGCTTGTATACCTGCTGACTTTCCCCATGGCAGAAGCAATGAAAGCTGAAAAAAAAGCCAGGTAAGGCACCAAGTGAGAGAGGAGCTCCGGACTAAGCTTCCTCCTCCATGCGCTCACAGGCTCCACCCCCTAAATTTTCTTTTTGGCCCTAGTCATTGGTTCAGTCTGGCAATGTGACCCCAACCAGAAAAGGTTGTGCACCCCTGCTATAGACACACAGATAGTCACACCTGGAGAGATGAAAAGAAGTAAAGCATGGACAATAATAAGAACATGAGTAAACAAATTGGAAAACATAAATCAATGCTCCACAGCTCTGTAGGAGTCGTTGGAAAAAATGCATTATCTTCAACAGTGAAGATTACATAACCTTTTGGGGGTCAGTATGAGAAAACCATACATTAGTTAAGAAAAGTCTCACGGCACCAATAGCAGCTGAGCTGGAAAAAGGAAAGATCGTCAGGGTCCTTCATCACGCTTGTTTTCTTTTGGGGGAAACCTGGTGTCATTCTGTGTCTACTCTATTTGGGATCCTAGTTGAATCAGTGGAGGTCGCTGAACCGAAATGTTCCAATCCCTGAGAAAGTGTATTCCATCTCCTATGGAAGTTATTGTGCTGGTTGAGCCATTGCAATTGATGATGATTTTTACTGGGAATCCCCAGCGGTGTGGAATATTATGCTCCCTAAGTGAAGTCATGATCGGATCTAGTTGTCTCAGTGTCACTGTGGAGAGATCAGTGTACATCTTAACTTGCTGGAATGGAGCAAGTAAGCTCCTTCATTTACACGCTGCAGACATGGCTCTTCTCTTTAATGTGGAAAAAATGCACCCTGGCCAGCACATCATCTTGGAGTTGACTTTGGCAGATGTTTAGGATGGATAACTCTGTGTACCCTATCAAGAATTAAATCCTGAAGGCTGCTTTCAGGCAGTAGTAATAGCAGTAATTTCTGAAGGTATGACATGAGTTCTTGTTGGGTAATCTCCTCAGGGCATCACCCAGTGGCATGCACATGATTTCAGGCAGTCATGGCTCCACCACCTCAGCCGAAGGGAGCTCTCTGTCCTTCCCATCATCTACTGGTCCTGATGCTCCTGCTCCTCCCCCTCTTACTCCTCATAAGTCATTCAGTCAATAATTGATCACCGATTGCCAAGAGACAACAGTATGCATGCACTCATCCAAAGGTGCAGAAGCTGAATGTGCTCCTGGCCAAGTTGCTGGTGCTGCAGTCCCTCCCTTTCCAAGTGGTATATTCTGCACCTTTCAGAGAACTGATGGCTTGTGCTAAGCCGAAGAGTCCCAAACTGTATTTTTTTTTGCCAAAAAATGCAGTACCAGCCCTGCCCAGCCTGTCGCTGTCTGCCAAAGTGCACAGCAGCACCAACGAGTGGAGCTGTAACTAGGGTCAGGGACAATACTTACCCACTGGGTTAATGTAGTTCCTGCACAGCCACACCAACAACTTGGCCAGGTGACGCCGCTTCCGCCACCACGTTCTCACGCCATTGGTCCTGCAACAATGTCCGCCTCTGCCTCCTCATCCTCCACAGTGACCTCAGCCTCCACTGCATGAACAATTCACAGTGCCTCTCCAGAATACCACATGTGCATGGCACGGTTGTGTCATGCTGTTCTGCACCTCGATTGCCTGGGTGAACGGAGTTACAGAGGGGAGGAACTGCTCTGTGTCCTTCATCAAGAAATCAAATCAAATCGAATTGAATCTCTGCGACAACTCAAAATCGGAACCATGGTGACCGACAATGGGAAGAACATGGTGTCGGCGCTGTGTCAAGGAGGTCTGAGCCATGCGCCCTGTATGGCACATGTGTTCAATCTGGTTGTCAAGCAGTTTCTGAAGTCTTCTTCCCATCTGCAAGACTTTTCATGCACTTCAGCCACTCGTACACCTCAAAGCACACCCTCCTTGAGCTGCAGTGGCAGAATGGCATCCCCCAACATAGGCTAATATGCAATGTTTCCACCCGTTGGAATTCCACCCATCATATGTTGGACCGACTATAGGAACAGAGTAAATGATCCAAGCAGACATGTTGTGCCTTTTCATAGGTAAATGCATTGATATCCAATTCATTCTAGTCAAGATGAATGTTCATTTCCTTTAAGAGCCATGCTCGACTATATTTACAATTTTATATGTCTTGAGTAGGCCAAAGTAAGGTCGTACAAAGGTTTATAACCTTTAGTGTTATTCTTCTCATGAATGTACCAGTCTGAGAAGAATCCTCCTTGTCTACTTATAAATTTATGACGGGAGATAAAGATAAGTTCTATGCAGCTGGTAATAATTACCTATACAATTAGGTATTTATTAACGAAGCAAAATATATAATATTCATGTATTCATTTAATGAGCCTTAGTTAGTCCTTAGCATAAGACAATCAGTAGGACATATATATATATATATATATATATTTGTTTATATTATATTGCTATATGTTACGAAGACAACATGTATCCAGTATATTGTATATATTTCTCATTAGGAGAATATCTGTCTCTAAAAGAGTGTCTGTGAAGATGTGTGTTTTTGTAACAATTATTCACATCTTTGGTATGACAGGAGGTACTGATATCTCTGTGAGAAAAGAAGACCATTCATACTAGAATAATCCATAAATCAACAGTGTGAGAAACATTCAGAGAGACGCCTAGAGGTCTGTCAGAATTAATCCCTATGGCTTTGAATTAAAGCTTTTAAGGTCAAATGTAAAGAATACGTTTTATTCAGACTTACATAGTTAACCCTTTATACTATGATGCAAATAGCTTATACAGCAGTGCCACCTAGGTATGAGTAGGTGACATCACAACAGTAGCAAAAGTGCATTCTGGGTAAGGTTATGATGTCACATTTTTTTATCAATGGTCACGCCCATCCGACAATTATTGGAAAGTTCCAAACTAGGAAGGTGTGTCTAACTGATAAGTTTGTGATCATAAACCATACACAGAGAGAGGGAAAGGTAGAAGACAAGGAGAAAAAGGGAGAGAGAAAGAGAAAACAAGTTGAGCTCTCTAGAGGGTTCTATCAAGATGAAAGCCATGGTGAGATGTTTTCCTAGGAGCAGAAGTGAGATTCCTACTAGGACTTGGTAAGAGACACAGAAAATAATATTTCATTTTATTAAGACTAATTGGACAGTGTGGGTGAAATTATACCATCTAGATTGGCGAATAAATAAATAATTAAATTAATTGATCATCTCCATATTGAGATGTAGTCTTAGGATATTGTGAGGCTTCATTCTACCTGCAGAAGAATCTAGACTCATAATCTAGCAAAGCATTAAATAATTGCATATATATATATATATATATATATATATATATTGATAGAACATTCTTTGCCAAGCTAAGTGATGGATTCCCACGGGAAAGACTTGTTTCAAGTCCTTCCCATTTAAGATCCTAGATACCTGTTATTTGTCTTACCAAAGTTATATATGTGAAAATAGTCCAGGATGGGGCGGAAGGCTACAGTTGTCTCTTCTAAGTTATATCCTTGAATGGATTTAACCATCTTGAAGTCATGTGATGTGTAGTTGGTTAGAGGGGGATAGAATGTATTTAGCATTCTATATTGATGTCTAGGATTAGACATGCCTATCCTGATATCATGATGTTTTCTCTGAACAGAAGTAATGTATATAACTTATGTTCATATTTTGATATCCTAACCTAATAATAGCTTGGTTATAATGTGACAAGTTCTTTCCACTCACATGTATTGTTAAGCTTGTAATGCTTTATATTAACGCTATATATATTCATTTGTATGTACAGTATCATTGTGTTTATTTACTTATATATGTTTATAACCTTGTTACCAATAAATCTGCATATTTTTATAATACCTGTGTATTATTGTATAATGCAGAACTACATTTTATCATTAACGTCATCTCACGTCAAAAGGAACTTATTTATCTGAGGAAATAGTCAGACTCAGATGTAAATTGTATCAATTAGGTTGTCTACAATTCACCAGGTCATGATTTTAAGAATTTATGCCAAATTTTATAAATGTAATTTTTTTATGGTTAATTATTTTTATGACCATAATTAATAATTCTTAATTAAATTATTACCTCCCGACAGACAGGAGTACTCCCCTGTGTAACTTTGATGTCAGCCAGTGGCAGCTCATGCGTGACACCTACCGTTTGCTCAGGCTCTTTGAGGAGGCCATTTTATTTGTCAGTCTCCAGGACTATGGAATGAACGTCATTCCACTGCTTCATGTCCTGGAACAGATGCTGGTAAATCTGGCTGGTCAGGAGACTGGAGACATGGTGCCTAGATCTTATGGCCACATGAGCCCTGTGGGGGCTGAACTGGAGGAGGAGGAAGCGGACATTGCAGCACAAGCAATGTGTAGCAAAATGGGTGGTTTTTCTACACATGTGACAGGAGAGGAGGAGCAGGAGCTACAGGGCGATGAGGAAAACGAGGCAGAGGACCTAGACACACTTTGGCAGTATGCAGTGGAGATGGAGGCAGGGAGTCCCTCTGAGTCACTTGCAGAAATGGCCCGATGCATGCTCACTTGCTTGCGTAGTGACAGGCGAATTGTCAGCATTCAGCAGAGGGATGACTTCTGGCTCTCCACCTTGTTGGACCCTTGCTACCGGTCCAAAATAGGGGCTTTTTTTTTACACCGGCTGAGAGGGAGGACAAACTGAACTACTATAGAGACATCCTATGTAGTCAGTTGGCCGCTGCCTATCTGAGCCATCGTCCATCCTCTCGCAGGTATGACTGGGGGGGGGGTGCCCTCTGTGTTCAGATTCCTCTGCCATGGCTGATGTGGCAGGGTGGAGGGGGGGTAGTAGCAGTTCCAGCTCCATCAGCAGCAACTTGAGTCTAGAGTCGCTGATGAGCAGCTTCTTTCACCCGCCTAGTGAATAAGCTACTCACCAGCAGCAGCAGCAGCAGCAGCTAGACTTGAAGCAGTACCCTTCCACCCCACATTGAAGATTTGCTGGACTACTGGGCAGCCAATATGGATTTGTGGACGCAACTAGCAGAGTTCGCCCTGGAAAAACTGTCCTGCCCAGCTAGTAGTAAGGCATCAGAGCGGGTGTTTAGTGTGGCAGGGGCTATAGTTACCCCAAGAAGAACTCGCCTGTTCACTCAAAATGTGGACAGACTGACCTTTGTCAAGAGGAATAAGGTGTGGATCAGCCAGGATTCCCAACAACCAATGCCTGATGCATCAGACTAGATTATCCATGGTGCCACACTAACAATTTGACAAAAGAGACAGGTTTCTTCTGGCTACCTGCCTCAGCTACTATTCTGATACTGCCACCCGCCTGATGCCACATATCTGATGCCAAGTGCTTCTTTTTTCACAGACGATCTTCAGCTGGTACTGGTATTGCCACCCACCTCCCCACTCTGTCACCGGGTCACTCTGTGGTCTCCTGATGCTGCTGCCAACTACACACTATGTCACCTTGCAACTCTGTGTTCTCCTGATGCTGCTGCCACCTCCACACTATGTCACCTTGCCACTCTCTGGTCTCCTGTTGCTGCTGCCACCTCCACACTATGTCACCTTGCCACTCTCTGGTCTCCTGATGCTGCTGCTGCTGCCACCTCCACATTATGTCACCTTGCCACTCTGTGGTCTCCTGATGCTGCTTACACCTCACCACTACATCATAGGGCCACTCTGTGGACTTCTCATGCTGTTCCCACCCTCCCCACTTCATGACTGGGCCACTATTTTTTTTCCTTTCGGCCTGGCTGACATCATCATTTATTTGACCCTTCTTCTGATCTGTCAGAGGGAAGTAAAAATTTGATGCACAATGGATCCTGTCTATGTAACAGCTGTAAAGCCTGCATGACATAGTCCCTATTTTGGGTCAGAATTGGCTTATGATTTGGTAGCCAAAAGCAGGAGTGGGTACAAAACACAGAAGACATGCAAATATTCCATTCACAAGTCATCTCTGTTTTGGATCCACTCCTGTTTTTTTTGGCTTTAGCAATACTGATAGATTACTGACCAAATGTTGACCGAGTGAAGGCGGATGCTCTACAGACAGGATCTGTTTTTTGGGGGTTATTGTTCTGACGGATCAGAGGAAGGGCAAAATAATCAGTGACGTCAACACAAAATTACTGCTGTTACCCCCTCCACTCTGTCGGGGGGCTCTACTTGTATAAGCGTTTAATAGAACAGGTTCTGTAGACATCAATGTGGAATCAGCTGCCGACGGTGTAAAAAGATTGCGCTTCTTCTTGACGCTAAGATTGCGCTTCTTCTTGACGCTAACATTGACCTGTAAGGATGAGTTCACATTTGAGTTATTTAGGCCCCGTAACTGCCCAAATAAGTGAAGTGTGCAGTGATTCTAAGCACGACGCCTGTCATCTGCATATCATACTGACTCACAGTATTGTTTCACTACCACAGCAGACTCACTATGCGTGTTACTGCGAGGCACAGTCTTCTACGCCACTATAAAGGCTCTCTGCAGCCAGGAAATAGACTTTTTTTATGCGATTCGCCGCAAATAAATTCGGATTGAAGCTAATTTTTTTGAAAAATTCGGTGAACCAGCTGAATCGAATTTTTCAGACATTTACTCATCTCTAATAAGAACATCTGCAGAAATAACAGTTGTTCCCTGTGCATTGGGTACAAGACATTGTCTACAGCAGAATTAAATGTTATCATACTCATAGCTGGTCAATCTGCCCATCCAGCTGCAGTCATTAAGGGCTATTGTTATTGCAAATCCAGTACGTATTCCCATTATGTGTATACAGAGCAATGACTTGTATGAAAATAAATTAGAATAAATCAGAAGAAAAAACTTCTGATATCAACCCTACTTTATAGTAGTAGTGCAATCATGCTGCCTGATCTCCCATGAACAGTTGTCTTGTTTTTACAAGTAAATTATACTCGATACTAGGATTTGTGATCACAGTATTTAGAACACAGTCCTGAGTGCAAGCACAGATACAGTACAACAGAATAAAAGTCATGGGATGATTGATCATGGTTAGTCTTGGTATCATGATTAGTGATGAGCAAAGTTATCAAAAATTCGATTTGGCTGCTTCACTGAATTTCACAAGGAAACAAATTATTTTGTCACAAAGCGCATTCCATTGTATGTAGTGGGTGCAATGATGGGGAACGGCAATTGCGACCGCCCCCCATCATTGAACCCCTCAGATGCAGAGTTCATTGCTGATCGCAGCATCCAACATTAAAATTGATGCGTTTTGTGGGTTTAATCAGGGTAAATTAACTGATCCCCTTGGATGGGGACAGAGGGAATAAAACGTAGCATTTAATAGGTAACAATTAGAATAAATGCACAACATGACAAGCCCATGAGGGCCTAGACAAAAGCAAGGTATTGCCAGTATAGAAAAGGAACGCTCTCACCCATGATGGATGCAATGAATGGAACACATCAGGAGGGTGCTAATTCAGGAACCCTGGGAAGGCGTCTTCCGTTTCTTTCTGCTGGTGGTTACTGGAAACCGTGCGAGGAAGATGTCAAAGAAGGAGTTGCTGTAGGCATAGGCAGTGGTCGGGAATGATTTCCCTATACAAGCCCTAAGACTAGGAGGGGGCTAATGCGACCCTACCTACCTACACGGAGTTCTTGCCCCGCAAGGAGCGACCCCGTCCGGATACCTGTTCCTGGTGGAGGCCGGTATCCCTGATATACCCTAGAAAATTCCTGACGTGTCACGTTTCATTTACATAAAACTCATCAGGGGAAGTGTACTTGAGGGTAACAGGCAAACCAAGCCTGTGGTTAAGTGGGAAAAAATAGCAACAATTAAAGCCAAAGGGCTAGCAACTCTGAGCTGGGCTAGTTAAGGCCAATGTGGCTCAAAACAGGCAAGAGAGTGGACCAGTGGACGAGGGGTGATCTACCGACTTGCCTGCGAATGCGGCAAGGAATACGTCGGCAAGACCATCCGCGAGTTCCGCAGACGAGTGGGCGAACATCTGAATGACATTTCTAAGGCCAAGGACACTCCAGTGGCCAACCACATTCACAACCATCACAATGGTATTGCGCATGTGTCTGTCATGGGCATCGACAGGGTCCTTCCTCCACGTCAGGGGGGACTGGGACCGGGCGATCCTGCAGCGTGAAACCTGCTGGATCTACTATCTAAAAACTATGGCTCCATTGGGCCTCAATGAACAGCTTAATTATAGCTGTTTTTTGTGATCATCCGGTCACTGAATGTTTCACTTACTTCTTAATCCAGACACAAACACAGAAATATAGTGGCAATTCTGGGGGAGCTGCTCAACCCCTAACACTGTAGCGTGTGGACCGCAGCAAACGACTATCCCCAGCAAAAAAATGCATACAATGGAGGATGTTGGCGCAGGTCCACATGCACCACAAAGGCCTCCTACACAAAACGGAGCATTGTGCGGATGAAAATATAATCATATAAATCACAGAAAAAATGCACCAAACGGATATGCCACTGACTATACTGGCTAGTCATAAATGCAGATATTAAAAGCTGAGACTTTTGCCAATATATTCCTGTCAGGAAAATATCGGAGCCCATCATGCACCACGTCACGGTCACTCAGCATGGCAAGGGGTCCTACCACTACGCTAACTATGGTGTGAACAAGGTCTGAAGGTGATGTAATCCAGCTCACAGCCAAGCTTCCACACAACCGCCTAGCAGGACAACTAATGCAATGTGAACAAAGCCAGACTGTAAGCCACACCCATATCAGACCATGTGATGGAGGTTACCAGGTGCAAAGGAGTGTTTGAATGCCAGGTAAAGGCACATACACTACATATAAAACAAGACACAAACACAGAAATATAGTGGCAATTCTGGGGGAGTTGCTCAACCCCTAACACTGTAGTGTGTTTTTCATTGGGGGAGCAGCCCCACCGCATGTGGACCGCAGCAAACGACTATCCCCAGCAAAAAAATGCATACAATGGAGGATGTAGGCGCAGGTCCACATGCACCACAAAGGCATCCTACACAAAACAGAGCATTGTGCGGATTAAAATATAATCATATAAATCACAGAAAAAATGAACCAAACGGATATGCCACTGACTATACTGGCTAGTCATGAATGCAGATATTAAAAGCTGAGACATTTGCCAATATATTCCTGTCAGGAAAATATCGGTGCCCATCATGCACCTTACTTCTTAATCCAGCCCTAATATCAGTAAAACTGTCTCAAAATAAGATTGTTGTCTACCTAAACTGTACATATGTAGCTCTGCTATGTAAGTACTAGTTTGCTTTGTTGAAATATGAGACCTAATTGATTGTTGATCTCCCATGGAACCATTGACGCTCCATGGTATAGTTCCCAGCGTCCTGATTGCCTGGCAACCAGCCCGCCTCCAGGGTGAAAATTCCGTCCCTCCTCTGACCTGCGTGTCATCTCGGTGCAGCTGCTAATGCGCTGCGGTCCACGTCACCATGCCCCCTTTACGTGCTTCCAACGTTGAGCACACCTCCATCTATGCAGCTCCCTGGGCGGGACGTGGAACGCAGGCGCTGCCGTGCGCCGCGTTCCACGGCACGTAGTCCTGGTTCACGTGATTGGGCGTAGCCAGCCTCACGTGACCTCCGGAGGGCGTTCCTGGATAACTGGCGCGCTGTGTCCTGCCTTTTAAAAGTGGCAGCATGAAGGTATTCATTCGCCGACAGCCCGATATTACGTACCCAACGTCTTGGGCCCCACAGGGACCTCGATAGGCATTATTGCCCTATACCATTGCGCTGATGCGGCCCACTGGCACGCCGGCACTATAGGTCTACCTGTTTTTGTACTTGTTGTTGCCTGGTCCCACTGGCCCGACCACTCTTTCTCTGAGCCTGAAAGGTCCCACTGGTCCACTCTCTTGCCTGTTTTGAGCCACATTGGCCTTAACTGGTCCAGCTCAGAGTTGCTAGCCCTTTGGCTTTAATTGTTGCTATTTTTTCCCACTTAACCACAGGCTTGGTTTGCCTGTTACCCTCAAATACACTTCCCCTGATGAGTTTTATGTAAATGAAACGTGACACGTCGGGAATTTTCTAGGGTATATCAGGGATACCGGCCTCCACCAGGGACAGGTATCCAGACGGGGTCGCTTCTTGCCGGGCAAGAACTCTGTGTAGGTAGGTAGGGTCGCATTAGCCCCCTCCTCGTCTTAGAGCTTGTATAGGGAAATCGTTCCCGACCACTGCCTATGCCTACAGCAACTCCTTCTTTGACACCTTCCTCGCACGGTTTCCAGTAACCAGCAGCAGAAAGAAACGGAAGACGCCTTCCAAGGGTTCCTGAATTAGCACCCTCCTGATGAGTTCCATTCATCGCGTCCATCATGGGTGAGAGCGTTCCTTTTCTATACTGGCAATACCTTGCTTTTGTCTAGGCCTTTATGGGCTTTTCATATCTGTGTGCTTTTTGAATATTTTCTTTTTGTGCCTCTTATTCTAATTGTTACCTGTTAAATACTAAGTTTTATTCCCTCTGTCCCCATCCAAGGGGATCAGTTCATTTGCTTTTGACCCTTGGGAGTATATTGGATAAGCCTTCACTGAGCTAGACCATTTGTATTGATATTCTTTAATCAGGGTAAAAATAAATTTAAAAATGCATACTCATCTTATCCATTTGCTCGCGGAGCGGCTGTCCCAGCCATCTTGATTGAAGAACCGCGTGATGAAGTAATCACGCTGGCTGGGCGCAGTGCAGTCACACGTCACAGTACATGAGATTTAGTGCAGTTTATACAATCAAGATGGCTGCAACATCCTCTCCATGAGCATATGTATGAGGTGAGTATTTTTTTTTTACTGCCATTTTGGAAAAAATAGATTCATTACCACGAAGCGCAAGGAAATTCAACTTCATGGTGAATCAAATTTTTCCTGAATTTCAGATTGATTGGCTCAACACTAATCATAATCAGTGATTGCATTTCTAAAATGAGTCCCAAGTAAGGATGAGCGAATTGATTTTACCAGTTCGGAATTCACCCCAAATTTCCCAAAAACTTTTAATTCTAAATAACCCAAATTTTTTGCGATTCGTTTCAGGCAAGGGAGAGAGCACACTGAACATTGCTGAGAAACCCACAGTGGCACTCTTTCTATCTCACTCTCTCTAGTTCTGTCTAGTGGAATTGATTTGTGTCCGAACTGAATCTTTTAAAAAAAATTAAACAAACCAAAGATTCAGTCATCTCTTGTTCCAAGCGACAAAACAGATACATTATTATTATCAATTTTTTTTTTTTTTTTAAAGCACCAATAATTCCATGGTGCTGTATATCTAGCTGGGGTTACACAGAAATAAAAAACACAGTAAACAAGAAACTATTAACAGACTGGTACAGAGGGGCAGGGGACCCTGCCCACAAGAGCCTTCAATCTATAAGACATAATAGGATATGTGAACCCAGTCTTACTGCACTATCTACAGGGTTTCCAATAAAAGACTTTTATGACATGTCAGACTGGTGGTAATATGGCTACTTGAAGCTACACTTTGAGTGGGTTCTTATTCCCCTTTCTCAAAGTGGTTAGATGTAGGAGAATATTTTCTTGTTGACAAGACAGACTTATTATGCCATAAATGTACCAAATCTTGTTTCTGTTGTCTGTTAAAATTCAATTTGCTTTAATGTCAGATTTTCTTTTTCTACCTGTAAAATGTCTAGAGGCTGCTCCAGGCTCAGACAGACACTGGTTGTCAGTACCGCTGACGAAGGCCAGTTTATGACCGAAACGTCTGGGATTTTGAAATTGGGCCTACAGTATCTCACAAATGTAAGTACAACCCTAACATTTTAGTAAATATTTTATTATATCTTTTCATGGGACAACACTGAAGATATGACACTTTGATATAATGTAAAGTAGTCAGAGTACAGCTTGTATAACAGTGTACATTTGGTGTGCCCTCAAAATAACTCAACACACAGCCATTAACATCTAAACCGCTAGCAACAAAAGTGAGTACATCCCTAAGTGAAAATGGCTAAATTGTGCCCAAAGTGTCAATATTTTGTGCGGCCACCATTATCTTCCAGCACTGCCTTAACTCCCTAGGGCATGGAGTTCACTAGAGCTTCACAAGTTGCCACTGGAATCCTCTTCCACTCTTCCATGACAACATCACATAGCTGGTGCATGTTAGAGACCTTGCGCTCCTCCACCTTCCATTTGAGGATGCCCTACAGATGCCTAATAGGGTTTAGGTCTGGAGACATGCTTGGGCAGTCTAGCACCTTTGCCCTCAGTTTCTTTAGCAAGGCAATGGTCGTCTTGGAGGTGTTTGGGGTCATTATCATGTTGGAATACTGCCCTGCGGCCCAGTTTCCGAAGGGAGGGAATCATGCTCTGCTTCAGTATGCCACAGTACATGTTGGCATTCATGGTTCCTTCAATGAACTGTAGCTTCCCACAGTCGGCATCACTCATGCACCCCCAAACAATGACACTCCCACCTCCATGCTTGACTGCAGGCAAGACACACTTGTCTTTGTACTCCTCACCTTGTTGTTTCAATAATCCATGTCCTTAGTCTGCTTGTCTTCAGCAAACTGTTTGCAAGCTTTCTTGTGCTTTATCTTTAGAAGATGTTTCCTTCTGGGACGACAGCCATGCAGACCAATTTGATGCAGTGTGAGGCGTATGGTCTGAGCACTGACAGGCTGACCCCTCACCCCTTTAACCTCTGCAGCAATGCTGGCAGCACTTATATGTCTATTTTGAAAAGACAACCTCGGGATATGACGCAGAGCACGTGGACTCAACTTATTTAGTCGACCACGGCGAGGCCTGTTCTGAGTGGAACCTGTCTTGATAAACAGCTGAATGGTCTTGGCCACCGTGCTACAGCTCAGTTTCAAGGTGTTTGCAATCTTCTTAAAGCCTAGGCCATCTTTATGTAGAGCAACAATTCTTTTTTTAAGATTCTTGGAGAGTTTTCTTCCATGAGGTGCCATGTTAAACTTCCAGTGACCAGTATGAGAGAGTGGGAGAGCAATAACACCAAATTTAATAAACCTGCTCCCCATTAACACCTGAGACCTTGTAACGAGTCACATGACACCAGGGAGGTAAAAAGGCTAATTGCACACAATTTGGCAATTTTCACTTAGTGGTCTACTCACCTTTGTTGCCAGAGGTTTAGACATTAATGGCTTGGTGTTGAGTTAATTTAAGGGCACTCCAAATTCACACTGTTATACAAGCTGTACACTGACTACTGACTACTTTACATTGTATCACAGTGTCATATCTTCAGTGCTGTCATATGAAAAGATATAATAAAATATGTACAAAAATGTGAGATACTGTATTACACTCAATTCAACTAAGTCTTGTCACCTGGAGTACAGTGGAATTATTTGAATCATTGATACATTCATACCTTTTGTTGCTTATTAGGTTGCCCATACACTGCCATTTTTTGATCAGGTGGTCAGATGCAGTTTTGAAGCTAAAACCAGATGTGACCAGGTGTTCAAAAATACAGATCCATAAATCTGCCCTTTTTACTATGTGTCCCTTTACAACCCACAACTAGTCTAAGCTTCAAAACTGCATTTGAAAACCTGACCATGTACATGCAGACTTACATAAACTGACAAATTTTCATATGTAATCAACTGACATTGATCTTGTCCATTTGTTCATGTATTTGAGCCATTCAGCCTCAGGTGCTTACATAAGCCAAAATTACAATGAATTTGACTTATTATAACACCTGTCAGCAGCATCTTGCCTGTCTGTCTGACAGTTTCTAGGTATCAATAGATTTTTTTAATACATTATGCATCTTAAGAACAAATTGGTCAACAACAGAAAAAAATACAGGCTCGTGTTCATAATTTAATTGCTGCCACAAATTTTGGGACATTTGACCTGGGGTCAAGTCCAACAGTGCAGTGTATTTTTAAACAGGCTGTTTGATACCATAGGCCACCATCCATTCACCCATAGCCGTTTATGTTGCTGTCACTTTGACATCACTAATGCTGTCTTGGCATTAAAGGGAATCTGTCAGCAGTTTTAAGCTGCTAGGTTCTTGTTAGGGCAAAACCCCCACCTCTATGATTGTCGGGATTTCAAATTGAAGTTTTATGAGCGCTCAGAGAGAGCTGACACAGACACACTTGTTGAATCAACTACTCTCTCCTCTATTCCATAAAAAGCATACATTTTATAACAGTATAGATAACAGACAAATCTGGCGCACTACTAAAGGTGGTGGAAAGCAGAACTAATGATTAGATTGGTTATTCATAAAAGGTAATACTTTCACATCATACTAATAAAATTCTACTAATTAAAAAGATTCTGCTGAATCTTATCTCAAAGTTAGTACTCGTCAGCAGCGCATTCCAAACTAACAAGGAGTATAACTCTCTTGTATGTCAGACTTTGATAAGGAAGCGAGGGGGCTACTACCTTGGCCTTGTAGCTAGGAGCATTTGACTTATATACACAGAGACTCCCTACGTCCTGGCAGCTGGTTCATTAATTTTTCTACTTATGTACAAGATTGAGGACATGTTCATACAAAATGGATTTTCATCCCTCACAATTCCCCCCATTTTGAGATATCTTGGAACTGACATCTTAACCCAGAGGTACTTCAGGTGGGAAAGGTCTAACTGCCAGCCGGAGGCAAGATTCCCTCTCAGGTATTGATGCAGTTCCCACGACCTCTCAATAATCCTGGTAGTTTCCCCTTTTGGTACAGAACCTGTTGGCGCACATAAACATAAGCTTAATCACAGCATATACTACTGTTATAATCAACACTACTTGCATTATTGTTTGTCTTGCCACCAGGGAGCCTCCACCTATGGGGAGAGGGACTGCAGCGGGGTTATACTTTTGATCATCAGGTCCTGGTCTTCTTTGTGAGCCAAACTGCCAACAAGACATATGAATAAGTTCTTTAAAAGTCAAAGGGATTGCCAGATAAGGCAGAGTTCTTGAACTCATGGGACTGTGAGTACAGATCCAACAGTCTTTAATTTTACTGTCAGTGTCATTGAGTTCTCTAAACAGCACCTACCTGGTGGTGTCGGATAAGTGCATTGTCCCAGTCATTCTTCAGTTGTTAGTACAGGGCCGTTGTTCCCAGGATTAGGGCGGCCATCAGCAGGAGGATCCTCATCCTTGGGCGTCAGAACTTTCTTGCAGTGAGAAGCGTGTATCCAGTTATGCTTTCCTTCAACCTTTACTGCTGTATGAGTAGTCAACAGGACTTGGAAAGGACCATCAAATCTAGGATCCAGGCCTTTCCTCATATGTCTTTTTATCACCACCCAGTCTCCTGGTTGCAGACTGTGTGTTCCTTCTACTGAATCTGGATCTGGAAGGGAAGCAAACATTTGTTTATAGATGTACTCAAGCCTCTTTGTGAGGGCCCGCATGTACAGCTTGTTAGGCCATCATTGTTCATTTGCAACTGTTGTGGAAAATACAATCCTAATCTGTGGGCGCTTCCAAACAGAATCTCAAATGGGGATGGCCTGTATCACTTCCCTTAGGGAAATGACTTAAAATAACATAAACTACAGAAAAATTAAAAATAACATACTGGATCTAGGAGTAGGAGGTTGAGGAGGCGGGGGATGCGTGGTTGTGGCGATGTAGGTTGATGTGGCGGTGTAGGTGGAAGCGGCGGTGAAGGAGGAATAGGTAGCCAACACTGATTTGTGTTATTTTTATTTTTTTTAATTGTGGTATCCCCCAAAAAATTGGGACATATAACAAAATAAAACAAAGAATAAGTGCACTTGAGTACAAGAATGGATGGTTGAGGCTGGTATAAATGTCTATTCTGCACAAGGTACGGACAAGTCCTGTGGGATCCATGCATGGTTCATTTTAATAAACGTAAGCTTGTCCACATTGGCTGCAGCCTATGATAATGCTCTCTGCCGTGCTAAACACATGTTCACACTATACACTGGCTGCAGGGCAGGTCAGCACCTCCAAGGCTGACAAAGCTTTTCCACATTTTGGCCATGCTAACCCTGCCTTCTCAGGTGCTGGCGGTGCCCCAGCTGCGTTGGCTACCTCTTCCTCCTCCTCTGCCCTCGCCTTGTGCTTCCACTGTGCCCCCGCTATCAGGTGGGAATGCCATGAGCAGCGTGCGCGCGCATCTTCCGATCAGTAACAGATGTTTTCACTAAATTTAGTTCCCTGTCAGCAATGCAGAACAGGGGTTCATTCACGGCAAAAGGGGGTTCATGTCACCCAGCAATAGAACAGAGGATTTTGAGAGATTTAGGCCCCTGTCACCCAGGCACAGCAGGGGTTCATTCACGGCAAAAGGGGGTTCATGTCACCCAGCAATAGAACAGAGGATTTTGAGAGATTTAGGCCCCTGTCACCCAGGCATAGCAGGGGTTCATTCACAGCAAAAGGGGGTTCATGTCACCCAGCAATAGAACAGAGGATTTTGAGAGATTTAGGCCCCTGTCATCCAGGCACAGCAGGGGTTCATTCACGGCAAAAGGGGGATCATGTCACCCAGCAATAGAACAGAGGATTTTGAGAGATTTTGGCCCCTGTCACCCAGGCACAGCAGGGGTTCATTCACGGCAAAAGGGGGTTCATGTCACCCAGCAAAAGAACAGACGATTTTGAGAGATTTAGGCCCCTGTCACCCAGGCACAGCAGGGGTTCATTCACAGCAAAAGGGGGATCTTGTCATCCAGCAATAGAACAGAGGATTTTGAGAGATTTAGGCCCCTGTCACCCAGGCACAGCAGGGGTTCATTCACGGCAAAAGGGAGTTCATGTCACCCAGCAAAAGAACAGACGATTTTGGGAGATTTAGGCCCCTGTCACCCACGCACAGCAGGGGTTCATTCTCGGCAAAAGGGGGTTCATGTCACCCAGCAATAGAACTGAGGATTTTGAGAGATTTAGGCACCCAGGCACAGCAGGGGTTTGTATACGCCAAAAATGGTAAAATGTCACACGACAATTGAAAATAAGAATTTTTTCAATTTAGGGCACTAAAATTGGCACTTTTTTGCATTAAAATGGCTCTAAAATAGTCCTTGAAAAGGCTAGAGGGATTTAAAAGGCAGTCAAATGTGCTTAAGAGCATGGCAACTGCTCTGCAAACAAATGTGGATAGGGAAATAACTTAAAATAAAATAAAATAACAAAAAATTACAAATTATTAACCTGCAACTCAGAGAAGGAGGTGGATATGGAGTCGGAGGTTGAGGAGGTGGTGAATGTGGTGTTGTAGGTGGAGGCAGCAATAGAGGAGGAGGAGGCAGCCAACAATGCTTTTTTTTATTTTTCTATTTTTTTTATTGGGGTAGGTAGCCCCCAAAATATTGGGATAAATAAAAAAAAATAAAACAAAGAATCATTGCACTTGACTTGAGTACAAGAATGTATGTTTGATGGTGGTATAAATGTCTATTCTGCTCAAGGTACAGACAAGTCTTGTGGGATCCAAGCCTGGTTCATTTTAATGAACGTTAGCTTGTCCACGTTGGCTGTGGACAGGCGGCTGCGCTTGTCTGTGATGACGCCCCCTGCCGTGCTAAACACATGTTCAGATAATACACTGGCTACAGGGCAGGCCAGCACCTCCAAGGCGTAAAGGGCAGGCTTAGGCCATGTGCCCAATTTGGAGACCCAGAAGTTGAAGGGGGCAGACCCATCATTCAGTACATGTAGGTGTGTGCACAGATACTGCTCCACCATGTTGGTGAAATGCTGCCTCCTGCTAAGACGTTCCATATCAACTGGTGGTGCTGGTTGTTGTGGCATGCTGACAAAGCTTTTCCACATTTCAGCCATGTTAACCCTGCCTTCTGAGGTGCTGGCGGTGCCCCAGCTGCATGGGCAACCTCTTCCTTGTCCTCTGCCTTCGCCTTGTGCTTCCACTGTGCCCCCGCTGTCAGGTGAGAATGCCACCAGCAGCGCGTCTACCAGCGTGCGTTTGTACTCCTGCATCTTACGATCACGCTCCAGTGACGAAAATAAGGATGGTACGTAGTCCTTGTAACGGGGATCCAGCAGCGTGGCCACCCAGTGAGTTTGAATGTGGGCAACTCGGCGGTCGTTGCGGAGACACTGCAGCATGTAATCGCTCATGTGTGCCAGGCTGCCCAGAGGCAACCAAAAGCTGTCCTCTGTGGGAGGTGTATCGTCTGTGTCCTCTGTATCCCCCTAACCACGCACCACTGATGGCCATGAGCTGGTCTGGGTGCCACCCTGCTGTGAACATGGTTCCTCCTCCTGCATCTCCTCCTCCTCATCCTCCACCTCCTCATCCTCCAGAACTGTGCCCTGGACAATTGTGTACCTTGGGTTTGTGGGTGCAGGAACCCACCCTCGGAGCCACTTGGGAATGACTGGCTGAGATCCCTACAAAATGATCCCTCTTCCTCCTCCTCCTTCTGTGCCACATCCTCTTCCATCATCGCCATGAGCGTTTTTTCAAGGAGGCATAGAAGTGGGATAGTAACGCTGAGAACGGCGTTATCGGCACTGGCCATGTTGGTGGAGTACTCGAAACAGCGCAACAAGGAACACAGGTCTTGCATGGAGGCCCAGTCTTTGGTGGTGAAGTGGTGCTGTTCCGCCGAGCGACTCACCCGTGCGTGCTGCAGCTGAAACTCCACTATCCCCTGCTGCTGCTCGCACAGTCTGGCCAGCATGTGCAATGTTAGAAATAGAAAAAGAGGAAAAAGTTTTTACCACTTAAAAGGCGCCACCTGAGGCAGAGAAAAAAATCATTAAATGAAAGGAGCCAAAAAATCTATCAATAATTAGATTCTGGATAAAATACTGATAGTGAACAAAAAATCTGGATAAAATCAGATTTACTCACTTCACCCAGGAGGAGAGATGAGGGATAAGCTCAAAACACCCTCATCAACTACCTCCCGCGCCTGGTTCGCTTGGTGATTTTTCTGGAAAGACAGCAGTCCACAATCTGGATATCTTGAAATTCCAAAATGCTTTATTCAACATAAGGTATGGGTGAGGAAAGATCACAACGCGTTTCGGGGATTTTCATCTAGGAATCCCCTTCTTCAGGAGCAGCATGTGCAACGTGGAGTTTCACCTTGTGGGCACGTCGAATATGTGGCGGTGAGCGGGAAGGCCGAAGTTACGCTGTAGCGCTGACAGGCGAGCAGCAGCAGGGTGAGAATGCCGAAAGCGCGCACAGACGGCCTGCACTTTATGCAGCAGCTCTGACATATCGGAGTAAGTTTTAAGGAATCTCTGCACAACCAAATTCAGCACATGCGCCAGGCAAGGGATGTGTGTCAAACCGGCTAGTCCCAGAGCTGCTACGAGATTTTGCCCATTATCGCACACCACCAGGCCGGGTTTGAGGCTGACTGGCACAAACCACTCATCGGTCTGTTGTTCAAGGCCCGTCCACAGCTCCTGCGCGGTGTGGGGTTTGTCCCCAAAACAGATACGTTTTAAAACTGCCTGTTGTCGTTTACCCCTGGCTGTGCTGAAGTTGGTGGTGAAGGTGTTACGCTGACCGGATGAGGAGCTGGTAGAGGATGAGGAAGCAGAGTAGGAGGAGGAAGCAACAGGAGGCAAACTGAAGCGCCCTGAAATCCTCGGTGGTGGAAGGACATGCACCAAACTGCTATCCGCCTCAGGCCCAGCCGCCACTGCATTTACCCAGTTTGCTGTTATGGAGATATAACGGCCCTGACTGTGCTTACTGGTCCACGTATCCATAGTCAGGTGCACCTTGCCACAGATGGCGTTGCACAGTGCACACCTGATTTTGTCCCCTACTTGGTTGTGAAGGGAAGGGATGGCTCGCCTTGAAAAGTAGTGGCGGCTGGGCACGACGTACTGTGGGACAGCCACCTCCATAAGGCCTTTAAAACTATCCGTTTCCACCAGACGGAATGACAGCATTTCAAGTAATTTAGAAATGCTGCCATTCAGGGCCAGGGATCGCGGGTGGGTAGGGGGGTTCTTCCTCTTACTCTCCAGCTTTTGGGATATGGAGAGCTGAACGCTTCCGTTTGACATTGTGGAGATGCTTGGTGACCCAGGTGTTGGTGTTGCTGGGAGATCCTCTGTTTGTGGGGTGCCAGCTGGTACTGTCACTCCAGAGGTGGATGAAGAGGCTGCAGCAGAAGAGGAAGCCGGAGGAGCCAGAGACCTTACTTGGTTTTTGAGGTGTCTACTCCACTGCAGCTCGTGCTTTGCACTTAAAGAGGACCTTTCACCTGGAAAAACATTGTGAGCTAAGTATCCTGAAATATACAGTGGCGCCCAGGGATCTCACTGCACTTACTATTATCCCTGGGCGCCGCTCCGTTCTGCCGTTATGTCCTCCGGTATCTTCGCTCAGTAAGTTATAGTAGGCGGTGTCTGCCCTTGTTCTGTGGGCGTCTCCTTCTCCTAGGCTGTAGCGCTGGCCAATCGCAGCGCACAGCTCACAGCCTGGGAGGTTTTTTTCTCCCAGGCTGTGAGCTGTGCGCTGCGATTGGCCAGCGCTACAGCCTAGGAGAAGGAGACGCCCACAGAACAAGGGCAGACACCGCCTACTATAACTTACTGAGCGAAGATACCGGAGGACATAACGGTAGAACGGAGCGGCGCCCAGGGATAATAGTAAGTGCAGTGAGATCCCTGGGCACCACTGTATATGTCAGGATACTTAGTTCACAATGTTTTTCCAGGTGAAAGGTCCTCTTTAAATGCCTGGTCATGCAGGTTGTGCTCAGGTTGAGAACGTTTATGCCTCGCTTCAGGCTCTGATTGCACAGAGTGCAAACCACTTGTGTCTTGTCGTCAGCACATTGTCTGAAGAACTGCCACGCCAGTAAACTCCTTGGAGCTGGCTTTGGTGTGCTCGTTCTCTTGCTGCGGTGGGCAGTAGGAGGCAAACTGTCTAGAGGACGGTCGCTCCGCTTTTGCACCCTGCTCCCTCTTCTGCTGTGCTGGTGGCTCTGTGCGACCACCTCCTCTTCCTCCGAACTACATCGGTCACTCACATGACCTTGATTCCATGTGGGGTCGAGGACCTTATCGTCCTCCACATCATCTTCCACCCAGTCTTCACCCCTGACTTCCATGTCGGTCTGCACGCTTTCAAAATCCCCAGCAGTTGGCACCTGTGTTTCGTCATCATCCGAGACGTGCTGCGATGGTCCTCCCATGTACTTATCTTGAAAGATAAGTGGTTGGGCACCGGTGCACTCAATCTCTTCCACTTCTGGGGAAGGGCTAGGTGGATGACCCTGGGAAACCCTGCTAACAGAGTCATCAAAAAGCAGAAGAGACTGCTGCATGACTTGGGGCTCAGACTGCTTGGCTGATTTGCAAGGGGGTGAGGTGGGAGACAATGTGAAGGAACTGGATCCACTGTCAGCAACCCAATCTACTATCGCCTGTACTTGTTCAGGCCTCACCATTCGTAGAGCAGCATTAGGCCCGACCAAATACTGCAGCAAGTTTTGTCGCCTACTCGCACCTGAGGAAGGGGTTTCACTTGTACGTGTAGATGGCACAGATCGACCACGTCCTCTCCCTGCAACTAGAGATGCCGCGAACATAAAATTTTCCGTTCGCGAACGGCAAACGCAAATTTCCGCAAATGTTCGCGAACGGGCGAACCGGGCGAACCGCCATAGACTTCAATAGGCAGGCGAATTTTAAAACCCACAGGGACTCTTTCTGGCCACAATAGTGATGGAAAAGTTGTTTCAAGGGGACTAACACCTGGACTGGCATGCCGGAGGGGGATCCATGGCAAAACTCCCATGGAAAATTACGTAGTTGATGCAGATTCTGGTTTTAATCCATAAAGGGCATAAATCACCTAACATTCCTAAATTGTTTGGAATAACGTGCTTTAAAACATCAGGTATGATGTTGTATCGATCAGGTAGTGTAAGGGTTACGCCCACTTCACAGTGACAGACCAAACTATGACAGACAAACAGTCCATTTGCACAACCGCAAACTCCCCATTTGCACAAGGTTGGATACCAAGCTAGCAATGTCCCGTTCCTTGTCCTCACTGACGTCATTGAAGGTCTCTTCCTCCACCCAGCCACGTACAACACCAAGGGTCCCCGAAAAGTGACAACAAGCCCCCTGGGATGCCTGCTGTGGTTGGTCTTCCACCTCCTCAAAGCCACCTTCCTCCTCTGACTCCTCTTCTTCAGACTCCTCTCTCTGCATTGCCGCAGGTCCAGCAATCGACGACGACAAGGCTGCTTCTGGTGGTGATGGTGACCACAACTCTTCCTCTTCATGTTCATCTACGGCCTGATCCAGCACTCTTCGCAGGGCACGCTCCAGAAAAAACGCATATGGGATGAGGTCGATGATGTTGCCTTGGGTTTGACTGACCAGGTTTGTCACCTCCGCAAAAGGACGCATGAGCCTGCAGCCATTGTGCATGAGCGTATAGTAACGCGGCCAAAAAATACCCAGCTCCGCAGAGGCAATCCTCTTTTTTTAATAAAAAAAATCTGTTCTTACCAGTTTAATCTCTGTTTTGTCCTCTATCAGGGGCCGGTGTGGTGTATGGAATAGATTTTAGGAACCGGGAGATGGAAAAAGATGCTTGGTCGGTCCTCTTTCTTCCAATTTGGGGCACTGCGCTTGCGCCGTGCAATTTATTGTGCTACCAGATATGAGTGGTATGTTAAGTAGTACTATTCCTATCAGTTTATTCCCTGTTACGTCCCCTATCAGGGGCTGGTGTATGGAATAGATTTTATGAACCGGGAGATAGAAAAAGATGCTTGGTCGGTCCTCTTACTTCCAATTTGGGGCACTGTGCGTGCGCCGTGCAATTTACTGTGATACCAGATATGAGTGGTATGTTAAGTAGTACTTTTCCTATCAGTTTAATCCCTGTTACGTCCCCTATCAGGGGACATGTATGGAATAGATTTTAGGAACTGGGAGATGGAAAAAGATGCTTGGTTGGTCCTCTTACTTCCAATTTGGGGCACTGCGCGTGCGCCGAGCAATGTACTGTGCAATCCCAATATGAGTGGTATGTTAAGTAGTACTATTCCTATCAGTTTAATCCCTGTTACGTCCCCTATTAGGGGACGTGTATGGAATAGAGTTTAGACAACCGCAAAGAGTTGTCAATAGTCGACACACTCATGAAATAAATTTTATTCCTCTATGCGTCAATCTTGGTGTAGTGATGACTGTGCTCGTGCGCACGTTTGGGAGATTGCAGGCGATGGTGGTTTTTAAAAGCCTATGGTCATGCTGAGGTAGTTCAGTGACAGTTAAGTGACCCAGAAAACAATGATTCTGCAGTGTGGGCCCATTGTTGGGCTAGTAGGCTTTAATGATCACCTTAGATGATCACAAAGAAAATTAATGTTTTTTCTATGCAAAATTACCCAGCCGATCGCTTTTGGTCTGTTCACAATGAAGCAACGACCTTATCTCATCTGGGGTGTGCCAACATTGCCATTGCCAACACACTCATAGAGGTGATAGCTTCATTGTGATACGCAAGCCCCTTCACCATAACAAGGTAACGATCACGAAGGGGAATTGACACATGTATGTGCCTTTTTTTTGTTTTGTTTTTGCAGCCACAGTGCAGCACCAGAGGCCAGAAAAATTGATGTTTTCCAGGCAGAAAGTGCACTAAAACATTGCGGCTTGAACCCTAGTTGGTGGCCGAGAAGTCTCGCAAGTCATCCGGCATGCAGAGATTAAATACAGCAGCATGTGGACCATTTTATAGCCCAAGGCATCTCATTAGGCCTTTTTTAGTCAAATGCATCCCCCACTGTCAGTCCCTTCGGGATCCATGCCTCATTCATCTTAATAAAGGTGAGGTAATCTAGACTTTTTTGACCTAGGCGACTTCTCTTCTCAGTGACAATACCTCCTGCTGCGCTGAAGGTCATTTCTGACAGGACACTTGAAGCGGGGCAGGCCAGAAGTTCTTTCGCAAATTGGGATAGCTCAGGCCACAGGTCAAGCCTGCACACCCAGTAGTCAAGGGGTTCATCGCTCCACAGAGTGTCGATATTTGCAGTTAAGGCGAGGTAGTCTGCTACCTGTCGATCGAGTCATTCTCTGAGGGTGGGCCCCGAAGGGCTGTGGCGATGCGTAGGACTTTAAAAGCTCCACATGTCCTCCATCAACAACACGTCTGTAAAGCATCCTGTCCTTGCCGGCGTGGTCGTGGGAGGAGGAGGATTACTTTCACCTCTTCCCCTGTTAGATTCCCGTTGTGCTGTGACATCACCCTTATACGCTGTGTAAAGCATACTTTTTAGCTTGTTTTGGAACTGCTGCATCCTTTCCGACTTCTGGTAATTCTGTAACATTTCAGGCACTTTCTGCTTATACCGTGGGTCTAGTAGCGTGGCCACCCAGTACAGGTCGTTCTCCTTTAGCCTTTTTATACGAGGGTTCCTCAACAGGCATGACAGCATGAAAGACCCCATTTGCACAAGGTTGGATGCCGAGCTACTCATGTCCCGTTCCTCGTCCTCACTGATGTCATTGAAGGTCTGTTCTTCCCCCCAGCCACGTACGACACCACGGGTACCAGATAGGTGAAAACGAGCACCCTGGGATGCCTGCTGTGGTTGGTCTTCCTCCTCCTCAAAGCCACATTCCTCCTCTGACTCCTCTTCCTCAGACTACTCTTCCAGCGTTGCCGCAGGTCCAGCAAGCGATGCTGATAAGGCTGTTTCTGGTGGTGATGGTGACCACAACTCTTCCTCTTCATGCTCATCTACGGCCTGATCCAGCACTCTTTGCAGGGAACGCTCCAGGAAGAAAAAAAATCGGATGATGTCGCTGATGGTGCCTTCGGTGCGACTGACTAGGTTTGTCACCTCCTCAAAAGAACGCATGAGCCTACAGGCATTGCGCATGAGCGTCCAGTAACGTGGCAAAAAAATACCCAGCTCCGCAGAGGCTGTCCTAGCACCCCGGTCATACAAATACTCATTGACGGCTTTTTCTTGTAGGAGCAGGCGGTCGAACATTAGGAGTGTTGAATTCCAACGTGTCGGGCTGTCGCAAATCAAGCGCCTCACTGGCATGTTGATTCTCCGCTGAATATCTGAAAAGTGCACCATGGCCGAGTAGGAACGCCTGAAATGGCCACACACCTTCCTGGCCTGCTTGAGGACGTCCTGTAAGCCTGGGTACTTATGCACAAAGCGTTGTACGATCAGATTCAACACATGTGCCATGCACGGCACATGTGTCAACTTGTCCAAATTCAATGCCACCAACAAATTGCTTCCGTTGTCACACACCACTTTGCCGATCTCCAGTTGGTGCGGGGTCAGCCACTGATCCACTTGTGCGTTCTGGGCGGACAGGAGTGCTGGTCTGGTGTGACTCTCTGCTTTCAGGCAAGTCAACCCCAAGACGGCGTGACACTGTCGTATCCGGGATGTGGAATAGCCCCTGGGGAGCTGGGGGGGTGCAGTTGATGTGGAGCAAGACGCAGCAGCAGAAGAGGACTCAGCCGAGGAGGTTAGCGAAGAGGACGGAGTAGGAGGAGTAGAGGAGGTGGCAGCAGGCCTGCCTGCAAGTCGTGGCGGTGTCACCAACTCCTCTGCAGAGCCACGCATTCCATGCTTGGCAGCCGTCAGCAGGTTTACCCAATGCGCAGTGTACGTGATATACAGTACAGACCAAAAGTTTGGACACACCTTCTCATTCAAAGAGTTTTCTTTATTTTCATGACAATGAAAATTGTAGATTCACACCGAAGGCATCAAAACTATTAATTAACACATGTGGAATTATATTCATAACAAACAAGTGTGAAACAACTGAAAATATGTCATATTCTAGGTTCTTCAAAGTAGCCACCTTTTGCTTTGATTACTGCTTTGCACATGCTCTTGGCATTCTCTTGATGAGCTTCAAGAGGTAGTCCCCTGAAATGTTTTTCACTTCACAGGTGTGCCCTGTCAGGTTTAATAAGTGGGATTTATTGCCTTATAAATGGGGTTGGGACCATCAGTTGCGTTGAGGAGAAGTCAGGTGGATACACAGCTGATAGTCCTACTGAATAGACTGTTAGAATTTGTATTATGGCAAGAAAAAAGCAGCTAAGTAAAGAAAAACGAGTGGCCATCATTACTTTAAGAAATGAAGGTCAGTCAGTCAGCCGAAAAATTGGGAAAACTTTGAAAGTAAGGGCTATTTGACCATGAAGGAGAGTGATGGGATGCTGCGCCAGATGACCTGGCCTCCACAGTCACCGGACCTGAACCCAATCGAGATGGTTTGGGGTGAGCTGGACCGCAGAGTGAAGGCAAAAGGGCCAACAAGTGCTAAGCATCTCTGGGAACTCCTTCAAGACTGTTGGAAGACCATTTCAGGGGACTACCTCTTGAAGCTCATCAAGAGAATGCCAAGAGTGTGCAAAGCAGTAATCAAAGCAAAAGGTGGCTACTTTGAAGAACCTAGAATAGGACATATTTTCAGTTGTTTCACACTTGTTTGTTATGTATATAATTCCACATGTGTTAATTCGAAGTTTTGATGCCTTCATAGTCATGAAAATAAAGAAAACTCTTTGACTGAGAAGGTATGTCCAAACTTTTGGTCTGTACTGTACCTGCCCTGACCGTGCTTTGCAGACCAGGTATCAGTATTCAGATGGACCCTTGACCCAACACTGTGTGTCAGACATGCCATGACTTCCTTTTCCACAATAGAGTACAGGTTGGGGATTGCCTTTTGTGGAAAAAAAATTCGGCCGGGTACCTTACACTGCGGTGTCCCAATAGCTACAAATTTTTTGAAGGCCTCAGACTCCACCAGCTTGTATGGTAAAAGCTGGCGGGCTAAGAGTTCCGACAAGCCAGCTGTCAGACGCCGGGCAAGGGGGTGACTCTGTGACATTGGCTTCTTACGCTCAAACATTTCCTTGACAGACACCTGACTGTGGGCAGATGAGCAGGAACTGCTGAAGGTGAGAGGCGGAGTGGCGGGTGGTTGAGAGAGGGCAAGGAGGACAGCAGTGGTTGACGTGGCTGAAGATGCTGGACCAGGAGGAGGATGGTGGGTTTGAGCTTGTGTGCTGCTTGTACTCATCATGTGTTGATCCCATAGGCGTTTGTGATGTGAGATCATGTGCCTTCGCAAAGCAGTTGTACCTAGGTGGGTTTTGGACTTCCCACGACTCAGTTTCTTTTGGCACAGGTTGCAAATGGCATCGCTGTTATCAGAGGCAGACACACACAAAAAAATGCCACACTGCTGAGTTTTTCAATGACGGCATGCTGGTGGTGGCAACAGCATGCGTTGATTGGCGTGCTGTCTGGCTGATACATGCCGATATCTGACTGTGCCACTAGCTCCTTGCAACGACCCCCCCCCCCCTGTTTCCAACTCATCTTCTCCTCCTCTCTGTCTCCCCATCTGAACTTTCCCCCTGTTCTTCTTCTCTTCGAGCGGGCACCCACGTGACATCCACGGACACATCGTCATCATCAACCGCTTCACTTGTATCTGACAACTCAGCAAAGGAAGCAGCAGCGGGTACAACATCATCATCATCACACCCTTCGTCCATGTGTGTAATGGTGCCTGACTGAGACATATTCCTGTTATCTACATCCTCTGGCAATAATGGCAATAATGGTTGTGCATCACTCATTTCTTCCAACTGATGTGTAAATAACTCCTCTGACAGATCAAGTGAAGCGGCTGTGGTGCTAGTGTTGGTGGTGGCGGCAGGCGGGCGAGTGGTAACTTGAGAGGTGCCCGAAGCTGAGCTGGAGGAGGATGGTGCGTCAAGGTTCCGAGCGGAAGCTGTAGAAGATTGGGTGTCCTGTGTTAGCCAGTCAACTATGTCCTCAGAACTTTTCGAGTTCAGGGTACGTGGCCTCTGAACACTGGGCATTATTCTAGGGCCAAAGGAAATCACAGCACCACGACCACGACGGCCCCTGCGGGGTGGCCTGCCTCTGCCTGTCATTTTTTTTTAGATTAGTGGTACTATGCGTGCAAGCTACTGTGCCACCCAATATGAGTGGTGGGCAGTGGGCACAGTACACTCTGTGGGCCTGACACACACGCTGGCAGGCAACTGCAATTATATTACAGAGAAAAAATTGTTTTACTGTTTTAAATGCAAGCTACTGTGCCACCAGATATGAGTGGTGGGCACTGGCAGTGGGCACAGTACACTCTGTGGGCCTGACACACACGCTGGCTGGCAACTGCA
Organism: Bufo bufo; assembly: GCF_905171765.1. Classification (NCBI taxonomy): domain Eukaryota; kingdom Metazoa; phylum Chordata; class Amphibia; order Anura; family Bufonidae; genus Bufo; species Bufo bufo. The sequence goes on from NC_053393.1 coordinate 137,226,013, forward strand.
ATTATATTACAGAGAAAAAATTGTTTTACTGTTTTAAATGCAAGCTACTGTGCCACCAGATATTAGTGGTGGGCACTGGCAGTGGGCACAGTACACTCTGTGGGCCTGACACAGACGCTGGCAGGCAACTGCAATTATATTACAGAGATTTTTTTTTTTACTGTTTTAAATGCAAGCTACTGTGCCACCAGATATGAGTGGTGGGCACTGGCAGTGGGCACAGTTCACTCTGTGGGCCTGACACACACGCTGGCAGGCAACTGCAATTATGTTCCGGAGATTTTTTTTTTTACTGTTTTAAATGCAAGCTACTGTGCCACCAGATATGAGTGGTGGGCACTGTCAGTGGGCACAGTACACTCTGTGGGCCTGACACACACGCTGGCAGGCAACTGCAATTATATTACAGAGAAAAAATTGTTTTACTGTTTTAAATGCAAGCTACTGTGCCACCAGATATTAGTGGTGGGCACTGGCAGTGGGCACAGTACACTCTGTGGGCCTGACACAGACACTGGCAGGCAACTGCAATTATATTACAGAGATTTTTTTTTTTACTGTTTTAAATGCAAGCTACTGTGCCACCAGATATGAGTGGTGGGCACTGGCAGTGGGCACAGTTCACTCTGTGGGCCTGACACACACGCTGGCAGGCAACTGCAATTATATTCCAGAGATTTTTTTTTTTACTGTTTTAAATGCAAGCTACTGTGCCACCAGATATGAGTGGTGGGCACTGGCAGTGGGCACAGTACACTCTGTGGGCCTGACACACACCCTGGCAGGCAACTGCAATTATATTACAGAGAAAAAAAGCAGACTGATGTACTAGCCCTAAAAAGGGCTTTTTGGGGTGCTGTCAGGACGCTGTCCTTACAGCAGATCAGATGAGTCTTTGAGGACTGGAGTGGACACAGAACACTGGCCTAGCTAACGATTTCCCTATTAAATCAGCAGCAGCAGCAGCACTGTCCCTGATCTCACTAACACTGCAGCTTCAGAATGACTTGATTTTTGATAGGAGGTGGGAGGGTCTGGGAGGGAGGGTATGCTGCTGTTTGGCTGGAATGTGTCTGCTCACTGTGAGGTACAGGGTCAAAGTTTGCTCAATGATGACATATAGGGGGCGAACCGAACATCGCATAGGTTCGCCCGCCGCGGCAAACGCGAACAAGCGATGTTCGCCGGCGAATAGTTCGGGACATCTCTATTGTCCATGCAAAAATCACTCCAATCGAGAATCTGTCTCGTTTGCCTATTGATGTTAGGGTTATGTTTGCTTAACCATGGTAAGCCTAACACCAACGTAGCAGGCAGACCCTCCAACACATAACAGGAGATAGATTCCTGATGCAAATCACCCACTCTTAAATGAATGTCATTCACTACCTGCGACAGGCATTTTTGGGTGAGAGGTGTTGAGTCAATTGCAAAGACAGAAATACTATTCTCTAATGCATTAGTAGTAAACCTGTGAATGCGTACAAACTGTCCATCAATCAAGTTAACTCCTGCCCCACTGTCAATAAATGCTTCAATTTTCACAGTTTTTGGACTCTAGCGTCACCTCGGCAGACAGGAGAAAATGGGTACTACTAGTAAAAGATAAAAGAAGGTTTTCTTGCTCCCCACCCACACTACCGATAGTAATTTGGGGATTAAACTTCTTTTTCTTTTTGTTTACACCTTGATGCTGCAAGTACGGACAAATATTCACCAAATGTCCCTTCTTGCCACAACAAAAGCAGACTCCTTTCACATGACCCAAGCTTTTGCCAGTAGTTTCAGGAGTAGCTCCTCCTAACTGTATAGGCTCATCACAAGGCACAACCACTTGTGTCTCTCCACCATAAGTGTCAAAGGAAGCAGTACCCTTATTGGACAGTACGTCCTGAAGGTGAGGACCCCTAGATCTCTCCCTCAGGCGTCTATCAAGACGTACAGCAAGGGACATTGCTACTTCCAATGACTCAGGATTTTCATGAAAAGCCAATGCGTCCTGCAGTCTCTCAGAGAGACCCTGACAGAATTGGCTACGGAGAGCAGAATCGTTCCACTCTGTATCCGTAGCCCATCTCCTAAATTCAGAGCAATAGGTCTCTGCAGAAAGTTCTCCCTGCCGCAAACACCGTAACTTGGTCTCGGCCTGAGAGATCCGATCCGGGTCATCATAGGTAAGACCCAAGGCTCTAAAGAATTCATCTACCGACCGGAGGGACAGTGATCCGGTCGGCAGAGAAAAAGCCCAAGATTGGGCATCCTCTTTAAGCAACGAAATAATCATACCCACACGTTGACACTCATCACCAGAAGAGTATGGACGCAGCCTAAAGTATAATTTACACGACTCCCTGAACCAGATGAAATTGTCACTACCCCCGGAAAACCTGTCTGGGAGAGCTACCTTCGGTTTAGGGCAGGCCTGGAACCCACCACCGGAACCAGCAGCCTGTGGACTCTGAATCTGCAAAACCATTGCACGGAGGTCTGCTACCTCCAAAGTCATATTCTGCAGCTGTTCGACCAGTGCAGTCATAGCATCCATAGCTGCACAGATCAGAACAAAAAATGGCGGCATTGGCTCTGGATAATGTCACGGATGTAGTAGGGGAGAACACCAAAAGACAACAAGAAGGAAGGGAAAAGACACTAGGCCTCACCGCTAGGGAAGGAAAAGGGTCACCACCTATAAAACCCTGTTCCTGTCCCTAACTCCTATCCGTATGGGCACCTCTCGATGGTAGAGATGCCCATACACAGGAACCTAGAAAACCCTGGTGGCCCTCGGATGCCCTAATTGTAATGACAGGGCAGAGACTACCCGCTCCTTCCCTGATGAACGAACCAGCGTCTCTCTGAGGCCTAGTAAACAACAAAGGTGGGGGGAAATACAAAATACAACAAACGGAACACTTAACTTCTGAGGCTGATGGATGATGGATGATGGATGAACAGAACTTCAACTAGAACCACACTCCAGCTCTTCCAAAAACCAAATGAAGCTATCCAGAGCAACGAGTGATGGGTAAAGTCAGACTAAATAGGGGGAGGTAAAGGTCACATACAAGGTGGACATACAAGCAACATACAGACAAAGTAAAACCAAAAGAGACTGTCAGATCACTAATGGGCAGATAATCTTTCAGACCTTCTAAAACCTGTCACCGGTGTGACACCAGGAGAGTCGAGAAGTACCAAAGGAGTGAGCAGAGGATCGTCAGGAGGAAGCCGGGGTCAGAAATCCAGGAGAGCAGCAAAGTACACAAGGAGCAGGCAGAGGATCGTCAGGAAATTGCAGAATGTAAATACGCCAGGTAATGTAAATTCACAGCAGGAACCTAAATAACAGGCAACCTGTGGCCAGCAGGCTGCCTGTTTAAATACTGAGTAACAGGGGTCACGTGACGTGGCCAGCGTCACATGACTCGCTCTGCTGCAAAAGGCTGAGAACCGAGTGCCCAGCTCGGTGCTCAGGCTTCATCATGTTGCTGGGGGGACTGAGGACGTCGGCCGCGCTGAGGAGACGTGCGTGGCCGGGTCCATCCCACTCCCCATCACCTAGGAGAAAAGGACGCTGCACGCATCCTCGCTCTTGTACATAGGCGGGGCGCCGTCTGCGCTGTGGAGCTTATCGCCGGCGCCACGTGACAGTAACATCTTGTACTGATACAGCCCCTTTGTTGTGATAAAAGCCATTTTCTCCTTAGCAGCCTCCATCAAGGGTACCTACCCTTTGGTGAGGTCCAAAACAAAAAAATACAAGGCTTGGCCTAACTTCTCAATAAGCTCATCCACTCGGGGCATGGGATATGCATCAAACTTGGAAACCTCATTAAGTTTGCGAAAGTAGTTACAGAATTGTAACGTCCTGTCCGGCTTGGGTATAAAGACTATCAGACTGGCCTATTCACTTTTTGACTCCTCAAAGACACCTAGCTGTAACATCAGCTGCACTTCTTCCAAGATGGCTTGTTGCCGTGACTCAGGTACCCGGTATGGTTTCAACCGGATTCTGGCCTGAGGCTCAGTGACAATGTCATGTCGGATGATAGAAGTGCATCTAGGGAGGTCCAAAAACACATCCGTGTTCCTGCTGATGAACTCCCTGGTCTCCTGAGTCTGTTTAGAGGAAGGGTTGTCAGCAATCTTTACTGTGGCAACTGCTTCCCTCATATCAGATCGATGGACTGTAAACTCTACCCCCATAAAACCTGTCTGGGGGCTGTTGTCCGTACTGGTCTTCCTATCTTTCCACGGTTTCAGTAAGTTTACATGGTACACCTGCTCGGGCTTTCTCCGCCCGGGCTGGAGTACCTTGTAAGTTATCTCCCCAACTTTTTCGAGCACTTCGTACAGACGCTGCCACCTAGCCAAGAACTTGCTGTCCACCGTCAGCACCAGAATCAAAACCCGATCTCCAGGGTTAAAATTCCGAACCCGAGCCTGGCGATTATAGACTCTACTCTGGTCTCGCTGAGCTGCCTTCATATGTTCCTTAACCAGCTGCAACACTGTCTCCATCCGCTCTTGCATCCAAGTGACATACTCAATCACACTTTTATGCGGTGTGGGTTGTTGTTCCCATGCCTCTTTGGCTATGTCCAACAGACCACGAGGATGTCTGCCATACAGGTGAGAACCCAGTAGAGGACTGGGGCACCTCTCGCACTGCGAACATGAGATAGGGCAGTAGAACATTCCAATCCCTTCCATCTTTAGACACCACCCGATTTAACATGTTTTTCAAGGTTTGATTAAACCTCTCTACCAGGCCGTCCGTTTGCGGGTGATAGACGGACGTCCGTAACGGTTTGATCTGTAGTAGTTTACTGAGTTCCCTCATAACTTTTGACATAAAGGGGGTCCCCTGGTCGGTCAGAATCTCTTTAGGTAGGCCCATTCAGGAAAACATTAACTCTTTGGCTATGAGTTTGGCGGAGGTATGTTGCAGCTGCATCGCCTCTGGGTACCGAGTGGCATAGTCCAGCACTACCAAGATGTGTTGGTGCCCTCTAGCGGATTTTGGTACTGGGCTATGAGATCCATAACGATCCGCTCGAATGGAACCTCAATAATCAGAAGAGGGACCAGGGGACTACGGAAATGTGGCTGGGGGCTGGTTATCTGGCAGGTTGGGTAAGACTTGCAATACTCTTCCACCTCTCTGAACACACTGGGCCAGTAAAACTGCTGTAGAATCCGGTCCTGCCTTTTCTGCTGGCCCAGGTGTCCCACCAAGAACATGTTGGTGGGCTAACTGCAACACGATCTTGCAATAAGCCTTGGGCACCACCAACCGTTTAATATGCTCACCCCGTAGTTAATTTACCCGGTACAGCATCTCCTGTTGAACAAACGGGGGAACATAGACTCGGCCCCCGGTTGTTGCGGCTCACCCTCAACTACTACCACATTTACCTAGGCCCAAGATAGAGTTGGGTCCTGGTGCTGTGCTGTACCAAAATTGTCTCCAGAAACATTGAGATCTGCCAACTCCGGACCCGGCGGCAAATCCTTCACGTCTCCCACCATTACATTTAGTGAGGTTGGCTCCCCCTCTTCCAGCGCAGTGGCGGCCACCCCTACTGCTGGCCCTTCAGCCTCAGGTTCCCAGGGTTCCGGTTTCCCCCCTGAGCAAGGCCATTCTATTGGGGCTACTCCTGCCCCATGGGTGACTCTCGCCTCAGGCCACAGCGATGGGAAACCGGGAAAGTCTCTCCCAATTATTAGTTCATAATGTAACTTTGTGGTGACGGCCACCTCATGAGTTCACCTGCTGGCCATTGTGGATAGAGACACCAGAGCGGTTGGATAGTCCTTTAAGTCTCCATGGATGCACACAACGCCGACTTTTCAGGGTGTATACTCGGTGGGCCGAACTAGGGAAGCAGCGCCACCGCCAGGGTATCTCCCACTTGCACCTGGCACAGGTGACTATTGTCTATTGTTTTGGGGGTACAGGTTGCACACAGCCTCCTGGCATACATCGAGGGGTGGTAGCCATAGTTAGTGTCCATGGGTTCCCCCCAATAGGGACAGTCGGCCCTTATGTGACCAGGCTCTTGAGACCGCCAACAGACCATCGGAGCTGGGTCTGTAGGGAGTATGTCCCGAGCGGGTTTTGCTGGCACTGGCTGGCTGGTTGAGGATGGAGATTTCCGGGGTTTAACTGTCCCCCTCCCAAAAGAACCCCCCTGTAGATTTCTGGTGGCCTCATAGTGCTCTACCAGGTCAACCATCTCTAGGGCATTACCAGGGGACACCTGGCCAATCCAGTGCTGGAGAGGGTACGGCAAAGCCCTCCAGAACACATCAGCCAACAGATGGTCCAGCATAGCAGTGGGATTCAGTACGTCAGGCTGCAGCCATTTTTGCAACCAGTGTAGCAGATCATAATACTGCGGTCTGGCGGGTTCAGCCGGGTTAAATTCCCACGGATGCACCTGCTGGGCCTGGATCAATACATTCACCTCCAGTCTTGCCAGAATCTCACCCTTTACGGTCGGGTAGTTGGCCGCTTGACCATCTGGTAAGTCGAAAAACACTTGCTGGGGTCAAGACGCCAGAACAGAGTGACAACCTCAGCCCATGGGTCTGGGGGTAACTTCTCCCTCACGGCCACATTTTCGAATACTGCCAGATAAGGCTCAACGTCATCCGAGGGGTTCATCTTAGGGATCGCTGCACGGGCAGCTTTCCAGGCATCGTGGACGTTCTGGGATGCTCCTGCCGCTTGTTACGCCATCACATGCTGTAATAGCAGCTGGTTAGTTTCCTGCTGCTGCTTGTTAGCCTCCCGCTGCTGCAAGTTAACCTCCATGAGGGCTTTCACAACTGCCTCCATTTTGTCAGGGGACATGGGTCGTAACCTTGCTGGCTTGATATAGGACATACACCCGTGCCAGGGAAAAAAAATATCAACTTTTCGGCCTTCAGGCCAGCCTCACTGCATGTGCACGCCTCCTCCACCAATTGTGAGGATTTGCTCTGGTAGACAGGGTAAGTGGATGCAGTACAGAGGCAAAAACTAGTTGTTAAAGCAAAACTTCAGTGTTTATTCACACATAAGGCAAAAACAAAATGGCAGTTTGCAGTCTTGGAGTTAGTTCACACAATGGAAAGTCCAAAGAACAAAACAATCACCTTGTTAGCAGGGGGTGCTCCGGGGAACAGTTGCAGGCCTGTTTGGTGTGGCCCGCCTTCTCCCTTTTACCACCCCACTGCGCCTCTTCCAGCCTCCTCCAGCCTGTTGCGATGCTGCGGATCCCTCCCCCTCTGTACTGCTGTCTTCGCTCGGCTTGCCACTTTCCCAGGGTAGGTCAGTGACTTCATCGTCCACCACCTCCTCTTCCACTGGTTATCCTCTTGACTTTTTTACCTAATAATAACCTCAGTTATTGACAACTGTGTCTCATCCTCATCATCAACCTCTTGAGAGACTAATTGCGCTTGACTTATTGGCAACTGTGTCTCATCATCATCATCCACACTAATTGCCGTTCCCCACCGCCATCTTCTTTTGACTGTGGATGCTCAAGAGTTTGGGAGTCAGGGCACAAGATCTCTACATGCCCCTCTTCAAGTGGGCTTGGCGAGAGGCCCAAATTAAGGAATGGCGATGAAAAGAGCTTCTGGGAATATCCGAGTGTGGAATCACTTGTTTGCAAAGACTCTCCATGGTGGGAGGAAGGAGGATCAGGGTGAGGATTCTGTTAGCCAGACTCTTGTCTACTGAGACTGGACTTTGTGGAAGACAGGGTGGTGCTTAACCGACTGGAAGCATTGTCTGCTGCAATCCAACCGACCACCTGGTCACACTGGTGTGACGTTGAGATTGGTGTCCTGCACTGCCCTGCAAACTGGGACATGAAGCTAAGTATCGTGGATGAGTGTGTTTCTTGTGCTCTGGCAGCAGGCACAGTTTCACCGCGCCCAGGGCCACGGCCTCTGCATGCACCATCAGCAGCACGGCCACTTCCCCGTACCTTACTGCTCGCCTTGCGCATATTAAATGAGGCAGGATTTGTAAGTGTATGCACAAATAAAGTACACAGAATGTCACAGATATTTTTGGGATGTGCACATGTTAAACAGGAGATGTAGCACAGATGTCGCTATTCGCAGTGTCTATGAAAAAAGTACACTGAATGTCACAGATAATTTTAGGATGCGCAAACGTTATACAGGAAGTATAGCGCAAGTAATGTCGCTGTCACCACCGCCTAATAAAAAATTACACTGAACGAATGTCACTGATATTTAGGATGCACAAACGTTATACAGGAGGTAAAGTGCAAGTAATGTCACTGTCATCACCAGCTAATAAAAAATTACACTGAATGAATGTCACTGATATTTAGGTTGCACAAACGTTATACAGGTTGTATAGCACAAATAATGTCGCTATCACCACCGCCTAATAAAAAATTACATTGAATGAATGTCACTGATAATTTAGGATGCACAAACGTTATACAGGAGGTATAGTGCAAGTAATGTCGCTGTCAGCACTGCCTAATAAAAAATTTCACTGAATGAATGTCACTGATATTTAGGATGAAAAAACGTTATACAGGAGGTATAGTGCAAGTAATGTCGCTGTCAGCACTGCCTAATAAAAAATTACACTGAATGAATGTCACTGATATTTAGGATGAAAAAACGTTATACAGGAGGTATAGCGCAAGTATTGTCGCTGTCACCATCTGATAATAAAAGATTACACTGAATAAATGTCACTGACATTTAGGTTGCACAAACATTATACAGGAGGTATAGCACAAGTAATGTCGCTGTCACCACCGGCTAATAAAAAATTACACTGACTGAATGTCACTGATATTTAGGATGCGCAGACGTTATACAGGAGGTATAACGCAAGTAAAATCCCTGTCACTTGTGGCTAATAAAAAATTACACTGAATGTCACTGATATTTCGGATACGCAAAAGTTATACAGAAGATGTAGCGCAGGTAATGTAACTGTCCGCAGCGGACACTGTCTACGGAAAAAGTACACTGGATGTCACAGATATTTTTAGTCTGCACACATGTTAGACAGGAGATATAGCACAGATAATGTCGCTGTCTGCAGCGGCCAAGCAATTGCAAGCTATTTAGCGCAGGTTGCAATAAAAATATATATTGCTGCCCAATACAACTATAGTCCTTAAAAGGACTGTTGGGTCTCTAACAATACCACGCAATTTAGTGCAGGTTGCGCTAATAATTATATTGCTATTGCAAATCACTGTAATGCCAGTAGCCAACATGGCTACGACATTACAGTGAATGGCAGTACTTACCTGCACGTTTATTGGCTGCATAGCAGCCAACAAACGTGCGGGGAGGAGACTCTAGCATCGCGCTCAAGCACACGTGGTGTACGGCCAAACACCACGATGTGCCGAGCATCGCGATGCTCGAGTAAAATTAGTGTTCGGCCGAGAATGCTCACCCAACACTAATATATACCATATATCAAAGGTGCTAGCTTTTACTTCTGATTATCTGCCCAATGTTAACAATTTTCATAACATAAGGATGAGACCAACCAAGGACTCGTTGCAAAAGTTTCTGCAACTCTATTCAGATGTATGGAATAGATTTTCAGAAGTAGAATTTTTTAACAAATCTGTTGTGTGTGAACATGCCCGAATGATGAGTAGTAATTCTAATGATTTCAAATCATTATGTAATTGCACAGTATATATACAGTTATTTGTGTTAATACACATGTGTGGGGCAAGTATTAAATATTAATAATATTTAAAGGGGTTGTCCCACCAAAAATATTCTACAGTTTTTAAACCAATCAATATATAACCTCTGGATATGATGCTGAGCATGTGCACTCTTCTTTGGTCGACCATAGCAAGGCCTGTTCTGAGTGGAACCTGTCTTGTTAAACCACTGTATGGTATTAGCCACTATTCTGCAGCTCAGTTTCAGGGTGTTCTTATCTTCTTATAGCCTAGTCCATCTTTATGTAGCAACAAATCCTTTTTTCAGATCCTCAAAGAGTTCTTTAACATGAGGTGCCATGTTGAACTTTCAGTGACCAGTATGAGAGAGTGTGAGAACGATAAAACCAAATTTAACACACCTGAGACCTTGTAACACTAATGAGTCACATGACACCGGGGAGGGAAAATGGCTAATTGAGCACAATTTGAACATTTTCAATTAGGGGTGGTGTACTCACTTTTGTTGGCAGCGGTTTAGACATTAATGGCTGTGTGTTGAGTTATTTTGAAGGCACACCAAATCTACATTGTTATGCAAGCTATATACTGACTACTTTACATTGTATCAAAGTGTTGTATCTTCAGTGTTGTCCCATGAAAATATATAATACATTTTTTTACAAAAATGTGAGGGGTGTACTCACTTTTGTGAGATACGGATGTAGTAGAGTTAACAATCATGATTTATGAAACGTGTTATCTAAACTAAATATGCTAAGCAAACACCTTCAAATGTTTTTCAATGGCTTTTGTCTCAAGATAACTCGATGAGTTAAGAAATAAGCATTAAGAGCTTGAGTGCTAACACTGCTATATCTGTACTGTAAATCTAGCAGAGCAATAAATGGGGAGATCTCTGCATCCATATGAGGTACAGGGCTGGTTCTAGCTTTGTTAGAAAGGTATTGTCATGTCATATTATCATATGATCTCTGATTTTCATGTTTTACATTAGTCATGACATAACCCCTTTAATCCTTTAAAAGTTCTATTAGTCTACAATGCAGTATATGCACTTGGCTAATCAGTGTTTTTTCTAATTATTTTAAAACACAGAGGATTTAAAAGTCTTCTTGGTTTTGATTTCTCAGATGGTAAAAGTCACCTTGCTTCATCCGGCACAGCACTGAAAGTATACATTTGAGAAAAACATTGATTTATTGGAAGCTGTGGTTTTAATCTATCGATTCAGTAGTTTTGGAAATGTAATTGCCATTAATGTTGAGATTTGAGGGTTTCACTGTAGTGTATTAAAATGATAAATTGCTTTCATTGTCATTGTAGCCTTAAAATTAGTTTTAGTTTAGGTATGTGGAGGACATATTTTCCCATAGGTTTAAGATCTTACTTTGTCCTCTAAAACAAGATACATCCAGTAAAGCTCTAGTGGATAGCATGTCTGTCACACTGAAAAGCTCAACTACTGTATTAACTAAAGAATTTGTAGTCAATGAATAACACATAAAGCAAACTCTGAGAATAATTAATTCAGAATCAGTACACTTAAAAGGGTTTTCCGAGATTTTTATCTCTGGCTAGGTCATCAGTATCTGAAAGGTGGAGTTCCAACACCCAGGACCCCTGCTGATCAGCTGTTTGAGAAAATTATACAAACCGGATTCCAAAAAAGTTGGGACACTAAACAAATTGTGAATAAAAACTGAATGCAATGATGTGGAGATGGCAAATGTCAATATTTTATTTGTAATAGAACGTAGATGACAGATCAAACGTTTAATCCGAGTAAATGTATCATTTTAAAGGAAAATACGTTGATTCAAAATTTCACGGTGTCAACAAATCCCCAAAAAGTTGGGACAAGTAGCAATAAGAGGCTGGAAAAAGTAAATTTGAGCATAACGAAGAGCTGGAAAACTAATTAACACTAATTAGGTCAATTGGCAACATGATTGGGTATAAAAAGAGCTTCTTAGAGTGGCAGTGTCTCTCAGAAGCCAAGATGGGTAGAGGATCACCAATTCCCACAATGTTGCGCAGAAAGATAGTGGAGCAATATCAGAAAGGTGTTACCCAGCGAAAAATTGCAAAGACTTTGCATCTATCATCATCAACTGTGCATACATCATCCGAAGATTCAGAGAATCTGGAACAATCTCTGTGCGTAAGGGTCAAGGCCGTAAAACCATACTGGATGCCCGTGATCTCCGGGCCCTTAAACGACACTGCACCACAAACAGGAATGCTACTGTAAAGGAAATCACAGAATGGGCTCAGGAATACTTAAAGAAACCATTGTCAGTGAACACAATCCACCGTCCCATCCGCCGTTGCCAGCTGAAACTCTACAGTGCAAAGAAGAAGCCATTTCTAAGCAAGATCCATAAGCTCAGGCGTTTTCACTGGGCTAGGGATCATTTAAAATGGAGTGTGGCAAAATGGAAGACTGTTCTGTGGTCAGACGAGTCACGATTCAAAGTTATTTTTGGAAATCTGGGACGCCATGTCATCCGGACCAAAGAGGACAAGGACAACCCAAGTTGTTATCAACGCTCAGTTCAGAAGCCTGCATCTCTGATGGTATGGGGTTGCATGAGTGCGTGTGGCATGGGCAGCTTGCATGTCTGGAAAGGCACCATCAATGCAGAAAAATTTATTCAGGTTCTAGAACAACATATGCTCCCATCCAGACGTCATCTCTTTCAGGGAAGACCCTGCATTTTTCAACAAGATAATGCCAGACCACATTCTGCATCAATCACAACATCATGGCTGCGTAGGAGAAGCATCCGGGTACTGAAATGGCCAGTCTGCAGTCCAGATCTTTCACCTATAGAGAACATTTGGCGCATCATAAAGAGGAAGGTGCAACAAAGAAGGCCCAAGACGATTGAACAGTTAGAGGCCTGTATTAGACAAGAATGGGAGAGCATTCCTATTTCTAAACTTGAGAAACTGGTCTCCTCGGTCCCCAGACGTCTGTTGAGTGTTGTAAGAAGAAGGGGAGATGCCACACAGTGGTGAAAATGGCCTTGTCCCAACTTTTTTGGGATTTGTTGACATCATGAAATTCTGATTCAACATATTTTTCCCTTAAAATGGTACATTTTCTCAGTTTAAACTTTTGTTCCGTGATTTATGTTCTATTCTGAATAAAATATTAGAAGTTGGCACCTCCACATCATTGCATTCAGTTTTTATTCACGATTTGTATAGTGTCCCAACTTTTTTGGAATCCGGTTTGTATATGGACTAAGCCCTCACTCTGATATGATAAAATTTTAGACTCTCAGCCAATATATTTCGATCAAAATACATCTGTGCCCACCTACCGGCGCCAAGGTGGTCTCAGTCAGGCAGGTCCTACTCTAAAGCTACCCACGCTGTTGGGCATCTACATTCAGGAAAGCAGACCTTGCACATATAGTGTACTGCTGTCATGGTCTTACCTGCTTGCTGCTCTCCTTCGTTTGACATGTGCTGGCGGTCATCTTAGGTTTCTGGGTTTCTTGTAGCCTTCCACCCTGCGGCTCCTCCTTCCCCTGGGAGGAGCTGGATGCCTAGCTCATATATATAGGAGGTCTGTGGCTTCAGTTCCTTGCTTGGTCCTCTTGTGTTCACATGCTTCTAAGACTGCTGCTGCTTCTGGTTCCTGATCCTGACTTCGTCTGACTACCCTGCTGGTTCCTGATCCTGGCTTCGTCTGACTACCCTGCTGGTTCCTGATCCTGGCTTCGTCTGACTACCCTGCTGGTTCCTGATCCTGGCTTCGTCTGACTACCCTTCTGGTTCCTGACCTCTGGCTTCGCAAAGACTCTGCTCGGTTTCACCATCCGTTTGGACTTTTGCTTTACAGCTTTATTTTCAATAAAGCCTTCTTATTTTCACTTATCTCTTGTTGTACGTCTGGTTCATGGTTCCGTGACATTAGGACCAAGCCATGAATTCTGACGGTACAGGGCCATCCTCGCTACCCACGCTGGTTGCCAGACTTGATCAGCAGGATCACCTGTTGGGTCGGTTCGCTGTGGCGTTGCAAACCCTGCTTGAACGCACGGCTCATTTCGCTCCCGTTGCCGATGGGTCGGTTGTCGCTCCTGGGCTCGCTCCTACTGCCGCTCCGGTTGTTGCGCCAGAGTCTACCCCGACACCTGTTGTTGCGCCTGCGGTGTTTCGGGGTATGACCGGTTCTTCCCCTCTTCCACAGCGCTTTGGGGGAGAGCCAACTCAGTGCCGAGGTTTCCTTAACCAGGTGGGCATTTATTTCGAGTTGCTGCCACATGCCTTTCCTACTGAGAGATCAAAGGTGGGCTTCTTGATCTCGCTGCTCTCGGACAAGGCCTTGGCCTGGGCCAGCCCTTTATGGGAGAACAACAATCCGGTGGTTGCCGAGTTTTCCGGTTTTGTTGCTTCTCTTCGGAAGGTATTCGATGTGCCGGCTCGTGCTGCCTCTGCTGCGAAGCTCCTTATGTCCATCAGACAGGGTTCACGATCCGTAGCTGAATACGCCATTGAGTTTCGTACCCTGGCAGCAGAGGTGGGCTGGAATAATGAGGCTCTGGTCGCTGCTTTCTCTCATGGTCTCTCGGATGCCTTGAAGGATGAGGTTGCAGCTAAGGACCTACCAGTTGAGCTCGAGTCTCTTATTTCTTTCCTGATTTTGATTGACACCAGACTCAGGGAGAGACCTTCCTTTAAGGAGAACCTGCGGAGGTCTTTTAACAGATTGGTGCCTACGTTTGCTGTCCCACCCGTGCCTCCCTCTCCTCCCACGCCTCCTGGGGATGACTTGTCTGGGGGTGAACCCATGCAGCTGGGGTTTGCTCGCCTGTCCGAGGGGGAGAGGGCACTCCGGAGACGCGAGGGCCGATGCATGTACTGTGGTCTCGGTGGGCATTTTCGGTTGGCATGTCCGAACCGTCCGGGAAACGCTCGTACCCTGAGATCCTGTCGGGGGCAGATCTTGGGTGGAGTCTCCTCGTCCCCGGTTTCCCGTGTTGACAAACCACTGATCACTGTTGTCCTCTCCTGGGTCGGGGGCTCGGTGACGACCCAGGCGTTGGTGGACTCTGGTGCTGGTGGTTTGTTCATTGATAGTGTGTTCGCTGCCGCCAATTCCATTCCTCTGCAGGCTCGAGGTTCCCCACTGGCTCTTGAGGCGATAGACGGCAGACCCCTTCTGCCGCCACACGTGACTCATGAGACCCTTCCAGTGGGGATAGCCATTGGTGCCGTTCACAGAGAGTCGGTCTGCCTCCAGGTTATTTCGTCTCCACACTACTCGGTGGTCTTGGGGTACCCCTGGCTCCAGAAGCATAATCCGACTTTCGATTGGAGATCGGTCGAGATCCTCTCGTGGTCACCGCAGTGTGGGGCTAGTTGCATCCATGGGTCTGTCAAGTTGCTGTGTACTTCCTCGGACTCTCTGTTGCCTCCTGAATACGAAGAGTACCGGGATGTATTCGATAAGGTGCGCGCGGTTGCCCTACCTCCGCACCGCCCATACGATTGTGCCATAGAGTTACAATCTGGTGCCGTTCCTCCTCGTGGCAAAGTCTATCCACTGTCGGTAGCGGAGAATGAGGCCATGGAGGAGTACGTGAGGGAGGCGCTTTCACGCGGACACATTCGCAAATCTTCGTCCCCGGCAGGGGCTGGATTTTTCTTTGTGAAAAAGAAGGGCGGTGAGTTGAGGCCTTGCATCGATTACAGGGGTCTCAATCGCATCACGATCAAGAACGCTTACCCGATACCCTTGATTTCCGAGCTGTTCGATCGCCTTAAAGGGGCCACGGTCTTTACCAAACTCGACCTGAGGGCGGCATATAACCTGGTAAGGATCAAGGCGGGCGATGAGTGGAAGACCGCGTTTAACACCAGGACCGGTCATTACGAATCCTTGGTTATGCCCTTTGGGTTGTGCAATGCGCCCGCAGTCTTTCAGGAATTCATCAACGATGTTTTCCGTGACCTGTTGCAGCAGTGTGTGGTAGTCTATTTGGATGACATCTTGGTATATTCTGAATCCATGGAGGCCCACATTCTGGATGTCAGACGAGTGTTGCAACGGTTACGAGAGAACAAGCTGTTCGGTAAGCTTGAGAAATGCGAATTTCACCGATCCCAGGTAACCTTCTTAGGTTACATCATTTCCGCTGAGGGGTTCTCCATGGATCCTGAGAAGGTTTCGGCTGTCTTACAGTGGCCCCAGCCCAGTGGTCTTCGTTCCCTGCAGCGCTTTTTGGGCTTCGCCAATTATTATCGGAAGTTCATCAGGGACTTTTCCATGCTGGCCAAGCCTCTCACGGATCTGACCAGGAAGGGCAGTAATTCCCAGGTCTGGCCGCTCGAGGCCATCCGAGCTTTTGAGGCCCTAAAGTCCGCCTTTGTGTCGGCTCCGATTCTGTCGCATCCCAACCCTGGGTTGCCCTTTGTCCTCGAGGTGGACGCGTCTGAGACGGGAGTAGGCGCCCTTCTGTCTCAGCGTAGAACACCAGAGGGTCCTCTGCTTCCTTGTGGGTTTTACTCCCGGAAACTGTCTTCCGCGGAGTGCAACTATCAGATTGGTGACAGGGAGTTATTGGCCATCGTGCAGGCCCTTAAAGAATGGAGGCACTTGCTCGAGGGTCCGGTGGTCCCGGTTCTCATCCTGACGGACCACAAGAATCTGACCTACCTTTCTGAGGCCAAGAGATTGACACCACGTCAGGCCAGATGGGCTCTGTTCTTGTCACGTTTTAATTACGTGGTCTCCTACCTACCCGGTTCCAAGAACATCAGGGCGGATGCCTTATCACGGCAGTACTCCGAGCTGTCCAGGGAGGAGTCGATTCCGACTTCGGTCATACCTCCGAATCAGATCCTGGCCGCCATTCGCACCAGCCTGACCTCTCCCCTGGGTGAGCAGATTTTGGCGGCTCAATCTGGTGCTCCCTCTGGGAGACCCAACGGCAGATGTTTTGTGCCTGAGGAGTTGCGCACTCGGTTGTTGCGAACCTACCATAACTCCAAGACCGCGGGGCATCCTGGAAAGAATCAGCTGTCCTGGGCTGTTTCACGTCTGTTCTGGTGGCCTTCCCTACGTTCCGACATCGCCGCATATGTAGCGGCATGCTCCGTTTGTGCCCAGAGTAAGTCCCCTCGGCACCTTCCGTTGGGCCTTCTGCAACCCATAGCCACCGGGGAGCGCCCATGGTCACACCTGGGGATGGATTTCATTGTGGACCTCCCTGCATCCCGAGGCCATACGGTCATTCTCATGATTGTGGATCGGTTTTCCAAAATGTGCCACTGTGTTCCTCTCAAGAAGTTACCCTCTGCACAAGAGTTGGCCACGATTTTTGCCAGGGAGGTCTTCCGGTTGCACGGTTTGCCTAAGGAGATTGTGTCGGATCGGGGGAGTCAGTTTGTGTCCAGGTTCTGGCGCGCCTTTTGCTCCCAGTTGGGGATTCATCTCTCCTTCTCCTCGGCCTACCACCCTCAGTCCAATGGGGCCGCAGAACGATCCAATCAGGCCTTGGAGCAATTCCTTCGTTGCTATGTCTCCGATCACCAAGACAATTGGGTTGACCTCCTGCCTTGGGCTGAGTTTGCCAGGAACACGGCAGTGAACTCTTCCTCTGGGACGTCTCCCTTCATGGCCAATTATGGGTTCCAACCTGCCGTGTTACCGGAGGTATTCTCTCCCCAGGATATTCCGGCTGTGGAGGATCACCTTTCCGTCCTACGTGCTTCTTGGGTACAGATCCAGAAGTCCCTTGAGGTCTCTGCGCAGCGCCAGAGACTCCAGGCTGATCGCAGAAGAGCGCCTGCTCCTTCCTACCAGGTCGGAGACCGTGTATGGTTGTCCACCCGCAACCTCAACCTTCGAGTGCCCACTCCCAAGCTGGCGCCTCGCTTTGTTGGTCCCTTCCGAGTGCTTCGCAGGGTAAACCCGGTAGCCTATGCCCTTGCGCTTCCTCCTGGCATGCGGATCTCCAACGTGTTTCATGTCTCCCTGTTGAAGCCACTGGTGTGTAATCGTTTCACTTCCTCGGTTCCTCGGCCTCGTCCGGTCCAAGTGGGCAATCGTGAGGAATATGAGGTGAGCAATATCCTGGACTCACGCCTGGTCCGCGGTCGGTTGCAGTTTTTGGTCCATTGGCGTGGTTATGGTCCAGAGGAGCGTTCCTGGGTTCCCTCCGCAGATGTCCATGCTCCTGCCTTGCTCCGAGCCTTCCACGCACGCTTCCCTCAGAAACCGTTTTGTGCTCCGCGGAGGAGGGGCCCTTGAGGGGGAGGTACTGTCATGGTCTTACCTGCTTGCTGCTCTCCTTCGTTTGACATGTGCTGGCGGCCATCTTAGGTTTCTGGGTTTCTTGTAGCCTTCCACCCTGCGGCTCCTCCTTCCCCTGGGAGGAGCTGGATGCCTAGCTCATATATATAGGAGGTCTGTGGCTTCAGTTCCTTGCTTGGTCCTCTTGTGTTCACATGCTTCTAAGACTGCTGCTGCTTCTGGTTCCTGATCCTGACTTCGTCTGACTACCCTGCTGGTTCCTGATCCTGGCTTCGTCTGACTACCCTGCTGGTTCCTGATCCTGGCTTCGTCTGACTACCCTGCTGGTTCCTGATCCTGGCTTCGTCTGACTACCCTTCTGGTTCCTGACCTCTGGCTTCGCAAAGACTCTGCTCGGTTTCACCATCCGTTTGGACTTTTGCTTTACAGCTTTATTTTCAATAAAGCCTTCTTATTTTCACTTATCTCTTGTTGTACGTCTGGTTCATGGTTCCGTGACAACTGCTCCTAGTTACTTCTGTGTGCATCAAGAAACTAATAAGAGAAGGAACACGCACAGTTATATGTGCCACCTAATCAAGGTCGTCTATGGGCTAGGCGGGGCAAAATTGCACAAGAATGCTACTCCCCAGATGATAGGAGCGCATTCACACTTGAAGGTGCCACTCCTTTAAGAACATAAATTTATCAAAGATTATAGAAAAAGATACAAAACATTCTGCACGATATGATAACTAAATATGCGGATGTACATGACAAAATTTATAAAGCAAACAATCATGGAAAATAATGCACTAACACAATAGATGCAAAAATTATATATGGACTTGGGGGCGGAGCCTGCAACAAAGCCGGATGGCTGTGTGAAGTGCGGCTCTCCACAAGCATTTCCCTCATAGCGCTTCATCTTAAGCCTCTCAGATACCAAAATGGTCAAAATTGGTGGCCAAAAGCCCGCTGACCAGGCGGGTCATGCTCGTTCCCTCAGCCAGTCCGGCGAAATTGAGAAATTTATTAAAAAAGCGGCGGTGATAGCTGTTAACAAGGAATCCAAGATGGCGCCCGGAATACCTCGCTCTGGCTACAAGCATGCTGCAGCTTCCAGCTCTGACAAGGTAGGAGACGAACCCTGCAACACTGAATGCCTACCTATCTCCAGGGCTTTTCTCAAAGAAGCACTAGCAGATGCCCTGGGACCGCTTAGCCAGGACCTCTCCCTAATAAAAGAGGATGTTCGGCATATAGGCCGGAGGGTGGAGGTACTTGAAGACAACCAGGCCGCATTATTGCAGCACCAGAGCGGGGTATCCTCCAGTCTGGCCCTAGCCCAGAACCATATCAACTCCTTATACACAGCACTAGAAGACCAGGAGAATAGAAGTAGGAGAAACAATCTCCGCTTCAGAGGCATCCCTGAGACAATTGCAGCAGTGGATATCCCAGAAACGGTCATCCAGATCTGCCTCAAATTGCTAGGCCCTGACACTGTGCATGAAGTGTTGATTGAAAGGGCACACAGAGCTCTCCGTCCGAAGCCACAGGCATCCGAACCACCTAGGGATGTGATCTGCAAGTTCTTACACTTCCCAGTGAAAGAAGCTATATTATCCTGCTCCAGAAATTCCAACTCAGTAGATTGGGAAAACAACTCCATTACCATCTTCCAAGATCTGGCCCAATCCACCCTCAGGAAAAGAAAAATGCTGAAGCCACTTACAGATTGTCTACGCCAGCGCAAGATTATATACAGATGGACATTTCCTTTTGGAGTCTCCTTCCTTCATGACGGTCGTCGTCTTCATATTGCCTCCTACAGTGATTTAGATAAGGCCTACGACCTCCTTCAGATCTCATCACTGCCCATAGAAAATTGGGACGCTGCCCAGAACATGACCACCTTACCCGACCTACCTCAAGTGATACCCTGGGAACCTCCTCATACCCCAAGACTCCAAAGATCCAGAAAAGGGAACTTTTCAACCACCCCTAAGCGCCTATCCCTGATAGATAAATAAGTATCCCCTATTACCTTATCTTATCCTCTCAAGATTCAGATGACATATGGGACTTAATGCATAAATTCTGTATTATTCTACTATATTTATCTGGTTTTTCTCATGAAAATTAGATTTCCACGCTGAGTGGGGTTAAGGCTACAGGATCTCTGAACACATCTTAACATGCCTTTCCTCCGCTCAGTCTGGTTAGAAGAGACAGTAGGGATTTTCTTCCCATCTGTATGTAAGCTAGAATAGTCATTTAGA
Organism: Bufo bufo; assembly: GCF_905171765.1. Taxonomy (NCBI): domain Eukaryota; kingdom Metazoa; phylum Chordata; class Amphibia; order Anura; family Bufonidae; genus Bufo; species Bufo bufo. The sequence continues at coordinate 137,246,256 of NC_053393.1, forward strand.
CATATGGTAGTATATAAGATGCTCCATCTACTGCTTTACCCCTATTCCTCCTCCCCCTCCCCCCCCTCACCTTCCCCCCCTCCCCCTTTTTTCTTCCCTAGGCTACTATATCCCTTGACAGGACTATCCCCCCTATTCAATCACATTTCCCAGGATTACCCAAAATTATTATCCCCCGCTGGTATCATCCACTCCTTAGAGGGTGTTGCTTTAAACAGGTAATTTTACCTTCTCCCCCCTCCTTTATGCTACCCAATCGTGGTACTACATTTATTAAGTTCCATTATACTTTACAACTAAGTAATTACACTTGGTTACTGTTACCGTTTTTGTTCTTTGTTTCTTACCTTTATTGTTTTGACAGGTATTTAAAGGCTTCAAAGGTGACTCCTCCAAAATATGTTCTGGGGCTGGCGCAGAATATAAAGTCTCTTAGTACTATATGGGTGAACTGGATGTGGGATGACTCTCCTCGAGGTGGCACCTTTCTTTACATCCCTTGGCAGGTAATTCAGCCCTTCTCCGGAACTTTTTCCAGGGATTGCGCTTCTCCCTCAAACAGACCTGTAGATGGCTGACATCAAACTCGTCTCTTATAATGTCAAGGGACTGAGATACCCCTCTAAGAGATGTCAGATCCTATCTATGCTAAATAAGGAAAAATGCTCAGTGGTTTTCCTCCAAGAAACCCACTTTAAGCATGACAGATATCCAAACCTTACCCACTCTAAATTCCCTAGCTGGTACCACTGTGGAGCGGGAGGTGCTGCCTCGAGGGGCGTTAGTATTGGCTTCCATAGGAATCTTCCTTTTCAATACAAATCCCACCTACAGGACCCAGATGGCAGATACCTAATAGTAAAAGGAATGCTGGGACAAACACTATTCACATTCGTGAACATCTACGCCCCCAATTCAGAACAGGTTAACTGGCTCATTGATACTCTTTCCTTGGTGGAGTCCCATAGGGAGGGCTTTTTGATTATAGCTGGTGACTTTAATTTGGCTCCTAACCCCCTTGTGGACACCTCATCAGGGAAATCCTCTGTATCAATGAAAGCCCTTAAATTGTTTCATAATAAGATTTATAACCTGGGGATGGTAGACATTTGGCGCTGCCTAAACGCTGAGACTATAGACTATTCCTTTTATTCTTTAGCAAATACCTCATATAGTAGGATAGATTATATTCTTCTACCTAAAGAAAAACTTCAACTCTGCTCTTCCTCCCTTATAGGTGACATTACTCTGTCCGATAACTCCCCCATTTATTGCACTTTACGTCCAGACCTCAGGTCTAACAGACAATTTACTTGGAGACTTAATGAGTCTCTACTGAGCAATACCAAATACAAACCACTAATAGCTTCTTTTATAGAGGAGTATTTCTTAATTAATAATACCCCTGAGGTTTTCCCCCAGACTCTCTGGGATGCCCACAAACCATACATCAGAGGCAGATTGATTAGTCTATGTTCTTTCCTTAAAAAGGAGTCAGAAAAAAAGCTTAATATTCTATTAACAAAAATACACGATGTAGAAAAAATCCATAAACAATCCCTACTTGCGAGCCACCTTTCGGAACTCTCCTCTCTTAGAACACAATTAAAAAACCTACTGAACGAACGCTCAGCTAAGTTCTTTTTGTCTGCCCAACAAAAAACTTTCGCACATGGCAATAAAGCCTCGAAATACATGATGCGCAGAATAAAACAGAGAAGAGATTCCCGTTACGTGCAATGCATCAAATCTCCCCAGGGCATCCATCTGTTCAAAGCGGAGGAAATTGCAGAACAGTTTAGGTCCTTCTATGAGTCCCTATATAATCTCCCACTCTCTAATCTTCCAAATCCTTCCCTAGATAGAGAGGCCAACATTGAATCCTTTCTAGACACTCTTAACCTCCCCTCACTAACACCTTCACAACAAGAACGGCTGTCTAAACCCTTCACCTCTGTAGAACTAGTGACTGCTATTAAATTGACCCCCAAAGGAAAGAGCCCTGGCCCTGATGGCCTGCCCATCTCTTATTATGCGACTTTCAAGGACCTACTCATACCATTTATGCTCCCTATCTGTAATAGCTCACTAACTGGTCACTCACTTTCTGCAGATATGACAAATGCCTCAATTACAATTATCCTTAAGGAAGGTAAAGACCCTTCGTCCTGCTCTAATTATAGACCCATTTCTCTGCTCAATGTAGACATCAAGCTTCTTGCAAAAATGCTGGCCACAAGATTGCAGAACCTTCTTCCTGAATTGATCCATCCTGATCAGGTGGGCTTTGTTAAAGGGCGTGAAGGGAAGGACAATACCACCAAGATATTGGACGCTCGTTACTATGCTTCCCATAAAAAGACCCCCCTAGTCATGATTGGCATGGATGCTGAAAAAGCATTTGACAGGGTGGACTGGACATATATTAAAAAGACCCTTTCAAAATTCCAAATTCCCGACCAGTTCATAAATGCAATGCTCTCCATGTATACGCACTCTTCGGCATCCGTGTCAGTCAATGTCCTTATGTCCTCCCACTTCCCAATTAGAAACGGCACAAGACAGGGCTGCCCACTGTCGCCTCTTGTATTTGTCTTTGTGATGGAGTCACTGTTGCAATCTCTTAGACAAGACAAGGAGATTAGTGGTTTGAAGATGGGTAACCACGAATTTAAGTTGGCTGCTTTTGCAGATGATCTGCTGATCCTGACTACCAACCCCCTTAAATCCATGTCCAAAATAGTCTCAAAGCTCACCCTATTCGGCTCTCTATCTAACTTCAAAGTTAACCCCTCAAAGTCCCAAATCCTACATATTGGCCTATCTTCTCCAAATCTCTTATCCCTTCAAGCAAACTCCCCATTCAATTGGCAAACTCAACAATTAACATATCTAGGTATAAAAATCTCCCCCCACTTGTCAAACTTGTTCCAATTAAATTATAAACCTCTCCTAGCTTCTATTCAGACTCAATTGGAGTCATTAGACTTCCCGTACCTCTCTTGGTTTGGGAGGAAAAATATACTAATGTCCCTAATCTTGCCCAGACTTACTTACCTGATGCAGGTGCTCCCCATTGAAATCCCCAAATCAACTCTCTAGAGCCATAGACTGGATTAGAAATCCATCCCACAAATCTTGGCTTATTTTGGAGAATGCTCTTTTAACCTCCTCTACTAGAGCACTTCTGCTGACTGATAGACCACCTCCCTTACTAAGCACTATCCCCAATCCCCTTATTCGGAACACCTTAAAAATCTGGAAGAGTTTCTTGTCCAACACTGGGGTCCTAGCTCTTCCCTCCCCCCTGATACAGATAAAAGATATAATCAATCTGGCTCCCAAAGACCTGAGAGATAGCTGCCCCCTTGTTCTGAGATCCTCTGAGATTGTGATCACACAGATCTTAGATCAAGATGGTTGTGTACTATCTGACCCTGAACTCTTTAAAGTATTGGGCATACAGGCTCTCAACCCTTTCCTTTTACACTTTCTTAAAACCGAATCTCTCCTTCTCATTAAGAAAATACCCTCACCCGCTGTCTCTAGCTGTTTTGAAGAAATGATAAGCAGTAAGACATATCCACGCAAATCCATTTCCACAATATACAAACGCCTAATATCCCCCCCCCCCCCAACTCTTAAACCTGCTATAATTGGCCTTTGGAAAAAGACCTTCAAAGGACCTTGTCACCTTCCGAGATAACTAAATCCTTGATTTCTCCACATAAAATATCAAGATGTGTGCGCATTCAGGAGAACAGTTACAAGATCCTTTTGAGATGGTACAGGACTCCAGATAAGACGTGTCTCTATGGCTCCACTGCCTCAGATACTTGCTGGAGGTGTAATAGGGCTAAGGGCTCCTTCTTGCACATCTGGTGGTCATGTGAGTTGATCAATCCGTGGTGGCATAATATAATCTCTAAATGCAATCAGATCTGTCAGACCTCTCTCCCCTGTACTCCAGATCTTACTCTATTAACACTGGGTTTAGATGGAGTGGGCTCAGCAAAATCCTCACTCTTCTCTCTCCTAGTTGCAGCAGCCAGATTACTTCTCCCTACCCTTTGGCTGTCCTCTGAAGTACCAAGTATTGACCATTGGATTAACAGGGTAGATCAGATATACAGATTAGAGGAGATTTCACACTGGGAATTGCGCTCTAGATCCACTTTCCTCCATATTTGGTCCCCTTGGAAAGTTTATAGAAACTTCTCGTGACCGTCTTACACCCACCCCTTCTCCAGCTATTCAAGGTCCATTACCCTGGTCTAATTGAAACTAGGTCCCTTTCACCTCACATCATATTAATAATGCCTTAATATACCTGTCAACTCTTTGTTCCTCACTGTAATGTTTGGATTTATTTGTTTATTTGTTTTTTCATTTGTATGCGCAGTCTTATTCACTCATGATGTTAGTGGCTTGACAAGCCTTTCTTTTATCTCACAATGCTACTTAATGGCTATATGTAAGTTATGATATCCTACTGCATGTCATCTAGTCTGTATGAAACTTTTCATGCTATGTACTTGTCAATGTTTAAAATGAAAAACAATAAAAAACGTTAATTATAAAAATAAAAAATTATATATGGACTAAGCCCTCACTCTTCCATTTTTTTGGGACCCAGGATCCCCATTCTCATGATCATGAGGGACCCAGCAGTCCCCGCTGACCAAAAATGTAGCCCCTATCCTGTAGGTTGGGGCTAAAAAAAATAAGTTAAGCTGTAAAACAAAGAAAAGCCATCACTATCTGATCAGCAGAGGTCTGAAACCCTGCACCCTCATCCAGCTAACTATAAAGATTCATAAAGAGGCTCAGACACACCACTACTTAATATACACTGACTTCTTTTTAACTGCAAGGTATCAAATATACAGTAGATGTTCTCATTAGAAGTTAGGGCATTGGTCTTAAATGTGGCCCAGCACTCAGAAGAGGAAAAACCCCCAGTGGAGGAAACCTCTAGGCGACCATGGCTGAAGGAGTGCCCTTCCCCTAAGTGGTGGAGGAAAACGATGACACGTGACAAGGACAGTAGATTTTTCCTTGAGTTGATGAATATCAAATGCATTGACTTTTGCAGAGGCCAAGCCTGAAATCTGCCTTTTGATGCAGCAAGAAACTCACTTCTTCAGTGAATACATCTGATTGCGGAAAGTTTGCTGAATGACAAGTTCAGTGGTTATTGCAGAGACCAAGCCTGGAATTTGCCTTGGATGCATCAGGAAACTCACTTCTTTAGTGAATACATTCGACTGCAGAAAGTCTGGTGGGTGAGTGCAGAGACCAAGCCCGGAATTTGCTTCTTGCTGTAGCGCAGATCATCTGATCCTGATACGGTGGCCACCATGTCATTGACTTGTGGTAGAGTCATCACCCCCAGCTGTATCCCATATTCATTGCCAGGACACAGTGAGACCCCTGCTCTGGTATAGTGATCTACAGATTCAAAATATATAACTAATTATGATTGAACATGGAGCAGCAGAAAATTACATGTATGGATGTAGTAGAGTTAACACTCATGCTTTATGAGACATGTTATCTAAACTAAATGCGTTAAGCAAACACCTTCAATTGCTTTTCAATAGCTTTTGTCTCAAGATAACGCAATGAGTTTACAAATTTCAGTTAAGAGCTTGGGTGCTAACCCTGCTACATCCTGTAAGTGACACACAATTTACTCCTGGTCACTGTGGGTTATTGTAATTCCTTTAACTGTATTAAACTTGGGCCCATGCTTCTAACAGCGATACAAATGCTTACCATTGTCATTGACTGTTATAGCTGTTATTCTTTTTATGGGACCCCCTGCTGTGTCCAACATAAACAGAATACACTTATAATTGTAGATTGATTTATTTTGATATATATTTATAGGTTTGTAGCTGATAACTCAGTGGTAAGGAAGGGAACAAAGGATTTTAGGTTTACTGTGGTTTTGAATGCTACATCACATAGATGAACAAAAAGGACAAGCTCATACAAGGCAAGCTGGTAGCTCAGTGGTAATGCTGTTGCCCCATATCCAGGCTTTCTGAGTTCAAAGCTCCTTTCAGCCTCAAAAAATTATTTACATTTTATTATGCCCTAGATAAGAGGCAAATTTAAATGATGTGTGACGCTGATGTCTCACTTCCTTCACTTCTCAGTGTCACAAAACATTTTAGCTTTACTGTGGTTTTGTATGCTACATCACATAGATGAACAAAAATCACAAGCTCATACAAGGCAGGCTGGTAGCTCAGTGGTAATGCTGTTGCCCCATGTCTAGGCTTTCTGAGTTCAAAACCCCTTTCAGCTTCTAACAAGTGTTTATATTTTATTATGCCCTAGATAAGAGGCAAATTTAAATGATGTGTGACGCTGATATCTCACGTCCTTGACTTGTCAGTGTCGCAAGGGATCTTAGGTTTACTGTTTTTTGCTATACTACATCTCATAGATCAAAAAAATCACCACCTTTGGCATCTAGAGATATAGCTCAGTGGTTAGACACTTGCTTTGCATGCAGTGTTCATAGGTTCAAAACCCCATATAGGCTATTAATAAAATTTATATTTTATATTTTATTGAGCTCTAGATCAGAGTCAAATTCAAGTGGTGTGTGATGTAAGTAGTCCTTTTTTTTATTTTATTAAGAGTACATAGGCAGCACTATAGTAAAGGGGGCCCTGTATACAGAGCTGTATCCTGGATTTTACATATCTACTGTATATATATATATGTATTATACACACAGTGTGCTATAGCTTCACCACACTGAGATTTGCTCAGAAAGCTGATATACATATTACTGGCTTATCCACAGACACAATATATGATCATACAGATGGCAGTACTATGTGATAGCTTCTAAGTATAGAAAAACCATGTGCTAATGTTATAGCTTGGAGGTTACATTAATGGCTTTGCAGGTTGAAGTCCCCAGAAAGACATATGTTTTTTTCTTTAATAGCATATACTATAATAAATAATGTCATTAACCCATAGGATACCAGCGCTGTACATGTATGTCGCTGGAAACACGGTCACAAATCCCAGCGCCGTACAGGTACAGCGCTCTGATCGGGCGGCCACAGGAGCTACTCCCGCCCGATCAGCTGCAGGGGTCCGGCAGGCACTAATAGTTGGACCTCTGCTGTATGCACCGGCATCGGTGAAAACACTGATGCCTGCTCATTAACCCTTGCACTGCCGCGGTCAGCGCTGACGGCTGCATGTGCGGTATCCCCGTGGTGCTGTGACGTCAGCCTGCCGTCTAGCCCTGTCAGTCAGTGTGGGGAGGGGTGTGTGTGTAGAGCACAGGGGGTGTTATAGAGCATTGCTCAGAATATTCAGCCCTCTGAATGCTCGAATTGTTTATTTGCATATGAATCTCTGCATATCTCTGCAGCTATTTATCATACATAATCAGCATAATGAGCCCTACCAGGCAGTATGTATGGTCTAATAGGTTTGATTCTGGTGACAGAGCCTCTTTAAGTTCTTATAGACACAGGTCTGAATTGGTTCTTATAGGTCTGAATTGACCTGCGGTTAGCAGCAATCGCCGGTATGGGGGGGGGGGGGTGTCACAGGACCCCCCCTCGGCATTGTCACAGGGTGCCTTCTGAATGATTTCAGCAGGCGCACCGTTCCTAACACTGCCCGCCGCACAGCGGTGATAGGAAATACACAGGTACGCCACCTGTGTATTTCCTATCACCGCTGTGCGGCGGGCAGTGTTAGGAACGGTGCGCCTGCTGAAATCATTCAGAAGGCACCCTGTGACAATGCCGAGGGGGGGTCCTGTGACACCCCCCCCCCCCATACCGGCGATTGCTGCTAACCGCAGGTCAATTCAGACCTGCGGTTTGCAGCATTTCCAGGTTATTCAGATCTCCAGTGACCCGGAATAGGAGGGTGATCAGTGGTGTAATATACACCACCAATCACCCTCCGTAGATCCTGTGAGGTGGCGGTGACGGAGGATGAGGGTGAGGATCGCCTGTGATTAGTTGGAGGGACTGACCTGGAGATAACGTCCTGGAGCTCCACTCTCCCCGCCCACAGACTTCTGTGTGAGTAAGAAGAGAGGAGCCCTGTGTCCAGGGGCGGACTGACCGGTCGGGCACTTAGGGCATGGTCCGAGAGCCCGGGCGGGATGGGGGCCCGCCGCAGAATAATATTATTTATTATCAGCAGCGCAGTGGAAGAGTCTCTCCCTCCCCCTGTGCTGCTGCTGCCGCGGCCAATAAGAAGAGCGACAGGGGGAGGGGCTGTGGCCAATGAAGATAACTGAGCTGTTAATACAAATCCAGGAGGCGGTTGCCGGAATTAAATAGCCGGCACCCGACCTCTATGACAGGGAGCTGCACCGCAGGGGTTAACTGCCGCTGATCGCAGCTCCCTGTCATAGAGGTCGGGTGCCGGCTATTTGATTCCGGCACCCGCCTCCTGGATTTGTATTAACAGCTCAGTTATCTTCATTGGTGGCGCGCCCCCCCCCCCCAGTATAATAAACTATGAGTGCGGCCCCCCCCCCAGTATAATAAACATTGTGTGCGGCGCCCCCCCCCCCCAGTATAATAAACATTGTGTGCGGCACCCCCCCCCCCCCCCCTGTATAATAAACATTGAGTGCGGTGTCCCCCCCCCAGTATAATCAACATTGAGTGCGGCGCCTCCCCCCCAGTATAATAAACATTGAGTGCGCCCCCCCAGTATAATTAGCATTGGTGGCGCAGTGGGCAGTGCCAATGAGGGTTAAAATAAATAAATAAAAATTAACTCACCTCCTCCAATTGATCGCGTAGCTGCCGGTCTCCTGTTTTCTTCAGGACCTGTGGTGACGTCACTGAGCTCCATCACATGGCCCATTACCATGGTGATGGATCATGTGATGAGCACAGTGATGTCACCACAGGTCCTGCGTCCTGAAGAAAGTACAGAAGACCGGCGGCTGCTACGCGATCAATTGGTGGAGGTGAGTTAATTTTTATTTATTTTTTTAACCCTCATTGGCACTGCCCACCAATGTTTATATATTTATTATACTAGGGAGGGGGGGGGGGGCGCACCTCCCACCAATGTTTATATATTTATTATACTAGGGAGGGGGGGGCGCACTGCCCACCAATGTTTATATATTTATTATACTAGGGAGGGGGGGGCGCACTGCCCACCAATGTTTATATATTTATTATACTAGGGAGGGGGGGGCGCACTGCCCACCAATGTTTATATATTTATTATACTAGGGAGGGGAGGGGGGCGCACTGCCCACCAATGTTTATATATTTATTATACTAGGGAGGGGGGGGCGCACTGCCCACCAATGTTTATATATTTATTATACTAGGGAGGGGGGGGCGCACTGCCCATTAATGTTTATATATTTATTATACTAGGGAGGGGGGGGGCGCACTGCCCACCAATGTTTATATATTTATTATACTAGGGAGGGGGGTGGGCGCACTGCCCACCAATGTTTATATGTTTATTATACTGGGGAGGGGGGGGGGCGCACTTCCCACCAATGTTTATATATTTATTATACTAGGGAGGGGGGGGGCGCACTGCCCACCAATGTTTATATATTTATTATACTAGGGAGGGGGGGGCGCACTGCCCACCAATGTTTATATATTTATTATACTAGGGAGGGGGGGGGGGAGCACTGCCCACCAATGTTTATATATTTATTATACTAGGGAGGGGGGGGCGCACTGCCCACCAATGTTTATATATTTATTATACTAGGGAGGGGGGGGCGCACACTGCCCACCAATGTTTATATATTTATTATACTAGGGAGGGGGGGGCGCACTGCCCACTAATGTTTATATATTTATTATACTAGGGAGGGGGGGGGGCGCACTGCCCACCAATGTTTATATATTTATTATACTAGGGAGGGGGGTGGGCGCACTGCCCACCAATGTTTATATGTTTATTATACTGGGGTGTTGGGGGGGGGCGCACTGCGCCACCAATGTTTATATGTTTATTATACTAGGGAGGTGGGGCGCACTGCGCCACCAATGTGTATTATGTTGGGGGGGGACGCACTGCGCCACCAATGTTTATTATACTGGGGTGTTGGGGGGGCGCACTGCGCCACCAATGTTTATATTTTTATTATACTAGGGAGGGGGGGGCGCACTGCCCACCAATGTTTATATATTTATTATACTAGGGAGGGGGGGCGCACTGCGCCACCAATGTTTATATATTTATTATACTAGGGAGGGGGGGGCGCACTGCCCACTAATGTTTATATATTTATTATACTAGGGAGGGGGGGGGGCGCACTGCCCACCAATGTTTATATATTTATTATACTAGGGAGGGGGGTGGGCGCACTGCCCACCAATGTTTATATGTTTATTATACTGGGGTGTTGGGGGGGGGGCGCACTGCGCCACCAATGTTTATATGTTTATTATACTAGGGAGGGGGGGCGCACTGCGCCACCAATGTGTATTATGTTGGGGGGGGGACGCACTGCGCCACCAATGTTTATTATACTGGGGTGTTGGGGGGGGCGCACTGCGCCACCAATGTTTATATTTTTATTATACTAGGGAGGGGGGGGCGCACTGCCCACCAATGTTTATATATTTATTATACTAGGGAGGGGGGGCGCACTGCGCCACCAATGTTTATTATGTTGGGGGGGGGGACGCACTGCGCCACCAATGTTTATTATACTGGGGTGTTGGGGGGGGGGCGCACTGCGCCACCAATGTTTATATGTTTATTATACTAGGGAGGGGGGGGGCGCACTGCGCCACCAATGTTTATTATATTGACCTTCTACGCATTCTGCATTAAAGAATGCTATTATTTTCCCTTATAACCATGTTGTTATAAGGGAAAGTAATACAGTGAATAGACTTTCATCCTAGCAACCATGCGTGAAAATCGTACGGTTCAACCGGAAGGATGGATCCGGCATTCAGGCAAATCTTCAGTTTTTTTCGTCAGAGATAAAACCGTAGAATGCTGCGGTTTTATCTTTTGCCTGATCAGTCAAAAAGACTGACCTGAAGACATCTTTTCCGGTATAGAGCCCCTGTGACGGAACTCTATGCCGGAAATGAAAAACGCTAGTGTGAAAGTACCCTAAAATATTAAGTTTAAATCCCCCCCTTTCCCAATCTTACATATAAAATATATAAACAATAAATAAACATATTACATAGCACTGCGTCCGAAAAGTCCAAACTATTAAATTATTAAAAAATATCTCCTATGCGGTGAGCATTCGCCATTTTTAGTCACCTTGTCACCCCAAAAAATAGGATAGGACTGTTCTATTATGGGCCGAACGTTTCATAAAATGCGAAATGCATGCGGCTTTTTTTGGTGTTTTTTTTTTGCACGGTATTGAGTATCGCAATACTTTTTTATGGTGCTGAAAGCGAATCAAAACTTTGGTATCGAAACAACCCTACGCCAATCTGATCGGCGTAGCGTTGTCACGATACCAAAATTTTGATTCAGTTTTGATTTGGCGACTAAAAATGTAATTTGGCTCCTAAATATTTCAGTTCAGGAGCCAATGGCTACTAGGTATTTTTTTTAGTCTGGAGCACTGTGCCCAGCACCCCGATTCCGAATGTTATGCTGGCCTGGTAATGGCAGCGGGGCCCGATGCAGTCACTGTATTCTATTACACCGGGCCCCGCTCACTGTAATACTAATATTCATATGTGAACAACTTGAAATCCTCTGCGATCCTCTCCCTCTCTGTACTCACAACCTCAGCAGCAGGCCGGGCGGCAGCGCAACTCACTGACGTCACGCGCCTGCTCCTCCCACTTTATGAATGAAGCAGGCGGAGCAGGCGCGTGATGTCAGTGAGTTGCGCTGCCGCCCGGCCTGCCTGCTACTGAGTTTGTGAGTACAGAGAGGGAGAGGATAGCAGAGGATTTCAAGTTGTTCACATATGAATATTAGTATTACAGTGAGCGCTATTGGGATTTTGAACAACCAAAATCGCAATGGCGCTCCTTCTCTTCTGAGCCATGTAGTTCGCCCGCAGAGCACTTTACGTCCACATATGGGGTATGTCCTTACTCGGGAGAAATTGGGCTATAAACTGTTGGGTGAACAAGTTCGTTTGCCCCACATCAGATTCACAAATTGTTCACTGAAAAAAAAAAAAAAAGTCATATTCAGTGAAGCCCACTGTGTCTGGATTCCTGGTTGGCCAACAAAGTCAGGAATCAAGGGCTCAAAATCCTCTGGGGTACTCCAGCCAAGTTCACCGGTAGAGGGATCAGGTGAATTTGCCTTGTGGGCCGGAAAACTAGTACGAGCCCCAGGGCTGCTCATACTAGTGTGGGCCACAGGGTTCCTGGCATGGGGGGCTCCTGGCTCCGCCTGGCGGCGTCTCCGTCGCCTTGGGGCTCATCATCATCACTAGAATTTTGGGGCGTGTTTTCTCCTATTACCCCTTGTAAAAATGAAATAAAAGGGGCTACAAGAACATGTTGGTGTAAAAAAAGGAGATTTTGAATTTTCTCCTCCACTTTGCAGCTATTCCTGTGAAAACTGTGGAGAAATAAATTAAAATGGGGGAAGGGCAGGGGCGGACTGAGAACCCTCAGGGCCCCTGGGCAAAATAAATCAAGGGCCCCCTTACAGGCCCCACCCATGTTCTGCTGCAAGCCCCACCCTTGTCCCGCCTCCAGCCACACCCTACACAATCTTTAATAAGATTTCAAAGTTAAAGTGACACAAAAGGCACCCAGACCACTTCAGCTCATTGATGTGGTCTGGGTACAGTGTCCCTTTTGCAAATCGAGCTGCAATGTTCTAGAGAAACTGCATTGTTTACGTTCCAGCAATAAGTCAGCCTCTAGTGGCTGGCAGCCACCTGAGGGCTTCCTGGAGTAAAACAGACCTTTGGTCTGGTATCTGACGCTGGACGTCCTCACACCCTGCATGATGACCTCCAGGGTCAGATTTTTCCCCATAGGAAAGCATTGATTCAATGCTCTCATATGGGGTGATCTAATCTCAGCGTCCATTAGTGAGCCTCTGTTAGAAACAGTCCCCTCCACCTTGTACTTGTTCCACTGATCTGCTACTTGCGGGCTACGTGGGCATGAGTTCAGTCACTTCGGCGCGTGATCCCGCGAGACCCGTGACCTACAGCGGTGGGTCTCGCGGGATCACGCGCTGCAGGACGGGATAGCGCACCGAAGTGACTGAACTCATGCCCGCGCAGCCCACAAGTAGCGGAACAATTACAAGAGGGGTGGGGAATAGCCAAATAAAAAAAATATTTTGAACCAAAAGGTGTGCTTTTGGTGGGTTTTGAACTAATGGTGGTCTGTGGATGGCACTGTTATGGGGGCTCTGTGGATGGCACTGTTATGGGGGCTCTGTAGATGGCACTGTTGTGGGGGCTCTGTGGATGGCACTGTTGTGGGGGCTCTGTGGATAGCACTGTTGTGGGGGCTCTGTGGATGGCACTGTTGTGGGGGCTATGTGGATGGCACTGTTGTGGGGGCTCTGTGGATGGCACTGTGGGTGACACATATATAGCACCTTATGCTATATATGTGTCATCCACAGATACCCCCATAACAGTGTCCTGTGAGTGAATGACCCCCAATACAGGGTCTGGGGGCCGGCATCTGGTGTTGTAATGGCAGCGGGGCCCGGTGCAGTCACTGTATTCTATCACACCGGGCCCCGCTCACTGTAATACTAATTTTCATATGTGAACAAGAACAAGAGAAATCCTCTGCGATCCTCTCCCTCTCTGTACTCACAAACTCAGTAGCAGGCAGGCCGGGCGGCAGCGCAACTCACTGACGTCACGTGCCTGCTCCTCCCACTTTATGAATGAAGCAGGCGGAGCAAGCGCGTGACGTCAGTGAGTTACGCTGCCGCCCGGCCTGCCTGCTACTGAGTTTGTGAGTACAGAGAGGGAGAGGATCGCAGAGGATTTCTCTTATTCTTGTTCACATATGAAAATTAGTATTACAGTGAGCAGGGTCCGGTGCGATAGAATACAGTGACTGCACCGGGCCCCGCTGCCAATACAACACCAGATGCCGGCCCCCAGACCCTGTATTGGGGGTCATTCACTCACAGGACACTGTTATGGGGGTATCTGTGGATGACACATATATAGCATAAGGTGCTATATATGTGTCACCCACAGTGCCATCCCCGCTGCCATTACCACCATTACCAGGCCAGCATAACATTCGGAATCGGGGCGCTGGGCATAACACATTATGCTATTCTGCGGCGGGCCCCCATCCCGGCCGGGCCCTCGGACCATGTCCGAAGTGCCCGACCGGTCAGTCCGCCCCTGGGGAAGGGGATTATAAATTTAGTACTCCATGGAAGTGTGGTACTCCCTGAAGCAACCGTCAATACAGAGGCCCGGATGATCGGGGCACGTGTCACACTGAGTGGTGGTGTCCTTCCGTTACCCCCTCCTGTTACACACGCTGCACTTTTTTTTGGGACCGTCCCTTTTTTCTAGTATGGGGGAACCACACCTTGAAAGTGTTGGCCAGGGACGATCCAGGCGCCTCCAATTCCCGAGGTACTCCGGCCTGCTCTTTCCCGGTCAGAAAAGATCAGGTCCTTGAGGACTGCCTCATAGAACTGAAGGAATTTCCCTGTGTTGCCAGCGCTCCGTGACAGCCCAAAAGAGTTGTACAAGGCAACCTGCACCAAGTAGACCGCAACTTCTTTGTACCATGCTCGGGTTTTGCGCATGGCGTTTAGGGTTGCCACCTTTTCTTCAAGCCAAACCTGAACAGAAGGGAGGGAGGGCCCCCTTCCAGGCCCCACCCATGTCCCGCCTCCAACCACACCCATGCCCACCTCCAGCCACACCCATGTCCCGCCTCCACCCCTGGTCGCTGTCGCACCACGATCGTTACGCCCCTGATCCCGTCACTACAGAAATACAGCGCCTCATACCTCTTACATCCAGTGACGTCTCCTTTGATGTAGATGTTCTCTTTCCTCATCTTCTCCTTTCAGACCTTCAGACCAGACACCATTTTTCAGCCATTTCTCGTCTCTGCAGTTTGACAATAAAAATCTTAGTTTACTACTTTTCCATCATTCTCCCATCTTCTGGACAAATCATCCTAATACCCCCAATACTGTGCCGCTGTGCTCCCCAATACTATACTGCAGAAACAGATGTGTCAGTAAGAAGTGCCTCTTTTCTCCCGCCCAATATGTGCCAGTATAAGGTGCCTCTCCCCCTCCTTCCCTTATATGTGCCAGTATCAAGTGC
This sequence comes from Bufo bufo, assembly GCF_905171765.1. Lineage (NCBI taxonomy): Eukaryota > Metazoa > Chordata > Amphibia > Anura > Bufonidae > Bufo > Bufo bufo. Next base: position 137,261,536 of record NC_053393.1, read on the forward strand.
CTCATTTCCCCCCCAATATGTGCCAGTATAAAGTGCCTCTTGCCCCCCTTCCCCCCATATGTGGCAGTTTCAAGTGCCTCATTCTCCCCCCAATATGTGCCAGTATGAGGTGCCTCTTTCCCCCCCTTCCCCCATATGTGGCAGTTTCAAATGCCTCATTCCCTCCCCAATATGTGCCAGTATAAGGTGCCTCTTTCCACCCCTTCCCCCATATGTGGCAGTTTCAAGTGCCTCATTCCCCCCCAATATGTGCCAGTATAAGCTGCCTCTTTCCACCCCTTCCCCTATATGTGCCAATTTCAAGTGCCTCTTTTCTCCTCCACCCCCAAATATGTGCCAGTATAAGGTGCCTCTCCCCCCCTTCCCCCATATGTGCCAGTTTCAAGTGCCTCATTTCTCCTCCTCCCCAATATGTGCCAGTATAAGGTGCCTCTTTCCACCCCTTCCCCCATATGTGCCAATTTCAGGTGCCTCTCTTCTCTAAAAAAAAAAAAAAAAAACTTTTACTTACCTCCAACGATGCGATGCAGGCCTCTTCCCGGCTTGTGTACCGTGCTGTATGGCTCAGGCGGTGTGATGACATCATTGCGCCGCCTGCACCAGCCTCTGATAGGCTGCAGGCACAAGGTCTGCAGCCTATCAGAGGAACAGGGGAGGGAGACGCCTCTCCCTCCCCTGCCCCGCCGCAGCACAGCCGTCTGTATCGCTGTCCTGAGGACGGCGATACAGATGACTATGGAGATGAGTGCTTCCACAATGGAAGCGCTCATCTCCCTGTGCCCAGCCACCGCCGCCATCATTCACAGCTGATCCTGTGCCCAGGTCTGACAAAGGCTTGTACCCGGGCACAGGATTGCAAACCCGGACTGTCTGGGTCATTCCCGTATGGGTGGCAACCTTATTCTGAGCAATGCTCTATAACACCCCTATTGCTCTGCACACACACCCCTCCCCCCATTGACTGACAGGGCTAGACACCAGGCTGACGTCACAGCACCACGGGGATACCGCACATGCAGCCGCCAGCGCTGACCATGGCAGTGCAAGGGTTAATGAGCAGGCATCAGTGTTTTCATCGATGCCGGTGCATACAGCAGGGGTCCAACTATTAGTGCCTGCCGGACCCCTGCAGCTGATCGGGCGGGAGTAGCTCCTGTGGCCGCCCGATCAGAGCGCTGTACCTGTACGGCGCTGGGATTTGTGACCGTGTTTCCAGCGACATACATGTACAGCGCTGGTATCCTATGGGTTAATGACATATTATTTATTATAGTATATGCTATTAAAGAAAAAAACATATGTCTTTCTGGGGACTTCAACCTGCAAAGCCATTAATGTAACCTCCAAGCTATAACATTAGCACATGGTTTTTCTATACTTAGAAGCTATCACATAGTAGCAATCACCATCAGCGACCACATCCACTTGCTTTCCCCAGCGCAGTGTCCAAATGTCCTTACCCCAGGCCTTTGAATGCAAGCGCAAATACCCAGCCACCCACCCACAGGCCATAGCACTAAATGTGCAGCTTTCCAAATTGCTGGCACTGGAAATGTAGCCATTTAGGCTTGTAGACACTGAAGCCTTCCGCAGCCTGATGTCGAAGGCCGACCCGCTTTACGCAGTCCCCAGCCACCACTTTTTTACACCAACAGGTGTCCCATAACATCACACGTGCCCTGACCAATGCAGTTACTGGGAAGGTCGACTTTGTCATGGATACATGGACAAGTGCATTCGGCCAGGGGCGCTACATTTCCATGACAGAACACTGGATGAACGTTGTGGAGGTCGGGAGCGAGTCATACCCTGGGATGGCACAGGTGCTACTGATGCCAAGGAATATGGGCCCTACGTCGATCAGGGTTTTCGCCAGAATCTACGTTAGTGGCTCCAACCGCCACTTCTCCTCATCCACCTCCACTTCAACCTCCGAATTATCCGTGTGCAGCATCAGTCAGCCATCAGTCGGTAGCTGGAAGCAGTGTAGCACTGCAGTGGGGAAGCGGAAACAGGCCAACTGAAGCTGATATGCTTAGCGGACAAACAGCACACCACCGTAGAGCTGTGGCAGGGGATAAGAGATCAGACTGAGCTGTGGCTCTCGACACTCAACCTACAATCAGGCATGGTTGTGTTTGATAATGGTCATAACTTGGTGGAGGCTTTGGAGCTCGGCAAGCTCACACACATACCATGCCTAGCCCACGTCTTAAACTTTGTGGTTCAGTGGTTTCTCAACCTACCCTAATTTGCCTGAGCTACTGGTGAAGGTGCGCCACGTGTGTTCACATTTCCGCAAGTCATCGACAGCTATAGCTAGTCTGTCAACACTGCAGCAGCGCTGGAAGTTGCCAGCTTATCGGCTGTTGTGCGATGTGAGCACACGCTGTAACTTGACATTCCATATGTTGGCCAGGCTTTGTGAGCAGCAGAGGGCAGTAGTGGAATACCAGCTGCAACATGGTCATCGCCTTTCCAGTCAGCTTCCGCTATTCACAAACGAGGAGTTTGGCATGGATGTCTGACCTCTGTGAGGTTTTAAGAAACTTTGAGGAATCAACACAGATGGTAAGCTGCGATAACGCTATTATCAGCGTAACCATCCCACTTCTGTGTCTACTCAAATGCTCGCTGCTCACAAATTAGGATAACACTTTGTGTGTGGAAGAGGTGGAAATGGGAGAAGACATTACACAGGGTGATAGCCAGACCACCGTCAGTTCGTCTTCTCAGCGCGAATTGGACGATGAAGAGGAGGAGCAGGAGACGGCTGCCGCCGCTACAGAGGGTAGTACCCATGGAAGTTTAATTCCATCTGTTTTGCGTGGGTGGGCAGAAGAGGAAGAAGAGGATGGGGAGATTGAGAGTCATTCTCCTGATGAGGACAGCAAAGTCTTGTTTGTTGGTACTCTGGCACACATGGCTGACTTCATGTTAGGCTGCCTTTCCCGCGACCTGCGCGTTATACGCATTTTAGACAACACGGATAACTGGGTGTTCACCCTTCTCGACCCCCGCTACAAAGAGAACTTCTGATCTCTCATTCCTCTGGTGGGGAGGACGAGCAAAATGGTGCAATACCAGAAGGTCCATTTGACAACGCTGGCGGCAGAGTCCATAGTCACTTGGCCAACCGAGGAAGGGAGACAAGGGGGACATACAGCAGTTCCAACAGAGGCAGGGCAACACTCTCCAAAGCCTGTGACTGTTTCATGACAAACGCCAGCACCCTCAACCTGATGCGCGGCCTATTGTCACAAGGAGGGGAACATTTTGGAAGATAGTGAAGGAGTACATAGCAGACCGTGTCAGCGTCCTCAATGATCCCTCAGTGCCTTACAACTACTTGGTGTCCAAGCTGAAACACGTGGCACGAACTGGCGCTCTACGCCTTGGAGGTGCTGGCCTGCCCTGCCGCCAGTGTTTTGTCTGAGCGGGTATTTAGTTCTGTTGGTGGCATTCTAACAGATAAGCGTATCCGCCTATCAACTGAAAATGCTGACAGGTAGACTCTTATAAAAATGGACAAGGCCTGGATTGACCCTGAATTCTTGACTCCACCAGAGGAAAGTTGATGACCATAAAGGCACTTTAAATGTGTTGTTTATAATGTACTGAATACACTGTATTCCCATGCACCCCTTTCACCACAAAAAGGGTATATGGTTGAATCTTCCTTTTCTCATCCTCATCCTCCTCTTCCATCATATCAACATGCTTATTTGTCGCATATAATGCCCTTGCATATATGCCCTCGCATATCAGCTTTTACAGGGTCAGCTCACCTGCAGGCCCTCACATATAATGTTTTACAGGGTCAGCTCACCTGTAGACCCTCGCATATAATGTTTTACAGGGTCAGATCACCTGCAGGCCCTCGCATATAGTGCCTCTTGCTTGTTGTAATTATTTGGCAGCACTTGCACTTTATATACAAGTAAATATACAGGAAAGAATAAAAAAAAATTCTCTAAAATCAATTTTATCTTCGGTTTTGTGCATATTATTGTCAGTCTGCAAAAGTGTCGTACTACTCAGACAACATTGTTCCCAGCAGCGACCTGGGAGTCCAAGATGCATACAGACATCCTCCCCATGCTGTTCCCGAACTATTTCAGTGGTGTTTCCATCAATTTCTGACCTTTTTCTATGAACCAGACACCCTCCCCTCTTCAGAGCAGGGGGTGCCTGGTTTAATGCTCGGGTATTCCCATTGACTTCCATTGAGCTCGGGTGCTTGGTAGAGCACCCGGGCATCCCGAGGTTTTCGGCCCGAGCACTAGTCATAACTGCTTCCCAGGTTTCTTACTTCACTTTGTAACACATGTAGCTGGCATTTTAAGAAAAAAATTGTTTTATTAAAACGAAGCAAGAGGAAATTTGTATTCGCTGCAAATCTAACTTTTCCTGAAATTTGGGTTAAATTAAATTTGTTTCACTTTGATTCGCTTAACACAAATTGAATGATATGGACTTTGCAGCTGGTCTATCTATATGTTAATTCAGACAGGCACAAGGGCACGCCCCACTCCTGTGTCTGTAACAGTTCCAATGCTTCGGCAGTGACCCCAGGCACCAGTGTTGTGTGCTTATTGGGAACATTCTTCATTTAACCTCACTTCATTCTACAGTACTGCAAGGGTTAACCCTCCATTTTTGCTCTATGTGCAGCTGTTAGGTTGTTTCCAGTGGTTAAATAACTTCTGCTATATATACCATTAGAGTTGAGCGGACACCTGGATGTTCGGGTTCAACGAGTTCGGCCGAACTTGAAAAAAAGGTTCAGGTTCGGGACCCGAACTTGACCCGAACTTGACCCCAAACCCGAACCCCATTGAAGTCAATGGGGACCCGAACTTTTGGCCACTAAAATGGCTCTAAAATAGTCCTGGAAAGGGCTAGAGGGCTGCAAAAGGCATCAACATGTGCTTAAGAGCATGACAACTGTTCTGCAAACAAATGTGGATAGGGAAATGACTTAAAATAACATAAAATTGTCATATATCTTTTATATGAAGATTCTTTTTCATATAGAAGAGAGGATAAAAAAAATATAAAAATATATTATCCTTCAGGCGGACAATGCCTCTAAGTTCTTTTTATCAAGTATATTAATTTGATTTGTGCAAGCAATGAAACAAAGGAACAATTGTATATGCAAAAATATATAATCATTTATTATAAAAACAAAGAATATAAAAACAATACAACTGCAAAACAAATGATGAAGTTACAACTTAACATCCAAAATGTACCACACGGTGGTGTTAACACACCCCTATCTGATCAGCACGGTATGATTTATTGATTTATGACAACCAGTGTCATACTTTTAACAAACAGACTCATATACCAAGAGAAACTTAGGATCTTCTGTTATCAAACAGGCTATAACAATAAAACACGGATTTACAGGAAAATAACTGTTATCCCTTGACTCTGTTTTCCTATGACCAATCAAAAATATATGATATTAATATGATAAAATATTCAGCTCGGCAATCAGACTAAGGAAAATAACTTTCCAAGGGTTTAGTCCTCCTTTCAAATAATGTCAGATCTTCCATTAACAATATGCATCTTTGCTAAGAGAATAATCAGCATTATGGAGGCGCCTAACACTATATATTCCCACAATATGGGAACTCTTGTCTATATACTGAGAGAAATATCTTATTAATATCATGAGTAGTAAGCAAAATATACGTTACCGGGTCAAAGGTAGACAGAGTTCAGATGGGACCAGTTCTGAAGAACTTTCCTAGTAATCCAAAAAGAATAATCTAAGTTTCTTCTGGTAAAGTTTTTCTTTTTGATTGAATGAATGGATGGATTAATGGATATATGGATCTTTTCCTCTAGCTCTCTTTTTTTCTGCTACCCCGCACACGAGTAATTATTCCCTCCCTTATCTAAGAATCATCCCCTTTAGATTAGGGATTCCAAATCAGGTAGGGTGGGTGTATTCGCATGCTAATAACATCATGACGTTATATCAACTCCTAATAGGGTATAGAACAAATAATGAAATAATATAATATTGTCCATCTGCCTCCAGATGGCACTGCGGTACTGTAGATGAACATCACAACTTTTAAGCATTAAAATTAAATATCTAATAATATGTTCACATGAACTCGTTGACCTTTCTTACTAAATCATTGAGGAAGGTCTTTTCCTGACACTTTAATTACCTATATCCTGGACTTGTTGGAGTTGACTGTCTTCTCCTATCTTTTTGAAATATAGCTTGACTTGATGAAAATTTTATATAGCGGCTTTGATGCTTGGCATCGGAACTTGTACATTTCACTTATCTACATTCATGAATAACTATTGTTTTGAAATCCAATTAACATAAACTTACTTGTTTCTGTACCTTCTACAATACCTTTTAAATGGTAAATACATGGTATAACATATATATAAATCGATACATTGTTACACATAGATAACACATTATATGAATTATTGATTAACATATGTTGTAAACTAAATATACCATGCAGATATATATATATATATATATATATAATATAATTATGAATATATAAATTAAACCTCATACAGCAGGTGTGCCTCAAGGACATGAGTCCTTATCAAGTAACCTTGTTCTCTCCAGACAGACATGTCTTAGGGAGTTGACTTACTTCTTACAGATGGTCCCATATCTTTAGCAATAACTTTTAAATACAATGTCCGTTTATGTTCACAATTATTTTTTTTTAAATATAAACTGAACTTGCCATAAACTCATATTGGCTTCCTCAGCCATATAACATAACTTTGGTTCAGGCTGATCTTATTCTTAAAGGCAATGAGATGAGCATTCATTTTGATTATAATGTCATTAGATAATATTGTATACGTATGAAAATGCACAACAAAATACAGAACAATTAAAAATAACAATCTGGATCTAGCAGTAGGAGGTTGAGGAGGCGGTGGATGGGTGGATGTGGTGGTGTAGGTTGATGTGGCGGTGTAGGTGGAAGCGGCGGTGAAGGAGGAATAGGTAGCCAACACTGATTTGTGTTATTTTTTATTTTTAAATTGGTGTATCCCCCAAAATATAGGGACATATAACAAAATAAAACACAGAATAAGTGCACTTGAGTACAAGAATGGATGGTTGAGGCTGGTATAAATGTCTATTCTGCAGAAGGTACAGACAAGTCCTGTGGGATCCATGCCTGGTTCATTTTAATAAATGTAAGCTTGTCCACATTGGCTGCGGCCTGTGATAATGCTCTCTGCCGTGCTAAACACACGTTCACACTATACACTGGCTGCAGGGCAGGTCAGCACCTCCAAGGCTGACAAAGCTTTTCGATATTTTGGCCATGCTAACCCTGCCTTCTCAGGTGCTGGCGGTGCCCCAGCTGCGTTGGCAACCTCTTCCTCCTCCTCTGCCTTCGCCTTGTGCTTCCACTGTGCCCCCGCTGTCAGGTGGGAATGCCATCATCAGCGTACGCTTGAAGTCGCGCATCTTCTGATCAGTAACAGATGTTTTCACTAAATTTAGTTAACTGTCAGCAATGCAGAGCAGGGGTTCATTCACGGCAAAAGGGGGTTCATGTCACCCAGCAATAGAACAGATGATTTTGAGAGATTTAGGCCCCTGTCACCCAGGCACAGCAGGGGTTCATTCATGGCAAAAGAGGGTTCATGTCACCCAGCAATAGAACAGAGGATTTTGAGAGATTTAGGCCCCTGTCACCCAGGCACAGCAGGGGTTCATTCACAGCAAAAGGGGTTTATGTCACCCAGCTATAGAACAGAGGATTTTGAGAGATTTAGGCCCCTGTCATCCGGGCACAGCAGGGGTTCATTCACGGCAAAAGAGGTTCATGTCACCCAGCTATAGAACAGAGGATTTTGAGAGATTTAGGCCCCTGTCACCCAGGCACAGCAGGGGTTCATTCACGGCAAAAGGTGGTTCATGTCACCCAGCAATAGAACAGAGGATTTTGAGAGATTTAGTCCCCTTTCAAACAGGCACAGCAGGGGTTCATTCACGGCAAAATGGGGTTCATGTCACGCAGCAATAGAACAGAGGATTTTGAGAGATTTTGGCCCCTGTCACCCAGGCACAGCAGGGGTTCATTCATGGCAAAAGGGGGTTCATGTCACTCAGCAATAGAACAGAGGATTTTGAGAGATTTAGGCCCCTGTCACCCAGGCACAGCAGGGGTTCATTCATGACAAAAGGGGGTTCATGTCACCCAGCAATAGAACAGAGGATTTTGAGAGATTTTGGCCCCTGTCACCCAGGCACAGCAGGGGTTCATTCATGGCAAAAGGGGGTTCAGGTCACCCAGCAATAGAATAGAGGATTTTGAGAGATTTAGACCTATGTCACCCAGGCACAGCAGGGATTCATTCATGGCAAAAGGGGGTTCATGTCACCCAGAAATAGAACAGAGGACTTTGAGAGATTTAGGCCCATGTCACCCAGGCACAGCAGGGGTTCATTCACGGCAAAAGGGGGTTCATGTCACCCAGCAATAGAACAGAGGATTATGAGAGATTTAGGCCCCTGTCACCCAGGCACAGCAGGGGTTCATTCATGGCAAAAGGGGGTTTATGTCACCCAGCAATAGAACAGAGGATTTTGAGAGATTTAGGCCCCTGTCACCCAGGCACAGCAGGGGTTCATTCACGGCAAAAGGGAATTCATGTCACCCAGCGATAGAACAGAGGATTTTGAGAGATTTAGGCCCCTGTCAACCAGGCACAGCAGGGGTTCATTCACGGCAAAAGGGGGATCTTGTCAACCAGCAATAGAACAGAGGATTTTGAGAGATTTAGGCCCCTCTCAACCAGGCACAGCAGGGGTTCATTCACGGCAAAAGGGGGATCTTGATAACCAGCAATAGAACAGAGGATTTTGAGAGATTTAGGCCCCTGTCATCCAGGCACAGCAGGGGTTTATTCACGGCAAAAGGGGGTTCATGTCACCCAGTGATAGAACAGAGGATTTTGAGAGATTTAGGCCCATGTCACCCAGGCACAGCAGGGGTTCATTCATGGCAAAAGGGGGTTCATGTCACCCAGCGATAGAACAGAGGATTTTGAGAGATTTAGGCCCATGTCACCCAGGCACAGCAGGGGTTCATTCATGGCAAAAGGGGGTTCATGTCACCCAGCAATAGAACAGAGGACTTTGAGAGATTTAGGCCCATGTTACCCAGGCACGGCAGGGGTTCATTCATGGCAAAAGGGGGTTCATGTGACCCAGCAATAGAACAGACTATTTTGAAAGATTTAGGCCCCTGGCACCCAGGCACAGCAGGGGTTTGTATACACCACAAATGGTAAAATGTCACCCGACAATTGAAAATAAGATTTTTTTTCAATTTAGGGCACTAAAATTGGCACTTTTTTGCATTAAAATGGCTCTAAAATAGTCATTGAAAAGGCTAGAGGGATTTAAAAGACAGTAAAATGTGCTTAAGAGCATGGCAACTGCTCTGCAAACAAATGTGGATAGGGAAATAACTTAAAATAAAATAAATAACTAAAAATTACAAATTATTAACCTGCAACTCAGAGAAGGAGGTGGATATGGAGTCAGAGGTTGAGGAGGCGGTGAATGTGGTGTTGTGGGTGGAGGCAGCAATGGAGAAGGAGGAGGTAGCCAACAATGTTTTTTTTTTTTTTTTTATTGGGGTAGCTAGCCCCCAAAATATTGGGACAAATAAAAAAAAAGAAAACAAAGAATCATGCACTTGACTTGAGTACAAGAATGTATGTTTGATAGTGGTATAAATGTCTATTCTGCACAAGGTACAGACAAGTCTTGTGGGATCCAAGCCTGGTTCATTTTAATGAACGTGTGCTTGTCCACGTTGGCTGTGGACAGGCGGATGCGCTTGTCTGTGATGCTGCCCCCTGCCGTGCTAAATACACGTTCAGATAATACACTGGCTGCATGGCAGGCCAGCACCTCCAAGGCGTAAAGGGCAAGCTCAGGCCGTGTGTTCAATTTGGAGACCCAGAAGTTGAAGGGGGCAGACCCGTCATTCAGTACGTGTAGGTGTGTGCACACATACTGCTCCACCATGTTGGTGAAATGCTGCCTCCTGCTAAGACGTTCCATATCAGCTGGTGGTGCTGGTTGTTGTGGCGTGCTGACAAAACTTTTCCACATTTTGGTCATGCTAACCCTGCCTTCTGAGGTGCCCCAGCTGCGTTGGCGACCTCTTTCTCATCCTCTGCCTTCGCCTTGTGCTTCCACTGTGCCCCCGCTGTCAGGTGGGAATGCCAGCGGCAGCGCGTCTACCAGCGTGCGCTTGTACTCGTGCATCTTACGATCACGCTCCAGTGACGGAATTAAGGACATTAATTTGTCCTTGTAACGGGGATCCAACAGCGTGGCCACCCAGTAATCAGCACAAGTTAGAATGTGGGCAATTCGGCGGTCGTTGCGGAGACACTGCAGCATGTAATTGCTCATGTGTGCCAGGCTGCCCAGAGGCAACGAAAAGCTGTCCTCTGTGGGTGGTATATCGTCTGTGTCCTCTGTATCCCCTCATCCACACACCAGTGATGGCCATGAGCTGGTCTGGGTGCCACCCTGCTGTGAACATGGTTCCTCCTCCGGCATCTCCTTCTCCTCATCCTCCACCTCCTCATCCTCCAGAACTGTGCCCTGGCTGGACAATTGTGTACCTGACGTTTGTGGGTGCAGGAACTTACCCTCAGAGCCACTTGGGAATGACTGGCCGGAAACCCTACGAAATAATCCCTCTTCTTCCTCCTCCTCCTGTGCCACATCCTCTTCCATCATCGCCATGAGCGTTTTTTCAAGGAGGCATAGAAGTGGGATAGTAACGCTGAGAACGGCGTTATCGGCACTGGCCATGTTGGTGGAGTACTCGAAACAGCGCAACAAGGAACACAGGTCTCGCATGGAGGCCCAGTCATTGGTGGGGAAGTGGTGCTGTTCCGCCGAGCGACTCACCCGTGCGTGCTGCAGCTGAAACTCCACTATCGCCTGCTGCTGCTCGCATAGTTTGGCCAGCATGTGCAAGGTGGAGTTCCACCTTGTGGGCACGTCGCATATGAAGCGGTGAGCGGGAAGGCCGAAGTTACGCTGCAGCTCTGACAGGCGAGCAGCAGCAGGGTGAGAACGCCGAAAGCGCACACAGACGGCCCGCACTTTATGCAGCAGCTCTGACATTTCGGGGTAATTTTTAAGGAATCTCTGCACCACCAAATTCAGCCCATGCGCCAGGCAAGGGATGTGCGTCAAATCGGCTAGTCCCAGAGCTGCTACGAGATTTCGCCCATTATCGCACACCACCAGGCCGGGCTTGAGGCTGACTGGCACAAACCACTCATCGGTCTGTTGTTCAAGGCCCGTCCACAGCTCCTGCGCGGTGTGGGGTTTGTCCCCCAAACAGATAAGTTTTTAAACTGCCTGCTGTCGTTTACCCCTGGCTGTGCTGAAGTTGGTGGTGAAGGTGTTATGCTGACCGGATGAGGAGCTGGTAGAGGATGAGGAAGCAGAGTAGGAGGAGGAAGCAACAGGAGGCAAACTGAAGCGCCCTGCAATCCTCGGTGGTGGAAGGACATGCACCAAACTGCTATCCGCCTCAGGCCCAGCCGCCACTGCATTTACCCAGTGTGCTGTTATGGAGATATACCGTCCCTGACCGTGCTTACAGGCCCACGTATTCGTAGTCAGGTGCACCTTGCCACAGATGGCGTTGCGCAGTGCACACATGATTTTGTCCCCTACTTGGTTGTGAAGGGAAGGGATGGCTCGCCTTGAAAAGTAGTGGCGGCTGGGCACGACGTACTGTGGGACAGTCAACGCCATAAGGCCTTTAAAACTATTCGTCTCCACCAGACGGAATGACAGCATTTCAAAGGCAAGTAATTTAGAAATGCTGGCATTCAGGGCTAGGGATCGCGGGTGGGTAGGGGGGTACTTCCTCTTACTCTCCAGCGTTTGGGATATGGAGAGCTGAACGCTTGCGTGGGACAATGTGGAGTTGCTTGGTGACCCAGGTGTTGGTGTTGCTGGCAGATCCTCTGTTTGCGGGGTGCCAGGTGCCACTGTCTCTCCAGAGGTGGATGAACAGGCCGCGACTGCAGCAAAAGAGGAAGCAGGAGGAGCCAGAGACCTTCCTTGGTTTTTGAGGTGTCTACTCCACTGCAGCTCGTGCTTTACACTTAAATGCCTGGTCATGCAGGTTGTGCTCAGGTTGAGAACGTTTATGCCTCGCTTCAGGCTCTGATTGCACAGCATGCAAACCACTCTTGTCTTGTCATCAGCACATTGTCTGAAGAACTGCTACGCCAGGGAACTCCTTGGAGCTGGCTTTGGTGTGCTCGGTCCCTTGCTGCGGTGGGCAGTAGGAGGCGTACTTTCTAAAGGACGGCCGCTCCGCTTTTGCACCCTGCTCCCTCTTCTGCTGTGCTGGTGGCTCTGTGCGACCACCGCCTCTTTCTCCGAACTACATCGGTCACTCACATGACCTTGATTCCATGTGGGATCGAGGACCTCATCGTCCTCCACATCATCTTCCACCCAGTCTTCACCCCTGACTTTCTTGTCGGTCTGCACACTTTCGAAAACCCCAGCAGTTGGCACCTGTGTTTCGTCATCATCCGAGACACTCTGCGATGGTCCTCCCATGTACTCATCTTGAAAAATAAGTGGTTGGACATCGGTGCACTCAATCTCTTCCACTTCTAGGGCAGGGCTAGGTGGATGGCCCTGGGAAACGCTGCTAACAGAGTCATCCAAAGCAGAAGAGACTGCTGCATGACTTGGGGCTCAGACTGCTTGGCTGATTTGCAAGGGGGTGAGGTGAAAGACTGATGGACATCGGCTGCAGGTGCCAACTGTGGTCTTTGAGCATGAGACTGGGTGGGAGACAATGTGAAGGAACTGGATCCCCTGTCAGCAACCCAATCTACTATCGCCTGTACTTGTTCAGGCCTCACCATTCGTAGAGCAGCATTAGGCCCGACCAAATACCGCTGCAGGTTTTGTCGCCTACTTGCACCTGAGGAAGGGGTTTCACTTGTGCGTGTAGCTGGCACAGATCGACCACGTCCTCTCCCTGCAACAGGAGCTACACCCGCAGCACCACAACCTGGGCCACGTCCCTTATTTGATGCTCTCCTCATATTTTTTTAATTTAGGATCTTGCCCTAAATGGGTGTTTAATTAATAGTAGAATAGAACAACAGTATGTAAAGGGTGTATCTCCGACGGCCTGAACCAGACTAGGCCTCAATAAAAGATTTTTTTGCCCAAAATGGCTGTATTTCAAATGCCTAATTCAAACCCCTGTATGTAGAGGTGGTATCTCAGAGGGTCTGAACCTCTGTAGGCCTGCAGTAAATATATCTTTGCACAAAATGGCTGTATTTAAAATGGCTGTATTTCAAATGCCTAATTCAAACCCCTGTATGTATAGGGGGGATCACACATGCCCTGAACCAGTGTAGGCCTGAAGTAAAGATTTCTTTGCACAAAATGGCTGTATTTCAAATGCCTAATTCAAACCCCTGTATGTATATGGGGGATCACACACGCCCTGAATCAGTGTAGGCCTGAAGTAAAGATTTCTTTGCACAAAATGGCTGTATTTCAAATGGATGTATTTCAAATGGCTGAATCAAACCCCTCTATGTATAGGGGGGATCACACACGCCCTGAATCAGTGTAGGCCTGAAGTAAATATATCTTTGCACAAAAAGGCTGTATTTCAAATGACTGTATTTCAAATGCCTAATTTAAACCCCTGTATGTATAGGGGGGATCACACACGCCCTGAACCAGTGTAGGCCTGAAGTAAAGATTTCTTTGCACAAAATGGCTGTATTTCAAATGCCTAATTCAAACCCCTGTATGTATAGGGGGGATCACACACGCCCTGAATCAGTGTAGGCCTGAAGTAAATATATCTTTGCACAAAATGGCTGTATTTCAAATGGCTGTATTTCAAATGCCTTATTCAAATCCCTGTATGTAGAGTGAGTATCTCACACGGTCTGAACCAGTGTAGGCATAAAGTAAATATATCTTTGCACAAAATGGCTGTATTTCAAATGGCTGTATTTCAAATCCCCGAATCAAACCCCTGTATGTAGAGGGGGTATCTCACACAGTTTGAACCAGTGTAGGCCTGAAGTAAATATATCTTTGCACAAAATTGATGTATTTTAAATGACTGTATTTCAAATGCCTGATTAAAACCCCTGTATGTAGAGGGAGTATCTCACAGGGCCTGAACCAGTGTAGGGCTGATGTAAATATTTATTTGCATAAAATGGCTGTATTTCAAAACCCTGAATCAAACCCCTGTATGTAGAGGGAGTATCTCACAGGGCCTGAACCAGTGTAGGCCTGAAGTAAATATTTCTTTGCCCTATATGGCTGTATTTCAAATGGCTGTATTTCAAATGCCTGATTCAAACCCCTGTATGTATAGGGGGGATCACACATGTCCTGAACCAGTGTTGGCCTGAAGTAAATATATCTTTACACAAAATGGCTGTATTTCAAATGCCTTATTCAACCCCCTGTATGTAGAGGTAGTATCTCAGAGGGCCTGAACCTCTGTAAGCCTGCAGTAAATATATCTTTGCACAAAATGGCTGTATTTCAAATGGCTGTATTTCAAATGCCTAATTCAAACCCCTGTATGTAGAGGGGGTATCTCACAGAGCCTGAACCAGTGTAGGCCTGAATTCAATATTGGTGCACCAAATGGTGGTATTTAAAATCTCTGAATGTAACCCAAATGTATTAAGGTTGTATCTCACAATGACATCTGCATCAAAGACTGCCAACAAATTTTTTTGTGCCCAAATTAGTGTTTGTTTAAAAACTGAATTTGACAGCAGTATATAAGCCTGTAATTTCACACGTGCTGATGCTGCAAGGCCTGAAAATATGAAACACAGAGAGGAAATGCACCAAACAGAAATGCTACTGACTATACTGGGAAGTCATGAATGCAGGTATTAAAAGCTGAGACTTTCGCCAATATGTTCCAGTCAGGAAAATATCGGAGCCCATCAATGCACCACGTCACGGTCACTCAGCATGGCAAAAGGCCTGAAAATAGTGTTTTTTGTCAAAAGAGTGTGTTTTTCAAACCCCAGAAAATGATGGGTGTATTTCTACCTTAAAGGGAATCTGTCACCTGCTTTTACCATTTTAAGCTGGCACCATCGCTATGTTGACTAAAGTACCTTATTTCCAGCAGTCTTCTATTTACTTTATTTCATTTTGTAGTTTTGATATAAAAGTGCTTTTTATGTTATGCTAATTAGGGTCCAAGGAGCCCAGAGGGGCGTTTTTTTCACTCTCCGGAGCTCAGTGACGCCCCTCTGCAGTGCCCAGCCCGCCTTAATTTGAATTCCAAGGACGCCACCTGATCATCAAATAACCTCCCACAGCCCCGGCAAACGGTTCCACCCCCTCCCCACGTCATAGTCTACCTTATAGAAATGCCCCGTCCTTCTTCCTGTCTGATGCCAGAAAACTCGCGCAGGCGCAGTACTGCCAGCGGCCTGCGCCTGCGCGATCATCAACCTCCTGAGGGCATGCGCCGAGCACAGTGATGTGACCTGAGCGCTGTTGCCCTCAGGACGTTGATGATCGCGCAGGCACAGGTCGCTGGCAGTACTGCGCCTGCAGAGTTTTCTGGCCGCAGACAGGAAGAAGGACGGGGCATTTCTATAAGGTAGACTATGACGTGGTAAGGGGGCAGAACCGTTTGCCGGGGCTGTGGGAGGTTATATGATCAGGAGGTGTCCTTGGAATTCAAATTAAGGCGGGCTGGGCACTGCAGGGGGGCGTCACTGGGCACCGGAGAGTGAAAAAAACGCCCCTCTGGGCTCCTTGGACCCTAATTAGCATAACATAAAAAGCGCTTTTATATCAAAACTACAAAACAAAATAAAGTAAAAAGAAGACTGCTGGAAATAAGGTACTTTAGTCAACATAGCGATGGTGCCAGCTTAAAATGGTAAAAGCAGGTGACAGATTCCCTTTAAATTGCACACTGACTAATACAGATGTTGTAGATTGCCAAAAAAGTCTTTTTTTGCTAACAGAATATGAAAGCTGTATATATATATATATTAAACTTGAATGTAACACTTGCAGATCTGGAAAATACAGTTTTTTGGAAAATACAAAGTGTGTTTTTCAAACCCTAGAAAATGATGGGTGTATTTCTACCTTAAATTGCACACTGACTAATACAGATGTTGTAGATTGCCCAAAAAGTATTTTTTTGCTAACAGAATATGTAAGCTGTATATATTAAACTTGAATTTAACACTTGCAGATCTGGAAAATACTGTTTTTTTTTTTTTTTAAAAGTGTGTTTTTCAAACCCCAGCAAATGATAGGTGTATTTCTACCTTAAATTGCACACTGACTAATACAGATGTTGTAGTTTGCCCCCAAAAAATGGTGATTTGAATTGTCCCAAAAGCTCAGATGCAGTGCTGGTGCACTGAGCATGCATAAAATGGCCGCCACCCACCTAACTAACAGAATTCTAAAAGCTAGTATTTTTTGTCAAATGAGCTCAGGGCAGGTTAAAACGATTGTGCCCTGCACCCACACAACTATTTGTCTGTAGATCGCTGAGTTAGATTCTCTCCTATGCTCTCCCTGAAATCACAAGTCCAGCAGCATCCTCTCCCTACACTTGTAACAGTAGAGTGACGTGCGGCGCTACGTGACTCCAGCTTATATAGAGCCTGGGTCACATGCTGCACTGGCCAATCACAGCCATGTCATTAGTAGGCATGGCTGTGATGGCCTCTTGGGGCAAGTAGTATGACGCTTGTTGATTGGCTGCTGTGCAGCCTTTCAAAAAGCGCCAAGAAAGCAGCGAACACCGAACCCGAACCCAAACTTTTACGGAAATGTTCGGGTTCGGGTCCCTAAAATCCTAAAGTTCGGTACGAACTCAAACTTTACAGTTCGGGTTCGCTCAACCCTATTTACCATGCCTGAGTTGACCTGTGCCTGTTTACTGTAGTGGCCTTCTGCTGCCAGCCCTAACCTTGGACTTGTTTCACATATTCACACATACTCTGCCTGCTCTGACCTCAACGTGTTACTGACTCCAAGTTTTGTCTGATCCCTTGGTGCTCCACACTATTGTCCACTAATTATAACACACATGTATTACATGGATGGCTGTTCATTAGAATAACCCCATTTAATTCAACATTTCATCTCTAGCAGTTTCTGCAGTACTGAGCATTTGGTTACATCTTTTGCTAAAAATTGTCTTACATTAGGGGAGAAAATTCAATAAAAT
The DNA here is from genome assembly GCF_905171765.1 of Bufo bufo. NCBI lineage: Eukaryota > Metazoa > Chordata > Amphibia > Anura > Bufonidae > Bufo > Bufo bufo. The sequence continues at coordinate 137,278,854 of NC_053393.1, forward strand.
ATGTATGTATAGCGCCACCTGCTGTTTGTTATTTTTCCTATTTCTTTGTCCTTCTCACTCAGATGGCCGCACATGCTCAGTTTAATCCTTCAACTGCCTCCAGATTTGTGATAGGAAGAGCTGAGACACGCCGCCTTATCTGCCACAGAAAAGACACTCCCCTTGAGCTGCCAGCTTGATACAAATCTAGTAGAGCAAAGTCAAGTACAGGGCTGGTTCTAGCTTTCTGACAAAGAGATTGTCATGTACTATACGATGTCTGATTCTCACTTTGTGCATTAGTTATGGGATAACCCCTTTAAAAAGTCAAATATTGACTTATAGCAGGGATCAGCAACCTTGGGCACTCCAGCTGTTTTAAAACTACAACTCCTAGCATGCTCCTTTCACTTCTGTGGGAGTTCAGAGAACATCCACTCAAGTGTGCATGTTGACAGATGTAGTTTCACAACACCTGGAGTACCTGAGGTTGCTGACCCCTGACTTACAGGATAGCTGTTTTACATCTGGTTGCATTAGAGGCAGGACTTGCTAAGAGCTCATTTGCATCCCTTTATTAATTAGACGTTCACATTGCTGTGGGAATCAGAGGAAGACACTCAGGAATGGACAATGCGGCAGAGGCTGCACTGTAGTGGTCTGTATTATTTTAAATAACATACAGTAAAAGCATTTTTTTAAGCAATATATTTCTTAAGGGTTTGCTTGATGAGTGGAGTATCAGTTAATCTGAGTACAGGCTCCTTAGATATAAATCCAATGCTGTTACTTAGTTTTTTTTTTCTAATTTACTAAATTTAAAACTTACACATATTAGAATGTGCAGGGTTAAATGGTACTGTATGATAACTAGTGATCAGCGAATCAAAGTCCACGAAGTGGACTGCGTTCTGAATTTCAGGATTAATTCAATTTGCCACAAAGCCTCGAGCTTCGTGGTAGCGAATCGATTAAACCTGAAAGCCATCTTGCTTGAAGATCTCGGCCGAAATCCTGTGTGCAGTGACGCACCACGCCGGCCCATGTGATGACTTCATCTCGGGCCATGCTAGATTTCGAGCCAGACCTTCAAGCAAGATGACAGCCCCCGGCCCATCGTGAGCAAATGGATCAGGTAAGCATTTTTTTTATTTATTTAACACCCGCATCAGATGCCACCATCATGTAAGAATGCAACATCTGAGGGGTACAATGACGGGGGGTGGCGCAATCGCTACTCCCTGTCATTGCATCCACTACTTACAAAGAAATGCGTTTTGTGACAAAGTCATTCGTCACAAAGTGGATTTTTTTTCTAAAATTCGGCGAAGCAGCCAAATCAAATTTTACAAAAGTTCACTTGATCGTATCTAATGATAACAGCAATAAATGAACCACAAATTTCCTCTGGAGTGAGGATAGTTACTCAAATATATAATGAAAATGAACATCTTTGGAAACTTGGTCTACTAATCCTTGATAATAATTGTAATGTTGTGCAGATCAAATGTACTGTGTTGGCAGATTAAAGGTTCAAAAGTTTGCTGTGGGGCACAGTCATTTCTAGTTAAGCCACTGAGCAAATGGTTACACTAATGAAGTCTCATCTCATTGACGTCAATTAAAAAAAGTGTTGCCATAGACTGGAAACTTGTCTTAAAGTTACTTTTTATTTATAATGGAAAAGTAATAGCGAATACACTGTATGCATAAAAGATGCGCATATGTGCTTAGTATAATAAGGACAATTATGGTACAGTCATGACAAATGCTCTTGTCCTGCTAAACGAATTGATTTGTTTAATGTGAGCATTAGTAACATCAGGACAGGCTACTACGCAATTCACTGATGTATGAATATCTAATTATAGTACCGAGTGTGGTACTGAATACAAATATAAGAATATAGTTCTAGGAACAAAAATGAAAGAAATAGATTGATATAAGAATATATTTGTGAAAGCACAATTTATGATAATTTATGCATGACTTAAATGCTTCACATTAACTTTTTAGAATGTTTCATTTTTTTTTTCTACTAGCACTCCTTGATGAAACTAAAATGAGCCATTAAGAAGTTGTCTTAGAGAAACATGTCTCCTTCTTCCTAAAACAACACTTCATGTCCATGGGCTGTGCTTGGTGTTAAAAAAAAAAGTAAATAAAAAAATCAGTGCAGCGATCCCTGAAGGAGCCTTCATAGAGGATGGGAGTAGTAGTGGCCCTGATGAAGTGTTGTGAGTATTCCAGAATGAGGCCAGAATTAAACCTATTACAAAGTCTCTTTAGGGCTCATGCACATGGCTGTTGCCCGGCCAAGTCCGATTTGCAGGCCACAAACAGCAGGTCCGCAATATGCAGGCACTGGCCATGTACACACAGATGAGGATTTATTCACTTGAATGGGTCCACAATTCGGAAGGAGCGGTATGGATCGGAGGCACGGAACCCCACGGAAGCACTATGGAATGCTTCCATGGGGTTTCTCTCTGTGCCTCCGCACTGCAAAAAAAATAGAACATGTTCTGGACGGATCAATCAAAGCATGGAACGGCCAGCACATGCTCGTGTGCATAAGCCCTTACTAAGTGCAATTTAGAACTTCAAATACACTCAATAGCAGCAGATTTTGAGAGCAATCTTCTGGCACCAGTAAGGATTATGAAGGCAGGTTGAATTGCCTCAATTTAGCACTTGGGCTGAGTTCACACTTCAGTTATTTGGTCAGTTATTTCCATCAGTTATTCTGAGCCAAAACCAGTAGTGAAGCCTACTCAGATCAGGTGTAATGTTTTCATTTGCACCTATTCTGTGGTGTGCCACTCTTGATTTTGGCTAACAATAACTGATATAGCTGACCAAATAACTGAAATATGAACTCAGTCTTAGGGCTCATGCTCAGGACCATGGCGTTTTTTGCGGTCCGCAAATTGCGGATCCACAAAAAACGGATGCCGTCCATGTGCCTTCTACAATTTGCGTAACGGAGCAGGAGGCCCTATATTGAAATGCCCTTGTCCGCAAAACCGTATAAAATCATTACTTACATTTGGGTGAGAAAAGAGGCACCAGGAAGGGGGATACTGTAAATACACATCTTGGCATCATTACACATGGGCCAGAAAATTTGTAGACAAACTCATTTGGCAATGCAGGAAAACCTGGGTGTCATGTTCCTACAGGATCTCACCGGCAGGTGCGCTCTGCAGCGGGCAGCGTTGCAGGCATCTTATTACCAGGCAACCCAGCCAGCCCTCCCTGTGCTGGATTGACAGCCAATCAGGACTGACGCAGTGACGTCCGGGATCATAATATCATGGCACAATGTGACTCTGATGTTCCATGTGACTGATGGGGCGCCTTATTTAAACAGGCAACTGTTGACCACAGTTGACTTTGATTAGGTGTCTTAACCAACCTGCTATTTTGCATTTACCTTTGGATTTGTGAACGTCAGCTTGTTTTTGGCCTTTAACCGTTTTCCTGACATTTCGGATTTGACAAAACTTACTGGTGTGACTTTCTGGTTTGGTTTGTTTTTTATTTCTGGTTAGGCTCATTTTGGACACTCATGATATCGACCTTGTCTTGTACGGTTTTGCTTGTCTTCAGATGTTTAAATTCTGGTTCATTTGTTCTGAACCTAATTGTCCGATATCCACTCTGTCATTACGTTTGTTGTTTTGGTCCATTGTACTGTCCCTCATAGACCCCAGCACCTTGTGAGGACAACTGCCATCCAGTTGTGGCCATCATCTAGAGCAGACTGTGCAAGTAGGTAGGGACAGTAATGTAGGTGAAATTAAATGGGTTGTCTGACTACACCTTATCCATTTGCTCGTGGAGAGGCCATCACAGCCATCATGATTGAAGAAAACACACCAAATATTGCACGTGCTGGCGTAATGACGTCATCGCGCTGGCCAGATGCAGAGACATCGTCACTGAGGATGTCACTGCGCCCAGGCAGTGTGATGACGTGGTGATGCCACACATTAGCGTGCAAAAGATTTGGCAAGTTTTCTTCAATCAAGATTGCCACAACGGCCTCTCTGACAGCAAATGGATGTGGTGAGTATTGTGGGGATTCAGTCTGGTAGGCAGCTTAGCGGACGCAGTATAGAGGCAATCACAAAGTCTTTAACTTAAATAGTTCATTGTTTATTCACACAAAAGGCAAAACAAAATAACAGTTTGCAGTATTGGTGTATGTTCACACCATGGAAAGTCCACAGAACACAAACGTTCACCTGGTTAGCAGTTTTTCATCAGCCCTCCACAGCAGGCTTTAGGGGCCTGTTTTCCAGTAATGCAGCTCTCAGCCCTTTAGCACAGCACACCTCATGCAGATCCCAAAACCACAGAGTCTCCACAGCTTCACTGTGAAATGGAGGCTTAATCCACACAGCTGAGACTGCTGGCTGGGTTTTTATCCCTGACCAAAACCCAACCTGGAACATGGGGAGAAGCCACCCACCCTGCACTTTGGCTGCTCCCAGTAAGATCCGGCACGGATCGGCTCTACAGCTATACTAAATAACAAATAGTGTCAGTCAGCACTAACTGCCGCTGACACTTAAAATTACCGGCTCTTACCTCACCGAGGTCTGGAATCTTGGTGACACATACCTTCCGTCAATGACGGACCCTTGCGCCTTCCTACAGTATATATTTTTTTTGTTTTTTATAACCATTTCAGGAAAAATTGATTCATTACCACGAAGCGCGAATTTTTCCTAAAATTCCATCCGAAGTCCACTTCGTTAACTTTAATTTGCTCAACACTATTTTCAACCACCCTTCAATCCAGCATTTGTGCCCATGCTTGCACACTATAGGAAAAAGCATGATGCTGGATTGCAGGGTGGTCATAACTAGTGATGGGCAAATTTATAAAAATTTCAATCCGGCTGCTTTGCTGAATTTCACAAAAAAATTTAATTCATTACAAATTACTTTGTTACAAATCACATTCCATGGTATGTAGCGGGCGCAATGACGGGGAACCCCTCAGATGTCTCATTCATCGTTGATCGCGGCATCTGACATTAGATTTGAGGTTTTTCAGGGGTTAATGAGGGTAAATAAAATATATATATATACATACTCACCTTATCCACTTTCTCGCGGAGAAGCCATCACGGCCATCTTGATTGAAGAAACCAGACAAAATCTTGCTTGATGCATGGTTTATTCAATCAAGAAGACCACGATGGGCTCTGCACTAGCAAATGGATGAATTAAGTATTTATTTCTTTTCACTGCCATTTCTGGAAAAATAGATTCATTAACACGAAGCACAAAGAAATTTGGTTTTGCGGTAAATCAAATTTTTCCTGAAATTTGGATCAGACATTTCTTTTCACTTCGATTTGCTCATCTCTAGTCATAACCATGGAAACAAGAAGTGTATAATGTGATGGAAAGCAAAGGAAGCAATATGGATAATAACAATTCATTAGTAAGTGCCTTAAATTAACTTTCTCTACATGATAAATTTCACTTGCTGAAATGAGACTACCCCTTTAAGGGCTACACTGATCCCTATTGGGACACCGGAGGAGCAGCCATAGCTCAATACAGCCTGTATAGTTCGACACTATGCATGCTTTCGTCTAAAGAGAACTGTAAGCCTTCACAGCATCACCACTAGTGGTGATAGCATAACCAGGCAACCCAGAGGATAGTCCTCAGATGAGACCCTGATTGATGATAGACTAACAAATGTGGATAAAAAGTTCCTATATTGTGGATATCCCAGAGCCCTGTTATGTAGACATCAACTCTGGGTTCGACAGCAGGAACGTGGATAGTTATTAAATTACTTTGTATACTAGCAGAACGACGACCAAAAGGATTCCATTTGTCTCCACATTTTCTAGTTACAGTAGGCACATTGCACATATTCGGAGACGTAATTGGCACATTTTGTCAAAATCCCCCCTCCTGTCTTGCTGTAGGTCTACAAATCTGGGGGATAGATTGATCCAAGCAGATGTGGTTACTAATCCAAAACCACCGATTGAAATAACAGGTTGTTATCCCTGCTTCGGCTGTTTCAACTGTAACATGATTAAGAGCAATTCTTTTCCACACCTGAGAACAGCCAAGAGGTACATGATCAAGGTACATACACTTGATGATATATCTATTACAGTGCCCATGTGGTCTACTTTATTTTAACAATGCAGCAGCACCGGAATAGTCTCAATTAACATTGATATTCCATCCGTAAAAATGTGGTTGCTTCAACCATACAAATGGGTTTTGATATACATGGCCTTCAGCCAGATGTCATGGATAATAACTGTTGCAATATGTATCCCTTTACAGCACTCTTCTCATCAGCTTTAATAGCTTTGAGGGGTGCTACTATTTTCTGCATTGACTTAGGTTAGTTCTGGGCATGGATCTTTATTATTGTAAGTAATGGCATATACACATATCCTCATTGTATCCCTGTGAGGATGTTCCCCTTGGTTGCATAATTACGCTGTGGTTACTTTGACCCCTCACAGTATTTATGCCCACATTGAGTCTCTTTCAGTAATGCCCCCTCACCTCCGCTAATAAAGTTTAAAAAATGCTAGAATCCTTGTCCCGGGTGCTGGAAAGCCTAGCTACACATCTGACTGAGCTGACTGGTGAAGAGGGAGCGGACGGATCCTTGCTTCACCATTACAATCAGCTGTCTCTGCACCCATAGGAAATTCCTAGAGGGATATACCTCAGCCGTTCAGGGACCGTGGGACAGCCACCAAAATCCAGGACAGTTATGTGTACAGTAACCAAATACATTAGAAATGTTACCTACACAACGATTAGGGTTTATTCACACACTGCGTTTACTGTATATCGCAAAACATGTGGGGAATAAAAACAGACTATAATGTTTAAATATAATGTTGTGGTAAGTCTACAGGTGTCCGATCCTCTGTGGATATTCTGCAGTGGAAAATTTGCAGTGGGTCGGAATGAAAACCTTAAAATGAAAAGACCTGAAATAGGCAGTTTTTCTGCAGTGGCTTCACTGGCGGAATCACACTGGTTCCTCCAACTACTCATTGCAAAGGTTGAGAACTGTAGGAAAAATCCACAGCAAAAAACGCTCTCAATTGAAAACCCGCAATGTAAGTATGTGGTGGGTTTTCTTTGCTGTGTGGATAACCTCTACAATCTAATTTTGTCTCCAATACAATTTCACAGTCACCTGTAAGGATCCTTGTAACAATTAACACAAAACAAACACCTGCCCATCTTGGCTCTAACTAAACATAGGTTTTTCCTCACCTATACTTTCACCAAACACAGGGAAATCAGGTTTTTCCCACTGAAGACAGGACCACCAGCTTCCATGCTCTAACCAGACTGACAGTCTGAGGCATCTTTTATTCATCAGTAATGATCCCCTCCACAGTATGGAGAGGAGCCATCGCTAATGCCATCGTTCGTCCCCATACTGAATCGGTAAACCATGGTTAGACAGCATGATTGATGATTTTTCAACCTGTTAAATGGTTTAAAACTCTCATTCATCAGGAAATTGACGGCAGTATTACACTGCCAAATCATCACTAGCGAGAATTCATACAAATGCTCGTTAACGATGATCTGGCATACTATCTGCCAGTCTGATACACCCTTCAGTAAAAGGAGGGACGCAGAGATGCTGTGTGATGCGATCACAGACGGTTGTATTATTGAACGGATGCAGCTTATATTTGTCTGCCATTATCAGTAGTAAATCCAGAAATACCTTATTTAAAAGGGGATATCCCATGATTAATGTAAAAAATGAAAATCATACATCATTGTGCATCTTCTTTAAGTAGCAAAATAAAATGAGAAAGCTGTAGAGTTTGTAAAAATGTGTGTATGAGCAGTCAAGGTTTAGATTTTCTTACCAAGTATCTAGAGGTTACACAAAGCAACAAACCGTGACTAAAGGCATGAATTGACTTATCCACTGGTCAAAGAAAACTTCCTGTTTTAAAAAGAAAAACCTAAGGGACATTATCAAAAAGACTTATATATTCTGTATCAGCTTCCAGCATTGTGGTCTCCAATAACCTCTTTGCCTCACTTGATGCACCTTAAAATGTAAGTGAAAAAGATCAAAGGACACAGTACTTGTATTATAAGCTATGCAAGTACAAGTAACATGGTAGCATATTTCTAACTAGTAAAGCACAGTGGCCCTGTTAAAGAGAATGTCTGAACAGTATTGGAATAATATTAATAATAATAATAATAATAATAATAATAATAATAATAATAATAATAATAATATAACAAAAAACTTATGCTCATCATTTTGAACTCCCTCTGTTCCTGCATCACCACTCCTATCCTCCATAGCTGCAGTCAAATACCACACTCGCCTGCTGTAGCCAACCATGTCAGTGAAATACAGCATGAGACTGCTGAGGCAATTCATAGGTTACATGGGTAAAGTGTGGCATATGGTACATTACTGCTGCAGTCAGCAAAATAAAAAACGGTTAGAAGGACTGGGAGACTAGAACAGTGGGGACTCGAAATGGTGAGTAGAGTTTTTTTTTTGTATTCTAATAACACCCCTGCTTTAAAAAAATGCAGACATCTCCTTAATTTTTCACCAATATGGCTGTGTGAAGCTAACTCAAATGAAAGGGCAGTTTTCTTCAGTATCTGGTTGAGTCGATGAGGAGATGTGGAGAAAGTGGCACATGGGACATGGCTACTTAATTGCTTAAGTATCTACTAGAGATGAGCGAAGTTTTAAAAAATTGTTGCTTCGCCAAATAAATAAATAAAATGCTTCAATTTGAATCAATTTGTCATGAAGCGCATTAAACTTTAGGGAGAATGTATCCTGGTGTACATCACTGTGCAGTGCAGCAACATGCATACAGGTGAAACTCGAAAAATTAGAATATTGTCCAAAGTTTATTTATTTCTGTAATGCAACTTAAAAGGTGAAACTAATATATGAGATAGACTCATTACATGCATTGTGAAATATTTCAAGTAGAGTTGAGCGAACCCGAACTGCAAAGTCCGGGTTCGTACCGAACTTTTGCTTTTTTGAACCCGAACATTTACGTAAAAGTTCGGGTTTGTGTTCGGTGTTCGGTGATTTTTATGGCGCTTTTTGAAAGGCTGCAAAGCAGCCAATCAACATGCGTTTAACTGTGTGCCCTTAGAAGCCATCACAGCCATGCCTACTATTGGCATGGCTGTGATTGGCCAACTGCAGCATGTGACCCAACCTCTATATAAGGCTGAGTCACGTAGCGCTGCATGTCACTCTGCTATTCTTAGTGTAGGGAGAGGATGCTGCTGCTGCTGTCAGGGACAGATCAGGGATAAATACTAAGAAGAACTGCCTTATAATTTCGCGATCTCAATCCAATGTGTTTTGTGGGTGCAGTGCACAGTTTTTTTAAATCTATCTGCATGTCTTTACAGGAAAATGGGCCACAGCACTCTATTCGTAAAATGGCAAGGGTGGGTGCACGTCCAGGTTGTGTTCTAAAGCTCCACCTCCAGAACTATAAATCTCACAAATATTAGGACAGCACTGCTTAAGTAGTGAAAATTAATGATTTTATTTTATGTTATTTCAGCCGGAATAGGTGGTATGTCAGTTGCAACGTTTCAGGCTTAATAATCGCCCTTCATCAGGCTGACAAGACATAATATACATAAAGAAAAATTATAATATACAGAAAGAAAAATTCAAATTCATATGCTAATCCTCATGATGATACAAATAGGTGCACAAATACATGATTATACAGCTAAAAATATATAACATATGACACGAGGGCTATCTGGAAGATACATATGATAATGTTACAGTCACATATGCAGTGGCACTGCTTAGTACATAATTGCTAATGCTGTGCGTGGTGTAAACTGCGGCCAGGAAGGATCGTATATTGTGGCAATAATATATTTACTTTCTGTAAAGGCAGCAAGCCATATCAATACATATAAATACTCATATTGGCAGGCGGGTCAGTCAGGGCACACCTGCGGCAGAGAACTGCCACAAGTTAGCCCCAAGCACCACACCATCCAACATATATTGTGGCAATAATACATTTATTTTCTGTAAAGGCAGTAAGCCATATAAATACTCATATTGGCAGGCGGGGTGGTCAGGGCACACCTGCGGCAGAGTACTGAAGTATTGAAGAGGCTTCTAGAGGTAAACAGAAGGTGGACTTGTATTAGAAAGCAAAGTAAACTGCCATAAATTTAAGCTAAGGTAAGTAACTCACCACTCTGAGGACCACACTGTGTATACAGCCGGCGCTTGATTACATGTGGGACGCGCCATCTTTAAATATTCCCTAGTGGCCTATGATAGGTGAAAAGGGGGTCATATGGTCCAGGTGGTGGGTGGGCCCAGTCACCAGAACGAGGTCTGGGAACCGGAGCGTTAGAAAGCACCGGTAAGTGTGCCGTTACCTCACTTCCGGTTATCGAACCCGCAACCGGAAGTGGCATGCGTGTCACGCAACCGGAAGTGGCGTGCGTGTCAAGGGGATTGAACTGCCATGAACTGCTATGTGATCGAGTCACATGATCGCACTATCCCTGATGGAACTACAACAAGCGGTTTAGGATACTAGGACGCAAAGGCAATGCAAAGTCACTATCTAGCGCATGTGATCAACAGCTGTCTAGGTCAAAATTATAAGTATATATTGAAATACAGGAAATGACATAAAGAGCTACTGTTAAAAATATATAACCCCAAATGACCAGGCTACATAGCTGCAATGGCATCAGAAAAGGATGGCAATGGAACTAGGCAGACCGGGTCAGACGGGGCAATCACCAAGATGTCCACATTAGATAAAAGTGGAGAGAGAACACAAAACCAGAATGAAATATATCCAGATGGTGGATCAGGATATAATACCATGAGTTGGTAGGAACACGGACCGGGTGGTCTTGACTACACCCTTTGATGCTCAGCATGAGGAATCTTGGGACCGTAAAGTGTGCTTTGCGGAAGTCACCATCCGCTACTGAACAATTCTGGTCCTACAAAGAGAAATATATGGAGCAAATATAAATTACATTGAAATGAACTATTTACATAATTAGCCTAAAGGTAATCCTTATTCAACCCGACCGGTTGTAGGGTACATAGCCGACGGATCCAGGACATCTCTCTTTCCCGTAGAACCGCCTGGCGATCCCCCCCTCTTCTAAGAGGAGGAATCCAGTCGATTATCTGGAAACGTAATTGACTGATGGCGTGTTTATGTTCTAAAAAGTGTTCAACAAGAGGGGCATCTATTTTTTTGGTACGGATGTTTGATTTATGTTGGCAGATCCTTTCTTTGATTTTCTGTATGGTCTGATCAACGTAACCGAGGCCGCAGGGACACTTAATCAGGTATATGACGAAACTCGTCTGGCACGAGAAGTGGCCTTGGATCTTGAACGTTTTGCCTGTTGAGGGGTGGGTGAAGGTAGGACCTTTGGTGACACTACTGCACTGGACACAGGAGAGGCACGGGTATGTGCCATTGATGGGAGAACCTGTGATGGTGGTCTGGATTCCAGAGCCTTTGCTACTTCCAATATCAGATTTAACTAGTAAATCCCTAATGTTTTTGGCTCTTTTATAGGACATGAGTGGCATGTCTCTAAACACATTGGGGAAATTGCTGGTGAGGATATGCCAGTGTTTTCTAATTATTCTTTTAATCTCCATGCTCTGGTGTGAGAATGTGGTTACGCATGGGATGTGTTTCAGGGTGGGCGGTTCCGAACGAGCCTTGGAGGTCAGGAGGTTGTTCCTTGGGATCTCAGCTACTTTTTGAGTATGTGAGTTTAAGATGTGAGACGGGAAGCCCCTTGCCATAAATTTAGACGACATCTCATTGAGTCTTTGGTCCAATATGGATGGGTCGGATACAATCTGTTTGACCCTCATCAATTGGGATCGCGGTAGGGATCGAATTAAGCCTGGGGGATGGAAGCTATTGAACCTTAGTGAACTGTTTCTATCGGTGGGTTTGGTGTATAAATCAGTGGTGATGGTTTTGTCCCTTACCTTCAGGCAGACATCTAGGAAAGAGATTTCGGACCGACTGGAGCTCAGAGAAAGAGAGATGGTGGAAACGCCGGTGTTGATGTCCCGATGGAACGTCTGAAGATCTTCCTCCGTACCCTGCCAAATACAGAAGACATTGTCAATATACCTAACCCAGCAATGCGCATGATCCTTAAACATTGCATGGGGGTATACAACCTTTTCTTCAAAGGAATTCATGTAGATGATGGCGAACGTAGGTGCTACGTTACACCCCATCGCTGTCCCGGATGTCTGCAAATAAAATTGGTCCTCAAAAAGAAAGTAATTACGCTTGAGGACAAATGTCAGTAGGGACAGTATGAATTCCTGTTCAGCTGGAGAAAATTCTGCTTCTAGAGATAGGGCAGCCCTAACGCATTCGATTCCTGCGTCTGTGGGGATGTTGGTATATAGACTAGTTATGTCCATGGTTACCAAGTATGGATCATTGTCCCCAAGCTGGACTTCGTTGATTTTATTTAAAAAATCTGTGGTGTCCCGGATATACGACCTGCCACTTAAGGCATAGGGTCGCAATAGGTTGTCCAGTAATTTGGCTGCTGCCTGAAACACGGAATCACATCCAGAGACGATAGGTCTCCTGGGGGGATTTTCCTTGTCTTTGTGAACCTTGGGGAGTGTGTAAATTACTGGAATCCGGGGATATTGGGGGACCAGGTATTCAACCATTTTATTTGTGAGGAGCCCATTGGTGTGGGCATGTCCCACAATTTCAGACAGTTCTGTTAGGAACCTCCTAGTGGGGTCCTGATCCAATGGTTGATAGGTACCATGTTCCCTCAATTGTCCCAGGATTTCGTCTTTATATTTTATACGGTCCATGATAACTATACCCAAGCCTTTATCGGCTGGTTTGATCACTATATTCCTATCTTTGGCAAGTTCTTTTAATGCGCCTTTTTGGCCCCTAGATAGGTTGAATCTCACCTTTTTCATGGTTGATTTCTTTTCAAGGCTGTTCATCTCGTCCTGGACTTTAGATGTGTATTTTTCGATCATCTCGTACTTCTTAGGAGGCATATATGTACTTGGAGGCTTGCATCCTCTGGTTCGTGTTTGGAACGGTGAGGTGGGGAGTGGTTGTTCGTTCATCCAGATTGGTTTTTCAATATCCAGGTAGGCCCTCAATCTGATGGCACGAAAGAAGCGGGACATCTCTTTATCCAGTACGTATGGGTTAGAGAAACTTGTAGGGACAAAGCCCAGGCCTAGGTTGAGAGCTGATTTTTCGTCTGTGGAGAGGTTTCTTTTGGATAAATTAATGGGCAGGTCCTCGGGGTTACAGGGATCTTTGTCTAGTTCCTGTAC